>NW_027361728.1:43777500-44977500 GCF_039654945.1 Dendrobates tinctorius | reverse complement strand
CTCAAACCATAGTTTAGGTTTCTCTGTGTGTGAGATGTAATGATACAGATTTTGTCTCCTGGTCTAACCTCCAGCATAATTACAAAGTGCTGAGACATCAGAACACAAATAACCCACACCTTTCAAATAGGGCTCCTTTTGGGTGAGGGTTAACACAGCTGAGTTTAGCTGTGTTATATTGCAAACCCTTCTGTCAGCTCTCCTCTCATGGCACTGTCAGCTCTGCTGTCCTGCCTCTACTCCCACACTGCCTGTCCAAAGCTCTGTCAGTATTTACACTTAATTCTGTTCTGCTCAAAGCTCATCAGACAATCTATGATCACATGAAACTTGAGCTGAACTTTGTGGTCGTAATCATTTCAGAGAAGCTCAGAAGAACAAAGATAGAAGTTACTGATTCTGCAACCAGCAATAGACAATGCAACTATTAGCATCATCCTATCTCCAGGCTACCATATTTACTGTCCCCCCACCAGTATGTGCATATGCGGAAGTGCTTTTCCATGATGGTCAACTCACAAAAGTCATTATCTTTGCCTTCATTGCTGTTTGCTAGACCTGTTTCTAATGCACGAGTTCATACAATCTAGACAACATGCATCTCAAGCCTCACTATCATTTTTCTCTATAGACGCTACTACACATGCGCCCTCCCTCCAAGCCTCGTTCTCCCACACACCTCACACCTTCCATGCAACACTGGGGTATTTAACCCACACTGTCACCAATGGACACACTCACCACCACAGCGGGCACCATCCCTAAAGAACCTTAAGGTTAGGTTAAACTGCATTTACTCTATTTCACAGCCCTGTTTTTTCGTCACAGGCTAATCTTGGACCCCTGCTACTTACAATATTTATTTAAGCCTACTTTATCTTTACAGCCCCAGCTAGGACTTCTGCTTTCTATATACAGCTTCTTGGTCCTTTTTTCCTACCATTTAAGGTCAGTGTCCAATCCTCCTGGATTAAACTAGTTAATACCTATTGTGCATATTAATCATCCCTCTCTATAATGCATTTCTGCTTAACTGCTGCATTAGTCAATGTTTCACCAGCTATCTTTGAGGGATTGCCTATTATTGTTGTATATATTTTTTCATTATTTCATGTATATTGACCATATCCACATGTACAGCTCTGGCAAAAATTAAGAGACCAATGCAAAATTTTCAGTTTGTTTGATTTTTCGCTTTATAGGTATATTTTTGAGTAAAATGTAAATTGCTCTTTTTTTCTATAAACTACTGACAACATGTCTCCAAATTTCCAAACACTAAATTTGTATTTATTTTCAGAAAATGAGAAATGGTCAAAATAACAAAAAAATGCAGTGCTTGCAGACCTCAAATAATGCTAAGAAAACAAGTTCATAGTCATATAGAGACAACAATACTAATATTTTAACTCAGGAAGAGTTCAGAAATCAATATTTTGTGGAATAACCATGATTTTTAATCACAGCTTTCATGCGTCTTGGCATGCTTTCCTCCAGTCTTTCACACTGCTTTTGTGTGAACTTATGCCACTCCTGGTATAAAAATTTAAGCAGTTCTTTTTTGTTTGATGGCTTGTGACTATCCATCTTACTCTTGATTACATTCCAGAGGTTTTCAATGAGGTTCAGGTCTGGAGATTGGGCTGACCATGACAGGGATTTGATGTGGTGGTCTGTTGTGAGTTCATTTTCCCCTTCACCTTAGATGTCTGATGAACTCCCTCTGCTGGTGAAGAGAGGTAGTGAAATTGATTGGGATGGGAAGAACCTGTTATCTGAACAGGTGGAGTGTGATTGGACATCTGGAATTTCTGAATGGATATAAGGCAGCCGACGTCCTGCAGGGTTTGCTGGTGATCCTTTCTGCTCTGAGCTCTGGCATCCAGTTTTAGTTCCTGTCTACTAAAAGCTAAGTTTTTGCCCTGCTATTATTCCATGAGATTTTGTCTGGTTTCCTTAGTGTTTGTATTCAGCCACTCCTGGTTGGGACTGGCTGAATTCCATTTTTGTCTCTGATCAGTTGATCTCTTTGCTCTGTTTTCAGAATATACCTGAGTGCTGATATAGTGATTTTGAAGTCTAGCGACTTCAGGGCCTTTTTTCCTATCAGATGGTTGGGACATTTTTGTAGGGTTTTTTGTGGATTGCAGCCAGCATCTTTTCTGTCCTGTCCTATCTAGTTAGTTGGGCCCCATCGTTTGCTCAGCCTGTCTTTCTGTCTGTGTTTGTGTTTTCATCTGTTTTTCACCGACAATACATGTTGGGGGCTGTCTATTGCTTTGGGGTCAGCTCTGGGGCAGTTTAGATTTCCCTTTTCTTTCTTTAGGCTTATGTAGTTCTCCGGCTGTGACGAGGGGTCTAGGGCACCGTAGGAACCCCCCACGGCTACTGTTAGTTGTGGTGAATAGGATCAGGGGTCTGCAATCCGATAGCTACCAACCTCTCTGGTTTTCTGGACTTAGCTTGTATTTTTGTTTTCTCCTCCTCCGGTGACTCATTCATAACAGAATCACCAGCCATACCGCAGATTCTAGGGCAGTCAATAGCAGGAAAGAATTGTTAAAAAAAAAAAAAAGTGTCAGAATTTTTTTTTGTGTATATTTCTTCCTCTATTTCTCTGAGGCCGTAGGAGGAATTTTTTCTCAATGGAGATTGAGCAATTGTCTGATCGTGTGGAGTAGCTTGCTGCTGAAGTGCGAGGAATTTCCGCCTACCTTGCTCATTCACATGCTGCTGAACCAAAGATCCCTACTCCTGATGTGTTTTTTGGGGGTCGGTCTAAATTTCTGAATTTCAAGAATAATTGTAAATTATTTTTTGCCTTGAAGCCTAACTCATCGGGGAGCTCCGCGCAGCAGGTTAAAATTGTCATCTCTTTGCTGCCCGGCGATCCCCAGGATTGGGCGTTTTCTATGAAACCTGATGATCCTATTCTGACTGATGTGAACGCATTTTTTCAGGCCTTGGGGTTTTTGTATGATGAACCTAATGCTATTGATCAGGCTGAAAAGGCCCTGTTGGCATTGAGCCAGGGTCAGGATTCTGCAGAGTTGTACTGTCAAAAATTCCGAAAGTGGGCAGTCCTTACTACATGGAATGATGGTGCCTTGGCAGCTCTCTTTCGGAAGGGTTTGCCAGAAACTGTAAAAGATACTATGGTGGGATTTCCTGTTCCCTCTGGTCTTGACGAATCTATGTCATTAGCCATTCAGGTTGATCCGCGTTGGCGTGAACGCAAAACTGTATGAGAGGTGTTGCCACCTGTTGAACAAATGTCTGAACCTATGCAATGTGATAGAGTTTTGTCTAGGGCACAATGTCAGGAGTTCAGAAGGCATAATAAGCTTTGTTTTTTCTGTGGAGATGCCTCTCATATGATTTCTGTCTGCCCTAAACGAGAGAAACGTTTTGCACACACATTTGCTGTGGGTGGTGTTCAACCTAAGTTTCTTCTGGCAATTACTCTGATCTGCTCCCTGTCCACATTTTCCGCTAAGGCTTTTGTGGATTCGGGAGCAACTCTGAACCTGATGGACTTGGATTTTGCTAAACGTTGTGGGTTTCCTATGACACCTTTGCGGACGCCTATCCCTTTGAGGGGTATTGATGCTACTCCTTTGGCAAAGAATAAACCTCAGTTTTGGACCCAGGTGGTAATGCGGGTCGCCCCAGACCATCAAGAAAATTGCAGATTTTTGGTGTTGCATAATTTGCATGATACCATCGTTCTGGGGTTTCCCTGGTGGCAAATCCATAATCCAATTTTGGATTGGAAATCAGTGTCCGTGGTGAGTTGGGGTTGTCGTTGTGCCCGTAGTGACGCTCCTGTTTTCTCCACCTCTCCCCAGTCGCATGATGTTCCTGACTATTTGGCTGATTTTTATGATGTATTTAGTGAGAATGAGTCTGCATCTTTGCCTCCTCGTAGGAGTTATGTGCAATTGAGCTGAGCCCTGGGTGTAAATTTCCCAAGGGTCGACTTTTCAATTTATCTGTACCCGAGCACGAGGCTATGCGATCCTATATTAAGGAGTCATTGGAGAAGGGTCATATTAGACCATCCTCTTCACCCTTAGGTGCTGGGTTTTTTTGTGGCCAAGAAAGATGGTTCATTAAGGCCTTGTATTGACTATCGTTCCCTCAACAAAATTACTGTTAAATATCAGTATCCGTTACCCCTGATTTCTGATCTATTCTCCAGAGTTAAAGGTGCTTGCTGGTTTACCAAGCTTGACCTCAAGGGGGCGTATAATCTTATTCGCATTAAGCAGGGGGATGAATGGAAGATGGCATTTAATACTCCGGAGGGACATTTTGAGTACCTGGTGATGCCTTTTGGGCTCACTAATGCCCCTTCTGTCTTCCAGTGCTTCATGAACGACATTTTCCAAGATTTTGTGGATAAATTTTTGATCATCTATCTGGATGATATTTTGATCTTTACCAAGGATTGGGACTCTCATGTGGAACATGTTCGGACTGTGTTCCTGATTTTGAGGGAGAATTCCCTGTATGTCAATGGATCGAAATGCCTTTTGGGTGTACAGAGGATTTCATTTTTGTGATTTATTTTGTCTCCGTCAACTGTTGAAATGGACCCGGCCAAGGTACAGGCCATTTATGATTGGGTTCAGCCCACTTCTTTGAAGGCCCTCCAGAAGATTTTGGGGTTTGCTAATTTTTATCGTAAATTTATAGCTAATTTTTCTGGTATTGTAAAACCATTGACTGATTTGACTAAGAAGGGTGCTGATGTGCTGAATTGGTCTCCGGAGGCTGTTTCTTCCTTTCAGGAGCTGAAGCGAAGATTCACTTCTGCCCGATTTTGCGGCAACCTGATGTCTCACTCCCATTTCAGGCAGAGGTGGACGCTTCTGAGATTGGTGCAGGAGCTGTTTTGTCCCAAAAAGATCCTGTAACATCTAAAATGAATCCCTGTGCTTTCTTTTCCCGAAAGTTCTCCCCATCTGAACGTAACTATGATGTGGGGAATCGGGAACTGTTAGCCATGAAATGGGCATTTGAGGAGTGGAGACATTGGTTGGAGGGAGCTAAGCATCAAGTCGTGGTCCTTACTGACCACAAAAATTTGATTTACCTGGAGTCGGCCAAACGCTTGAATCCTAGACAGGCTAGGTGGGCCTTGTTTTTCACACGTTTTGATTTTGTGGTCTCTTTTCTTCCGAGCACTAAGAATGTCAAGGCAGACGCCCTCTCTAGGAGTTTCTTTGCTGATTCTCCTGTTGTGACCAAGCCTGCTACCATCTTAGGTGAGGGGGTAGTTCTTTCTGCCATCTCGCCCGATTTGAGACGTGCTCTGGAAGAGTTTCAGGAGGACAAACCTGAGCGTTGTCCCATTGGAAAATTGTATGTTCCTGACCAGTGGAGGAAGAGAGTGATGTCTGAGGTTCATTGCTCCGCATTGGCTGGTCATTCAGGTATTTTTGGTGGGAGAGATTTGGTGAGTCGGTCTTTTTGGTGGCCCGCCTTGTCTCGTGATGTCAGGAATTTTGTGCAGTCCTGTGGGACTTGCTCCCGGTCTAAACCTTGTTCTCGCTCTAGTGGGTTGTTGATGCCTTTGCCGGTGCCCAGGAGGCCATGGACCCATATTTCAATGGATTTTATGTCTGATATGCCTGTCTCTCAGAGAATGACTGTTATTTGGGTGATTTGTGATAGATTCTCTAAGATGGTCCATCTTGTACCACTCCCTAAGTTGCCATCCTCCTCAGAGTTGGTGCCCTTGTTTTTGCAACAGGTGGTTCGCTTGCACGGGATTCCTGAGAACATTGTATCTGACAGAGGAGTTCAGTTTATTTCTAGATTTTGGAGGACTTTCTGTTCCAAGCTGGGAATTCAGTTGTCCTTCTCCTCTGCGTTTCACCCTCAGACCAATGGGCAGACGGAGAGAACAAACCAGACTTTGGAGTCATATTTGAGATGTTTTATTTCTGCTGATTAGGATGATTGGGTTTCATTTTTGCCCTTGGCCGAATTTGCTTTAAATAATAGAGCTAGTTCTGCAACTTTGATGTCACCTTTTTTTGGTAACTTTGGGTTTCATCCTCGATTCTCTTAAGGCAGGTGGAGTCTTCTGCCTGCCCAGGTGTTGACACTGTGGTGGAGAGAATGCACCAGATCTGGGACCAAGTGGTGGATAAGTTGTCTCTCTCCCAGGAAAAGGCCCAGCGGTTTTCCAACCGGCATAGGACCATTGGTCCCCGGTTTAAGGTGGGTGATATGGTTTGGTTGTCATCAAAGAATATCTCTATGAAGGTGGCTTCTCCAAAGTTTAAACCTAGATTTATTGGACCTTACAAGATTTTGGAGATTCTTAATCCGGTCTCTTTTCGATTGGCTCTTCCTGTCACATTCAAGATCCATAACGTGTTTCATAAGTCTCTGTTCAAGAGGTTTGTTGAGCCAGTAGTTCCTGTGGTGGCACCACCTGACCCTGTATTGGTTGAAGGTAATGTGGAGTATGAGGTTGAGAAGATACTGGATTCTCGTCTGGTTAGACGGAGACTCCAGTATTTGGTTAAATGGAAGGGTTATGGCCAGGAGGATAATTCTTGGGTCCCTGCATCCGATATTCATGCCAAAAGATTGGTTCGTGCTTTTCATCGGGCCCATCCTGATCGCCCTGGTGGCGTGGATGAGGGTTCGGTGACCCCTCCTCAAGGGGGAGGTACTGTTGTGAGTTCATTTTCCCCTTCACCTTAGATGTCTGATGAACTCCCTCTGCTGGTGAAGAGAGGTAGTGAAATTGATTGGGATGGGAAGAACCTGTTATCTGAACAGGTGGAGTGTGATTGGACATCTGGAATTTCTGAATGGATATAAGGCAGCCGACGTCCTGAAGGGTTTGCTGGTGATCCTTTCTGCTCTGAGCTCTGGCATCCAGTTTTAGTTCCTGTCTACTAAAAGCTAAGTTTTTGCCCTGCTATTATTCCATGAGATTTTGTCTGGTTTCCTTAGTGTTTGTATTCAGCCACTCCTGGTTGGGACTGGCTGAATTCCATTTTTGTCTCTGATCAGTTGATCTCTTTGCTCTGTTTTCAGAATATACCTGAGTGCTGATATAGTGATTTTGAAGTCTAGCGACTTCAGGGCCTTTTTTCCTATCAGATGGTTGGGACATTTTTGTAGGGTTTTTTGTGGATTGCAGCCAGCATCTTTTCTGTCCTGTCCTATCTAGTTAGTTGGGCCCCATCGTTTGCTCAGCCTGTCTTTCTGTCTGTGTTTGTGTTTTCATCTGTTTTTCACCGACAATACATGTTGGGGGCTGTCTATTGCTTTGGGGTCAGCTCTGGGGCAGTTTAGATTTCCCTTTTCTTTCTTTAGGCTTATGTAGTTCTCCGGCTGTGACGAGGGGTCTAGGGCACCGTAGGAACCCCCCACGGCTACTGTTAGTTGTGGTGAATAGGATCA
Source organism: Dendrobates tinctorius (assembly GCF_039654945.1). Lineage (NCBI taxonomy): Eukaryota > Metazoa > Chordata > Amphibia > Anura > Dendrobatidae > Dendrobates > Dendrobates tinctorius. Next base: position 44,970,069 of record NW_027361728.1, on the reverse strand, counting down.
GGGGTCTGCAATCCGATAGCTACCAACCTCTCTGGTTTTCTGGACTTAGCTTGTATTTTTGTTTTCTCCTCCTCCGGTGACTCATTCATAACAGAATCACCAGCCATACCGCAGATTCTAGGGCAGTCAATAGCAGGAAAGAATTGTTAAAAAAAAAAAAAAGTGTCAGAATTTTTTTTTGTGTATATTTCTTCCTCTATTTCTCTGAGGCCGTAGGAGGAATTTTTTCTCAATGGAGATTGAGCAATTGTCTGATCGTGTGGAGTAGCTTGCTGCTGAAGTGCGAGGAATTTCCGCCTACCTTGCTCATTCACATGCTGCTGAACCAAAGATCCCTACTCCTGATGTGTTTTTTGGGGGTCGGTCTAAATTTCTGAATTTCAAGAATAATTGTAAATTATTTTTTGCCTTGAAGCCTAACTCATCGGGGAGCTCCGCGCAGCAGGTTAAAATTGTCATCTCTTTGCTGCCCGGCGATCCCCAGGATTGGGCGTTTTCTATGAAACCTGATGATCCTATTCTGACTGATGTGAACGCATTTTTTCAGGCCTTGGGGTTTTTGTATGATGAACCTAATGCTATTGATCAGGCTGAAAAGGCCCTGTTGGCATTGAGCCAGGGTCAGGATTCTGCAGAGTTGTACTGTCAAAAATTCCGAAAGTGGGCAGTCCTTACTACATGGAATGATGGTGCCTTGGCAGCTCTCTTTCGGAAGGGTTTGCCAGAAACTGTAAAAGATACTATGGTGGGATTTCCTGTTCCCTCTGGTCTTGACGAATCTATGTCATTAGCCATTCAGGTTGATCCGCGTTGGCGTGAACGCAAAACTGTATGAGAGGTGTTGCCACCTGTTGAACAAATGTCTGAACCTATGCAATGTGATAGAGTTTTGTCTAGGGCACAATGTCAGGAGTTCAGAAGGCATAATAAGCTTTGTTTTTTCTGTGGAGATGCCTCTCATATGATTTCTGTCTGCCCTAAACGAGAGAAACGTTTTGCACACACATTTGCTGTGGGTGGTGTTCAACCTAAGTTTCTTCTGGCAATTACTCTGATCTGCTCCCTGTCCACATTTTCCGCTAAGGCTTTTGTGGATTCGGGAGCAGCTCTGAACCTGATGGACTTGGATTTTGCTAAACGTTGTGGGTTTCCTATGACACCTTTGCGGACGCCTATCCCTTTGAGGGGTATTGATGCTACTCCTTTGGCAAAGAATAAACCTCAGTTTTGGACCCAGGTGGTAATGCGGGTCGCCCCAGACCATCAAGAAAATTGCAGATTTTTGGTGTTGCATAATTTGCATGATACCATCGTTCTGGGGTTTCCCTGGTGGCAAATCCATAATCCAATTTTGGATTGGAAATCAGTGTCCGTGGTGAGTTGGGGTTGTCGTTGTGCCCGTAGTGACGCTCCTGTTTTCTCCACCTCTCCCCAGTCGCATGATGTTCCTGACTATTTGGCTGATTTTTATGATGTATTTAGTGAGAATGAGTCTGCATCTTTGCCTCCTCGTAGGAGTTATGTGCAATTGAGCTGAGCCCTGGGTGTAAATTTCCCAAGGGTCGACTTTTCAATTTATCTGTACCCGAGCACGAGGTTATGCGATCCTATATTAAGGAGTCATTGGAGAAGGGTCATATTAGACCATCCTCTTCACCCTTAGGTGCTGGGTTTTTTTGTGGCCAAGAAAGATGGTTCATTAAGGCCTTGTATTGACTATCGTTCCCTCAACAAAATTACTGTTAAATATCAGTATCCGTTACCCCTGATTTCTGATCTATTCTCCAGAGTTAAAGGTGCTTGCTGGTTTACCAAGCTTGACCTCAAGGGGGCGTATAATCTTATTCGCATTAAGCAGGGGGATGAATGGAAGATGGCATTTAATACTCCGGAGGGACATTTTGAGTACCTGGTGATGCCTTTTGGGCTCACTAATGCCCCTTCTGTCTTCCAGTGCTTCATGAACGACATTTTCCAAGATTTTGTGGATAAATTTTTGATCATCTATCTGGATGATATTTTGATCTTTACCAAGGATTGGGACTCTCATGTGGAACATGTTCGGACTGTGTTCCTGATTTTGAGGGAGAATTCCCTGTATGTCAATGGATCGAAATGCCTTTTGGGTGTACAGAGGATTTCATTTTTGTGATTTATTTTGTCTCCGTCAACTGTTGAAATGGACCCGGCCAAGGTACAGGCCATTTATGATTGGGTTCAGCCCACTTCTTTGAAGGCCCTCCAGAAGATTTTGGGGTTTGCTAATTTTTATCGTAAATTTATAGCTAATTTTTCTGGTATTGTAAAACCATTGACTGATTTGACTAAGAAGGGTGCTGATGTGCTGAATTGGTCTCCGGAGGCTGTTTCTTCCTTTCAGGAGCTGAAGCGAAGATTCACTTCTGCCCGATTTTGCGGCAACCTGATGTCTCACTCCCATTTCAGGCAGAGGTGGACGCTTCTGAGATTGGTGCAGGAGCTGTTTTGTCCCAAAAAGATCCTGTAACATCTAAAATGAATCCCTGTGCTTTCTTTTCCCGAAAGTTCTCCCCATCTGAACGTAACTATGATGTGGGGAATCGGGAACTGTTAGCCATGAAATGGGCATTTGAGGAGTGGAGACATTGGTTGGAGGGAGCTAAGCATCAAGTCGTGGTCCTTACTGACCACAAAAATTTGATTTACCTGGAGTCGGCCAAACGCTTGAATCCTAGACAGGCTAGGTGGGCCTTGTTTTTCACACGTTTTGATTTTGTGGTCTCTTTTCTTCCGAGCACTAAGAATGTCAAGGCAGACGCCCTCTCTAGGAGTTTCTTTGCTGATTCTCCTGTTGTGACCAAGCCTGCTACCATCTTAGGTGAGGGGGTAGTTCTTTCTGCCATCTCGCCCGATTTGAGACGTGCTCTGGAAGAGTTTCAGGAGGACAAACCTGAGCGTTGTCCCATTGGAAAATTGTATGTTCCTGACCAGTGGAGGAAGAGAGTGATGTCTGAGGTTCATTGCTCCGCATTGGCTGGTCATTCAGGTATTTTTGGTGGGAGAGATTTGGTGAGTCGGTCTTTTTGGTGGCCCGCCTTGTCTCGTGATGTCAGGAATTTTGTGCAGTCCTGTGGGACTTGCTCCCGGTCTAAACCTTGTTCTCGCTCTAGTGGGTTGTTGATGCCTTTGCCGGTGCCCAGGAGGCCATGGACCCATATTTCAATGGATTTTATGTCTGATATGCCTGTCTCTCAGAGAATGACTGTTATTTGGGTGATTTGTGATAGATTCTCTAAGATGGTCCATCTTGTACCACTCCCTAAGTTGCCATCCTCCTCAGAGTTGGTGCCCTTGTTTTTGCAACAGGTGGTTCGCTTGCACGGGATTCCTGAGAACATTGTATCTGACAGAGGAGTTCAGTTTATTTCTAGATTTTGGAGGACTTTCTGTTCCAAGCTGGGAATTCAGTTGTCCTTCTCCTCTGCGTTTCACCCTCAGACCAATGGGCAGACGGAGAGAACAAACCAGACTTTGGAGTCATATTTGAGATGTTTTATTTCTGCTGATTAGGATGATTGGGTTTCATTTTTGCCCTTGGCCGAATTTGCTTTAAATAATAGAGCTAGTTCTGCAACTTTGATGTCACCTTTTTTTGGTAACTTTGGGTTTCATCCTCGATTCTCTTAAGGCAGGTGGAGTCTTCTGCCTGCCCAGGTGTTGACACTGTGGTGGAGAGAATGCACCAGATCTGGGACCAAGTGGTGGATAAGTTGTCTCTCTCCCAGGAAAAGGCCCAGCGGTTTTCCAACCGGCATAGGACCATTGGTCCCCGGTTTAAGGTGGGTGATATGGTTTGGTTGTCATCAAAGAATATCTCTATGAAGGTGGCTTCTCCAAAGTTTAAACCTAGATTTATTGGACCTTACAAGATTTTGGAGATTCTTAATCCGGTCTCTTTTCGATTGGCTCTTCCTGTCACATTCAAGATCCATAACGTGTTTCATAAGTCTCTGTTCAAGAGGTTTGTTGAGCCAGTAGTTCCTGTGGTGGCACCACCTGACCCTGTATTGGTTGAAGGTAATGTGGAGTATGAGGTTGAGAAGATACTGGATTCTCGTCTGGTTAGACGGAGACTCCAGTATTTGGTTAAATGGAAGGGTTATGGCCAGGAGGATAATTCTTGGGTCCCTGCATCCGATATTCATGCCAAAAGATTGGTTCGTGCTTTTCATCGGGCCCATCCTGATCGCCCTGGTGGCGTGGATGAGGGTTCGGTGACCCCTCCTCAAGGGGGAGGTACTGTTGTGAGTTCATTTTCCCCTTCACCTTAGATGTCTGATGAACTCCCTCTGCTGGTGAAGAGAGGTAGTGAAATTGATTGGGATGGGAAGAACCTGTTATCTGAACAGGTGGAGTGTGATTGGACATCTGGAATTTCTGAATGGATATAAGGCAGCCGACGTCCTGAAGGGTTTGCTGGTGATCCTTTCTGCTCTGAGCTCTGGCATCCAGTTTTAGTTCCTGTCTACTAAAAGCTAAGTTTTTGCCCTGCTATTATTCCATGAGATTTTGTCTGGTTTCCTTAGTGTTTGTATTCAGCCACTCCTGGTTGGGACTGGCTGAATTCCATTTTTGTCTCTGATCAGTTGATCTCTTTGCTCTGTTTTCAGAATATACCTGAGTGCTGATATAGTGATTTTGAAGTCTAGCGACTTCAGGGCCTTTTTTCCTATCAGACGGTTGGGACATTTTTGTAGGGTTTTTTGCGGATTGCAGCCAGCATCTTTTCTCTCCTGTCCTATCTAGTTAGTTGGGCCCCATCGTTTGTTCAGCCTGTCTTTCTGTCTGTGTTTGTGTTTTCATCTGTTTTTCACCGACAATACATGTTGGGGACTGTCTATTGCTTTGGGGTCTGCTCTGGGGCAGTTTAGATTTCCCCTTTCTTTCTTTAGGCTTATGTAGTTCTCCGGCTGTGACGAGGGGTCTAGGGCACCGTAGGAACCCCCCACGGCTACTGTTAGTTGTGGTGAATAGGATCAGGGGTCTGCAATCCGATAGCTACCAACCTCTCCAGCTTTCTGGACTTAGTGTAACGTCCGTCTGCAGTTCTGGGCTGCAGCCAGGCAACACCCCGAGAAACACTGATACCCTTTACCCCTATACAGGGATCTGGATTTACAACAGAGCCCAGGAGGTACTGTCTGAATAGGAGCAGCGGCCAGAGCAGGACGGTCGTCAGAGTGAAGTACAAATACGGCAGGCAATAGCAGAGTCAATTTCAGGCCAAGGTCAGAGTCAAAAACCAGGAGGGCGGCAGAGGTACAGAATCGTTAGGAAGTAGCAGAGTCAGAATATCCAGGCCAAGGTCACAAACAAGGAGAGTAGCAGAAGTACAGAATCGTCAGGCAAAAGAGGGGTCAGAAATCCAGGCTGAGGTCAGAGTCAAACAGAAATCAATCACTAAGTAACACACAGGGGAACCAAGAATATATCCGGCGGCTTGCAAGACCAGTCCCAAGGTATTTGAGGGATCAGGTCATCCCTCACAGGTTCCTGGACTGGTGATGTCATTAGGGCCGCCCCCAGGACCAGGCCAGATGGTGTTGCAGTAACCCCCTGATGACTGACAGAGGGGCGGAGCCTGCGCCCACCAGATGCCTGCGCAGGAGCCACTTCTCTGTCACCACCATAACTCACGGGCGGACCACGGCGCCTCCCAGTGGCCGAGGCAGGAACAGCCGTCCCCGAGTCTGACAGTGAAGTGGCGGTCTGGTGCCTCCTAGTGGCCGTGACCGGAACAGCAGGCCTCGAATCCAACGGTGACGTGAGAGACCGGCGCCTCCTAGTGGCTAAAGCTGGGACCATAGGCCCTGAGTCTGACGGCGAAGTAATAGAACCACGGCGCCTCCCAGTGGCCGAGGCAGGAACAGCCGTCCCCGAGTCTGACGGCAAAGTGGCGGCCCGGCGCCTCCTAGTGGCTGCGACCGGAACAGCAGGCCCCAAATCTGACGGAGATGTGACACTTAGCTTGTATTTTTGTTTTCTCCTCCTCCAGTGACTCATTTATAACAGTGGTCCTTCACCACACATTGATTGACCTAGCTGTGTGGCATGGAGCATTGTCCTGCTGGAAAAAACAGTCCTCAGAGTTGGGGAACATTTCCTGAGCAGAAGGAATCAACTGTTTTTCCAGGATAACCTTGTATGTGGCTTGATTCATACGTCCTTCGCAAAGATTAACCTGCCCAATTCCAGCCTTGCTGAAGCATCCCCAGACAATCACTGATCCTCCACCAAATTTCACAGTGGGTGCAAGACACTGTGGCTTGTACACCTCTCCAGGTCTCTATCTAACCGTTAGGTGACCAGGTGTTGGGCAAAGCTAAGAATTAGACTCATCAGAGAAGATTACCTTACTCCAGTCCTCTATGGTCCAATCCTTATGATGTTTGGCAAACTTCAGCCTGGCTCTCCTTTGCTTCTCATTGACGAAAGGCTTTTTTCTACCTTTACATGACTTGAGCCCTGCTTCTAGGAGCCTGTTATGAACTGTTCTTGCAGTGCACTTCACCCCAGCTGCCATTTGCCATTCCATTTGTAGATGTCATCCTGTGGCTGCTGAGTGACATTCGAATAAGATAACGGTCAGTGGAGAGTCGTCTTTGCCTTCTGCTGGTCTGTAGCTTTGTTGTCCCCAATGTCTACTGCTTGACCTTGTTGTAATGGATTGCCGTCTTAGAAATTTTAAGGATGGAGGCAACATGACGCTCACTGTATCCCTCTGCTAGTAAAGCCAGAATTCAGCCCATCTTTTCCTCACTCAAGACTTTTCTTTTCAACTCCTTTGGCATGGTTAAAAGTAATTTTTTCATTCTTATTACTTTTGGGAAATTACTGGCACTTGTTTTGCCATCCAGCTTGTCCTATTGCAAGAGGATTGAGAACACCACAGCAGGGTTTTTTATACTTTCCTTCATTAAATAAGATTTGGTTCAGGTGCTCACCTAATCAGAAGCACATTAAGTAGAATGAGGTGTACTCTGGTTGGAATTGAACTGACACTGGAATGGAATGGCTGTCAGACATGTAGAGAAGCTGATTTTTAAAAAACTGTGCAGTGGTCTCAATTTTTGCCAGATCTGTATATATCTGTACAGTACCACACCTTTTATGTGTGTTAAATTCTGTATTTATACTTTACAGGTAATTTTTGTTTCTATATCCTTTCCAGCAAGGTTTGATAAAGACCCGGAGCAGGGTCGAAACGTTAGATTGTACCTTAATAACCTCGTACCTCATTATCACTCTCTTTGTATTACCCTGTGGTGAATTTTGAACAAACCCTAGCACTATCTGCAAGAATAAATGAGGCTTATTTTGAGTGCGGCTGTTTCTCTCTCTTGTCATGATATCTGGACTGACTCCAGGTTCCGCCAGCATCTGATTTTTCAACGGAGTGCATGTCATTCCTTCTTTTATTCTAATGCATGAGTTGACGGATGGCTGTGAGCCGCCACACATCATGGACCCTCATGTGCCACATCTGGTTTCTGAACCACAGGTTGGTGACCCCTGGTATAAGGGCACAATATTTTGATGAATAGCTTCTGATTTTGCCAGGCGCAGATAAGAGTATGAAAAAATATTCTCATCTTCAACCATAACATTTGGACGGTTTTCATGCATATTTTATTTCCATGTAACATCCGTGTGGCATTCGTTTTTATACTTCAAAATTTTAAAATGTACAGGATAAAATACAGTTTCCTAAGTGAATAATGGCTATGTAGCCATAAAAATCAGATGCTACACAGATGACTTGTATGGCATCCAATTTTTTGTGCTCCATAGACTTGTATTGCTACTTTTCATCCAATACTCAGAACAGAATAGCGCATGTGCATTTTTTCACATTGATACTAAATCTATGTGATAGAAAGTGTCAACTGAACAGTCTGAATGAATTATATTAGGCCTGTTTCACACATCCGTAGTCGGCGGTCAGCTGAAATCCGCCAAAGGGGGGAAAAAACTGATCCGCCCCTTTGAGCGAAGTACGGATGACCGCGGACTACGGATCAGTGAGCGGCGTCAATTAAAGCGACCGCGGGTTGTGGAAAGTGCTATCGCACGATGGACCGTGATCGCGCGAGGAATGGAGGAGGCGGAGAATATCGCGCGATGGCCCGGCCGAGATCGGGGAGGCGGAAAAGATCGCGCGATGGCCCAGTCGAGATCGGGGAGGCGGACAAGATTGCGCGATGGCACGGCCGAGATCAGGGAGGCAGTCAAGATCGTGCGATGGCCCGGCCGAGATCGGGGAGGCAGTCAAGATCACGCAATGGCCCGGCCGAGATTGGGGAGGCGGTCAAGATCGCGCGATGGCCCGGCTGAGATCGGGGAGGCGGTCAAGATCGCGCGGAAGTCAGGTAAGGAGAGAGAGATTCAGCCAGCAGCCATAGAGGACTGGGGGTTTAAAATGTTTACAAACACAAAATAGCGGATCCGGGCACTGAAAAAACGTTGCAGGGTCCATCCGGACATGTCAGCGGACGCCAAAATCTTGGCGGATCCGCTGACATGCGGATGCAACGGATCACCATCAGTCAAAATCCGCCGATAATGCAAGTCAATGGGGAAAAATACGGATCCACCAAGAAAAATGGCGGATCCGTTTTTTTTGCAAAAGGGCGGATTTTAACTGATGGTGACAAACGGATGTGTGAAACAGGGCTTAGTCGGTGTGCTGTCTGATTTTTACTTGGACAGCACAAATCCCTATAACACATTCGTCTGAATGAACCCTTACATGCAAAGCAACAAAGACTGAATAAAAGTAGAACAGCACACTCTTGCTCTATTAGATTGTTTTTAAGTAATATCTATTTTTTAATACCATAAAATGCAGATACACGTGCTCATTAGTGATGAGCAAGTATACTCTTACTTGGGTTTCCCCCAAGCATGCTCTGGTGGTCTCCGAGTATTTTGGCGTGCTCGGCGATTTAGTTTTTGTCGCCGCAGGTGCATTATTTGCAGCTACTAGACAGGCTGACTACATGGGGGGTTGCCTGTTTGTCAGGGAATCCCCTCATATATTCAGGCTGTCTAGGAGCCGCAAATCATGCAGCTGAGGTGACAAAAACTGAATCTCCGAGCATGCCAAAATACTCGGAGACCACCCAAGCAAGCTCGGGGAAACCGGAGTAACGAGTATACTCGCTCATCACTAGTGCTCATACTACATTTTTGAGATCGGTAGTAATTTTTCTCTTAGCAATGTAGAATGAAACAAAGATTACGTAATATGGTGGTAATAAAACACTTGTGGATTTTGTACAATATAACATCCTGTCCCCACAGCAATACCATTCTCTCATATTTAGGCCCATTTTTCTTACCTGAGCTTTTTTATTGCTGCAAGAGCTCATCTACCACCATGCGCATCTGGTGATTTCATTGTAACATCGGCTGCTCATTGTATAACCGACATATGACATGGAGCCAAGTTACCACATTATGAAAACATTTTTATATTTTTTGTGTGTGTTTCTTTAAATTTTCTTCTAATGCTAAAGCCTAGGATGTAACTATTTGATACAATATCCATAATGTTCTTAAAGTCTAGTTACCTAAAGAAATATTTGCTTACTGTGATAAAATGCTATTATTTAGGCTAGGACACTACAATGATACATCATACAGTAACACATCCATTATACGTGAAACTATTTGGGGATCATCTGACATTAAATAGCAAATAGTTCAGGAAGAATAATCCTAGAATATATATGATGCTGTGATTTCCACTATCATCCTGATTTATTTGTCCTTTATTCTGTTTTACTATTCCTGCCAGCTCTTGAATACCGAAAGCTGAGAATTTTAATATTTATACATTTAATACTGGAAATGTATGACATTTTAAAATGTATTTTTAAAGATACTTTTTTTTCCAAGCCAGAAGTTAAGGAAACTGTAATATTTCCCAATATATCAGAATTATATTGAGACTGGAGATGAATAGGTGGAGGCAGAAATTATTTATCCCCATTGCAAATTTTTGATGTTATGGAGGATCACAGCTCTTCACAATGTTCCATGGCTGTGCCTCAGCATCAAAATCGTGCTTGCTCAGGTCTGTTTTAAAGCAATTTAATAACCAGAACTGCCAAGCATGAATTGAATGCTTACCAATGCGAATACTGACTGGGTAAAAACTAATATTTCTTTGTGTAATAAATTCTATCCAATAACAATTATTTTTTTTACTTCTATGGCAGCAACATATTCTGCATCCCTTTACAATTCAGATAGTACACATGCAAACTAAGGCTGAATTCATATATCCATGTCTCGTAGTCCAAGTACAGACCGTGATGCAATGATGCACAGTGACCCCAACTTAATAGTCTCATTGGTGCATATGAGGCTCCCGTGTTGAGGTCAGGAAATGACCAGTGGCAAGTTCGTGATTGGGGTCCGTAAACAGGCTGCAAATCATGGATAGTTTAATCCAGCCAAAATTAGGTATCACAGACTAACAGACAAGTTATCAATTCAAAGTCAATTATCTGCTCACAAGAGCTTTCAATCTATACGAAAAGAGTAGTGACAGAAAAGGTATAGTCGGTAACAAATGGCCGAGAGGTGCTTTTTGTTGGAATGCCCAAATTAAATACTTTAGACTAAAAGTACTCCATACACATTAACCCCTTAACCCCCCTAAGGGTGGTTTGCATGTTAATGACCTGGCCAATTTTTACAATTCTGACCACTGTCCCTTTTTGAGGTAATAACTCTGGAATGCTTCCATGGATCCCGGTGATTCTGACAATGTTTTCTAGTGACATATTGTACTTCATGTTAGTGGTAAAATTTCTTTGATATGACTTGCGTTTATTTGTGAAAAAAAATGGAAATTTGGCGAAAATTTTTAAAATTCTCACAATTTTTCATCTTTGAATTTTCATGCCCTTAAATCACAGAGATATGGCACACAAAATACTTAATAAGTAACATTTTCCACAGGTCTACTTTTTATCAGCTCAATATTTAAACCAAATTTTTTTTTGGTTAGAAAGTTATAAGGGTTAACCAGAGATTTCTCATTTTTACCACACAATTTTTTTGGGGGGAACACATCACATTTGAAGTCACTTTGAGAGGCCCAAATCCCAAAACTGATAACATTCTAAAAACTGCACCCCTCAAGGTGCTCAAAACCGCAATCAAGAAGTTTATTAACCCTTCAGATGCTTCACAGGAATTTTTTGAATGTGTTAAAAAAAATGAACATTTAACTTTTTTTCACCAAAAAATTATTTCAGGTCCAATTTTTTTATTTTCTCAAGAGTAACAGGAGAATTTGGACTCCAAAAGTTATTGTGCAATTTGTCCTGAGTACGCTGATTCCCCATATGTGGGGGAAACCACTGTTTCGACGCATGGCAGAGCACGGAAGGGAAGGAGCACCTTTTGACTTTTTCAATTCAATATTGACTGGAATTTAGATCAAAAGCCATATCGCATTTGGAGAGCCTCTGATATGCCTAAACAGTGGAAACCCCCCCACAGGTGACCCGATTTTGGAAACTATACATCCCAAGGAACATATCGATGTGTGGTAAGAACTTTGAGCCACCAAGTGCTTCACAGAAGTTTATAATGTAGGGCCATAAAAATAAAAAATCATATTTTTTTCCACAAAAATGATATTTTAACCCCCAATTTTTTATTTTCCAAAGGGTAACAGAAGAAATTCGACCCCAAGAGTTATTGTGCAATTTGTCCTGAGTACGCTGATACCCCATATGTGGGGGTAAACCACTGTTTGGTTCATGGCAGAGCTCAGCTTTTTCAACGCAGAATTGGCTGGAATTAAGATCAGACATCATATCGCGTTTGAAGAGCCCCTGATGTGCCTGAACAGTGGAAACCCCACAATTCTAACTCCAACCCTAACCCTAACACACCCCTTACCCTAATCCCAACCCTAACCCTAGCCCTATCCCTAACTCTAGCCCTAGCCATAACGTGAAAATGGAAATAAATACATTTTTTATTTTATTATTTTTCCCTATCTAAGGGGGTGATAAAGGGCGGTTTGATTTACTATTTATAGTGGGTTTTTATGTTCGCCAGCTGTCACATGCTAAAAGATGCTTTTTATTGCAAAAAATAGTTTTTGCATCACCACATTTTGAGAGCTATAATTTTTCCATATTTTGGCCCACAGAGTCATGTGAGATTTTATTTATTGCGGGACGAGTTGATGTTTTCATTGGTACCATTTTCGGGCACATGACACTTTTTGCTCGCTTTTTCTAACGATTTTTTGGAGGTAGAATGAGCAGAAAACAGAATTTCATGAATTTCTTTTGGGGGGACGCTTATACCGTTTCACGTGTGGTAAAATTGATAAAGCGGTTTTATTCTTCGGGTCAGTACAATTACAGCGATACCTCATTTATATAATTTTTTTATGTTTTGGCGCTTTTATACAATAAAACAATTTTATATAAAAAATAATTATTTTTGCATCGCTTTATTCTGCGAGCTATAACTTTTTTATTTTTTTGCTGATGATGCTGTATGGCAGCTCGCTTTTTGCGGGACACAATGACGTTTTCAGAGGTACCATGTTTATTTATATCCGTCTTTTTGATCGCGTGTTATTGTACTTTTTGTTCGGCGTTATGATGATAAAGCATTGCTTTTTGCCTTGTCTTTTTTTTTTAAGGGGTTCACTAAAGGGGTTAACTAGTGGGACAGTTTTATAGGGCGGGTCGTAATGGACCTGGTGATACTAAACATGTGTACTTTTATGGGGTTTTTTTATTTGCATAAGGAAATGAATTTATTGGGGAATATTTTTTTCTTTATTTAGGAATTTTTAAAAAATTATTTTTACACTTTTTTTACTTTGTCCCAGGGTGGGACATCACTATATAGTGTCAGATCGCTGATCTGACACTTTGCAGAATACTATGTCAGATCAGTGATCTGACAGGCAGTGTAGGAGGCTTCTCCCTGCAGGACCCAGAAGGACCCCACAGCCATCTTGGATCCGGGGTCCTGCAGGGAGGAGGCCCTTAGAACAACGCAATCTAACAGATGATGGCTGGAAAAAGAAAAATTAAGCAATTTTACTTCAAGCACCTGATTCATTTGTCAACATGTCTGACAGCAGCTCACAATCCTAAAGAATACATGAATGCTTGGTCAAGCTGATCTGGCAGTCAGGAGAGATATCTGTTGACCAAATCAGCATTCTTGAAGCAAATTCTACAGGCACACAAGAAAAAGGATCCCCACAGATAAGTATTAAAAATTAGAAGGCACCTATGAGCCAATCACTGGTGTCTTCGAAATAAAGCAGGCCACTAGAGATGAGCAACTTTTCCTTTTTTCGGGTCGAGTCGGGTTTAATGAAATCCGACTTTCTTAAAAGTCGGATCGAACGAAATATGCCGACAATAGGGAAAAGTCGGGTTCCGACTGAAACACGAAACCCAAGGCAAGTCAACAGGGAAGCAAAGTCGGCAGGGAGTGGAGGACAGTAAACACACCTACAGTGCCCATTTCAATGCCAACATCATCAATTCTTATTACTTAAGCTTGGCAACCTTAATTTACTTTATAATAATAGTTACGCATTGAAAACTGGGGGTTACTTGGCTCAAGTTGTGGGGGGGTAGGGCTGGCGGCAGGTTTTCGTGTACCCTGGGCCAAAGAGTGTCAGTGTGCCCTTTTAACACATACCACAATTCATAATGCTCCGATACGGCACAGAAAAATAGGTATAGTACAATGAAAAATACTTCACTGCTTACATGACATGACTGCTATGTATTTTAAATTCTACAATAGCTCAAAAAACGGACAGTATATTACTCCATACAGTATTATGGCCACCACCCAGTGCGCCATACAGAATAATGAGCCCCATATATTTCTCCATACAGAATAATTGCTCCACTGTCTTATGGGCCCAAATAATGCTCCATAGAGTCCTTATATAATGGGCCCCATTTCTAATGCTCCAGTGTATAATGGGCCCCGTAAATGCTGCTCCAGTGTCTGATGTCCCCAATTTGGAATGCTCCAGTATATGTTGGTCCCCATGGACGATGCTCCAGTGTGTTATGGGCCCAAATTATGCTCCATATATAATGGGCCCCATTTCTAATGATCCAGTGTTGTGAGTTCATTTTCCCCTTCACCATTGAGGTCTGATGAACCTCTTCTGGTGAAGGAAGGTAGTGAGGCTGATTACAAAGCACCTGAGCAGAATGATGATGACTGGGTGACTGGGATTGCTGACTGGATATAAGGCAGCCGACGCCCTTCTGCCTTGCGGGTGATTACTCTGAGGGATTCTTGGAAACCAGTCTGATTCCTGCTCCTCAAAAGCTAAGTTTTCTGCTCTACTTTTTGCATTTGTGTTTTGGTTTTGTTTTGCCTTGTTTTTCTGGATTTCTGCCTTTCCCTGCTGGGTGAGCTGAATTCCTTTTTGCTCTGTCTTCAGATAATACCTGAGTACTGATATAGTCTTTTTGAAGCCTAGCGTCTTCAGGGCTTTTTTCCCTATCAGTCTGTTGGCTCTTGTTTTTGAGAGGGTTTTGGCGGATTGCAGACAGCAGCTTTTCTATTCTGTCCTATTTAGTTAACTTGGGCCCCATCATTTGCTCAGCCTATCTTTCTATCTGTGTGAGTGTTTTTTCATCTTGCTTCACCGTCATTATATGTTGGGGGCTGCCTATTGCTTTGGGGTCTGCTCTGGGGCAGTTTAGATTTCCCTTTCTGTCTTTAGGCTATGTAGTTCTCCGGCTGTGATCGAGGGGTCTAGGGCACCGTAGGAACCCCCCACGGCTACTGCTAGTTGTTGTTGTTAGGTTCAGGGGTCTGCAATCCGATAGCTGCCAACTTCTCTGGTTTTCTGGACTTAGCTAGTATTTCTGTTTTTGCCTCCTACGGTGACTCATTCATAACAGAATCACCCGCCCTACCGCAGATCCTAGGGTACTCAATAGCAGGAAAGAATTGTAAAAAAAAAAAAAAGTGTGCATATTTTTTCCTCTATATCTCTGAGGCCATAGGGGGAATTTTTTTTTCTCTCAATGGAGATAAAGCAATTGTCTGATCGTGTGGAGCAGCTCGCTTCGGAAGTGCAGGGAATTTCCGCCTACCTTGCTCATTCACAAGCTGCTGAACCAAAGATCCCTACTCCTGATGTGTTTTTTGGGGATCGGTCTAAATTTTTGAATTTCAAAAATAATTGTAAATTATTTTTTGCCTTGAAGCCTAACTCGTCAGGGAGCTCTGCGCAGCAGGTTAAAATTGTCATCTCTTTGCTGCTTGGCGATCCCCAGGATTGGGCGTTTTCTTTGAAACCAGATGATCCTATTCTGACTAATGTGAACGCATTTTTTCAAGCCTTGGGGTTGTTGTATGATGAACCTAATGCTATTAATCAGGCTGAAAAGACCCTGTTGGCATTGAGCCAGGGTCGAGATTCTGCAGAATTGTACTGTCAAAAATTCCGAAAGTGGGCAGTCCTTACTATCTGGAATGATAATGCCTTGGCAGCTCTCTTTCGGAAAGGTTTGTCAGAAGCCGTAAAAGATACTATGGTGAGATTTCCTGTTCCCTCTGGTCTTGACGATTATATGTCATTAGCCATTCAGGTTGATCGGCGTTTATGTGAACGCAGGACTGCACGAGAGGTGTTGCCACTTGCCACCTGTTGAACAAGTGTCTGAACCTATGCAATGTGATAGAGTTTTGTCCAGGGAGCAACGTCTGGAGTTCAGAAGGCGTAATAAGCTGTGTTTTTTTTGTGGAGATGCCTCGCATATTATTTCTGTCTGTCCTAAACGAGAGAAACGTTTTGCACACACGTTTTCTGTGGGTGGTGTTCAACCTAAGTTTCTTCTGGCAATTACTCTGATCTGCTCCCTGTCCACATTTTCCGCCAAGGCTTTTGTGGATTTGGGAGCAGCCCTGAATCTAATGGACTTGGATTTTGCTAAACGTAGTGGATTTCCGATGACACCTCTGCAGACGCCTATCCCTTTGAGGGGGATTGATGCTACTCCTTTGGCGAAAAATAAACCTCAGTTTTGGACCCAGATGGTAATGCGGGTCGCCCCAGACCATCAAGAAAATTGCAGATTTTTGGTGTTGCATAATTTGCATGATACCGTTGTTCTGGGGTTTCCCTGGTGGCAAATTCATAATCAAGTTTTGGATTGGAAATCTGTGTCTGTGGTGAGTTGGGGTTGTCGGTGTGCCCTTAGTGAGGCTCCGGTTTTTTCCACCTCTCCTCAGTCGCATGATGTTCCTGACTATTTGTCAGACTTTTATGATGTATTTAGTGAGAATGAGTCTGCGTCTTTGCCTCCTCATAGGAGTTATGACTGTGCAATTGAACTGAGCCCGGGGTGTAAATTTCCTAAGGGTCGGCTCTTCAATTTATCTGTACTCGAGCACGAGGCTATGCGATCCTACATTAAGGAGGCATTGGAGAAAGGCCATATTAGACCATCCTCTTCACCCTTAGGTGCCTTTTTTTTTCGTGGCCAAAAAGAATGGTTCATTAAGGCCTTGTATTGATTATTGTGCCCTCAACAAAATTACTATTAAATATCAGTATCCGTTACCCCAGATTTCGGATCTATTCTCCAGAGTTAAAGGTGCTTGCTGGTTTACCAAGCTTGACCTCAGGGGGGCGTATAATCTTATCCGCATTAAGCATGGGGATGAATGGAAGACGGCGTTTAATACTCCGGAGGGACATTTTGAGTACCTGGTGATGCCTTTTGGGCTCACTAATGCCCCTTCTGTCTTCCAGTGCTTCATGAACGACATTTTCCGAGACTTTGTGGATAAATTTTTGATTATCTATCTGGATGACATTTTGATCTTCTCCAAGGATTGGGATTCTCATGTGGAACATGTTCGGACTGTGTTCCGGATCTTGAGGGAGAATTCCCTGTATGTCAAAGGATCGAAATGCCTTTTTGGGGTACAGAGGATTTCATTTTTGGGAGTTATTTTGTCTCCTTCAACTATTGAAATGGACCCGGCCAAGGTACAGGCCATTTATGATTGAGTTCAGCCCACTTCTTTGAAGGCCCTCCAGAAGTATTTGAGTTTTACTAATTTTTATCGGAAATTTATAGAAAAATTTTCTAGTATTGCCAAGCCATTGACTGATCTGACTAAAAAGGGTGCTGATGTGTTGAATTGGTCTCCGGAGGCTGTTTCTTCCTTTCAGGAGCTGAAGCGAAGATTCACTTCTGCCCCGATTTTGCGGCAACCTGATGTCTCACTCCCGTTCCAGGTAGAGGTGGACGCTTCTGAGATTGGTGCAGGAGCTGTTTTATCCCAAAAGGATCCTGTAACATCTAAAATGAATCCCTGTGCTTTCTTTTCCCAAAAGTTCTCTCCATCTGAACGTAACTATGATGTGGGGAATCGGGAACTGTTAGCCATGAAATGGGCATTTGAGGAGTGGAGACATTGGTTGGAGGGAGCTAAACACCAAGTTGTGGTTCTCACTGACCACAAGAATTTGATTTACCTGGAGTCGGCCAAGCGCTTGAACCCTAGACAGGCTAGGTGGGCCTTGTTTTTTACACGTTTTGATTTTGTGGTCTCTTTTCTTCCTGGCACTAAGAATGTCAAGGCAGACGCCCTCTCTAGGAGCTTCTTTGCTGATTCTCCTGTGGTGACCAAGCCTGCTACCATCTTAGGCGAAGGGGTAGTTCTTTCTGCCATCTCGCCCGATTTGAGACGTGCTCTGGAAGAGTTCCAGGAGGACAAACCTGAGCGTTGTCCCAGTGGAATGTTGTATGTTCCTGAAAAGTGGAAGAAGATAGTAATGTCTGAAGTTCAATGCTCTGCATTGGCTGGTCATCCAGGTATTTTTGGTACTAGAGATCTGGTGAGTCGGTCTTTTTGGTGGCCCGCCTTGTCTCGTGATGTCAGGAAATTTGTGCAGTCCTGTAGGACTTGCTCCCGGTCTAAACCTTGTTCTCGCTCTAGTGGGTTGTTGATGCCTTTGCCAGTGCCCAGGAGGCCATGGACCCATATTTCAATGGATTTCATCTCTGATATGCCTGTCTCTCAGAGAATGACTGTTATTTGGGTGATTTGTGATAGGTTCTCTAAGATGGTTCATCTTGTACCACTCCCTAAGTTGCCATCTTCCTCTGAGTTGGATTCCTGAGAACATTGTATCTGACAGAGGAGTTCAATTTGTGTCTAGATTTTGGAGGACTTTCTGTTCCAAGCTGGGAATTAAGTTGTCCTTATTCTCTACTTTACACCCTCAGACCAATGGGCAGACGGAGAGAACAAACCAGACCTTGGAGTCGTATTTGAGATGTTTTATTTCCGCCGATCAGGATGATTGGGTTTCATTTTTGCCCTTGGCCGAATTTGCTTTAAATAATAGAGCTAGTTCTGCCACTTTGATGACACCTTTTTTTGTAACTTTGGGTTTCATCCTCGATTTTCTTCAGGGCAGGTGGAGCCTTCTGCCTGCCCAGGTGTTGACACTGTGATGGAGAGAATGCACCAGATCTGGGACCAAGTGGTGGATAAGTTATCTCTCTCCCAGGAAAAGGCCCAGCGGTTTTCCAACCGGCATAGGACCATTGGTCCCCAGTTTAAGGTTGGTGATATGGTTTGGTTATCATCAAAAAATATCGCTATGAAGGTGGCTTCTCCTAAGTTTAAGCCTAGATTTATTGGACCTTACAAGATTTTGGAGATTATTAATCCGGTCTCTTTTCGTTTGGCTCTTCCTGTCACATTTAAAATTCATAATGTGTTTCACAAGTCCTTATTGAAGAGGTTTGTTGAACCAGTTGTTCCTGGGGTGGCACCTCCGGACCCTGTATTAGTTGAAGGTAACAAGGAATATGAGGTTGAGAAGATACTGGATTCCCGTCTGGCTAGACGGAGACTCCAGTATTTGGTTAAGTGGAAGGGTTATGGTCAGGAGGATAAAACCTGGGTCTCTGCCTCTGATATTCATGCCAAAAGATTGGTGCGTGCCTTTCATCGGGCTCACCCTGATCGCCCTGGTGGCGTGGATGAGGGTTCGGTGACCCCTCCTTAAGGGGGAGGTACTGTTGTGAGTTCATTTTCCCCTTCACCATTGAGGTCTGATGAACTCCCTCTTCTGGTGAAGGAAGGTAGTGAGGCTGATTACAAAGCACCTGAGCAGAATGATGATGACTGGGTGACTGGGATTGCTGACTGGATATAAGGCAGCCGACGCCCTTCTGCCTTGCGGGTGATTACTCTGAGGGATTCTTGGAGACCAGTCTGATTCCTGCTCCTCAAAAGCTAAGTTTTCTGCTCTACTTTTTGCATTTGTGTTTTGGTTTTGTTTTGCCTTGTTTTTCTAGATTTCTGCCTTTCCCTGCTGGGTGAGCTGAATTCCTTTTTGCTCTGTCTTCAGATAATACCTGAGTACTGATATAGTCTTTTTGAAGCCTAGCGTCTTCAGGGCTTTTTTCCCTTTCAGTTTGTTGGCTCTTGTTTTTGAGAGGGTTTTGGCGGATTGCAGACAGCAGCTTTTCTATTCTGTCCTATTTAGTTAACTTGGGCCCCATCATTTGCTCAGCCTATCTTTCTATCTGTGTGAGTGTTTTTTCATCTTGCTTCACCGTCATTATATGTTGGGGGCTGCCTATTGCTTTGGGGTCTGCTCTGGGGCAGTTTAGATTTCCCTTTCTGTCTTTAGGCTATGTAGTTCTCCGACTGTGATCGAGGGGTCTGGGGCACCATAGGAACCCCCCCACGGCTACTGCTAGTTGTTGTTGTTAGGTTCAGGGGTCTGCAATCCGATAGCTGCCAACTTCTCTGGTTTTCTGGACTTAGCTAGTATTTCTGTTTTTGCACTTTCATCTGCACCTTCCTCTGTGTCACCGTGTAAGGAGGTAAAGTATGCGGGAAGGGGCATCTGAGTTTCATCAGTGTCACATTCTGGCTCTGTAGAGTGCGAGGGGAATGTAGTGCTGTGGGTCAATGTACCATCAGAATCATCTAGTAGTGGCTGTGCATCAGTGCACTCCATCTCCGATTCATGTTGGACTGGGGAATTCAGCATTTCACTTGATAACCTAGGCATGGCCTGTGAAAAGAGCTCCATGGAGTAATCTAAAGTGTGGGCTGCCACATCCTTCACTTTTAGTGGGGGTGAAGGAGACAAGGAAAGGGGTGGTTCCTGACCAGAAGCCTGCAGTGACGACTCAGTGCTTGCATCTTTTTAAACTTAAGAAGAGGAGGCGATAGAGCTGGAGGCATTTTCGGCAATGTAAGGCAAAACCAGTTCCTGATGCTCCGGCTTTAAAAGCAGTTTACCTACTCCCAGAAAAGGGAGCCTTAAAGGCCTTCTTGTGCCAGCTGATGACGCAGGCTCAACATTTCCAGCCTTATCTGCTTTGTGCTTTTGGCACTACCAGAAGATGCACCACCACCACCATCAGTACCAGCTGGTCCCCCCACACTCACGTCCGCAGCCTCTTCCACCATACGTAATAATTTTTGTGAAAATGGACTCAAAATACCAGCAGATTTATGGTACTGTTTCAGAAGCGGACAGCTCTATACAGTCTAGGGATAATTATACATCTCCATATATATTTCATGAGTCAGACACAGATGGTCACAGGCTGAGTATGGATTAGAAAATAATATAAAAATTTGCAAATGGGTACAGTATCACTAGATACAAGGTATATATAGTATAGTTTAAACATACTGAATCTCCGCATACATTTCAGGAGGCAAACACGGAGGCTTTCAGGCCCAGTATGGATCCGACAACAATATAGAAAGTTGAGAAAGGGTACTATGGCGCCCCTGAGGGTACGGATCTCCACAGAAGTACTGCACCTCATCCAAAGGTGTGGTATCCCACCCTCAGGTAAGGAGGGATCACCACTCAGGACTCCTAAGCCTGCACTAAACACGCACACTAGTTAGTCAGTGCTTTCTGGATGTACCCGGCGGGAGGAAGGCCTCATCCCATACTGACTAGGAAAGGGTGTTGGGGGTTAGTGTGGAAGGTAGGTACAGTGGGAGGAGCTTTGGTAGTGGAGTGATTGTGGGCATCCAATCAGAGAGAGCAAGCTGACAGTTGATGGGTGGAGCTAGTCTGAGGTAAATGGATCTTTCTAGAGAGTTGTCAGTCAGGGACAGGACAGAGTAAGGGTAGGATTGCTGTGAGAGGGTCAGAGAAGAGAGAAAAATCTTGTCCAAGCTCCTAGACTGGAAGGAAGTGGTCCTTGGGGCACGGGAAGTCCAATAAGCCGTCCTGTGAAGCCCGTTTCTGGAGAAGGAAGGACTAGGCCTCGTTGGGGAAGGTGGCTCCTGAAGGTAGTGGAGAAATTTAGGGCTCAGCTAGAAAGACGGAGGCTGAGGTAGCTTTATGTGCCTCAGTCGCAGCCGCATTCAATACTCAAAAAGGCTGCAGTTGGAATAAAGGACCCCGGAGCCTAACCCACGTTGCCCGGTGTGATACATGGTTGCCGGCTTGGGACACTGTTTGCGAAGGCGCACAGCAGGAAGAAAGGGAGAGATCAGCGCAGAGACATGGCCTAGAAAGGATACACAAGGAAGAGTCTTGAACAGGTGTTCCTGATCTACCTTGGAGTTTGCCGGACCCCTCCCTTGGATGACACAGTACCAATCGGGTCATCTGGTGCACAAAACTTTTGAGGAAAAACTCAGAAAATGCACACAAGTGTGTCCTTCGTGTCTTTTCCAACTCGCCTGCTACACACGCTACACTCTCCATCACCATCTACGGCTCACAAACATCATCTCAACTGCCCTGGGATACAGCTCTGGCCGTGGAGAGCTTCATCATCTTGGCTGCTTTAACACCAGCCCAGAAGATCTGCATTGCAGCGTCGGCTACCCTAGCTGAGTACCACGGGTGGCGTCATGATCCCCCTTTTCCTAATTAATTATCATACCATCTTCCCCCTCATCTGAACCGTAATCTTCTTTATTGGACACCCAGGGCCACGGACCAGGTCCAATCACCACCGGGACATACTTCCCCCTTAAAAGAGCCTGAAAGGCCTGGTACTGAGTAACCCCCAGCCCTGCGTGGGGTTTCATTTTAACAGCAGATAACAGGGATATATTGTATAGTTTCAACATTATAAATCTACATATATATTTGAGGAGGCAGACACAGACGCTGTCATGGCCAGTATGGATTCGACAACAATCTAAAAAGTAGAAAAAGGGTACAGTATCACCATATACAAGGTATATACAGTATAGTTTCAACATTCAAAATCTCCGTATTTATTTCAGGAGGCAGACACAGACGCTCTGAGGCCCAGTATGGATTACACAACAATATAAAAAGCAGTAAAAGGGGAATGGATCCCAAGCGTACTACAGTGTTGTGGTCATTTGGTGATCTACATATATATTTCAAGAGTAACACATAGCCTCTCACAGGCTCAGTATGGATCACACCATAATATAAAAAGAAGATCCGCAAGAAATAATCACATATGTGGGCCAATGTTCCAGGTGTCAATGATGCACTTTGAGTGGTGGGTGGAGGATGAATTTCGGGCACAAAGGGTACTGGATCAACAGATACAAGGTATATATAGTATACTTAAAATACACAAAAATCTCTGTATGTATTTCAGGAGGCAGACACATATGCTCACATGCTCAGTATGGATTTGACAATAATGTAACAAGTTGAAAAAGGGTACAGTATGACCAGATACAAGGTATATATAGTATAGTTTAAACATTCAAAATCTCCGTAGACATTTCATGAGGCAGACACAGACGCTCTCAGTCCCAGTATGCATTAACCAAGAGTATAAAAGGTATACAAAGGTTACTGTATCACCAGATACAAGGTACATATAGTATTGCTTAAACATTGTAAATCTCCCTATTTATTTCTGGAGGCAGACACAGACGCTCTCAGGGTCAGTATGGATTACACAATATAAAAAGCAGTAAAAGGGTAATGGATCAGAAGAGTACAGCTGTATACAGTGTAGGGGGCATTGTAAATCTCAGTATATATTTCCAGAGTCAGAAACAGACTCTCACTTGCTCAGTATCGATTACACCCGAATACAAAAATGAGAAAAAAGGGAAATGTATTTGAAACGTACACCAGTATACAGTGTTGGAGTACTTTGAAATCTTCGTTTATATTTCAGTGTCAGTCAGCCAGTCCAGACTCTCCGCTAGAGGAAAGTAGATGGATAAAAGTACAGTCGTAAAGTCGAGTGATTTTAGATGTTATGGAATTAGTAATCATGGGAAAACCTTTCAGGAAAATTCGCAGAGGCGATGCTGACCCTCAGTAACTTTAACTGTGGATACAGCTAAAACGCAAATTATTGAAGAAAGGGTTGCTGTATCGCAGTAGCGTTGATCCCATTACCGTAACTCGTCTCCATCAAATTGTGATCACAGGGAGAGCTGTAGACATGGTCCTAACTGCCTAGCATGATCTGTCTGGTCACTTTGGAGTGAAAAACACGCAAGCCACAGGCCGTAGGGGATTCTATTGGATTGGCATGAGAGGAGACATTGAAAAATGGTGGCAGGAATGTCACACTTCTGTGACTATGAAAAATGTGAAAGGTGATCATAAAGCACCACTGCATACAATTGGGAGTTGACGTCCATTACAAATGTTAGCCATTGGTAATCTGAAGGTAGAGGCCAGCAGGACAGGACATAGCTACATCTTAACAATCATCGATCAGTACACCAAATTTGTATTGGCCGTCCCTGGGATGGATTTAACTGGCCAGACTATACAGCGGTGGAGCAGGGAGAGGTAAGTATTGCAAGTGCTGTGTCCCTGAGCAAGCAGGGGGACCCACTCGTGGGCGCCGGTACTGGCACAGGGCCCCTCATAGTACGCCAGTGTGTCTGATGGCGATTCAGCCCCCCCACCATCAGAGACATTTTATTGTACTATGAGAGGCCCTGTGCCAGTACCTTCGCCAAAGGGTGGGCCCACACACCTGTTCAGGGCAACAGCATTTGCCCGGGTGCGGCAGGTGCAGGGGTGGGGGGCAGCCCATTTAGGGTGGTTTAAAAAATGGCAGATGTTGATGAGTAGGCTGGACTTTCAGCTGCTGCAAAAGAAGGAATTGGAGAAGTCAGAGGAAGAGGAGGACAAAAGCGAGCCTTTTTTCTGGCAACCTATGTGATCAATGGCTTCCATTTCTTATGGACATGGACTCACAATGACATGCAGTGGTGGTTTATCATCAGCTTTCACAGTTTTCCTACTCACAGACCTGTGACATTCTGACACACATTTTTAAATGTGCCCTATCATGCCAATCCCATAGAATCGCCTACGGCCTATGGCTTCTGTCTTTTGCACTCCAAAGTTACGTGACAGATCATGATAGGCAGTGAGCACCATGTTTACATCTCTCCCTGTGATAAAAATTTGATAGAGATGAGTAACGGTGATGGGATCAACGGTACTGCGATACAGCAACACTTTCTTCACAAAGAAATGTTTTCGCTGTCTCCACACACAAATTAATTGAGGGTCAGCATCGCCTCTGAGAATTGTGACGGAAGTTTTTCCCTTGATTAGTAATTCCTAGATTTCTGCAATCACTAGACTTTATGTCAGTAATTGTATGCATCTCATTTCCTATTTTGATTAGGTGGATTAGAAACTTTGTAGTTAGTAATGTAGGGATTCGCTCTGGTATGCAATAGCCGGGCGGCAGTAACGAGGCAACACACAGGCATAAAGTCCAATTCCAATGGTTTTAATGTCACTCAGTAACCAGCAGCTTAACAAAACATAAGGAAAACCAAACACATACTCCAGCTTGGAGAACCGCTGGTCCCAGACTCACCCCTTGCACGGAACGGGTGTAACTAAGCGGCTGCCAGGTCCTGCGGCATCCGCCAGGTGCCATTCCCGGGGTTCTTCCGAGTCTTGCTGCTATAGTCCTGCAGCACGTAAATCCTGTACACAAGTTGCAGGCTAAGTCCACACAAGTTCCTGTAGCTTCCAGAAACACACTGACACTGTGGCAATTACCAACCTCCATTACATAGGGCCTAACCCCTCCCACCAGTGAGGTAGACACCACATGGGCTGATCACGTGACCCTGACATCATCGCAGGTCCCGTCTTTAGGGAAAAACCTGGCCAAACATTAATCTGCTGGGAGAAACATATCTTCCATCCAGTAAAACACCCTTTACTCTACCACAGTAAATAAAACTCCGCTAAGGACAGCTGATGACATTGATGCCAAATTGACCTAATAAGTTTATCATCTTCTGGTGTTGGAATTGTTTAGGGCAGGCAGCAGATTTTTGGTTGTTTTTCATCAATGATAATATTTAGGAAACTGCCCCAACAATGATACACTATTACTGCTGTGCCGATCGGGATTCTTGATTTACAAGCACCAGTTTTATAACATTGATATATCGTAAACTGTGACCGAGAAAAGTTGGGACAAAAACAGAAGGTATTTTCTGCGTAGTTAGCAGTTATTTTTAAATGCTGTAATTCTAGAAAAGTAGTCAGTCATGGCCTGGTGCTTTTCATATAGTCACAAAACTCCTGAGTGAAATATAATATTCTTACATCAGCCCGATTAGAAGATACAGTGAAATATTCCAAAGTTAATCACAAAGAATGTCATTAGTTTTTGCATTATGGGGAACCTGTCAGCAGCTTTAGGTTCCTTTGCACTTCTTTTTTTCCAATCTTTGCTTCCATACCAAAGTAATCAATTATTCAATTTTTTTTGCAAATTGTGATTCTGACTAGTCAATTTTCACAGACAAGATGAGAGACAGGGGAGTAAAGGAGCTCGGGGTCCAATGCCTGGAGTGTACGTAAAAGGAAATGGGACTAAACAAATGAATAGTCAAATGGTAATGTCAAAGGTCAGGCAGCAAAATCAGTTAATAGCAGAGCACAGAGCTCAAGGAACACACAAGACTGAGCAAAGCTTCGATTAGCAATGGTCTGATCATTATAGGTGACATCTGATGAGAATGGAGGAGGCTAAGCAGGGCATCTGGACAATCCTTAATTTACATGGTGTAGCCTGGCATGCCCCAGCCCTCGCTTTGGCAACCGAGCTATCCCATTCACAAAACTAACAGCCCAGCATGTCACTCACTGTGTCCCTAGGACAATGTCTTGCAGAATCGTGATACAGATAAGGCGCAAGTGCAGAAAGCTTGTCCCTCCACTTACAGCTTTCAGTCCTCTTTGCATCTTTCCCCTGCAGTGTAATGACCCCAACATAGCCCTCAAAACAGTATAATGACCCCATACAGCCTTCCATAAAGTATACTGGGCACCTCAAAGCCTTCCATATATTATAATGGAACTACATTACCCTCCACATAATATAATGGCCTCCACATAGCCTTCCATGTAATATAATGAATATATTGGCTTCCACATAACATTCCATATAGTATAATGGGCCCTACATAGCCTTCCATATAATATAATGGCCTCTAAATAGCCTGCCATATAATATAATGAATATCATGGCCCCCACATAACCTTCCATATAATATAATGGACTCCACATAGCCTTCCATATAATAAATGGGCCACATTGTCCTTGATTAAAATATATAAATAAATAAATAAATATTCTGCACTGCTCGACACAGTTTTGTAGTGACATAATCGCACCTGCTGCGCTGAGAGGTTAGTCTCCTCTATTATTGCTTTCAACTGTTTCGGCATCCAGGATACCGGTACTGTTACAAGTGCGATACCAAGCAGTGGGTGTTGTCACAGCTAGTACTGGACCCCCGACTCACGGGCTGCATAGCCATTAGTGGTATGCCACTGGTGGCAAGCTGACACTTTCAATGATACCATATTAAGTTTGGGGTCCACTAGAGGGGTTGTTCCCTCATTTTATATACCATGTAACTGTACTTTGTGTTTGAAGCTCTTTCAAATGCCTGTATCGTATTTTGGTATATTCATTATACTCTGACTGATGTCTGGATTGTAATATTTGTAATATTTGACCTATTTAGGTCTGATGTTTATAATTGTTTAAATATAAAATTTAATAAAAATTTACCTTTAAAAAAAATGATACCATTTTGGGGAAATTAAAACTTTATGATCAATTTTTTATTTTAATTTTGAATGAGTGGTGGTGGCCAAAAAAACCTGCAGTTCTTTGCAGGATAATTTCACTCCTTCCTCAATGCCAAGTAAGAAGAAAAGTCACAAATAAACATGGCAAAATAGAGCTAAATTATAGAAAAATAATACAATGCAATGATAAAAACATAAAGCAAAATGGTCTAAATCCAGTTGTGTCCATAAGAGGTTAGAAGCCCATTCCATGTATAAGGCATTGTCTGTAGGTGATTGTGAGGTCACGGAATGTTGTGCCGGTGACATAAAAGGAACTGCTGAGCGGAACTCTCCTTTGAGGGTTACAGTTGGTGGAGTGTGAGTATGCTTTTATTATCTCCTGATTTATGTCCTATCCTATCCCTTGTGTCTGTGACTTCCCCTCCTCATTTCCATCATTCTCTAATAATATTTGAACTTTTATTTTGCTAATGAGCAAAATGTGTAATTTATGCAACCGACCTTCTGTCTTTGTATCCACCATCCATATGTGGGTACAATACAGAGCAATTTATAGATTAGCCTTAATTAAGAATCTATATATATAATTGTCTTATCATGTCTGTCTGTAACTGAAATCCTGCGTCGCTGATTGGTCGCGGCAGTTAGGCCGTGACCAATCAGCGACAGTCGCTTAGTCGTCGCGGCAACACGGCCGCATCGCTTATTGTACAGGCACATTACAGCCGTTAAAGGCATCACTGCTGCGTCGCTCATTACACAGGCACAGTCCTATACATATACAATACATTAGGTAAGAGCAGAACAGTGACAGCAGCTCTGGGTATAACTGGAGTACAATACATTAGGTAACAGCAGAACAGTGACGGCAGATCTGGGTGTAACTGGAGTACAATACATTAGGTAAGAGCAGAAAAGTGACTGCAGCTCTGGGTGTAACTGGAGTACAATACATTAGGTAAGATCTGAACAGTGACTGCAGATCTGGGTGTAACTAGAGTACAATACATTAGGTAACAGCAGAACAGTGACTGCAGCTCTGGGTGTAACTGGAGTACAATACATTAGGTAACAGCAGAACAGCGACTGCAGCTCTGGGTGTAACTTGAGTACAATACATTTGGTAAGATCTGAACAGTGACCACAGCTCTGGCTGTAACACGAGTATAATACATTAGGTAAGAGCAGAAATGTGACTGCAGCTCTGGGTGTAACTGGACTACAATACATTAGGTAAAAGCAGAACAGTGACTGCAGGTCTGGGTGCAACTGGAGTACAATACATTAGGTAACAGCAGAACAGTGACTGCAGATCTGGGTGTAACTGGAGTACACTACATTAGGTAACAGCAGGACAGTGACTGCAGCTCTGGTTGTAACTGGAGTACAATATATTAGGTAACAGCAGAACAGTAACAGCAGCTCCAGGTGTAACAGAAGTATAATACACTAGATGGTGGCCCGATTCTATCGCATCGGGTATTTTAGAGTCTCTGTTAAAATAAAAAATAGTTATATACTCACCTTCCGATGGCCCCCGGACTCTTTCTCTCCTCTCACCACGCGCCCGGCATCTTCCGGTTCCACTAATGCTTAGTGAGAAGGGCTGAAGATGACGTCACTCTCCCGAGAGCGTGACGTCATCTGCGGTGTTTCGCGCAAACCATTACTGGAACCGGAAGATGACGGGAGCGTGGAGAGGAGAGAAAGAGTCCGGGGGCCATCGGAAGGTGAGTATAACACTATTTTTTATTTTAACAGAGACTCTAGAATACCCGATGCGATAGAATCGGGCCACCATCTAGTATATCATAACTGCCATAAATCTTTATCTATTACCATTTTTAATCACAGTCATATAATATTTAGATGGTCTAAGGGGTAAAGTTTCTCCTTGAAGAGAGTGCCAAGTTGGTGTAAGGAGACATATAGGCCATAAAATGCTTCCCCAGGAATTTAAAAATGCAAGTGGTTTGTCCAGAGGAAGAGGACAGGAGCTCTAGTGCCAACCATTGGACATATCTTTTCACTGATGAGAAGCAAAAAATCCCAAACACTTGTCTGCAAAAAAAAGTTTCTGATTTTGTTTACTATCCTAAGTCATGTGACGAGGTCCTTTAGAGGGTCTATCTTGACTTTTAGGATTTCTACCTCCAGTGGGTGGCACTAGAGCTCCTATCCTCTTCCTCTCTGAAGAAGTTATTTCCTTGATATGTCAATAATTACATTGATATCTCTTGTGTAAAGTTTTGGTATAAGGGAAGGAACCGAAGAGGGTTGTACAAGATTTTAAATATATTGTCTCATTTCTTATAAAAACAGCACCACACCTGTCTGTCGGTTGTGTCTTGTATTACAGCTCAGCTCTACTCACTTCTATGGAGCTGAGTTGCAAAAACAACACATAACCTGTGGATAGCTGGGGGGTTTTTTTGGAAGAAATTAGTTATGTTTTTCTAATTCGGTACAGTCCCTTAAAGGACAATTTCATGTAAACTGGATTGGTTGCAGGTTTTTGTCACTTACGACAGTTACTGTTGCTACTTGTGATTAGTAATCCAAGGCAAGTGATGACATCGCACGGTGACATCACAGTAACTGCTGAGGGGGACAATCACTAGAGGGCTGCAGTTGGCAGTTTAGTGTAAGTCAACTTTGCATTTGCCTCTATATGTCCTTTATTATTTTCTGTTACTTACTTTCTTATCTGTAGGTATTAACCCTGTAAGTTCAGAATATCTCTTCCCCTTATAGATTTTCATTCCCTTATTTAAAAGTGAATCTTTATTTAGTTAATGATCTGAGGTGTCAGTAACCGACTGATCCCCCTTCATTTCTTCACCGATATCAGACCAGGAATGAAATTTGACGTCTACTGTAATTCTTTTTTTCCTATCATTTCAGGATTTTGTTGTTTGAGAGAGAGAGAGAGTTGTTGGTGAGAGGAATAAGGTAAATTCTTACTTTTCCTAAATCTATAATTTCTCTGATAGACTGGGGTCATTTGATGGCATAGAGTCATCTTCCATATCACTCATAATATTCTGCAACTTCTCTTCCCATAGAGAGAAGCTCCATGTGAGTGAGGAGAATGGCAGATGACTCTGTGTTACCATCGAGCATTAGCCTTAGGGAAGAATCAGACAGTCGTAAAACTTGGACGAAGATCACAACGCAATGCTCGGACTGGCCTTCATCTCTCCTGACACGAGCATGACAGCTGTATAAAAACACACGCTGTCACGCTCGGGTCAAGAAAGTCACTGGTCAGTCCAAGCATTGTGTTGCGATCCTCCTCTGAGTAATACAGCCGTCTGACTCTTCTCTAAGGCCAAGTTCAGGCATGGCAGAATTATAGTTTTGAAATTTTCATTCATAAGAGTAACTCATCCAACACTATGCCACAAAAGTATATTTTTATGTAACATGGAGACCCAAGTAAAATTTAGCGCCTTTTGGCTTTTTTTTACCCCAGCCAGGACACTTTTTAAAAATGTGGGTATGGCCTAGTCGTTGGTAAGGGAAAGGCAAGGTCCAACAGAATAGTTATAATATGCAACAAAAAGTGTTATAAAAGGGGCAAACTCCACCCAAAGTCCGGTGTTTGGGGTTTTATTTGGAGGGTTTGCCATGTTGGCTTGCGGAGTCATTACTGGCTTATGTGTCCCAGTTTTGGCTGCAGTAATATTCATAAGTATAAGTCGGTGTCTCTATTCTATAACTACTCTCTATATCTGAATATAAAAACTGTCTAGTGACCTTTGATGATCTTCTGTTATCAGCCATGAAGCAGGTGACATCAATTCTGATTGTCTTCTTACTCTTTAATAGGAGGAAGTTAGCGGAGGAGGAAGAGGAGGAGGAGGAGGCGGAGGAAGAGGCGTAAGAGGAGGAGGAGGAGGAAGTGGAGACGGAAGAGGAGGGGGAAGAGGAGGAGTAAGAGGAGGAGGAGGAAGCGGAGAAGGAAGAGGCGGAGGAGGAGAAAGAAGAAGAGCAAGAGGAAGAGGAGAAGGAGGAAGAGGAGGAGGAGGAAGAGAAGGAAGAGGAGTAAGAGGAGGAGGAGGAGGAAGTGGAGATGGAAGAGGAGGGGGAAGAGGAGGAGTAAGAGGAGGAGGAGGAAGCGGAGAAGGAAGAGGAGGAGGAGGAGAAAGAAGAAGAGCAAGAGGAAGAGGAGAAGGAGGAACATCTGGATAAGATGTATGTATCTGATATAACTGTGATTATTCATTTTCCCATATTCTCCCTTTAATAATTCACAGAGATATCTGCACTTGTTATATTAAGGTTCAACACTATCATTTCTCTTCCTACCGTTTTGGTGAATGTGTAATATTATCAATTTTTTTATTGTTTTTTCTTTAACAGATTGATACACAAAATGGAGAACGCAAAGTGAGTATTCGGGTATTTATCTTATTCCATCTTCCTACAACATTCATATATGAGTGGTATGTGCCATCATTATGGAGGACTCCATAATGTTGGCATCATGGCATTACCGCTCTCACTCATGGGCATTTACAATGTTTCCATATGAAGTTGTGGCCAAAAGTATTGACACCCCTGCAATTCTGTCAGACAATACTCAATTTCTTCCTGAAAATGATTGCAAACACAAATTCTTTGTTATTTTTATCTTCATTTAATTTGTCTTAAATGAAAAAACACAAAAAGAATTGTCCTAAAGCCAAATTGGATATAATTCCACACCAAACATAGAAAAGAGGGTGGACAAAAGTATTGGCACTGTTCGAAAAATCATGTGATGCTTCTCAAGTTTGTGTAATTAACAGCACCTGTAACTTACCTGTGGCACCTAACAGGTGTTGGCAATAACTAAATCACACTTGCAGACAGTTGACATGGATTAAAGTTGACTCAACCTCTGTCCTGTGTCCTTGTGTGTACCACATTGAGCATGGAGAAAAGAAAGAAGACCAAAGAACTGTCTGAGGACTTGAGAAACCAAATTGTGAGG
The DNA here is from genome assembly GCF_039654945.1 of Dendrobates tinctorius. Lineage (NCBI taxonomy): Eukaryota > Metazoa > Chordata > Amphibia > Anura > Dendrobatidae > Dendrobates > Dendrobates tinctorius. Next base: position 44,937,952 of record NW_027361728.1, on the reverse strand, counting down.
AAGCATGAGCAATCTCAAGGCTACAAGTCCATCTCCAAAGACCTGAATGTTCCTGTGTCTACCGTGCGCAGTGTCATCAAGAAGTTTAAAACCCATGGCACTGTGGCTAACCTCCCTAGATGTGGACGGAAAAGAAAAATTGACAAGAGATTTCAATGCAAGATTGTGCGGATGTTGGATAAAGAACCTCGACTAACATCCAAACAAGTTCAAGCTGCCCTGCAGTCCAAGGATACAACAGTGTCAACCCATACTATCCGTCGGCATCTGAATGAAAAGGGACTGTATGGTAGGAGACCCAGAAAGACCCCACTTCTTACCCCGAGACATAAAAAAGCCAGGCTGGAGTTTGCCTAAACTTACCAGAAAAAGCCTAAAACGTTTTGGAAGAATGTTCTCTGGTCAGATGAGACAAAAGTAGAGCTTTTTGGGCAAAGGCATCAACATAGAGTTTACAGGAGAAAAAAGGAGGCATTCAAAGAAAAGAACACGGTCCCTACAGTCAAACATGGTGGAGGTTCCCTGATGTTTTGGGGTTGCTTTGCTGCCTCTGACACTGGACTGCTTGACCGTGTGCATGGCATTATGAAGTCTGAAGACTACCAACAAATTTTGCAGCATAATGAAGGGCCCAGTGTGAGAAAGCGGGGTCTCCCTCAGAGGTCATGGGTCTTCCAGCAGGACAATGACCCAAAACACACTTCAAAAAGCACTAGGAAATGGTTTGAGAGAAAGCACTGGAGACTTCTAAGGTGGCCAGCAATGAGTCCAGACCTGAATCCCATAGAACACCTGTGGAGAGATCTAAAAATGGCAGTTTGGAGAAGGCACCCTTCAAATATCAGGGACCTGGAGCAGTTTGCCAAAGAAGAATGGTCTAAAATTCCAGCAGAGCATTGTGAGAAACTCATTGATAGTTACCGAAAGTGGTTGGTCGCAGTTATTTTGGATAAAGGTTGTGCAACCAAGTATTAGGCTGAGGGTGCCAATACTTTTGTTTGGCCCATTTTTGGAGTTTTGTGTGAAATGATCAATGTTTTGCTTTTTGCTTCATTCTCTTTTGTGTTTTTTCATTTAAGACAAATTAAATGAAGATAATAATGCCAAAGAATTTGTGATTGCAATCATTTTCAGGAAGAAACTGAGTATTATCTGACAGAATTGCAAGGGTGTCAATACTTTTGGCCACAACTGTACATTACTTTCACTAATAGAGACTTTAGAACCCGTTGTATTCTTCATATGGTTACTCATCCTATTCCCCCATAGGATAAGAATGAGGTCATGAAAAAATTACAGTACTGCCAAAAATTTACCCGAACTCCTGACCAACCAAATATGGTCTTAGAGTCCTAGATTAAAGGACAATCATAGTTTGCACTACAACCGATCTCAACCTAGATCTATATAGATTCTTGAGGTGATTTCCATGCTGCTAAGAGACAAGAGATATAGATTTTTCTACTCTTTATATGGGCCATGGTGTTACAGGGATAGTCCGAAATACAAAGTGATTTTCATTCTATATCCCTATCTATTTAATGCCAAAATTGAAGTTATTTTCTAATATACTTTAATTAAAAATTCCATATCCTTCCCTAACTACACGATCCTACTGCTTTTCTTTCTTTTTTCTGACTTTCTTTTTGATGACGCTTTATTTGAAAATCCCAGTGCATGCTTGGATACTCAAATAAACCTTCATCAGGAGGCAGAGGATGCAGTCACTGTCCCAGTCATTGCCCTGTTACTAAAATTAAGTGTTAGCAGTGACCTTCATTTTTGGGGCTGGGCTAGTCCTGTGCGAAGTGCACAAAGACAGTGCACTTACTAGCCGGCGCAACTCAGTAGTAATGAGCTGGCAACAGATCAGAGCGCACTGTCAGTTCACCTTTTAAGATGAATACTTGGCTTGTAAAGAGGAGCACCAGCCGCCCACAAGTTACGCCTTTAAATGCTGGGAAATTGTCTTACAATGTGCAGTGACAGGGCGCTCTGCTCTGTTGCCCGCAAGAGAGCGCACTGCTTTGTGAAAATCACGGCTGATAACTTTTAACTGTAGGCTTCCAAAGTATCAATTCTTTTAATCAGAACTTTATTTTTTCATTTCAGCTGCTTTGGATACACTGAAACAATTGCATCATTTAATGAAATGCCACTGCCGTAAGTATCTGGTATAATCATGGTCGACAATTTTCAATGATTTAGTCCTCAGTAACTTTTAACTATGAGACATACAGTGGGGAAAAAAAGTATTTAGTCAGTCAGCAATAGTGCAAGTTCCACCACTTAAAAAGATGAGAGGTGTCTGTAATTTACATCATAGGTAGACCTCAACTATGGGAGACAAACTGAGAAAAAAAAATCCAGAGAATCACATTGTCTGGTTTTTTTTTCATTTTATTTGCATATTATGGTGGAAAATAAGTATTTGGTCAGAAACAAAATTTCATCTCAATACTTTGTGATATATCCTTTGTTGGCAATGACAGAGGTCAAACGTTTTCTGTAAGTCTTCACAAGGTTGCCACACACTGTTGTTGGTAAGTTGGCCCATTCCTCCATGCAGATCTCCTCTAGAGCAGTGATGTTTTTGGCTTTTCGCTTGGCAACACGGACTTTCAACTCCCTCCAAAGGTTTTCTATAGGGTTGAGATCTGGAGACTGGCTAGGCCACTCCAGGACCTTGAAATGCTTCTTACGAAGCCACTCCTTCGTTGCCCTGGTGGTGTGCTTTGGATCATTGTCATGTTGAAAGACCCAGCCACGTTTCATCTTCAATGCCCTTGCTGATGGAAGGAGGTTTGCACTCAAAATCTCACGATACATGGCCCCATTCATTCTTTCATGTACCCGGATCAGTCGTCCTGGCCCCTTTGCAGAGAAACAGCCCCAAAGCATGATGTTTCCACCACCATGCTTTACAGTAGGTATGGTGTTTGATGGATGCAACTCAGTATTCTTTTTCCTCCAAACACGACAAGTTGTGTTTCTACCAAACAGTTCCAGTTTGGTTTCATCAGACCATAGGACATTCTCCCAAAACTCCTCTGGATCATCCAAATGCTCTCTAGCAAACTTCAGACGGGCCCGGACATGTACAGGCTTAAGCAGTGGGACACGTCTGGCACTGCAGGATCTGAGTCCATGGTGGCGTAGTGTATTACTTATGGTAGGCCTTGTTACATTGGTCCCAGCTCTCTGCAGTTCATTCACTAGGTCCCCCCGCGTGGTTCTGGGATTTTTGCTCACCGTTCTTGTGATCATTCTGACCCCACGGGGTGGGATTTTGCGTGGAGCACCAGATCGAGGGAGATTATCAGTGGTCTTGTATGTCTTCCATTTTCTAATTATTGCTCCCACAGTTGATTTCTTCACTCCAAGCTGGTTGGCTATTGCAGATTCAGTCTTCCCAGCCTGGTGCAGGGCTACAATTTTGTTTCTGGTGTCCTTTGACAGCTCTTTGGTCTTCACCATAGTGGAGTTTGGAGTCAGACTGTTTGAGGGTGTGCACAGGTGTCTTTTTATACTGATAACAAGTTTAAACAGGTGCCATTACTACAGGTAATGAGTGGAGGAAAGAGGAGACTCTTAAAGAAGAAGTTACAGGTCTGTGAGAGCCAGAAATCTTGATTGCTTGTTTCTGACCAAATACTTATTTTCCACCATAATATGCAAATAAAATGAAACAAAAACAGACAATGTGATTTTCTGGATTTTTTTTTCTCAGTTTGTCTCCCACAGTTGAGGTCTACCTATGATGTAAATTACAGACGTCTCTCATCTTTTTAAGTGGTGGAACTTGCACTATTGCTGACTGACTAAATACTTTTTTTCCCCACTGTAGATACAATCAGAGGTGTAACTTGAACTTCTTGGGCTTCAATGCAAATTATTCAACAGGGCCCCTCAGCTGCTATAACCATTTGTAATAGTGATAAATATATATGTGGAAGATGAGGGTGTCCCAATGCATGTGAGGAGATCACACATGGCAGACACGGAGGCCTCCAGTAGTCCCCTAGCTGCAATGTCAATTAGCACCTTGTGATCGCTTTGCGTGGGGACTGATGGCCATACAAAGTAGCAGGCGCCGTTTTAAAGACCTTTTTAATACTGCTATCATACTTCACAGCAGCATTTAAAGGGTTAAACTTATGCTATCACGGTTATCCCAAATAAGGCTGAAAGTATTAAAGCTCATCCATTATAATATAACAAAACCCAAAACAAAATGGACTAGAAGCAGTTCATAAAAAATATATGAATTTTATTGTGCAAATATAAAAAATGAAAATAAGATCATACATACAGTCATATGTTAAAGTTTGGGCACACCTATTAATGTTAACCTTTTTTCTTTATAACAATTTTGGTTTTAGCAACAGCTATTTCAGTTTCATATATCTAATAACTGATGGACTCAGTTATATTTCTGGATTCAAATAAGGTTTATTGTACTAACAGAAAATGTGCAATCTGCATTTTAACAAGATTTGACCGGTGCAAAAGTATGGGCACCTCAACATAAAAGTGACATTAATATTTCGGAGATCCTCCTTTTGCAAAAATAACAGCCTCTAGTCACTTCCTGTAGCTATTAATGAGTTCCTGGATCCTGGATGAAGGTATTTGTGACCATTCCTGTTTACAAAACAATTCCAGTTCAGTTAAGTTTGATGGTCGCCGAGCATTGACATCCCGCTTCAAATCATCCCACAGATGTTCAATGATATTCAGGTCTGGGGACTGGGATGGCCATTCCAGAACATTGTAATTGTTCCTCTGCATGAATGCCTGAGTAGATTTGGAGCGGTGTTTTGGATCATTGTCTTGCTGAAATATCCATCCCTGCGTAACTTCAACTTCGTCACTGATTCTTGCACATTATTGTCAAGAATCTGCTGATACTGAGTTGAATCCATGCGACCCTCAACTTTAACAAGATTCCCGATGCTGGCATTGGCCACACAGCCCCAAAGCATGATGGAACCTCCACCAAATTTTACTGTGGGTAGCAAGTGTTTTTCTTGGAATGCTGTGTTTTTTAGCCTCCATGCATAACGCCTTTTTGTATGACCAAACAACTCAATCTTTGTTTCATCAGTCCACAGGACCTCCTTCCAAAATGTAACTGGCTTGTCCAAATGTGCTTTTGCATACCTCAGGCGACTCTGTTTGTGGCGTGCTTCCAGAAACGACTTCTTTCGCATCACTCTCCCATACAGCTTCTCCTTGTGCAAAGTGCGCTGCATTGTTGACCGATGCACAGTGACACCATCTGCAGCAAGATGATGCTGCAGGTCTTTGGAGGTGGTCTGTGGATTGTCCTTGACTGTTCTCACCATTCTTCTTCTCTGCCTTTCTGATATTTTTCTTGGCCTGCCACTTCTGGGCTTAACAAGAACTGTACCTGTGTTCTTCCATTTCCTTACTATGTTCCTCACAGTGGAAACTGACAGGTTAAATCTCTGAGACAACTTTTTGTATCCTTCCCCTGAAAAGCTATGTTGAATAATCTTTGTTTTCAGATCATTTGAGAGTTGTTTTGAGGAGCCCATGATGCCACTCTTCATAGGAGAATTAAATAGGAGAACTACTTGCAAGTGGCCACTTTAAATACCTTTTCTCATGATTTGATACACCTGGCTATGAAGTTCAAAGCTCAATGAGGTTACAAAACCAATTTAGTGCTTCAGGAAGTCAGTAAAAAGTAGTTAGGAGTGTTCAAATCAAGAAAATGATAAGGGTGCCCATACTTTTGCACAGGTCAAATTTTGCTTAAATGCAGATTGCATATTTTCTGTTAGTACAATAAACCTCATTTGAATCCAGAAATATAACTGAGTCCATCAGTTATTAGATATATGAAACTGAAATAGCTGTTGCAAAAACCAAAATTGTTATAAAGAAAAAAGGTTAACATTAATAGGGGTGCCCAAACTTTAACATATGACTGTAAATAATTAATAATATAGTATATAAGGGAGTCAGCAAACACCTAGACACCACATACAGAAAGGTCTGGTAATAAAGTGGCAATATAATAGAAATCACATATACCAATCAATATGGCCGTATGAGTACACAAGAGGTATTAAATAACATGCAAAAATGTAATAACCACCCAAAAAAGAGGGGGATAATAAAGTGCAAAAGAGAAAAATAACTAATCAGTGGTCATATAAAGTGCCACAGTGCATATATTAGTGATACAAAACCGGATCTACAAAGAATTGACCACCGAGAAATTATAATCCCATACCTAATGAGTAGAGTTGAGCGACTTTGGTCGGATCGGGTTTCATGAAACAAAATTTGTTTAAGATGAAACTGGTCCGACTAGGGCAAAAAAAGTTGGAGTTTCGTCCGAAACCTGACCCCAATGCAAATCAATGGGGAATAAAAGTCGGCATTGAGTGGATGAATGTCATCCGCCCAATGCCGACTTTTATTTCCCTTTGACTTGCATTGGAGTCGGGTTTCAGATGAAACTCCGACTTTTTTTGTCCTAGTCGGACCAGTTTCATCTGAAACAAATTTTGTTTCATGAAACCCGATCTGACCAAAGTCGCTCAACTCTACTCATTAGGTATGGGATTATAATTTCTCTGTGGTCAATTCTTTGTAGATCCGGTTTTGTATCACTAATATATGCACTGTGGCACTTTATATGATCACTCATTAGTTATTTTTCTCTTTTGCAGATCAGATCAGTAATAATGAGCCGGCAACAGATCATCAGAGCGCACTGTCTGTTCACCTTTTAAGATAAATACCTGGCTTGTATAGATGAGCACCAACTGATCAGAAGTTACACCTTTAAATGTTGGCAAATCGTCTTACAATGTGCAGTGACAGTGCGCTCTGCTCTGTTGCCGGTGAGATAGAGCACTGCTTTGTGCACATCATGGCTGCTAAATTTTATCTGTAGGCTTCCTAAGTATCAATTCTTCTAATCAACAGGGCCCCTCAGCTACTATAACCATTTGTAATAGTGATGAATATATATGTGGCAGATGAGGGTGTCCCAATGCATGTGAGGAGATCACACATGGCAGACACAGAGGCCTCCAGTAGACCGCTAGCTGCAATGTCAATCAATCAGCACCCTACGATCGCTTTGCGTGGGGATTGATGGCCAAACAAAGTGGTAGTCACCATTTTAAAGACCTTTTTAATACTGCTATCAAATATCACAGCAGAATTTAAAGGGTTAAACTGATGCTATCATGACTATTTCCAATTGTATCAGGTACTGTGGGTGCCAGCAATGTAACAGAGCCATCACTGGTGGTTCAGGAGGCAGACTTTACTTCTGAGTCCGCGCCATATAGAGATAGTGAACCCTCAATAAGGGGTTAATCTGGACTCTTCATTCAGCATATCTTACCCCAGTCTTTATATAACCCTGTGTTATCTGGATGTCAAAGTAGATTATATATGATTTACATGACTTATTTTATGTGTCCAATAGTGATAAAGATGAGAGTGAGGAGGAATACTCGTGGAATAGTGAGGATTTTACTTTCAGTAGGTAAGTGGAGAGTGTGACACTAAATATATATTGGGGGATATATACATACAATACGGAACATTGTATACTTATAGTTATGGCACTTTCAGTCATTTGGTATAAAACATGGCTGCATATATGTCTATGAATATGCAATGATAACTGATGGAGGAGCCAAAAGCAAAAGACCAGTGAGGTCAGATCCTTTGTTCATGAGCATTTCTGTACCATCTACAAAGTTGTTCTCCATTTCTATCCCTCAATTCTATAAAATTACTTCCAGGCATGCGACATATTTTTTTCTTCCTTTTTGATGACGCTTTGTTTGAAAATCCCAGTGCGTGATGGGATACTCAGAAAAAACATCACCAGGGGGCAGAAGCTGCAGTCACTGCCCCAGCCTCTGCATTATCCCTGAAATGAAGCATTAGCAGTGACTTTCATACTAGGAGTTTGACTATTCACTGTGCAATGTGCACTGTGCGCTGCACGCAAAGACTGCACATTCTCACCAGATCAGATCAGTAGTAATAAGCCGGCAACAGATCAGAGTGCACTGTCAGTTCACCTTTTTAGATGAATACCTGGCTTGTAGAGAGGAGCACCAACTGCCCACAAGTTACACCTTTAAATGCTGGGAAATTGTCTTACAATGTGCAGAGACAGTGCGCTCTGCTCTGTTGCCGGTGAGAGAGAACACTGCTTTGTGCACATCACGGCTGATAACTTTTATCTGTAGGCTTTCTAAGTATCAATTCTTCTAATCAACAGGGCCCCTCGGCTACTCGCTTTGCGTGGGGGTCGATGGCCATACAAAGTGACATTTGTCATTTTAAAGCCCTTTTTATAACTGCTATCATACTTCACAGCAGCATATAAAGATGTAACTGATGTGATCACGGCTAGCTCCTGTTGCATCAGGTACTGTTGGATGCCACTGGCGGTTCAGGGGGCAGACTTTACTCTTGAGCCCGCTCCATGCAGAGATAGTGCGCCCTCAACAAGCGGTTAATCGGGACTCTTCATTCAGGATATCCTACCACAGTCTGTATATAACCCTGTGTTATCTGGATGTCAAATTAGATTATATATGATTTACATGACTTATTTTATGTGTCCAATAGTGAAGAAAATGACAGTGAGAAATGGAGTGTGATTGGGTAAGTGGAGAGTGTGACACTAAATATGTATTGGGGGATATATACATACAATATAGAACATTATATACTTATATTTATGGCACTTTCAGTCATTTGGTATAAAACATGGATGCATATATGTCTATGTATGTAACAAGGGGTACTGGGGTTGTAGTCCGGACCATGCTCACCCACTAAACACAGTCTGTAGACACCCCGGCCCCTTTTACATAAAACACAGGACTGATACAGCCTTTCCCCGAAGAGTTACCTTCTCTTTCTTTTGTCTCAGCAGTCCAGGCAGTTAAGAGACTGGGGATACATCTTTACTCCAACAAGGAAAACGTAACTTTTTATTGAACAATGATGAAGGATGGACAAAAAGAGAATTTCAACATTGGCTTCCTGCTCTCTCCCTGATATTTGCTGTAGTCGCATCCACAACGGCCGCAGCAGCTGAGGTTCGCAGTAGTCCAATCACTGGAATCTGGGCACCTGAGACCCCTTCAGTGAAGGCCCTCCTCAAAGTCCTGGAGGACTGTGTTGTAGTCCTTCAGTCTTTCATTCTCTAAGAGACATTGATCTGGGGCAACATATCTTTCCCATTCAGGAGTCTGGAAAAGCCCCTTCTGCAGTATACATCTGTCCTTGCCGAGGATCTGGGCAGTTGTCCCTGAAGCAGCAGCTTTCTCCCACCTTTCTGCTGCTGCTGCTGCTGCTTGCCCAGCACATAATGTTAACTGTTGACTGTCCCTAACTCATATACAGCCATTTAAAGGGGAACATCCCAGTACAATATCATACATAATACATTATAATACAAATACAGCATAAAATTACAAGACATAAAACATAGTGCACGGGGGACACATAGGAGAAGGAGAAGGCGTAACTGAGGAGACCGGCCACCTATTACATGTATATGCAATGATAACTGATGGAGGAGCCAAAAGCAAAAGACCAGTTGTTTTGTTCATGAGCATTTCTGTACCATCTACAAAGTTGTTCTCCATTTCTATCCCTTCCTTCTATAAAATTGATTGCAGGCATGCGACATCTTTTTTTTTCTTAATTCCTTTTTGATGACTCTTTGTTTGAAAATCCCAGGGATACTCAGACAAAACTTCATCAGGAGACAGAAACTGTGGTTACTGCCCCAGCCTCTGCACTATCCCTGAAATGAAGAATTAGCAGTGACCTTCATTTTAGGGGCTTGGCTATTCACTGTGCAATGTGCACTGTGTACTGCGCGCAAAGACTGCGCATCCTCACCAGACTGTAGTAATGAGCCGGCAACAGATCAGAGCGCACCGTCAGTTCACTTTGTAAGATGAATACTTGGCTAGTAGAGAGGAGCGCCAACCACCCTCAAGTTACGCTTTTAAAGGGAATCTGTCACCAGGTTTTATGTAAAAATATCATTCAATTTAGTGTCACCTCTGCATTATACAAGGACTTTTGATACCCCTTCACTCCTCACCAATAATATATAAATATCGTTTTTATTCCTCGAGCGGTGTATGTAAATATGCTCAGTCTAGTCTGATGGGCGGGGCTTATTGTCCATCTCCACCACCCATCCACTGCTTGCTGTATGTATTCTTTTCTGTGAATATCACAGATCGCTTAGAGTTACCGCGTGTACGCATTCAAATGGCCTCTCGCATGTGCACAATATGCTTTGCCCAAATACACTTCCAGGCCATAGAACGCAATCACTTATGCCCTATGTGGTGTAGTAACCACTGTGTCCACTAGGGGGTGCTGTGTGGATGTCCCAAGAGAGATGATGAGTGGCAGAATCCTGAAGGACAGTTATGTATCTCAAGGTGGGTGGCCTTGAGATGGAGACTTATGTATGTGTGTGGATCAGCAATGACATTGCTGAGGTGTTGCTTCAATGTGTCAGGGAGAAGTCTCCAGGTAACTAGAGAGATGGGTGGACCTGGTTACCTACAAACCCACCCAGGGGGTGTGTTTAAAGAACACTGTTGTAAAGAGTTTGTAAATGCTTGAAGGACCTGTGATGAGGTCAGAGTCATGTGACCCATTGGGCGGGGTTATGAACCATATAATGTGGCCAGGGTAGGTCACAGGTGGTGAATGCTGGGACCTGGTTGGTCCAGTGTGAAAGGCCCTGTCTGAGAGAGAGATGGGGGCGTCTTCCTGACAGCAGGGAATGCTGTGTTGAATGGTTGCACGTGCCTGGGAATTCCCTAGAGGGAGTGGACGTCTGCCGCATGGTGAAGGAACCGTGAGCTGACCCTGACGGGGTGAGACATCTGAGGCTAAAGAGCCTGTGTATGATAACCTGTGACCACAGGCTTAGCAGAGTGAAGCTCTGTCATGGACACTATGCTGTAATGTGAAGTTTATGTGGCTGCTGTGGGTTTATGATGGAGGAATAAACCGCTTGGACTTTGTTATGTTTTATGAAAACCCGGTGCTGGATGTGTTTTATTCGCTGCCTAGCGAGGATCCCCTAACTGAATGACAGCGCTACCTCACAATTGGTGGAGAAATGCTATGGGCAGTGCTGTAGCCTTGTTGCTGGGAGCAACGGAAGAGGACTGCAAAATTTCGATTGCTAAGAGCAACGGTTTCCAAAGGCACATGGTGCAGTGCTGGCAACGCTGAGCGGGGAGAGCCGGTAAGTGGAAGAGACTTATAGGACACCTCTGATGTAGAGGGGTCCGAAAACCTCCGTGGCCAGCAGGTGACGGTCGTGAAAGCCATGTTGTACTGACCGGGGTCAGTGAGAAAGAGACTGGTGAGTGCTGTAGGGTGCCTCTGTGGAGAAGAGGTATCCGAGGACCTGTGTGGCTGACACAGGTAACGGACAGGTGTTCGTGTTGTACTGACCAGGGTCAGTGATAAAGACTGTGTACCTGGAGGGTTCAGTGAGCAAGGTCCTGGAGGGTCAGTGTTGGGAGGTTCTGGAAGAAGAATCGGATCCCTGGTGCACGTGGTATGACCTTGGACCTGGTGAGGTGTGAGTGTTGGGCAGTCTCAGGTGGAGACGGATGTCCTGAATAGCACCTGCTGAGCCCCTGGACCTGGTGAGGCCGGTGTGTTGGGAAACCCTGGGAGTAGAGTTGAGCGAAACGGGTCGAAAAAATTCAAAAGTCGCCGACTTTTGGCAAAGTCGGGTTTCATGAAATGAAACCCGACCCTAGGATGAGGTCGGCCACGAGGTCGGCGACTTACGCGCCAAAGTCGCGTTTCAAAAGTTTGTTTTGCGCTCTTTTTCAGCCAATCAGGATCCACGGACACTGTGGGCAACGTGATGACCTAGGCACGGGTCACCACCATCTTTCAGAAGGGCATGCAAGTGATTGGCTTGCTTTGGTGGGCGTCACAGGGGGTATAAAAGGGCGTGCACGCCGACCGCCATCTTACTTCTGACGATCTTAGTATAGGGAGAGGTTGCTGCTGATTCTGTAGGGAGAGCGTTAGGCAGGGAAGAAGACAAAAAAGCTGCTTCTGCTGCTAGCGATTTGGCCTGCACAACACACAAGTCACTGTGTGTGCAGTGCAAGGGGAGGCTATATAGTGGTGTATCAGTGGTGTTGGTTGTTGGGCTGCCTTTTAAGGCTTCCTGACACGCTGGCATTGCTGTTTACCCACTGCTCCGCAAACTGCTTTTTTAAAAGCAATCCAATCTCCCTTATCCTCTAGTCACTTTTGTCACAGCTGTGCCATCGAGCGTGTCACATAGCGCTCAGATATCAGTGGGCCTCACACAATCCACAAGTGTCCAGTGTCCAAACGTGTGCGCAGAGATTCAAAATCTCCATTATCCTCTCGTCACTTTGGTCACAGGCAGCTGTGCCATCGAGCCTGTCACATAGCGCTCAGATATCAGTGGGCCTCACACAATCCACAAGTGTCCAGTGTCCAAAAGTGTGCGCAGAGATTCAAAATCTCCATTATCCTCTCGTCACTTTGGTCACAGGCAGCTGTGCCATCGAGCGTGTCACATAGCGCTCAGATATCAGTGGGCCTCACACAATCCACAAGTGTCCAGTGTCCAAAAGTGTGCGCAGAGATTCAAAATCTCCATTATCCTCTCGTCACTTTGGTTACAGGCAGCTGTGCCATCGAGCGTGTCACATAGCGCTCAGATATCAGTGGGCCTCACACAATCCACAAGTGTCCAGTGTCCAAAAGTGTGCGCAGAGATTCAAAATCTCCATTATCCTCTCGTCACTTTGGTCACAGGCAGCTGTGCCATCGAGCGTGTCACATAGCGCTCAGATATCAGTGGGCCTCACACAATCCACAAGTGTCCAGTGTCCAAAAGTTTGCGCAGAGATTCAAAATCTCCATTATCCTCTCGTCACTTTGGTCACAGGCAGCTGTGCCATCGAGCGTGTCACATAGCACTCAGATATCAGTGGGCCTCACACAATCCACAAGTGTCCAGTGTCCAAAAGTGTGCGCAGAGATTCAAAATCTCCATTATCCTCTCGTCACTTTGGTCACAGGCAGCTGTGCCATCGAGCGTGTCACATAGCGCTCAGATATCAGTGGGCCTCACACAATCCAAAAGTGTCCACTGTCCACAAGTGTGTGCAGAAATTCTAAATCTCCCCTGTCCTATAGACACCTTGTACCTAGTGATGGGCGAGTCCTAAATTACTCGGAATCGCTTGACTCTAGCGAGTCCGAGCCCGGGACTCGCTACTCGTTGCGAGTCTAGCGAGTCCAATGTTAATGAATGGGGAAGCGAGTCTTAGCGAGTAATGTGCGATTTACAAATTACAAAGGAACATAACAGATTCTATATTTGCGAGTCCCGAATCCAGTATACAGGACTCGGGATTCGTAGACTCGCTCAGACTCGCTCACAATCGCTGTGTGTTGACATAGGCTGTCTTGGAAACTTGTAGGAACATAACAGATTCTGTATAAGCGAGTCCCGAATCCAGTATACAGGACTCGGAATCGTAGACTCGCTCAGACTCGCTGTTGACAGCGATGTGATATAGCGAGTCTAGCGAGTGAGAAAAAAAAACTCTGACAAAACTAGGATTGCCATTGACTTGCATTGGACTCATTACTGTGCGAGTAATCACTGGGAGACTCGCCGAGTAACGAGTCCAGCGAGTCCCTTACTATTCGCCGAGTAACGAGTCCTAGCGAGTAGACTCGCCCATCCCTACTTGTACCTTGTTTTACATTACTATATAGTTTGTTGGATTTTGTCTACATTTCTACCAAAAATGAGGAAGGCTGGTGGAAGAGGCCTTGGAATTGGGCGGGGGTTGGCAGCTGGTAATGATGGTGTTGGTGGTGGATCTGATGGAAGTGGCAAGAGCAAAATAGGACCGAATGCAGGAGGTGCTGACCCTGCGTCATCGTCTGTCTACATAAGGCCTCGAACGCTTAGTTTTCTAGGAGTTGGCAAACCGCTTTTAAAGGCAGAGCATCAGGAAAAAGTTTTGTCTTACATTGCTGACTCAGCCTCCAGCTCTATCGCCTCCTCTTCTTCAGTTGTAAAAAGTAAAAGCACTGAGTCGTCATTGGAGGCTCATGTTCATGAACCACACCTTTCCTTGTGTCCTTCACCCCAACCAAGATTGAAGGATGACGCAGGCCATACTACTGATTACTCCATGGAGCTGTTTTCACATACCATGCCTGGATTATCAAGTCAAATGGTGAATTACCCAGGCCAAGATGAATCTGACATGGAGTGCACTGATGCACAGCCGCTGATGGATGATTCTGCTGGTACATTCACTCACAGCACTACATTGTCCTCGCAGTGTACAGAGCCAGATTTTGACCCTGATGAGACTCAGGTGCCCCTTCCCGCACACTATACCACCATACACGGTGACACAGAGAAAGGTGCACATGACATAGAAGAGGAGGTGATGGATGACCCAGTTGTTGACCCAGATTGGCATCCATTGGGGGAAGAGGGTGCTGCTTCCAATAGCTCAGATGAGGAGCATACACAGCAGACATCGACATCGCAACAGCTGTTATCTGGCAGGCCCGGAGCACTCCAAAGACAGGTTCCAAACAACAAAAGAGTTGCTGGACAGCTTGTCCAGAGGGTCAAAAGATCACAGCGTGCTAGGCCGCAAAATGTCTGCCAAAGTAGGAAGAGTGCAGTGTGGCACTTTTTTGAACAAAATCCTCATGATCAGGCCAAGGTTATCTGTAAGAAGTGCGCAAAGACCTTTAGCCGAGGGAAAAATCTGAAAAATTTGAATACCAGTTGCATGCTTAGACATTTAACCAGCATGCACTTGCAAGCGTGGACACAACACCAAACCTCAAGTGCCACATGTGCAACTGATCACAACGAAGGTAGTCAGCAACGCTACATTGTTTCCCCCACTGTAAGCCCACCGGTTAGCACAGCAGCAAATGTTGAGGTGTCGTTGCAAGGCCACAGCAGTCAGGGAATCCCACTGTTATATCAGCGAAAGACTGATTCTAGGCCATCAGAAAGAACACCAACTCCATCACCATCATCAACCCTCTCTCAGTCCGCCCTGTCCACCGCTACTTCCACCATATGCAGCTCTCAAGTCCAGCTCACCCTCCCAGACACTATGAGTAGGTCAAGAAAGTACTCAGTCTCTCATCCGCGTACACTGGGTTTGAACGCCCACATTGCCAAACTAATCTCGTTTGAGATGATGCCCTTTCGGTTGGTGGAAAGCACAGCTTTCCGCGAACTCATGGCCTATGCAGTACCACGCTATGACCTACCCAGTCGCCACTTCTTCTCTCGCAAAGCCATCCCAGCCCTCCACCATCATGTGAAAGACCGCATTGTCCATGCACTCAAGCAGTCAGTGAGCGGAAAGGTGCACCTCACAACTGATGCATGGTCCAGTCGGCATGGCCAGGGCCGTTACGTGTCCATCACTGCGCACTGGGTTAATGTGGTGGATGCAGGGTCCACAGGGGACAGCGGTGGTGGGACAGTGCTGCCTAGCCCACGGTATAGGAAACAGTTGGCTGTAGGCGTTCGACCCTCCTCCTCCTCCTCCTCCTCCAGAAGCGAAAGCTCGTCCACAGAGCGCAGTCGTACGAGCACTCCATCTGCAGCTGCCACTGTTGCACACGATGTGTCCCCCTATCGAGCAGCTAGTGGAAAGCGTCAGCAGGCTGTGTTGCAGATGATGTGTTTGGGCAACAGACACACCGCCGAGGTGCTGGCCGAGTACTTGAAGCGACAAACTGAGTCATGGCTGGGCAGTGTACATCTTGAGGCAGGCAAGGTAGTTAGTGATAACGGGCGTAATTTTGTGGCAGCCATAGCCCTTTCAAAACTCAGCCACATACCTTGCTTGGCTCACACCTTGAACCTGGTGGTGCAGTGCTTCCTCAAAAATTATCCGGAGTTAACAGCCCTGCTCCAGAAGGTGCAAAGACTGTGCGCGCACATCCGCCGATCGCCTGTACACTCCGTTCGTATGCAGAAGCTGTAGCGATTGCTCCACCTTCCCAACCACCGCCTCATTATCGACATTGCAACAAGGTGGAACTCCACCCTGCACATGGTGGAGCGGCTGTGCGAGCAGAGGCAGGCCATAATGCATTTGTGGGAGGATACACGGCCAGGCACTTTGAGAGCAGACATGGAGTTGACAGGCGTGCAGTGGTCGAAGCTGAAAGACCTTTGTAAAGTCCTTCAGTGTTTTGAGGAATGCACACGGCTGGTAAGCGCAGACGACGCCATGCTAAGCATGAGCATCCCACTTATGCGTCTGCTCATGCAAACTTTGACGCACCTTAAGGAGCAGGCGTCTGCAGCCAATGTTGATGAGGAGGAAGAGGAGGAGGGAATCCTTGATGACATTCAGCCATTTTCTGCTCAGGGACCTCTCCTGGACGAGGTGGAGGAAGAAGAGGAGGAGGAGGAGGATGATGGGGATGATTACTTAGGGGAGGAGGATGCATCTCGTGGGGCAAGTGAAAATGTTGGCGTGGCAAGGTCTGGTACAGGGTTTGTGCGTGACTGGAGGGATGTGGATTTGCCAGAAAGTGCTCCTCCACCCAGCACTCGCAGTGCATCATTGACACCGGGAACATTGGCCCACATGTCAGATTATGCCTTGCGGTTCCTAAAAAGGGACCCCCGCATTGCCAAAATGATGAACGATGACGACTACTGGTTGGCCAGCATCCTGGATCCACGCTATAAAGGCAAATTACAAAACATCATGCCACAGGAGAACCTTGACCTAATATTGGCTAATAAACAAGCAACTCTGGTAAATCGGTTGCTTGAGGCATTCCCAGCACACAGCAGCGGTGATGGTTCTCACACGAGCCGTACGGGCCGGGGGCAGCTTGGCAGAGGTGTTCGTGGTGCACACAGCAGAAGTGGCGTTGGAGACAGGGGTTTCATGACAATGTTGTGGACTGATTTTTCAAATACCGCTCACACAACTGGTAATACTGCATCGATGGAAAGTGACAGGAGACAGCAGTTGTCAACTATGGTTACAAACTACTTTTCCTCCCATATCGATGTTCTCCCACACAGGTCATTCCCCTTTGACTATTGGGCCGCTAAACTGGACACCTGGCCTGAATTGGCCCAATATGCCTTACAGGAGCTCGCTTGCCCAGCTGCAAGTGTGCTATCGGAAAGAGTCTTCAGTGCAGCTGGATCAATCCTGACAGAAAAAAGGACCCGTCTGTCAACCCAAAATGTGGATGATCTAACCTTCATTAAAATGAACCACGCATGGGTTTCCAAGGATTTTGTCCCACCTTCCCCTGATGACACATAGGGTGACAGAAAAATGGCTTGCTTTGGTCCACCTCTTCCTGGTACTTCACCTATTTCGCCTTTTGCATCAGCTGAATGTCCAACATCAACATATGCCACTTTCTAAAACTCCCTAACTGTGCTGCCTCCCCCCCCCATGGCCGGGGTCACCACCTAGCACACGACACCGTGCTAGTGCCGTTGCCCTGGACAGGTGGGTAGGCCGACTCTTGGGTGCAGGCACTGGCACAGGGTCCCTCATAGTGCAATCAAGTGTCTCTGATGGTGGTGGTGCACACCCGCCGTCAGACACACCGCTGTACTATGAGGGGCCCAGTGCCAGTACCGACGCCCACGAGTGGGCCCCCCTTGCTTGGGCAGGGCCCCAGCATTTGCAATCTTTACCTCTCCCTGCTCCTCCGCTGTGTAATCTGGGCCGTCAAATCCATACTGTGCCTGACACCGTCTGAGCCTGCCTCCTGAGACATATATTTTGAATGTGTACGCTATCCATACATGTTATCCGGGGATACGGTACCCTTTCTAACCTTTGTGCAATCACGTGCAATCTATACTGGGCCTAACACCGTCTGAGCCTGCCTCCTGAGACATATATTTTGAATGTGTACACTATCCATACATGTTATCCGGGGATACGGTACCCTTTCTAACCTTTGTGCAATCACGTGCAATCCATACTGGGCCTAACACCATCTGAGCCTGCCTCCTGAGACATATATTTTGAATGTGTACGCTATCCATACATGTTATCCGGGGATACGGTACCCTTTCTAACCTTTGTGCAATCACGTGCAATCCATACTGGGCCTAACACCGTCTGAGCCTGCCTCCTGAGACATATATTTTGAATGTGTACGCTATCCATACATGTTATCCGGGGATACGGTACCCTTTCTAACCTTTGTGCAATCACGTGCAATCCATACTGTGCCTGACACCGTCTGAGCCTGCCTCCTGAGACATATATTTTGAATGTGTACGCTATCCATACATGTTATCCGGGATACGGTACCCTTTCTAACCTTTGTGCAATCACGTGCAATCCATACTGGGCCTAACACCGTCTGAGCCTGCCTCCTGAGACATATATTTTGAATGTGTACGCTATCCATACATGTTATCCGGGGATACGGTACCCTTTCTAACCTTTGTGCAATCACGTGCAATCCATACTGGGCCTAACACCGTCTGAGCCTGCCTCCTGAGACATATATTTTGAATGTGTACGCTATCCATACATGTTATCTGGGGATACGGTACCCTTTATAACCTTTGTGCAATCACGTGCAATCCATACTGGGCCTAACACCGTCTGAGCTTGCCTCCTGAGACATATATTTTGAATGTGTACGCTATCCATACATGTTATCCGGGGATACAGTACCCTTTCTAACCTTTGTGCAATCACGTGCAATTCATACTGTGCCTGACACCGTCTGAGCCTGCCTCCTGAGACATATATTTTGAATGTGTACGCTATCCATACATGTTATCCGGGGATACGGTACCCTTTCTAACCTTTGTGCAATTACGTGCAATCCATACTGGGCCTAACACCGTCTGAGCCTGCCTCCTGAGACATATATTTTGAATGTGTACGCTATCCCTACATGTTATCCGGGGATACGGTACCCTTTCTAACCTTTGTGCAATCACGTGCAATCCATACTGTGCCTGACACCGTCTGAGCCTGCCTCCTGAGACATATATTTTGAATGTGTACGCTATCCATACATGTTATCCGGGGATACGGTACCCTTTCTAACCTTTGTGCAATCACGTGCAATCCATACTGGGCCTAACACCGTCTGAGCCTGCCTCCTGAGACATATATTTTGAATGTGTACGCTATCCATACATGTTATCCGGGGATACGGTACCCTTTCTAACCTTTGTGCAATCACGTGCAATCCATACTGGGCCTAACACCGTCTGAGCCTGCCTCCTGAGACATATATTTTGAATGTGTACGCTATCCATACATGTTATCCGGGGATACGGTACCCTTTCTAACCTTTGTGCAATCACGTGCAATCTATACTGGGCGTGAGAACGGCTGGCGAGCTGTTAAGCAAGCTACAGCACCTGTCCAGACAAGTACAGGGATTCTCTAGCGAGGAGACTTATTTGATTGTTTTCAATGTTGGGACAGCAATTTTTGGGGAGCACTATACTCTGGAGAATGATAGATGGGGCCCACCATACACTGGAACATTCCAAAGGTGGACATCAGACACTGGAGCAGCATTTACAGGGCCCATTATACACTAGAGCATTAGAAATGGGGCCCATTATGTTTGGAGCATTATTTGGGCCCATAAGACAGTGGAGCTTCATCCATGGGGACCAACATATACTGTAGCATTATGTGGAGCTCATCATATACTGTTTCAAACATTATATGGGACCAATGATTCTGTATGGAGAAATAGATGGGCCTCGTCATGAGATGTAAAAAGTGAGGTATTTTTCATTGTACTATACCGCTATTTATCTGCCGTATCGGAGCATGATGAGTTGTGGTATGTGTTAAAGGGGCGCTCTTTCGCCCAGGGCACATGAAAACCTGCAGCCAGCCCTCCCCCCCCCACAACTTTAGCCAAATAACCCCCATTTTTCAGTGCGTAACTTATATTATGAAGTTAATTAAGGTTGACAAGCTTAAGTAAGAAGAATTGATGCTTTTGGCATTCAAATGGGCACTGTAGGTGTGTTTCCTGTCCTCCTCTCACTGCCGACTTTTATTCCCCATTGACTTACATTGGGTTTCGTGTTTCGGGACGACCCCGACTTTTCCCTATAATCGGACGATCTTGCTCGACCCGACTTTTGGAAAAGTCGGGTTTCACGAAACGAAACGCGACCCTAAAAAACCAAAAGTTGCTCAACTCTACCTGGGAGGAGGGTCGGCTCCCTGAATAGTACCCGGCGCACCCTGTGTGTTGGACGGTCTCAGGCGGAGACGGTACGTCCTGAATAGCACACAGACAGGACACGTGAGTTTTTTGTGTGGTGTGTTTTTTTTTTTCTTCTTTTCTCAACTCAGCCTGCGGTGGCTCAGTGGGAGTCAAGAAGGGGACAAGCGGCTTCCGGTAACTAAGCGGGGTTACGAAGAGGACACCAGTCGCTGTGTGTGAACAGCAGCCGGTGGTGTTGCTAATTGGTGACAGCAGGAGCTGTGGTGGTGCCAACAAGGACTTGTGTGGTATCGTAAAAGAGACAAACTGTGTTGTGTGAACTGTGGTCTGAGAAGACCCGTATAACGGACATGGGGAAATCCCGAAAGGGGGCGGTGGCCCAAATCGGGGTGGTAGCCTAAAAGGGGGTGGAGTCCCAGAAGGGGGCGGTGACCCAAATTGGGGTGGTAACCCAAAAAGATGTGGAGTCCCAGAAGGGGGCGGTAACCCAAATTGGGGTGGTAACCCAAAAAGGGGTGGAGTCCCGGGAGGGGGCGGTGACCCAAATTGGGGTGGTTCAGGAAATGGCAGCACTGGTTGCCTCACTGAGTATGTCTGGGGAACCGCAGTGTGTCTGTATGAGTTTTGAGGAGTGCGGCATGTATTTTCCGGATAATGACGGGCCACAGGTGTGTACCATTATGCTGCACCGGGAAGGAGTCTCTGGTAGACTGGACTCAGAGTCAGGTGACTCTGACAGGAACTTCTCTCGTTTTATCTCTGACCGAGAAAAATGCCAAGGTTCGCTGTAAACATGGGGTCACGGTGAACTATGCAGTAGACAGAGTAATGTTCGAGGGGACCTAAGGTGGTGAGTGCCAAGGGGGTGGGATACCACGTGACTTAGTCTATGCCTTGGAGAGGGGCCGGGACTTTGTGTTGTTTGATGATGTATGGTCGAATGAGGGAGACGTTTCTACTGTTGGATTAACAGACGTTGAGACGGTGACGCCTCCTAAAATGGACAGGTCTGATGTAGAAGTGACTGGAAGAAGGGGTACATCTGCAAAACTGACGGACCTGATGTCTCGTGACATGATGGATGGTGGGCTGGGAGATGAGTCGACTGGGCTAGACACATTGGTGGTGGACGCTAACTGGAGGGTTCACTCATCTGGTGGGACTGACCCAGTGGTACTATTTGACAATATAATTAAAGAGGTAGTGGTGAGACACGTGCTGGCCAAAAGAGAACAGGATCGTGAGATACAGCTGATAAAGGAGACAGTGGAAGGACATCTCGAACAAGAAAGAGTCCTGAGACAAATGGCGAGCACAGAGTTGAGAAGCTCGAGAAAGAAGTCTTGGAGCTCAAAGAAACTGTAAGTGGTCTTCTGCAGGAGAAGAACTTTGATAGTGATGAACAGCAGCCGGGTCCGACTGGTGGTGGAATGGAGCTGCTGGTGCCCGTCTTGGCAGACGGTCATGAAGAGATGAGATCTCGTGAAGTTGGGGAGCTAAGAACTGAAGAAGACAGTCACCCGGTCGGGTCAACTGTAGTGAGGGAAGTGTCCATGGTAAAGCCAGAGCCTCCTGGCCAGGAAGAGAGCAAGGCCTCGACCTTCAAGTTTGTGATTGATGTACCAAAAGACATGCAAGAGGCCTGTGCTGAGGAAGGTGTGCATGAGGCTTTCAAAGAGGCGGTCAAAGCGTGTAAGGTGCACTGGGCGCCTGAGACTCGGCAGTTGGTGATAATGTCAGCCAGTGAAGACACTGCAAAGCGGGTGGCTGTCCTGAAAAACATGCATCTGCAGTGTCTCCATGTCAAACAGTTGGTTAGACGGAGTAATATGAAAGCTGCTCGACGCCTAGAGTTAGCAAGAGAGGCTATGGATCGGTTGGGTTTGCGGACAGAGGTCGTTCCGGTTCCCAAAGGTCTGATAGGGAGAATCATTGGAAGATTCGGGAAGGTAATGCAAGACCTTGTAAATAGCTCCGGTGTGGTGAGGGTGAGGATCCCTCCCGATGATGAAGACCAGGTATCCAGTGAAGAGGGTAGGATTCCCGTCCTGGTGGTTGGCTCCGTTGAAAGCCTCAGAAACTTTCAGATGCTCTTGGAGTATCAAGTGGGGTACCTGCAAGAGATTGAGCAGTTGAGGCTAGACGATCGGTGAATCACTAAAGAGGTTCGGAACACCAAGTGGCGGCCGCCTTCAACCCGAGATGTAAGGACCCGAAGGGTTCCGCCAAGAAGTGACAGGGCAGATGGCCGAAGAATGTCAGCAAGTGGTAGTTTGACTGGCAGAATGACGGTGAGAGTCCGTAGTTCCTGTGAGACCATGAATGAGTCAGACTCAGGCCAGACAGTAGGCCCAACTAAGACTGATGACCGCACCAACGGGGGGAGCTGGTCGGGGAACGGAACTAACAGGGAAAGGAATGTGGTGACTAGACAGTGTCTGATGACGCAGACAGACGGTAACTGGAGGGCCAAAGATCAGGGCCGATATTCTGACCGCTGGGGGCAGAGGAGGCCTAACGTAGAGATGAGGCCGTATGATAGATGGAGACGGTTCTCTCGACCTGTGGGGCAAGGTGTAATGAGTGCCCGGTCTCGAGAGCCTGATGTAATGTTGTGTGTTCAACCCCACAAGTTTGAAGGGGGGAGGTATGTGGTGTAGTAACCACTGTGTCCACTAGGGGGCACTGTGTGGATGTCCCGAGAGAGAGGATGAGTGGCAGAATCCTGAAGGACGGTTATGCATCTCAAGGTGGGTGGCCTTGAGATGGAGACTTATGTATGTGTGTGGATCAGCAATGAAATTGCTGAGGTGTTGCTTCAATGTGTCAGGGAGAAGTCTCCAGGTAACCTGAGTGATGGGCGGACCTGGTTACCTACAAACCCACCCAGGGGGTGTGTTTAAAGAACACTGTTGTAAAGAGTGTGTAAATGCTTGAAGGACATATGATGAGGTCAGAGTCATGTGACCCGGTGGGGGTATGGGGCTATGAACCATATAATGTGGCCAGGGTAGGTCACAGGTGGTGAATGCTGGGACCTGGTTGGTCCAGTGTTGAAGGCCCTGTCTGAAAGAGAGATGGGGGCGTCTTCCTGACAGCAGGGAACGCTGACTTGAATGGTTGCACGTGCCTGGGAATTCCCTGGAGGGAATGGACGTCTGCCGCATGGTGAAGGAACCATGAGCTGACCCTGACGGGGTGAGACATCTGAGGCTAAAGAGCCTGTGTATGACAACCTGTGACCACAGGCTTAGCAGAGTGAAGCTCTGTCATGGACGCTATGCTGTAATGTGAAGTTTATGTGGCTGCTGTGGGTTTATGATGGAGGAATAAACCGCATGGACTATGTTATGGTTTATGAAAACCCAGTATCGGATGTGTTTTATTTGCTGCCTAGCGAGGATCCCCTAACTGAATGACAGCGCTACCTCACGCCACGCATGCGCAACATTGTTTTTCGGCTATTCCCACAGTTGGGCAAAGCATACTGCGCAAATGCGAGAGGCCATTTGAATGAGCATGCGTGATAACTGTACGCGATCTGTGATATTCACAGAATAGAATACATACATCAAGCAGAGGAGGGGGAGTGGAGAAGGAAATTAAGACCCGCCCATCGGATATAACCCTGTGTCATCTGGATGTCAAAGTAGATTATATATGATTTACATGACTTATTTTATTGTCCAATAGTGAGGAAGATGAGAGTGAGGAGGAACAGGAGGAAACATCTTGGGGGAGTGAGGATTGGAGTGTGATTGGGTAAGTGGAGAATGTGAGACTAAATATATATTGGGGGATATATACATGCAATGTGGAACATTATATACTTATAGTTATGGGACTTTCAGTCATTTGGTATGAAACATGGCTGCATATATGTATATGTATATGCAATGATAACTGTGATGGAGGAGCCGAAAAACAAAAGACCAGTGAGGTCAGACCCTTTGCTCATGAGCATTTTTGTACCATCTACAAAGTTGTTCTCCATTTCTATCCCTCAATTCTATAAAATTCCATTCAGGCGTGCAACATCTTTTATTTTTTTCTCTCTTTTCTTTTGATGACGCTTTGTTTGAAAATCCCAGTGCGTGCTGGGATACTTAGACAAAACATGATTAGTGGAGAAGCTTCGGTCACTTCCCCGGCCTCTGCACTATCCCTGAAATGAAGCAATAGCAGTGACCTTCATTTCAGGGGCTTGGCTGTTCACTGTGCAATGTGCACTGTATGATGCGCGCAAGGACTGCGCTTTCTTGCCAAATCAGAAAAGTAGTAATGGGCAGGCAACAGATCAGAGCGCACTGTCAGTTCACTTTGTAAGATGAATACTTGGCTAGTAAAGAGGAGCACCAATGGCCCTCAAGTTACGCTTTTAAAGAGAATCTGTCATTATGTTTTTGGGATATCATGTAAAAATATCATTCAATTTAGTGTCACGTATGCATTATACAAGTACCTGTGATACCCCTTCACTTCCCACCAATGATACATAAATACCATTTTAATTCCTCCCGTGGTATATGTAATTACGCTCTGTCCAGTCTCATGGGTGGGGCTTATTGTCCATCTCTCCACCCCCTTCTCCTCTGCTTGCTGTACATATTCTTTTCTGTGAATATCACAGATTGCGTATAATTACCGTGTGTGCGCATTCAAATGGACTCTCGCGTGTGCACAGTATGCTTTGCCCAAATGTGAGCAAAGCATAAAATCATTATTGCGCATGAGCCAGCATATGCCATGGCTATCTATGGCCTGGAAGTATACAAGTATACTTCCAGACCATAGAACGCATTCGCTTTTGCCGACGCATGCGCAATATTGTTTTTCGACTATTCCCACAGTTGGGCAAAGCATACTGCGCATACGCGAGAGGTCATTTGAATAAGCATGCGTGGTAACTGTACGCGATGTGTGATATTCACAGAAAAGAATATGCACATCAAGCAGAGGAGGGGGAGTGGAAACGGCGAATAAGCCCTGCCCATTGGACCGGATCGAGCATATTTACATACATCGCGCGAGGAATATAAATGGTATTTATGTATCATTAGTGGGGAGTCAAGTGATATCAATAGTACTTGTATAATGCAAAGGTGACACTAAATTGAATGATATTTTTACATGAAATCCCAAAAAAGTGGTTACAGATTCCCTTTAAATGCTGGGAAATCATCTTACAATCTGCAGTTACAGTGCGCTCTGCTCTGTTGCTGTTGAGAGCACACTGCTTTGTGCATATCACAGCTGATAACTTTTATCTCTAGGCTTCCTAAGTATCAATACTTTTTATCAGAATTTTTTAATTTTTTTCATTTCAGCTGCTTTGATTCCAATGAAACGCTTGCATCGCTTAGTGAAGTGCCACTGCCGTAAGTAACTGGTGTAATTATGGTCCACAACTTTCAATGATTTAGTCCTCAGTACTTTTTATCTATGAGACATAGATGCAATCAGAGGTGTAACTTGCACTTCTTGGGCTTCAATAAAAATTATTCAACAGGGCTCCTCAGCTACTATAACCATTTGTAATAGTGATGAATATATTGTATATGTGGCAGATGAGGGTGTCCCAATGAATGTGAGAAGATCACACATGGCAGATGCGGAGGCCTCCAGTGAACTCCTAGCTGCAATGTCAATCAGTCAGCACCCTACGATCGCTTTGCGTGAGGGCCGATCGCCATACAAAGTGTCAGTCGCCATTTTAAAGCCCTTTTTAATACTGCTATCATGCTTCACAGCAGCATTTAAAGGGCTAAGCTGATGCAATCATGGCTAGCTGCAGTTGCATCAGATACTGTTTGATGCCACAGGTGGTTCAGGGGGGCAGACTTTACTCTTGAGCCCGCCCCATACAGAGATAGTGTGCCCTCAATAAGGGGTTAATCGGGACTCTTCATTCAGCATTTCCAACCCCAATCTTTATGTAACCCTGTGTTATCTGGATGTCAAAGTAAATGATATATGATTTATATGACTTATTTTATTGTCCAATAGTGAGGAAGATGAGGAGGAACAGGAGGAAACATCTTGGGGGAGTGAGGATTGGAGTGTGATTGGGTAAGTGGAGAGTGTGACGCTAAATATATATTGGGGGATACATACAATATAGAACATTATATACTTATAGTTATGGCTCTTTCAGTCATTTGGTATAAAACATGGCTGCATATATGTCTATGTATATGCAATGATAACTGATGGAGGAGCCAAAAACAAAAGACCAGTGAGGTCAGATCCTTTGTTCATGAGCATTTCTGTTCCATCTACAAAGTTGTTCTCCATTTCTATACCTAAATTCTATAAAATTCCTTTCAGGCGTGCAACATCTTTTATTTTTGTCTCTCTTTCTTTTTGATGATGCTTTCTTTGAAAATCCCAGTGCGTGCTGGGATACTTAGACAAAACATCATTAGGGGAGAAGCTTCGGTCACTTCCCCGGCCTCTGCACTATCCCTGAAATGAAACATTAGCAGTGACCTTCATTTCAGGGGCTTGGCTGTTCACTGTGCAATGTGCACTGTGTGATGCGCGCAAAGACTGCGCTTTCTTGCCAAATCAGAAAAGTAGTAATGAGCAGGCAACTGATCAGAGCGCACTGTCAGTTCACTTTGTAAGATGAATACTTGGCTAGTAGAGAGGAGCACCAACCGCCCTCAAGTTACGCTTTTAAAGACAATCTGTCATTATGTTTTTGGAATATCATGTAAAAATATAATTCAATTTAGAGTCACTTATGCATTATACAAGTACTTTTGATACCCCTTCACTTCCCACCAATGATACATAAATACCATTTTAATTCCTCCCGCGGTATATGTAATTACGCTCGGTCCAGTCTGATGGGTGGGGCTTATTGTCCATCTCTCCACCCCATCTCCTCTGCTTGCTGTACATATTCTTTTCTGTGAATATTACAGATCGTGTATAGTTACCGTGTGTGCGCATTCAAATGGACTCTCGCATGTGCGCAGTATGCTTTGCCCAAATGTGGGCAAAGCATAAAATCATTATTGTGCATGTGCCAGCATACTCCATGGCTTTCTATGGCCCAGAAGTATACAAGTATACTTCCAGGCCATAGAACGCAATCGATTATGCCAACGCATGCGCAATATTGTTTTTCGGCTATTCCCACAGTTGGGCAAAGTATACTGCGCATACACGAGAGGTCATTTGAATAAGCATGCGTGGTAACTGTACGCGATCTGTGATATTCACAGAAAAGAATACGCACATCAAGCAGAGGAGGGGGAGTGGAAGTGGAAAATAAGCCCTGCCCATTGGACCAGATCGAGCATATTTACATACATCACGCGAGGTATAAAAACGGTATTTATGTATCATTAGTGAGGAGTCAAGGGATATCAAAAGTACTTGTATAATGCAAAGGTGACACTAAATTGAATGATATTTTTACATGATATCCCAAAAAAGTGGTGACAGATTGCCTTTAAATGCTGGGAAATCATCTTAAAATCTGCAGTGACAGTGCGCTCTGCTCTGTTGCTGTTGAGAGAGCACACTGCTTTGTGCATATCACGGCTGATAACTTGTATCTATAGGCTTCCTAAGTATCAATACTTTTAACTAGAACTTTATTTTTTCATTTCAGCTGCTTTGATTCCAATGAAACGCTTGCATCGCTTAGTGAAGTGCCACTACCGTAAGTAACAGGTGTAATTATGGTCCACAACTTTCAATGATTTAGTGCTCAGTACCTTTTAACTATGAGACATAGGTGCAATCAGAGGTGTAACTTGCACTTCTTAGGCTTCAATGCAAATTATGTAACAGGGCCCCTCAGCTACTATAACCATTTGTAATAGTGATGAATATATATATGGCAGATGAGGGTGTCCCAATGCATGTGAGGAGATCACACATGGCAGACGCGGAGGTCTCCAGTGAACTCCTAGCTGCTGAACTCCTAGCTGCAATGTCAATCAATCAGCACCCTACGATCGGTTTGCGTAAGGGCCGATCGCCATACAAAGTGACAGTCGCCATTTTAAAGCCCTTTTTAATACTGCTATCATGCTTCACAGCAGCATTTAAAGGGTTAAACTGATGCAATCATGGCTAGCTGCAGTTGCATCAGATACGGATTGATGCCACAGGTGGTTCAGAGGGGCAGACTTTACTCTTGAGCCAGCTCCATATACAGATTGTGAGCACTCAGTAAGGGGTTAATCGGGACTTTTCATTCAGCATTTCCAACCCCAATCTTTATATAACCCTGCGTCATCTGGATGTCAAAGTAGATTATATACGATTTACATGACTTATTTTATTGTCCAATAGTGAGGAAGATGAGAGTGAGGAGGAACAGGAGGAAACATCTTGGGGGAGTGAGGATTGGAGTGTGATTGGGTAAGTGGAGAATGTGAGACTAAATATATATTGGGGGATATATACATGCAATGTGGAACATTATATACTTATAGTTATGGGACTTTCAGTCATTTGGTATGAAACATGGCTGCATATATGTATATGTATATGCAATGATAAGTATACTTCCAGGCCATAGAACGCATTCGCTTTTGCCGACGCATGCGCAATATTGTTTTTCGACTATTCCCACAGTTGGGCAAAGCATACTGCGCATACGCGAGAGGACATTTGAATAAGCATGCGTGGTAACAGTACGCGATCTGTGATATTCACAGAAAAGAATACGCACATCAAGCAGAGGAGGGGGAGTGGAAACGGCGAATAAGCCCTGCCCATTGGACCGGATCGAGCATATTTACATACATCGCGCGAGGAATATAAATGGTATTTATGTATCATTAGTGGGGAGTCAAGTGATATCAATAGTACTTGTATAATGCAAAGGTGACACTAAATTGAATGATATTTTTACATGAAATCCCAAAAAAGTGGTTACAGATTCCCTTTAAATGCTGGGAAATCATCTTACAATCTGCAGTTACAGTGCGCTCTGCTCTGTTGCTGTTGAGAGCACACTGCTTTGTGCATATCACAGCTGATAACTTTTATCTCTAGGCTTCCTAATTATCAATACTTTTTATCAGAATTTTTTAATTTTTTTCATTTCAGCTGCTTTGATTCCAATGAAACGCTTGCATCGCTTAGTGAAGTGCCACTGCCGTAAGTAACTGGTGTAATTATGGTCCACAACTTTCAATGATTTAGTCCTCAGTACTTTTTATCTATGAGACATAGATGCAATCAGAGGTGTAACTTGCACTTCTTGGGCTTCAATAAAAATTATTCAACAGGGCTCCTCAGCTACTATAACCATTTGTAATAGTGATGAATATATTGTATATGTGGCAGATGAGGGTGTCCCAATGAATGTGAGAAGATCACACATGGCAGACGCGGAGGCCTCCAGTGAACTCCTAGCTGCAATGTCAATCAGTCAGCACCCTACGATCGCTTTGCGTGAGGGCCGATCGCCATAAAAAGTGTCAGTCGCCATTTTAAAGCCCTTTTTAATACTGCTATCATGCTTCACAGCAGCATTTAAAGGGCTAAGCTGATGCAATCATGGCTAGCTGCAGTTGCATCAGATACTGTTTGATGCCACAGGTGGTTCAGGGGGGCAGACTTTACTCTTGAGCCCGCCCCATACAGAGATAGTGTGCCCTCAATAAGGGGTTAATCGGG
Source organism: Dendrobates tinctorius (assembly GCF_039654945.1). NCBI lineage: Eukaryota > Metazoa > Chordata > Amphibia > Anura > Dendrobatidae > Dendrobates > Dendrobates tinctorius. The sequence goes on along the minus strand of NW_027361728.1, from coordinate 44,907,964 downwards.
ACTCTTCATTCAGCATTTCCAACCCCAATCTTTATGTAACCCTGTGTTATCTGGATGTCAAAGTAAATGATATATGATTTATATGACTTATTTTATTGTCCAATAGTGAGGAAGATGAGGAGGAACAGGAGGAAACATCTTGGGGGAGTGAGGATTGGAGTGTGATTGGGTAAGTGGAGAGTGTGACGCTAAATATATATTGGGGGATACATACAATATAGAACATTATATACTTATAGTTATGGCTCTTTCAGTCATTTGGTATAAAACATGGCTGCATATATGTCTATGTATATGCAATGATAACTGATGGAGGAGCCAAAAACAAAAGACCAGTGAGGTCAGATCCTTTGTTCATGAGCATTTCTGTTCCATCTACAAAGTTGTTCTCCATTTCTATACCTAAATTCTATAAAATTCCTTTCAGGCGTGCGACATCTTTTATTTTTGTCTCTCTTTCTTTTTGATGATGCTTTCTTTGAAAATCCCAGTGCGTGCTCAGATACTTAGACAAAACATCATTAGGGGAGAAGCTTCGGTCACTTCCCCGGCCTCTGCACTATCCCTGAAATGAAACATTAGCAGTGACCTTCATTTCAGGGGCTTGGCTGTTCACCGTGCAATGTGCACTGTGTGATGCGCGCAAAGACTGCGCTTTCTTGCCAAATCAGAAAAGTAGTAATGAGCAGGCAACTGATCAGAGCGTACTGTCAGTTCACTTTGTAAGATGAATACTTGGCTAGTAGAGAGGAGCACCAACCGCCCTCAAGTTACGCTTTTAAAGACAATCTGTCATTATGTTTTTGGAATATCATATAAAAATATAATTCAATTTAGAGTCACTTATGCATTATACAAGTACTTTTGATACCCCTTCACTTCCCACCAATGATACATAAATACAATTTTAATTCCTCCCGCGGTATATGTAATTACGCTCGGTCCAGTCTGATGGGTGGGGCTTATTGTCCATCTCTCCACCCCATCTCCTCTGCTTGCTGTACATATTCTTTTCTGTGAATATTACAGATCGTGTATAGTTACCGTGTGTGCGCATTCAAATGGACTCTCGCGTGTGCGCAGTATGCTTTGCCCAAATGTGGGCAAAGCATAAAATCATTATTGTGCATGTGCCAGCATACTCCATGGCTTTCTATGGCCCAGAAGTATACAAGTATACTTCCAGGCCATAGAACGCAATCGATTATGCCAACGCATGCGCAATATTGTTTTTCGGCTACTCCCACAGTTGGGCAAAGTATACTGCGCATACACGAGAGGTCATTTGAATAAGCATGCGTGGTAACTGTACGCGATCTGTGATATTCACAGAAATGAATACGCACATCAAGCAGAGGAGGGGGAGTGGAAGTGGAAAATAAGCCCTGCCCATTGGACCAGATCGAGCATATTTACATACATCACGCGAGGTATAAAAACGGTATTTATGTATCATTAGTGAGGAGTCAAGGGATATCAAAAGTACTTGTATAATGCAAAGGTGACACTAAATTGAATGATATTTTTACATGATATCCCAAAAAAGTGGTGACAGATTCCCTTTAAATGCTGGGAAATCATCTTAAAATCTGCAGTGACAGTGCGCTCTGCTCTGTTGCTGTTGAGAGAGCACACTGCTTTGTGCATATCACGGCTGATAACTTGTATCTATAGGCTTCCTAAGTATCAATACTTTTAACTAGAACTTTATTTTTTCATTTCAGCTGCTTTGATTCCAATGAAACGCTTGCATCGCTTAGTGAAGTGCCACTGCCGTAAGTAACAGGTGTAATTATGGTCCACAACTTTCAATGATTTAGTGCTCAGTACCTTTTAACTATGAGACATAGGTGCAATCAGAGGTGTAACTTGCACTTCTTAGGCTTCAATGCAAATTATGTAACAGGGTCCCTTAGCTACTATAACCATTTGTAATAGTGATGAATATATACTGTATATGGCAGATGAGGGTGTCCCAATGCATGTGAGGAGATCACACATGGCAGACGCGGAGGTCTCCAGTGAACTCCTAGCTGCTGAACTCCTAGCTGCAATGTCAATCAATCAGCACCCTACGATCGGTTTGCGTAAGGGCCGATCGCCATACAAAGTGACAGTCACCATTTTAAAGCCCTTTTTAATACTGCTATCATGCTTCACAGCAGCATTTAAAGGGTTAAACTGATGCAATCATGGCTAGCTGCAGTTGCATCAGATACTGATTGATGCCACAGGTGGTTCAGAGGGGCAGACTTTACTCTTGAGCCAGCTCCATATACAGATTGTGCGCCCTCAGTAAGGGGTTAATCGGGACTTTTCATTCAGCATTTCCAACCCCAATCTTTATATAACCCTGCGTCATCTGGATGTCAAAGTAGATTATATACGATTTACATGACTTATTTTATTGTCCAATAGTGAGGAAGATGAGAGTGAGGAGGAACAGGAGGAAACATCTTGGGGGAGTGAGGATTGGAGTGTGATTGGGTAAGTGGAGAATGTGAGACTATATATATATTGGGGGATATATACATACAATGTGGAACGTTATATACTTATAGTTATGGCGCTTTCAGTCATTTGGTATAAAACATGGCTGCATATATGTCTATGTATATGCAATGATCACTGATGGAGGAGCCGAAAAACAAAAGACCAGTGAGGTTAGATCCTTTGTTCATGAGCATTTCTGTACCATCTACAAAGTTGTTCTCCATTTCTATCCCTCAATTCTATAAAATTCCTTTCAGGCGTGTGACATCTTTTATTTTTTTCTCTCATTCTTTTTGATGACGCTTTGTTTGAAAATCCCAGTGCGTGCTGGGATATTTAGACAAAATATCATTAGGGGAGAAGTTTCGGTCACTTCCCCGACCTCTGCACTATCCCTGAAATGAAGCATTAGCAGTGACCTTCATTTCAGGGGCTTGGCTGTTCAATGTGCAATGTGCACTGTATGATGCGCGCAAAGACTGCGCTTTCTTGCCAAATCAGAAAAGTAGTAATGAGCAGGCAACAGATCAGAGCGCACTGTCAGTTCACTTTGTAAGATGAATACTTGGCTAGTAAAGAGGAGCACCAACGGCCCTCAAGTTACGCTTTTAAAGAGAATCTGTCATTATGTTTTTGGGATATCATGTAAAAATATCATTCAATTTAGTGTCACGTATGCATTATACAAGTACCTCTGATACCCCTTCACTTCCCACCAATGATACATAAATACCATTTTAATTCCTCCCGTGGTATTTGTAATTACGCTCTGTCCAGTCTCATGGGTGGGGCTTATTGTCCATCTCTCCACCCCCTTCTCCTCTGCTTGCTGTACATATTCTTTTCTGTGAATATCACAGATCGCGTATAGTTACCGTGTGTGCGCATTCAAATGGACTCTCGCGTATGCGCAGTATGCTTTACCCAAATGTGGGCAAAGCATAAAATCATTATTGCGCATGAGCCAGCATATGCCATGGCTTTCTATGGCCTGGAAGTACACAAGTATACTTCCAGGCCATAGAACGCATTCGCTTTTGCTGACGCATGCGCAATATTGTTTTTCGGCTATTCCCACAGTTGGGCAAAGCATACTGCGCATACGCGAAAGGTCATTTGAATAAGCATGCGTGGTAACTGTACGCGATCTGTGATATTCACAGAAAAGAATATGTACATCAAGCAGAGGAGGGGGAGTGGAAACGGAGAATAAGCCCTGCCCATTGGACCGGATCGAGCATATTTACATACATCGCGCGAGGAATATAAACGGTATTTATGTATCATTAGTGGGGAGTCAAGTGATATCAAAAGTACTTGTATAATGCAAAGGTGACACTAAATTGAATGATATTTTTACATGAAATCCCAAAAAAGTGGTTACAGATTCCCTTTAAATGCTGGGAAATCATCTTACAATCTGCAGTTACAGTGCGCTCTGCTCTGTTGCTGTTGAGAGCACACTGTTTTACGCATATCACAGCTGATAACTTTTATCTCTAGGCTTCCTAAGTATCAATACTTTTAATCAGAATTTTTTAATTTTTTTCATTTCAGCTGCTTTGATTCCAATGAAACGCTTGCATCGCTTAGCGAAGTGCCACTGCCGTAAGTAACTGGTGTAATTATGGTCCACAACTTTCAATGATTTAGTCCTCAGTACTTTTTAACTAAGAGACATAGGTGCAATCAGAGGTGTAACTTGCACTTCTTGGGCTTCAATAAAAATTATTCAATAGGGCTCCTCAGCTACTATAACCATTTGTAATAGTGATGAATATATTGTATATGTGGCAGATGAGGGTGTCCCAATGAATGTGAGAAGATCACACATGGCAGACGCAGAGGCCTCCAGTGAACTCCTAGCTGCAATGTCAATCAGTCAGCACCCTACGATCGCTTTGCGTGAGGGCCGATCGCCATACAAAGTGTCAGTCGCCATTTTAAAGCCCTTTTTAATACTGCTATCATGCTTCACAGCAGCATTTAAAGGGCTAAGCTGATGCAATCATGGCTAGCTGCAGTTGCATCAGATACTGTTTGATGCCACAGGTGGTTCAGGGGGGCAGACTTTACTCTTGAGCCCGCCCCATACAGAGATAGTGTGCCCTCAATAAGGGGTTAATCGGGACTCTTCATTCAGCATTTCCAACCCCAATCTTTATGTAACCCTGTGTTATCTGGATGTCAAAGTAAATGATATATGATTTATATGACTTATTTTATTGTCCAATAGTGAGGAAGATGAGGAGGAACAGGAGGAAACATCTTGGGGGAGTGAGGATTGGAGTGTGATTGGGTAAGTGGAGAGTGTGTCGCTAAATATATATTGGGGGATACATACAATATAGAACATTATATACTTATAGTTATGGCTCTTTCAGTCATTTGGTATAAAACATGGCTGCATATATGTCTATGTATATGCAATGATAACTGATGGAGGAGCCAAAAACAAAAGACCAGTGAGGTCAGATCCTTTGTTCATGAGCATTTCTGTTCCATCTACAAAGTTGTTATCCATTTCTATCCCTCAATTCTATAAAATTCCTTTCAGGCGTGCGACATCTTTTATTTTTGTCTCTCTTTCTTTTGCTTTCTTTGAAAATCCCAGTGCGTGCTGGGATACTTAGACAAAACATCATTAGGGGAGAAGCTTCGGTCACTTCCCCGGCCTCTGCACTATCCCTGAAATGAAACATTAGCAGTGACCTTCATTTCAGGGGCTTGGCTGTTCACTGTGCAATGTGCACTGTGTGATGCACGCAAAGACTGCGCTTTCTTGCCAAATCAGAAAAGTAGTAATGATCAGGCAACAGATCAGAGCGCACTGTCAGTTCACTTTGTAAGATGAATACTTGGCTAGTAGAGAGGAGCACCAACCGCCCTCAAGTTACGCTTTTAAAGAGAATCTGTCATTATGTTTTTGGAATATCATATAAAAATATCATTCAATTTAGAGTGACTTATGCATTATACAAGTACTTTTGATACCCCTTGACTCCCCATCAATGATACATAAATACCATTTTTATTCCTCCAGCGGTATATGTAAATATGCTCAGTCTAGTCCGATGGGCAGGGTTTTTTGTCCATCACCACCCCCTATCCTCTGCTTGCTGTATGTATTCTTTTCTGTGAATATCAAAATTTGCTTAGAGTTACCACGTGTGCGCATTCAAATGGCCTCTCGCGTGTGCGCCGTATGCTTGCATGTGCCGGCATACCCCATGGCTATCAATGGCCCGGAAGTATACAAGTATACATGGATACTTCCAGGCCATATAACGCAATTGCATATGCCGACCCATGCGCAATACTGATTTTTGGTTGTGCCCACAGTTGGGCAAACCATACTGCGCACGTGTGGGAGACCATTTGAATGAGCACGCGTGGTAACTCTACGCGATCTGTGATATTCACAGAAAATACGCACAGCAAGCAGAGGAGGGAGAGTGGAGACGGACAATAAGCCCCACCCATCGGACCAGACCGAGCATATTTACATACACCATGGGAGGAATAAAAACGTAATATATGTATCATTGGTGGGGAGTCAAGGGGTATCAAAGTACTTGTATAATGCATACGTGACTCTAAATTGAATGATATTTTTACATGATATCCTAAAAAAGTGGTGACAGATTCCCTTTAAATGCTGAGAAATCATCTTACAATCTGCAGTGACAGTATGCTCTGGTCTGTTGCCGCTGAGAGAGCGCACTGCTTTGTGCATATCACGGATGATAACTTTTATCTGTAGGCTTCCTAAGTATCAATTCTTTTAATCAGAACTTTATTTTTTCATTTCAGCTGCTTTGATTCCAATGAAACGCTTGCTTCGCTTAATGAAGTGCCACTGCCGTAAGTAACTGGTGTAATCATGGTCCACAACTTTCAATGATTTAGTCCTCAGTATCTTTTAGCTATGAGACATAGATGCAATCAGAGGTGTAACTTGAACTTCTTGGGCTTCAATGCAAATTATGTAACAGGGCCCCTCAGTTACTATATCAATTTGTAATAGTGATGAATATATATGTGGCAGATAAGGGTGTCCCAATGCATGTGAGGAGATCACACATGGCAGACACAGAGGTCTCCAGTGAAATGCTAAATGCAATGTCAATCAATCAGCACCCTACGATCGCTTAGCGTAAGGGTCGATTGCCATACAAAGTGACAGTCGCCATTTTAAAGCCCTTTTTAATACTGCTATCAAACTTCACAGCAGCATTTAAAGGGCTAAACTGATGCAATTACGGCTAGGTCTAGTTGCATCAGATACTGTTGGATGCCAGAGGGGGTTCAGGAGGTAGACTTTACTCTTGAGCCCGCTCCATACAGAGATAATGCGCCCTCAATAAGGGGTTAATCGGGACTCTTCATTCAGCATTTGAAAACCCCAATCTTTATATAACCCTGTGTTATCTGGATGTCAAAGTAAATGATATATGATTTATATGACTTATTTTATGTGTCCAATAGAGAGGAAGATGAGAGTGAGGAGGAAACATCTTGGGAGTGTGAGAATTGGAGTGTGATTGGGTAGTGTGAGACTAAATATATATTGGGGGATATATACATACAATATAGAACATTGTATACTTATAGTTATGGCACTTTCAGTCATTTGGTATAAAACATGGCTGCATATATGTCTATGAATATGCAATGATAACTGATGGAGGAGCCAAAATCAATAGACCAGTGAGGTCAGATCCTTTGTTCATGAGCATTTCTGTACCATCTACAAAGTTGTTCTCCATTTCTATTGCTCAATTCTATAAATTTCCTTTCAGGCTTGTGACATAATTTTTTTTCTTACTTACTTTTTGATGACGCTTTGTTTGAAAATCCCAGTGCATGCTGGGATACTTAGACAAATCATCATTAGGGGAGAAGCTTTGGTCACGTCCCTTGCCTCTGCACTATCCCTGAAATGAAGCATTAGCTGTGACCTTCTATTTGGGGGTTTAACTATTCACTGTGCAATGTGCACTGTGTTCTGCGTGCAAAGACTGCGCATTCTCACCAGGTCAGATCAGTAGTAATGAGCCGGCAACAGATTAGAGAGCAGTGTCATTTCACCGTTTAAGATTAACACTTGGCTTGTGGAGAGGGGCACCAGCCGCCCGTAAGTTACACCTTTAAATGCTGGGAAATTGTATTACAATGTGCAGTGACAGTGCACTCTGCTCTGTTGCCGGCAAGAGAACGTACTGCTTTGTGCACATCGCGGCTGATAACTTTTATCTGTAGGCTTCCTAAGTATCAATTCTTTTAATCAACAGGGCCCTTCAGCTACTATAACCATTTGTAATAGTGATGAGTATATATGTGGCAGATGAGGGTGTCCCAATGCATGTGAGGAGTTCACACATGGCAGAAACGGAGGTCTCCAGTAGACCCCTAGCTGCAATGTCAATCAATCAGCACCCTACGATCGCTTTGCGAAGCGGCTGATGGCCATACAAAGTGGCAGTCGCCGTTTTAAAGCCCTTTTTTATACTGCTATCAAGTATCACAGCAGCAATTAAGTGGTTAAACTGATGCAATCACGGCTAGCTCCAATTGTATCAGGTACTGTGGGGTGCCAGCTATGTAACAGAGCCATCACTGGTGGTTCAGGGGGCAGATTTTACTTTTGAGTCCACCCCATACAGAGATAGTGTGCCCTCAATAAGGGGTTAAGTGGGACTCTTCATTCAGCATATATTACCACAGTCTTTATATAACCCTGTGTTATCTGAATGTCAAAGTAGATTATACACTCACTGGCCACTTTATTAGGTACACCTGTCCAACTGTGTGTTAAGACTTAATTTCTAATCAGCCAATCACATGGCGGCAACTCAGTGCATTTAGGCATGTAGACATGGTCAAGACAATCTCCTGCAGTTCAAACCGAGCATCAGTATGGGGAAGAAAGGTGATTTGAGTGCCCTTGAACGTGGCATGATTGTTGGTGCCAGAAGGGCTGGTCTGAGTATTTCAGAAACTGCTGATCTACTGGGATTTTCACGCACAACCATCTCTAGGGTTTACAGAGAATGGTCCGAAAAAGAAAAAAAATCCAGTGAGCGGCAGTTCTGTGGCCGGAAATGCCTTGTTGATGCCAGAGGTCAGAGGAGAATGGGCATACTGGTTCGAGCTGATAGAAAGGCAACAGTGACTCAAATTGCCACCCGTTACAACCAAGGTAGGCAGAAGAGCATCTCTGAACGCACAGTGCGTCGAACTTTGAGGCAGATGGGCTACAGCAGCAGAAGACCACACTGGGTACCACTCCTCTCAGCTAAGAACAGGCATCTGATGGCTACTTTCAGCAGGATAATGCGCCATGTCATAAAGCTCGAATCATCTCAGATTGGTTTCTTGAACATGACAATGAGTTCACTGTACTCAAATGGCCTCCTCAGTCACCAGATCTCAATCCAATAGAGCATCTTTGGGATGTGGTGGAACGGGAGATTCGCATCAGGGATGTGCAGCCGACAAATCTGCGCCAACTGTGTGATGCCATCATGTCAATATGGTCCAGAATCTCTGAGGAATGCTTCCAGCACCTTGTTGAATCTCTGCCACGAAGAATTGAGGCAGTTCTGAAGGCAAAAGGGGGTCCAACCCGTTACTAGCATGGTGTACCTAATAAAGTGGCCAGTGAGTGTATATGATTAACATGACTTATTTTATGTTTCCAATAGTGAGGAAGAACAGGAGGAAATATCTTGGGAGAGTGAGGATTTGAGTTTCAGTATGTAAGTGGAGAGTGTGAGACTAAATACGGTATATATTGGGGGATATATACATACAATATAGAACATTATATACTTATAGTTATGGCACTTTCAGTCATTTGGTATAAAACATGGCTGCATATATGTCTATGTCTATGCAATGATAACTGATGGAGGAGCCAAAAACAAAAGACCAGTGAGGTCAGATCCTTTGTTCATGAGCATTTCTGTACCGTCTACAAAGATGTTCTCCTTTTCTGTCCCTCATTTCTCTAAAATTCCTTGCAGCCGTGCAACATCTTTTTTTCTTCCTTCCTTTTTGATGACGCTTTGTTTGAAAATCCCAATGCATGCTGGGATACTCAGACATAACATCATCAGGGGGTAGAAGCTGCGGTCACTGCCCCGGCCTCTGCACTAGCCCTGAAATGAAGCATTAGCAGTGACCTCCATGTGAGGGGCTGGGCTATTTCTTGTGCAATGTGCACTGTGCTCTGCTCACAAAGACTGCGCTTTCTCGCCAGATCAGATCAGTAGTGCTGAGTCGGCAGCAAAGCAGAGCGCAATGTCAGTTCACCTTGTAAGATGAGTACCCGGCTTGCAGAGAGGAGAACCAGCCGCCCACAAGTTATGCCTTTAAATGCTGGCAAATCGTCTTACAATGTGCAGTGAGAGTGCGCTCTGCTCTGTTGCCGGCGGGAGAGCGCACTGCTTTGTGCACATCATGGCTGATAACTTTTTATCTGTAGGTTTCCTAAGTATCAATTCTTGTAATCAGAACTTTCTTGTTTTCATTTCAGATGCTTCGGATCCTATGAAACAATTTCATCGGTTTCTGAAGAGCCATTGCCGTAAGTAACTGGTGTAATCATGGTCCACGACTTTCAATGTTTGTAGTTCTCAGCTACTTTTCACTATGAGACATAGATGCAGTCAGAGGTTTAACTTGAACTTCTTGGGCCCCAATGCAAAATATGTAACAGGGCCCCTCAGCTGCTATAACCATTTGTAATAGTGATGAATATATATGTGGCAGGTGAGGGTGTCACAATGCGACTGCTCGCTCTACACCCCCTATAGCTATATGTAAATGTCCATTTCGGATACCAGCAAACTATTTTTTTCCTAAGTAATCTATATAGTTATGCTCCTGAATGCTATCATATGTCATTGCATTTAAAGGGAATCTGTCATCCATTTTTAGTGATATCATGTAAAGATATCACCCATTTGTGCGTCCCATAAGGATTCTATTAGGATTTTTGATTCCCCCTGACCCTGCACCTTTGATGCATGAATACCTTTTTTATCTTGGTGGAGATGTATGTAAATCGCCGCCGTCAGGTCCGATAGGCGTGGCTTATTCGCCTTCTCCTCCCCACCTCGGCTTGCTGAACGTAATCTTCATCTGTGAATATCATAGATAACGACTTCTGGGGCATAGACCACACTGGAAAATACCGGCGCATGAGCAGTACCGATTATATGCTTCGCCCACAGTTGGGCAAAGCATACTGCGCAGGCGCCAGAGGCCTTTTCAATGTGCAAGCGCGGAAAACGTTATCTGTGATATTCACAGATGAAGATTAAGTTCAGCAAGCCGAGGAGGGGGGGAGGCGAATAAGCCCCGCCCATTGGACCGGACGGCGGCGATTTGCATACATCTCCACCAAGATAAAAAAAAAAGGTATTTATGCATCAAAGGTGCGGGGTCAGGGTGAATCAAAAATCCTTATAGAATCCTTATGGGACGCACAATTGGGTGATATCTTTACATGATATTACTAAAATGGGTGACAGATTCCCTTTAATAACGAGACACACTGTATACATGTTATCCATCAAGTAAGAACTTTCATCGCTGCATTTGCATTAATACTGGAAAAAAATGAATACGGTATATATTTTAGAATTAGTCTGCCAAGCTAACGTTAAAAGAATTTCTAACACTTTTTCTGTTCAGAGAATTATCAAGTTTCAAGTGTTTATCTATTGTTCATTTCATGCCTCTCTGTGTCGTAACACATTGGTTCCCATTACACAATTACTGCCCCGCACCCTTCACTTGTCTGTCTAAAGGGGTAAATATATGTCAGAAAGGAGGTAATGAAGAGAATGTCAGAAAAGGAACAATAAATGGATAATTATGGCACTTTCAGTCACTTGGTATAAAACATGGCTGCATATACTGTACGTAATGATAACTGATGGAGGAGCCAAAAATAAAAGACGTATGAGGTCATTTCTGAGAGAGTTACTGAATATAGTCTATGTTATGTGTCCAGTAGTGAAGAAGAGGAGCAAGCAGTGGCCATGGATGCCATAGAGTTGGAGATCACAGAGGAAGACCACAGTGCAGAGACCACCAGACTGTAAGTAGAGAGATAGTGACATATACAGATATTATTGGCCCTATATGATTTTAGATATTTATTAGTAACTGATGAATGACTTGTTATCACTGGGCAGAGACTGAGGAGGATATAAAACATGGATGTACATATTGGGGGCTAGTGATTTTTTGGGTCCCCTACACCAGAGTTACAGTAAGCACAATTTTCTGAGCGCCTGGTCTTTTCTGATTATCGATGCCTGCTCCAATGTGGCCACGAGGCACTGAAAATGTTAGGGTCGGCGGAACGCACCAGATATAAATAATGGAAGGCGCGTTCGCCGCCCAGGGTCCACCGTGCGGTAGATGACAAGACCGCTGCTGGACAATGGCAGATACGCTAGAAGTGCGATACAGCGCTCGGGTTAACGTCACCCGAGAGCCTGAGAGCGGACTCTGTTTAGTCACAGAGACGCCAAAGTATGAACTTAGACGTAAAGGCTGAACCTGTTAGCTGCACAGGTCAGCCGGCGTGTGGCGTCGCAGCCGCGAACACCAAAAGCTGCTACTACTGCAGCGCGGCCGTAACTGAAGCCGCTAAGCGACGATGCCGGAGGAGCCGGGCACCGACGGACGCTAGTGTAGGTGAGGAAGGCTCAGTGGCGTGTAGCCTGCCACAATCTGGAGCTGACTAACCCAACATACTGTCACCATTCGTAATATCCGTGGGAAGGGGTTTCATAATAAGTCAGACACCAGTCTATGCATCCATCACCATACACACACAGCATAATATGCTACACTAGCGCATGGCCGAGCCGCCATGCAGGCTTTTTATAGCCATGCGCTTCCGGGACCTTCCAGTACTATAGGAAGGACCAATCAGATCCGACATAGGACCTTCACATGTGACCCCTGCTCTCCACTGAGAGGACAAGTTGCGGGCATGCCCAGTCGCACGGCGCGAGGACTTAGCCTCTAGAGCAGTTCCCTGCAAAGCAGGTTGCGTTATCATTGCTGCACCAGAGGTGGCAGCAACATCCAGGCTCACAGAACGAGTCTGCGGGGAATGCCTGGTTCGCCGAGATTGCTGAGCAGGAGTCCGAGCGGTCGGAGGAGAATGGGAGACCGCAGGATGTCTGGCTCTGGATTCCTGCTGTACAGTGCCAGGAATCCGACGCCTAACATTACCCCCCCCCTAGGGCCCCCCCCCCGCTGAGCCAGGCCGCGATCAGGAGCGGTGCATGAATATTTTCCACCGGCTCCCAGGTCCGAGCCTCGGGCCCATGACCCTTCCAGTCCACCAAATAAAATTTTTTGCCACGGACAAACCTGCGCCCCACGATGGCGTTAACCTCAAACTCATCAGACGATAAGTCTGATGACCCGGCAGATGACTCAGAAAACCGGACCATGTGAACTGGTTTGAGGAGGGACACATGGAACACGTCCGAAATGGCCAAATGTGGAGGTAGAGCCAGGCGGTAGACCACCGAGCTAAGTCGCTCGAGGACCTTGAATGGTCCAATGTATCGCGGTGCGAACTTGGGAGACTCAACCCGCAGTTTAATGTTTCGGGTGGAGAGCCATACCATGTCGCCAGGGGAGAAGCTTGGCGCAGGCCGCCGATGCATGTCGGCGGACGCCCTCATCCTTTCTTTAGATGCCCGGATAGCATCCTGAGTGCGATCCCAAATGTCCCGGGCCTCCACTGCCCAGTCTGCCACCCTGGAGTCAGTGGAGGACACTGGCATCGGGACAGGGACACGTGGATGTTGGCCATAGTTTAGGAGAAAGGGCGTCTGACCAGTGGAATCAGCCACCGCATTGTTTAGGGCAAATTCTGCCCAAGGTAGCAAGGATGCCCAGTCATCCTGCCTGGCAGAGACAAAATGTCGTAAATAGGTGACCAAGGTCTGATTGGCTCTCTCGACCAAGCCATTCGTCTCGGGATGGTAAGCGGAGGATAGATTTAGCTCGATGCTGAGTAAACTGCAGAGCTCCCTCCAAAACCAAGACGCAAACTGGGGACCACGGTCACTCACGATTTTGTCCGGCATGCCATGTAGACGGAATACGTGTTTAATGAACAAGGTGGCCAGACCTCGAGCGGAAGGCAGGCGTGCGAGTGGCACCAGATGCACCATTTTGGAAAAATGGTCGGTGACCACCCAGATGACCGTACTGCCACCAGACTTGGGCAGGCCAACTATGAAGTCCATGCCAACCATCTCCCATGGTCTATCCGCCACTGGCAGGGGAAACAACAGCCCCGCCGGCCTCTGTCTAGAGGGTCTGTTCCGAGCACACGAAACACATGCCTGCACGTACTCCTTGACATCTCGAGCCATATGTGGCCACCAATATGACCTTGCCAGGAGTTCGGCGGTCCGTTTTTTACCAAAATGGCCACCCACTCTGGAGGCATGTGCCCAGGCGAGGACCTCCGGCCGTAGCTGAGGAGGCACCAAGGTCTTGCCCGGTGGTACCGACTCGAGCGCAACTGGAGCCACGGTCGTAAAACTCTCCGGCGGGAGAATTAACCGAGGCTCAGCTTCTCCTTCCTCCGCTGAGACCACTGAACGTGAGAGAGCATCCGCACGGACGTTCTTCTCTCCAGAGAGGTAGTGGAGGGTGAAGCGGAATCGTGAGAAGAAGAGCGACCACCTGGCCTGACGGGAATTCAGGCGTTGGGCAGTCTGTAGATAGACCAGGTTTTTATGGTCCGTATATACCAGAAAGGGAAACCGGGCTCCCTCCAGGAGATGTCTCCATTCAGAAAAAGCCAACTTCATGGCTAGCAGCTCCCTGTCGCCGATGGAGTAATTTTTCTCCGCCGGTGAGAAGGTCTTGGAATAGAAGAAGCAGGGGTGCTTCCGACCTTGAGCATCCTTTTGATAAAGGACTGCTCCTGCACCGACGGAAGAAGCGCCTACCTCAAGGATAAACGGCTTATCCACATCGGGACGATGTAATATGGGAGCGCCAGCAAAATGTGATTTTATAGCCGAGAAGGCCTTGGAGACATGTTCTGACCAAGCATTGGGGTTAGCTCCTTTCTTGGTGAGAGCAACCAAAGGAGCCACCAGTGTGGAAAAGTGTGGTATGAACTGGCGGTAGTAATTCACGAACCCCAAAAAGCGCTGCACCGCTTTGAGGGAATGGGGTTCCTGCCAGTCCATAACCGCTTGTAGTTTGGCCGGATCCATGGCCAGCCCCTGGGCCGAGATGATATAGCCCAGGAACGGCAAGGACTCCTGCTCAAACTGGCACTTCTCCAGCTTGGCAAATAACGAGTTCGCCCGCAGACGGTCAAAGACCCTGCAGACGTCTCTCCGGTGGGTGGTCAAATCTGGCGAAAAGATGAGTATGTCATCCAGATAGACCACCACCGAGGTAGAGAGCATGTCGCGGAAGACGTCGTTGACAAAATCTTGGAAGACAGCTGGGGCATTACAAAGGCCAAAGGGCATAACCAGGTATTCGTAATGGCCATCCCTGGTATTAAAAGCTGTCTTCCATTCGTCTCCTTCGCGAATGCGGATCAGGTTGTATGCACCCCGCAGATCTAGTTTAGTAAAGATCCGGGCCCCCCGCAACCTGTCAAATAACTCTGAGATCAACGGTAGGGGGTATTTGTTTTTAACCGTGATAGCATTGAGACCTCGGTAGTCGATGCAGGGGCGTAGCTCTCCGTTCTTCTTCTGTACGAAGAAGAACCCGGCACCAGCCGGTGACACCGATTTTCTGATGAAACCCCTAGCCAGGTTCTCCCGGATATACTGGGACATAGCCTCCGTCTCAGGGAGTGATAAAGGGTAAACACAGCCTCGGGGAGGCTCTGTGCCTGGCAGGAGATCAATCGGGCAATCATAGGAACGGTGCGGTGGGAGCGTCTCCGCAGACTTCTTAGAGAAGACGTCCGCGTAATGGTGGTAGGGTTTGGGGAGCGAGGAGAGATCCGCAGGCACTTCTGTGGAAGCCACCTGAACGCTGCCCCTCAGGCACCTTCCCTCACAGTCCTTGCCCCAGCCCAGTATCCTCCCTGAAGCCCAGTCAATATGCGGGGAGTGGCAACGAAGCCAGGGAACTCCGAGGAGCACCTGATCGATGCCATTGGGCATAATTAGCAGGGACAGAGTCTCCCGATGTGAGGGTGAAATAGAGAGTCCGAGTGGGGCTGTCTGATGGGTCACCTGAGATGGTAACGGTGCCCCATTTACCACCCTGATGGTCAGAGGTTGGGGGAGTATCACCAGAGGGATAGCGTGTCTCTGGGCAAAAGTCGAGGACATAAAGTTCCCCTCGGCCCCGGAATCCAGGGTGACCTCTGCCTCCCAGGAGGAGGACCCACTATCTAATGTACCCCGGAACACCGGTTTGGGTGAAAAGGGTCCCACCTTGGATTGACCACCACCTACGGCCACTGAACGTGGTCGTCTTTTCGGCCGCTGAGGGCATGTGCCAGCCGAGTGGCCCAACTGTCGGCACTGATAACAGCGCACAGAGGTTCGCATCGGACGCAACTTAGTGCCGGTGCGAGACACCTCCATAGGCTCAGAGGAGAGGTGCTCCTGTGCGGGAAATTTCAGCGGCTCAGAAAAGGTGGGAGCCAAATTAACCCTACGTTTGGATTGCGCTCGTTCCAACCCGCGCTCCGTGTAGCGGAGATCAATGCGGGTGGAAACGGCGATCAACTCCTCCAAACTGGTGGGAATCTCCCTAGTAGCTAGAGCATCTTTTACGTGCTCAGCCAGGCCTCTCCAAAACACCGGGACCAACACTTTGTCCGGCCACTCTAACTCGGAAGCCAGTGTCCGAAACTGGACAGCATGATGGCTAACCGAAAGTGACCCTTGTGTTAAAGATAACAGTTGGAGAGCCATATCGTGGGTGACCCGTGGTCCCAAGAAGACTTGCTTCAGAGCCGCGAGGAACTGAGCAGCCCCCTGTACCACGGGATCACCACGTTCCCACAATGGCGTGGCCCACTGTAATGCCCGGCCAGACAACAGAGAGACAATAAATCCCACCTTAGCACGCTCCGTAGGGAACCGTGCAGCCAGCAACTCCAGCTGGATGGAGCACTGACTAACGAATCCCCTACAGGAGGCACTATCACCCGAAAACTTATCGGGGAGCGGGAGGCGAGACATTGTCGGCAGGGGCAAAAGTGTGGGCGCACGTGAGACAGCCTCAGCGACTGTCTGAGCAGCAGCTAGCGCAGCATTCGCAGCTGAGTTGGTGCTCTCAATAGCCGCCAACCTGCTCTCCAGCTGCCGAATGTAGCGCTGCAGCTGCTGCACGTCTGCCATTGCCAGCCAGACCCTGGCGCTAGTGTAATGTTAGGGTCGGCGGAACGCACCAGATATAAATAATGGAAGGCGCGTTTGCCGCCCGGGGTCCACCGTGCGGTAGATGACAAGACCGCTGCTGGACAATGGCAGATACGCTAGAAGTGCGATACAGCGCTCGGGTTAACGTCACCCGAGAGCCTGAGAGCGGACTCTGTTTAGTCACAGAGACGCCAAAGTATGAACTTAGACGTAAAGGCTGAACCTGTTAGCTGCACAGGTCAGCCGGCGTGTGGCGTCGCAGCCGCGAACACCAAAAGCTGCTACTACTGCAGCGCGGCCGTAACTGAAGCCGCTAAGCGACGATGCCGGAGGAGCCGGGCACCGACGGACGCTAGTGTAGGTGAGGAAGGCTCAGTGGCGTGTAGCCTGCCACAATCTGGAGCTGACTAACCCAACATACTGTCACCATTCGTAATATCCGAGGGAAGGGGTTTCATAATAAGTCAGACACCAGTCCATGCATCCATCACCATACACACACAGCATAATATGCTACACTAGCGCATGGCCGAGCCGCCATGCAGGCTTTTTATAGCCATGCGCTTCCGGGACCTTCCAGTACTATAGGAAGGACCAATCAGATCCGACATAGGACCTTCACATGTGACCCCTGCTCTCCACTGAGAGGACAAGTTGGGGGCATGCCCAGTCGCACGGCGCGAGGACTTAGCCTCTAGAGCAGTTCCCTGCAAAGCAGGTTGCGTTATCATTGCTGCACCAGAGGTGGCAGCAACATCCAGGCTCACAGAACGAGTCTGCGGGGAATGCCTGGTTCGCCGAGATTGCTGAGCAGGAGTCCGAGCGGTCGGAGGAGAATGGGAGACCGCAGGATGTCTGGCTCTGGATTCCTGCTGTGCAGTGCCAGGAATCCGACGCCTAACAGAAAACAGACACCAGCCCCTCTATCTTCAACCTTGTTAGTCAAAGTGGCCATCCGGAAAACTGTTTCCAGTGCTCACTGGCCAATTTCTGGAGGAAAGAAAAACGTGGATTTCTCTGGAATAAGACATCGGTTCGCAGACATCAATATATCATTTTATTCAGCTTTCCATGATCTGTATGGCCATATAGACGGCTTAGGAGGGTTGATCCTACTGACAGATTCTCTTTAAGTCACTGCATTTACTTAGGACACACAAGTATCTCTGTTTCTAATGAAAACTTTATTTTTGTCACAGGCCAGATTTAAAGACTGCGTGCGCCGACACAAAGCCGATCCCGTAAGTAATAAGAGCGATCGTGGCTGCATTTACTCTAACGAGACCTTGGGCTTTAGATCGATGATGTCACATTGTGACATAAGTGCAGGATGTTACACAGGATAATATCGATGTATATATCCTCAAAGACTGATCACAATATCCTCAAAGACGGATCACAATGATAGTGTGAACTGTCTGGGTCTCAATTTGTTTGCTTTGGATTTTTTTTTTCAGATGCAAACGTAAATGGTGGATACCAAAATGTTTCAGGAGGACGAACAGGACCCAGGTCAAAAACATGTAGGTACCTTAACCTCTTCCCACTAATGGACGTGTCCTTATGTCCTAATTGCTGTCTTCTAGATGCAAAAGTATTCAATGATTCATCCCGGCAGGAGATCAATCCCATGCAAATGCTTGTGAAATCAATATTTCTACAATGAGCTAATAATCAGTAATGACATCTATCCATCTATCTGTATCATGTAGAAATGTATAGGAAAGAGATTATGTTTATTGTCTGTGTCCTTATGGGACCAGGATTTGTCCCGATAATTATTTTACAAGGTATTTATTTGTGATCATTTCTTCTATTTCTCCAGCAGCAGAAGTGACAGCAGCAAAAAAGTGCGACGTCCACCAAAGTAAGGAAAAGCTTCCCCCATTGTTGTATGTGAAATGTTGTGACACTGAGGCTCCTGATATTAGGGGTAGATACATTTTGTGTCTTCCCTTTATATCTTTATACTATATTGTATATTTTAATGGAAGAAGCTATTATATAAATGTCTATCCATACGCCCCATAGTGAAAGAAAAGCATTTCCCTTCTCAGTACCCTACATCTAAACTCACTAACCCTCTCACCCTTTCTTCTCCCTTCTAAACACTATTCACCAATTTTTCCGCTTCCTCTTAGGGTCCTCAGACCATTTTTATGCTGCTTCGGGATCACAACAACAGATTAAAGAAAAAAAAAAGGTAACTATGGAGACACACAGGGGCAGAATGGAGACTTGGGGTCAGAATGTGACAGTGAGACACAGGAGGGGGCAGAATGTGAGACACAAGGGCAGAATGTGAGACACAAGAGGGTCAGAATGTGAGACAAGGGGCAGAATGGACATGGGGCAGAATGTGAGACATGGGGGCAGAATGTGACAGTGAGACAGGGGTCTCAAGGGGGCCCCGAAAATTTTGCCAGTATGGGGCCCCGAAATTCCTAGTGGCAGGCCTGTATAGGAGGGGAGGTCACATTGCGATATTCAATATCAGGAATGATCTAACTTTGTTGCTTGAGCTCCATATCTAGGAGTCCTGCCAGCTGCTGTAATAATATTTCTCCTGTTTCATCATCCCATCGTTGAGCCAAGTTTTCCCTTCTGGCTTATAAAGTGCCGAAGTACCGGTGGTGTGCATGTGCGGGACAGAAGGACAGGCTGCATCCCAAGCTGTATCTAGAGCAGCGGCCCTTGTGGTCATGTGATGAGACTCCCTTCCGCGTAAGACTCCGGTCACATTGTCTGATGTCACACGCTGCATGACTTGTTCAGAGAGTTGAGCTTGATCCGAAACTCTAACCATAGCATACAAGTGCCTACAAATAGTATTCAACCCCCTGCAGATTTAGCAGGTTTGATAAGATGCAAATAAGTTAGAGCCTTCAAACTTCACACAAGAGCAGGATTTATTAACAGATGCATAAATCTTACAAACCAAAAAGTTATGTTGCTCAGTTAAATTTTAATAAATTTTAAACATAAAAGTGTGGGTCAATTATTATTCAACCCCTAGGTTTAATATTTTGTGGAATAACCCTTGTTTGCAATTACATCTAATAATCGTCTTTTATAAGACCTGATCAGGCCGGCACAGGTCTCTGGAGTTATCTTGGCCCACGCCTCCATGCAGATCTTCTCCAAGTTATCTAGGTTCTTTGGGTGTGTCATGTGGACTTTAATCTTGAGCTCCTTCCACAAGTTTTCAATTGGGTTAAGGTCATGAGACTGACTAGGCCACTGCAACACCTTGATTTTTTCCCTCTTGAACCAGGCCTTGGTTTTCTTGGCTGTGTGCTTTGGGTCGTTGTCTTGTTGGAAGATGAAATGACGACCCATCTTAAGATCCTTGATGGAGGAGCGGAGGTTCTTGGCCAAAATCTCCAGGTAGGCCGTGCTATCCATCTTCCCATGGATGCGGACCAGATGGCCAGGCCCCTTGGCTGAGAAACAGCCCCACAGCATGATGCTGCCACCACCATGCTTGACTGTAGGGATGGTATTCTTGGGGTCGTATGCAGTGCCATCCAGTCTCCAAACGTCACGTGTGTGGTTGGCACCAAAGATCTCGATCTTGGTCTCATCAGACCAGAGAACCTTGAACCAGTCTGTCTCAGAGTCCTCCAAGTGATCATGAGCAAACTGTAGACGAGCCTTGACATGACACTTTGAAAGTAAAGGTACATTATGGGCTCGTCTGGAACAGAGACCATTGCGGTGGAGTACGTTACTTATGGTATTGACTGAAACCAATGTCCCCACTGCCATGAGATCTTCCCGGAGCTCCTTCCTTGTTGTCCTTGGGTTAGCCTTGACTCTTCGGACAAGCCTGGCCTCGGCACGGGAGGAAACTTTCAAAGGCTGTCCAGGCCGTGGAAGGCTAACAGTGGTTCCATAAGCCTTCCACTTCCGGATGATGCTCCCAACAGTGGAGACAGGTAGGCCCAACTCCTTGGAAAGGGTTTTGTACCCCTTGCCAGCCTTGTGACCCTCCACGATCTTGTCTCTGATGGCCTTGGAATGCTCCTTTGTCTTTCCCATGTTGACCATGTATGAGTGCTGTTCACAAGTTTGGGGAGGGTCTTAAATAGTCAGAAAAGGCTGGAAAAAGAGATAGTTAATCCAAACATGTGAAGCTCATTGTTCTTTGTGCCTGAAATACTTCTTAATACTTTAGGGGAGCCAAACAGAATTCAGGTGGTTTGAGGGGTTGAATAATAAATGACCCTCTGAATAAACTTTTCACAATTTAAAAAAAAATTAAACAAAGAAATAACATTCTTTTTTGCTGCAGTGCATTTCACACTTCCAGGCTGATCTACAGTCCAAATGTCACAATGCCAAGTTAATTCCGAATGTGTAAACCTGCTAAATCTGCAGGGGGTTGAATACTACTTGTAGGCACTGGCTCTTTATCTATGCACATATTTTTACTGCTCTATTAGCCAGTTTGTGCTGAAACAAGCACAAGCACCAGGGTTGGTGTCATGTCTGACATAGGATAGTCCATGGGTATATAACATATACTGTATAGTTAGAGCTATTCAACTGCCTATTACTCCATGGTATTTCCATCATACTCTGTGTCCACTTTCTTGCCTATACTGACTCAGATCTTTTGATATGCACTTATATCATGTTTCAGGTGATATTTATGTGCACTTTTAAGCTGTTCATATATTGAGTTACCTTTATAGCCTGGACCCCTACACAACCATTTATGTAATGCGTTGCCTCCTGCTGTGTGTCGTCATCCACTGCATGACTCACTTTTTAATTTGTTATGCATGTAACCTTTATGATCTACTAAATTATTATTTTTTTTACACAAAGTGCCACCACTCAAGATCTGGAAGTGACACCTTCTGTACATCCCGACCACCAGCTGGCCTCCATTCAGGAGAAGGGGAGACGCAGGCACGGCGCTTCTTTGACCCACATTAAGAATGTGTCAGAGTGGGGCTGGGACTGCCAGCTGCTTCCTCAATTACGATGCTTGTCCCTGCACAGGAGTCCAGAGAATCGTTGACTGCATCAACCCATGGAGGCTCTGCTGATGAAGCAGACAGGTTGTTGAGGCACACTTCAAGCCATGGCGATTCTTCAGTAGGTCTTCTACGAAGATTGGCTGTCAGGTACCCCATGTATGAATACCATTTCTGAAGGAAGAAAGGATGGCAGACAAGCAGGAGCAGGGATCAAGCCATGAAGAAGTTCTCCAGGTACAGATACTCCTTCCGGTCCTTGCTAGCTTTTTATCCCCTTAACAGATGGTCAGATGAAAACTCTACTGCCCAATGATCCCATTATCACTTGGCAGCAAATTAATATTCCCCCCAGCAGTATCCTTGACACAGGTCATAACTTTGATGGAATCTAAGCCTGTTACCCATTAACCAATCTGCCCATATTTAGGTGGAAAAAACAATCATTTGGGGCAGAAGATGTCTTCCAAAAATGATCTGTCATTAGCTTTCCTTTGGGATACTTATAATCTTATATGGATATCTCTTTACTGGGAACATTTCTAAATACATCAACGAGCGATTAAAACTTGTGATGGAAAGTTCGCCCTCTTATCTACATGGCACAGCAGACTTGTTACCGAAGATAAATGTGTTGTACACCGATGATGCCATCATGCTTGTGAGGAGCATCGGGCACTTTAAGGCTGTGTGCACACGATGCAGATTTGCAGCGGATCCGCAGCGGATTTTACCGCACAGAAACGTTGCATATCCGCATTGTGATGTACAGTAGCCTTAAAATCAATGAAAAAAAAAAAACGCTGTGCAGACGCTGCGGATTTTTCCGCGCGGTTTTCCTGCGGTACAAAATCCGCAGCATGTTACTTCTTTTGTGCGGTTTTCCATCTCCCCTGTCACCAAATCCGCAAGGGGAAAACCGCAGTGGAAAACCGCACAAAAACCGCAATAAAACCGCAGGAAAAATGGAAGAAATCCGCAGGAAAAATGCAGGTCATTTGACCTGCGGATTTCTTCCATTCTGCGTGGAAAAATCCGCAGGGCTAAAAAGTCCGTCTGCACTCAGCCTAATGGCTTGTATTCTGCATCTTATTTAATATCTATTGCCAATGTTAAACAAAATAAGGCAGAACTGGTTACTCAACACTTGGATCTTGTGCTCCCTCACTCTTTTTTTTGTATTTAATGTGCCTTTCTACCTACTACTTGGGAGCTCAGCTATGGGGGCTGTGGGAGTGAGACCCTTTACTGTCAGATCATCACTCATCAGTGGTATCATCTTTTGGGCATGCAGGATTCACTTTAGGACCTTTGAATGTGAGTTATACCCAGCGTCCAATAATCTGTGGTATCGCCAAACATCGGTCATATACACTTTGGTTCCTTCCTGTATTCACAAAGCTTGAGTTGATGATATGGAGAAAAATCACCCTGCCTGACATATGTATTGTTACTGAGATTAGAATAGACATGTCTTGGAAAGCGGACCTAACAATGCTTATTTTTTCCCTTCTTTTTTTATAGTCATCAGACACAAGATAGCAATGGACCATCATTGGAAGAGAACAAAAGAGCTGGACATTGTCATTTGAATATTTGTCATCAATAAAAAAACTTATGTTTTATCACATGTATTATGTATCTGAATTCAGTCCAAATATTTCATGATATTTTGGGGGAGATGGAAGGAAAGTGATGCAAGAAAATTGAATGAACACATATAGTTGTCATGATATTCAAACTTAGACAAAAACTGGTTAAAGAAGCAATATATTTCCTAATTAATTAAAGAAATGGCCGGAGTGAGCCTCCCGGCCCCCTGTAGGAGGCGTGGGCGGAGGCCATCATGACGGGGGTTGGAAGGTTTAGTGGAGGGAAGGGTTAATGGGGAGGGGGAGCTAGGGGGTATTTAAGCCAGGGGCTGGGGGGTTCCCACCCTCTGTTCCCACTTTCCCAGCTCCAGAACAGTCCCACACGCTTACCGGGATGTCTGGAGTGGATCAGGCCCTGGACAGACTGCGGGCAGCACTTGCGGGGCAGCCTCCGGGATGGTTGGAGGCTCAAGTAGCTGGCCTGCTTCAGGGGGCACCAGCGCAGGCCGAAGTGAAAGAGCGGAGATCCAGGCGGGCGAGGCCTCCGGAACGGCTCTCGCCCGACACCGCTCCTCGGGCCTCGCGTCGGGACCCTTCAGGCCGCGCAACACTCACCCCCCCATCCAGGGCGTTGCGGCCTGGGAGGAATCCTCAGGTGCGGCGAGGCCCTGCGGTGGTGTCCGGACCTTCGTCCCGGGGCAGGAGGGGGCGGAGCCGGCGCGCGCCCGGCTTCAGGCTGCACCAGCTCCTTCAGGGGGCCGCGGAGGTTATGGACGTGCCGCGCGGCCTGCCTCTTCAGCCACATGTATTTCAGCCGCCGGCAGAGAGGCAGCCTACCGGGTGGCAGGGCCGGGTTCTTCTTCGTCCCCCAGTGGTGTGGGGGAACCGGCTGCGGCGGGGGGGCGCCGCTGCGCTGGCCCCGCAGCTGCGCCTGCTTCAGACGAGGTTACAACACCTTACAGCCCTGTGGCTGCAGCAGGACCGGCGGGCAGCCTGGTGGGGTCAGCGCCGGCTGCAGGAAGATTCGGGCAAACGAGGACGGTTTTGGGCTCCCAGCTTTCGTGGGGGGGCCCTAGACGCCCAGGTGCAACGTGATGGCACATCGCCAGGAGGCTTTTGACTTGGGGGTACCGCCGCCTGGTTCAGTCCAGGGGTTCAGGCCTCCCACCCTGGCCCTTGCTGCGGGGTGTTCGGTGTACAACAACGTGGCAGCGAGTCCGCCACCGGGAGAAGCGAGGTCCACAAGGCGTCGGGGGATCCAGGCTTTCCGGCTGGAGGGCACACAACCCCCTCGCAGCCCGGTGAGTATGTGTCTATGTCCCCTGTTTGTCACCCGCTTTTATCTTCGTCAGTGGTGGTAGGGGGGCCCTCAGCAGAATCCAGTGGCATCGGGTTTGAGGCTGGGTTGAGCAGTTCAGGGTCGGCCGGGGGCATGTGTGATATGCTGGCGGATGTGCGTAGCTTGCTGTGGCACTTGGAGCGGGGTTTTGTTGGGTCGTCACCGGTAGCAGCATGGGTCGGGCTGCAGGGTTGTCAGGTCAGTGCGTGGCAGTGCCGGGCCCTCGCGCTGGCGAGCCAGTGTCGGTGCAAACCGACAGAGAAAAGGAGTGTTGTGTGCATCTGGATGATCGGGCGCATGTCGAGGTGTACGTGTGCTACGAAGGTTCGTTGGGGGCTCATTTAAAAAAGGAGGTGAAAGAGCGGATTTGGAAGGATGAATATGTGGAAATATTTTTGTTATTGCCTCTTGAGAAGTTTAATTTGGATTAAAGTAAGAAAGAGGATAGCAAAAAGGAAGAGAAAGAAAAGCGGAGGTGGCCCTTGATTCCTTAGACATTTGTAAATTGGCAGCAAGCTTTTGCCATTTTGGTAAGTGTTATTGGGGAAAAGGCCCCTGACAATTGCTCCGCGCTGTTTTGTTATTTGGACGCTATTTGGGATGCTTACAGAGTATATGGCGGTCAGGCGTGGCTGAGGTATGACGAGCAATTTTGTCAGAGGAAAGCTGTGTGTCCGGCTATTCGCTGGGACCAAAAAGATATTGGTCTGTGGATGCGTGTGATAGCGCAAAATAAGTTTGGGAGTTCCTTTCATGGGGGGGCTGGAAGCACCAGCCAGAGTAGCGGCACCTCCAGCTCTACGGGTGGTGGGGGTCAAGGGCAGTCAGGAGCGCACAAGGCGGGGGTGTGCTGGCAGTTTAATGACGGCAAGTGTAAGTTCGGGGCCAACTGTAAATTTAAACACCTCTGCTCAAATTGCAATGGCGCCTCACACGGGGCGTCAAAGTGTTTCAAGAAAGGGAAGTCCAGAGCTGGGGGCGGTAATTCGCAAGGGGGAGACTCCGGTGAATCTGGAAAGGATGGTTCCCTATCTAAATAGGTACCCGGAGAGGGAAAGAGCGGGGCTCTTGTATTCAGGTTTTAAGGAGGGTTTTCGCATTCCCAGTCCTCCTTTTGAAATCCCGTTTGTTTTGAAAAATTTGCGCTCAGCCGTGGAGCATTCTTCAGTTGTTTCGGAGAAACTCAGGAAAGAAGTTTCGTTGGGTCGCAGATTTGGTGGTTTCCCCATTGGGGGTGGTTCTGAAGAAGGAGCCGAATAAGTTTCGGCTCATGCAACATTTGGCTTACCCACGTGGGAGGTCGGTTGACGATGGTATTGACCCAGAGGTTTGTTCAGTGGTATACTCTTCGTTTGACGAGGCGGAGCGTTGGGTCCGAAAATGTGGTCGTGGTGCCCTTATGGCTAAGACCGATGTTGAATCCGCTTTTCGTCTACTTCCGATTCACCCTGAAAGCGTAAAGCTGCTGGGCTGTTTTTGGGAAGGCAGGTTTTTTGTGGATAGGTGTTTACCTATTGGTTGTTCGTTGTCCTGTGCGTATTTCAAGGCGTTTAGTTCCTTTCTTGAGTAGGTCGTGTGCGACGTTTCTGGTTTCGACTCAGTTATTCATTATTTAGACGACTTCTTGTGTGTTGGCCCGGCTGATTCTTCACGTTATTTCAGGATTTTGAAAGCCATTGAGTGGGTGGCGGATCGGTTCGGGGTCCTGTTGGTGCCCGAAAAAACTGAGGGCTCCAGCATGTGTTTGCGTTTTTGGGGATCGTCATCGATACAGTTGAATGGAAATTTAGGTTGCCTGAGGACAAGCTAGAAGATTTGAGGTCTGAAGTGGTCCGAGCGTGTCAGTTGCGGAAAATATCGTTGCGGGATCTTCAGCCGCTGTTGGGGAAGCTTAAATTCGCTTGTTGGGTGATGCCGATGGGTCGAGTTTTTTCACGTAGGCTGGCTAGCTCTACTTCGGGGATTCGGGCTCCCCATCATTTTGCTAGGTTTTCGGCTGAGCTCAGGGCTGATTTGGCGGTCAGGGAGCACTTTTTGGAGGAGTACAACGGTCGCTCGTTGGTAATGGCAAATGTGGTTGGTAACAATGCATTGGATTTGTTTACAGACGCAGCTGGCGGATTCGGTTTTGGCGCCTATTTCAGAGGGCAATGGTGCGCAGCTCAATGGCCTGACGCGTGGTTTTCGGCCGGCTTGGTGCGTAACATCATGTTGTTGGAGATTTTTCCGATTCTGGTGGCGGTACATTTGTGGGGGCAGGATTTTCGGAATCGGCGCGTTCGTTTTAATTGCGACAACATGGGTGTTGTGAGCGCGATTAATGGTCTTACTGCATCGTCCCCTTCAGTTGTTTGGGTTTTACAGCGGTTGGTGCTATTGTGTTTGTCTTTAAATGCACATGTGACCGCGACGCATGTGCCCGGCGTGAAGAACAAGATAGCTGACTTTCTTTCTCTTTCGCAGTGGGATAGTTTTCGTTCCTTGGCTCTGGAAGCAGAGTTTGAGGGTCTAATTTGTCCGGAGGAGTTGTGGAGGGTGGCTTACGAGCCGCAGAGTAACTGATCGAATCGTCATTGGCACCGAAAACTTGGGAGGCCTACAGGGCTGTGTGGCGCATGTGGGAAGAGGTCCTTACGGCCGGCCCCAGTGGGGTTTGGCTCGAGCAAGAGGGAATGTTGTTGTCTTGGTTGGGGCTGGGTGCGGGCGATGGTTGGTCCCGTGCGAAGGTGACGCGCTTGTTGGCAGGTTTGTCTTTTGGTTTTCGGTTGCGTGGGTGCAGGGATTTCACGAAAACATTTCTGATAAGACAGGCGGCAAAAGGTTTACGCCGTTTCCGAGGGGGGGGTGATTTAAGACGGCCTGTGTCTAGTGTTGAGCTTTCCGATACTTCAAGTATCGGGTATCGGCCGATATTTGCCGTATCACAATTCCGATACCGAGTACCGATACTTTTTTCGTATCGGATACCGGAATCGGAAGTCCAAAATGCAATGAGCCACTGTTGTGGCTCTGATTGGCTGCCGAAATGACGTCATCATGATGCGCTGTCTGTGCGCATCATGATGCGCCGTCAGTTCGGGCCTTCGGGGGGTCTGTGCCGACTGTCCGGGGGTCTGTACCGGCCTGCCGGGGGGCTGTGCCGACTGTCCGGGGGTCTGTACCGGCCTGCCGGTGGTCTGTGCAGGCTCTGGGGGTCTGTGCCGACTGCCCGGGGGTCTGCAGGCCTGCCGGGGGGCTGTGCTGGCCTGCCGGTGGTCTGTGCAGGCTCCGGGGGTCTGTGCCGACTGCCCGGGGGTCTGTACCGGCCTGCCGGGGGGCTGTGCCGGCCTGCCGGTGGTCTGTGCCGACTGCCCAGGGGTCTACCGGCATGCCGGGGGGCTGTGCCGGCCTGCTGGTGGTCTGTGCAGGCTCCGGGGGTCTGTGCAGGCATCGTCCGATGGGACTACAAGTCCCATCGGGCGATGCCTGCTACCATGACAGTGATTGACACATTAGCCAATGATGGGACAGTAGTAGCCCCATCATCCGGCTAATGTGTTGAATGTAAAAAAAAAAAAAAAAAATGTACATGCTACATACATGCTACATACATTCAACATGCATACTACATATATACTACATGCAACATACATACTACATATATACTACATGCTACATACATACTACTTACATACTACATATATACTACATGCATGCAACATACATACAACATATATGCTACATGCATGCAACATGCATACTACATATATACTATATATACTACATGTAACATACATACTACATATATACTACATGCTACATACATGCAACATACATACTACATACTTGCTACATACATACTACATACATGCTACATACATACTACATACATACAACATATATACTACATGCATGCAACATGCATACTACATATATACTATATATACTACATGTAACATACATACTACATATATACTACATGCTACATACATGCAACATACACACTACATGCTACATACATGCAACATACATACTACATACATGCTACATACTACATGCATACTACATACATACTACATACTACATACATACACTACATGCATGCAACATACATACTACATATATACCACATGCATGCAACATGCATACTACATATATACTGCATATATACTACATGCATGCAACATACATATATACTACATACAATTAGCGTTGAGCGATACCATCCGATACCCTAAAATATTGGATCGGATGGTATCGGGTATCGCCGATTCCGATACTGGAAGTCCCATTCAAGTCTATGGGACTTCCGGTATCGGAATAAGAAAAACCCTTTTCTCTCCTTGTACAGCCTCTCGGGGGGGTGTACGGACCTTCCGGAGGTCTGTGCCGACTACCCGGGGGTCTGTGCGGACTGCCGGGGCTCTGTACCGACTGCCCGGGTGTCTGAACCGGCCTGCCGGGGGGCTGTGCCGGCCTGCGGGTGGTCTGTACCGACTGCCGGGGGCTGTGCCGGCCTGCGGGTGGTCTGTTCCGACTGCCCGGGTGTCTGTGCGGACTGCCGGGGGGCTGTGCCGGCCTGCCGGTGGTCTGTACCGACTGTCCGGGGGTCTGAGCAGACTGCGGGGGTCTGTGCAGGATCGTCCGATGGGACTACAAGTCCCATCGGGCGATGCCTGCTACCATGACGGTGATTGACACATTAGCCAATGATGGGACAGTAGTAGTCCCATCATCCGGCTAATGTATTGAATGTTCAAAAAAAAAAAAATCCCTAATACATACATGCTACATACATGCTACATACATGCAACATACATGCAACATACATACTACATGCTACATACATGCTACATACATGCAACATACATACTGCATATATACCACATGCATGCAACATACATACATACTGCATATATACCACATGCATGCAACATGCATACTACATAAATACCACATATATACTACATGCATGCAAAATGCATACTACATATATACCGGGGGTCTGTGCCGACTGTCCGAGGGTCTGCACCGGCCTGCCGGGGGGGCTGTGCCGGCCTGCCGGTGGTCTGTACAGACTGTCCGGGGGTCTGTGCAGGCTGCGGGGGTCTGTACCGGCCTGCCGGGGGGCTGTGCCGGCCTGCCGGTGGTCTGTACCGACTGTCCGGGGGTCTGAGCAGACTGCGGGGGTCTGTGCAGGATCGTCCGATGGGATTACAAGTCCCATCGGGCGATGCCTGCTACCATGACGGTGATTGACACATTAGCCAATGATGGGACAGTAGTAGTCCCATCATCCGGCTAATGTGTTGAATGTACAAAAAAAAAAAAAAAATCCCTACTACATACATGCTACATACATACTTCGTGCTACATACATGCTACATACATACTACATGCTACATACATGCTACATACATGCGACATACATACTACATACAAGCTACATACATGCAACATATATACTACATACATACTACATGCTACATACATGCTACATACGTGCAACATACATACATACTGCATATATACCACATGCATGCAACATACATACATACTGCATATATACCACATGCATGCAACATGCATACTACATATATACCACATATATACTACATGCATGCAACATGCATACTACATATATACCGGGGGTCTGTGTCGACTGTCCGAGGGTCTGTACCGGCCTGCCGGGGGGGCTGTGCCGGCCTGCCGGTGGTCTGTACCGACTGTCCGGGGGTCTGTGCAGGCTGCTGGGGTCTGTACCGGCCTGCCGGGGGGCTGTGCCGGCCTGCCGGTGGTCTGTACCGACTGCCCGGGGGTCTGTTCGGACTGCCGGGGGTCAGTACCGGCCTACCGGGGGGCTGTGCTGGCCTGCCGGGGGGCTGTGCCGACTGTCCGGGGGTCTGAGCAGGCTGTGGGGGTCTGTGCAGGATCGTCCGATGGGACTACAAGTCCCATCGGGCGATGCCTGCTACCATGACGGTGATTGACACATTAGCCAATGATGGGACAGTAGTAGTCCCATCATCCGGCTAATGTGTTGAATGTACAAAAAAAAAAAAAATCCCTACTACATACATGCTGCATACATACTACATGATACATACATGCTACATACATACTACATGCTACATACATGCTACATACTACATACTACATACAAGCTACATACATGCAACATATATACTACATACATACTACATGCTAAATACATGCAACATACATACTGCATATATACCACATGCATGCAACATACATACATACTGCATATATACCACATGCATGCAACATGCATACTACATATATACCACATATATACTACATGCATGCAACATGCATACTACATATATACCGGGGGTCTGTGCCGACTGTCCGAGGGTCTGTACCGGCCTGCCGGGGGGGCTGTGCCGGCCTGCCGGTGGTCTGTACCGACTGTCCGGGGGTCTGTGCAGGCTGCGGGGGTCTGTACCGGCCTGCCGGGGGGCTGTGCCGGGCTGCCGGTGGTCTGTACCGACTGTCCGGGGGTCTGAGCGGACTGCCGGGGGTCTGTACTGGCCTGCCGGGGGTCTGTACCGGCCTGCCGGGGGGCTGTGCTGGCCTGCCGGTGGTCTATACCGACTGTCTGGGGGTCTGAGCAGGCTGCGGGGGTCTGTGCAGGATCGTCCGATGGGACTACAAGTCCCATCGGGCGATGCCTGCTACCATGACGGTGATTGACACATTAGCCAATGATGGGACAGTAGTAGTCCCATCATCCGGCCTATGTGTTGAATGTAAAAAAAAATAAAAATACATACTACATACATACTATATGCTACATACATACTACATACATGCTACATACATACTACATGCATGCAACATACATACATACTACATGCAACATGCATACTACATGCATGCAACATACATATATACTACATGCATGCAACATGCATACTACATATATACCACATATATACTACATGCATGCAACATACATACATACAACATATATACTACATGCATGCAACATGCATACTACATATATACCACATATATAATACATGCATGCAACATACATATATACTACATGCATACTACATGCATGCAACATACATACTACATATATACCACATGCATGCAACATGCATACTATATATATATCACATATATACTACATGCATGCAACATACATATATACTACATATATACCACATATATACAACATGCATGCAACATATATATAATACATATATACTACATGCTACATACATACTACATATATACCACATGCATGCAACATGCATACTACATATATACTACATGCATGCAACATATAATACATATATACTACATGCAACATACATACATACTACATATGTACCACATGCATGCAACATGCATACTATATATATACCACATATATACTACATGCATGCAACATACATATATACTACATATATACCACATGCATACAACATGCATACTACATATATACTACATATATACTACATGCATGCAACATACATATATACTACATACAATACATTCATACAATACATACATATAGACATACAGTACATATAACATAGATTACATACTCACCATCACTTGTCACTTTGATCCCGAAGCCATTGTCGTCTATGGAATAAAGATTAAAATAACAAAGCACAAATATACTCACCCCTGATCCGCAGAAGTCCACGGGTGTCCCACAAAGATCTTGCGTGGAGAACAGCAGCATCAGCTGATGCTACCGTTCTCTACGGGGCCCAGGAAACCAGTGTCGGGAGGTAGGTATCCTTCCGCCCTGTATTCCTCCGCCAGTGTAAAAAAAAAAAAAAAGTCCCTAGTCTCACTTTATAGCAAAAGCTGCATGGGAACTTTCTCACGCAGCAATGGCATAAAGTGAGACTAGGGACTTTTTTTTACAGTGGTGGAGGAATACAGTGCGGAAGGATACCTACCTTCCGTCATTGTATTCCTGGAGCTGGTAGAGAATGGTAGCATCAGCTGATGCTGCTGTTCTCCACGCAAGATCGACGTGGGACCCTCGTGGACTTCTGCGGATCGGGGTAAGTATATTGGTGTTTTTTTATTTTGATATTTATTCCTCAGGCGACAATGGCTTCGGGGATCAAAGTGACAAGTGACGGTGAGTATGTACTCTATGTTATATGTACTGTATGTCTATATGTATGTATTGTATGTAGTATATATGTATGTTGCATGCATGTAATATATATGTTGTATGTATGTTGCATGCATGTAGTATATATGTAGCATGTATGTAGTATGTATGTAGTATGCATGTAGTATATGTATTATGTATGTAGTATGTAGCATGTAGTATGTATGTAGCATGTATGTAGTATATAACATGTATGTTGCATGTAGTATATATGTAGTATATATGTAGTATGCATGTTGCATGCATGTAGTATATATGTTGTATGTATGTTGCATGCATGTAGTATATATGTATTATGTATGTAGTATGTATGTAGCATGTATGTAGTATGTATGTAGTATGCATGTAGTATATGTATTATGTATGTAGTATGTAGCATGTAGTATGTATGTAGCATGTATGTAGTATATAACATGTATGTTGCATGTAGTATATATGTGGTATGTATGTTACATGTAGTATATATGTAGTATATATGTAGTATGCATGTTGCATGCATGTAGTATATATGTTGTATGTATGTTGCATGCATGTAGTATATATGTATTATGTATGTAGTATGTATGTAGCATGTATGTAGTATGTAGCATGTATTTTTTTTTTTTTACATTCAACACATTAGCCGGATGATGGGACTACTACTGTCCCATCATTGGCTAATGTGTCAATCACTGTCATGGTAGCAGGCAACAAGTCCCATCGGACGATGCCTGCACAGACCCCCAGAGCCTGCACAGACCACCGGCAGGCCGGCACAGCCCCCCGGGCAGTCGGCACAGACCCCCCGGCAGGCCGCACAGACCCCCGGAGCCTGCACAGACCACCGGCAGGCTGGCACAGCCCCCCGGCAGGCCGCACAGACCCCCGGGCAGTCGGCACAGACCCCCGGAGCCTGCACAGACCACCGGCAGGCCGGCACAGCCCCCCCGGGCAGTCGGCACAGACCCCCCGGCAGGCCGCACAGACCCCCGGAGCCTGCACAGACCACCGGCAGGCTGGCACAGCCCCCCGGCAGGCCGCACAGACCCCCGGGCAGTCGGCACAGACCCCCGGAGCCTGCACAGACCACCGGCAGGCTGGCACAGCCCCCCGAAAGGCCCGTACAGACCCCAGAGAGGCTGTACAAGGCAAAAATAGGGTTTTTCTTATTCCGATACCGGAAGTCCCATAGATTTGAATGGGACTTCCGGTATCGTAATCGGCGATACCCCATATTTTTTTTAGATCGGCCGATCCATTCCGATCCGATACTTTTAAGTATCGGACGGTATCGCTCAACACTACCTGTGTCGTTTAATATGCTGGAGCAATTGGGGCTGGTTCTGGGATCGGTCTGTGCTGATCGATATGAGATTGTGTTGTTTCGCCTGGCCTTTTCGTTTGCATTTTTTGGGGCTTTGCGGATTGGGGAGCTTGTGTCTCCCAATAAGGAGTCGATGGGTGGCTTGTTAGCCAGTGATGTGGTATTGACCTCCCAGGGGGTTGAATTCTGGCTGCGTCAGTCTGGTAAAGGCCGTCGAGTGGTGTTGGGTGGCATGTCTGGTTTTGGAATGTGCCCGGTTCAGTGTTTGCGTAATTTTTGGGAGCTTCATCCCAGTTTGGGCGGATCCTTGTTGTGCCACGCAGACGGGGGTAGTTTGTCTCGGTATCAGTTTGGTGCGGTTTTTAAAAAATCCATTTGGTGTTTGGGGATAGATGATTCCCGATTTGCCTCTCATTCATTGAGGATAGGAGCGGCGACCGAGGCTGCAGAGCGTGGTTTGGGTCCGTCTTTCATACTACGCATTGGCGGGTGGAGGTCTAATTGGTATCGCAGTTATGTTCGGCCTTAAGTTGAGAGGGGGGGGGTTTGGTTGGTGGTGTACATGGGGTCGAATAAATGTTTGAGGGGGTTGGCGTTAAATTTATACTGTATGTTTTTCCTGTTAGTGTCGTTTTGTGTTTCAGGTGCAGAACCGCTTGCTGGTCTTGATTTTTGGTCACTCCTTTGTTTATTGGGGAGCATTTCGAGCCAATGTCAGGAACGAAAGCAGACAGTTGGGGATTCCCAGGACTGTGGCAGTGGTGCTGTGGCTCGGTTTTAGGAGCCTGGTGTGGCGTCGGGTGTTGCCGGAGATCCACGAGTGCGTCTGGTTGGACCGGGCACCAGATATTCTCGTTATTCATGCTGGGGGTAACGATCTGGCTGTCCGGCCCTTTCGGGAGTTGATCAAGGACATTAAGCAAGATTGCTTGCGGTTGTGGTTGATGTATCGGGGATCACGATTGTGTGGTCTAAGATTGTGCCACGCAGGCGTTGGTGGTCTATGAGATCGTTGGAGAAGGTCAATCGGGCCAGGATTAAGGTTAACAGAGCGGTGTCTGCTTTTATAGTTAGAAATGGGGGCGTTGCCGTGCAGCATTTCGATTTGGAAAAGGGCGAGGGCGATTTTTGGTTGGCGGACGGGATCAATTTAAATGCAGTGGGTTCCGATATTTGGGCCCTCGCCCTTCAGGAGGGTATAGAGAAGGCCATCGCATGGCGGGTTGTGGGGGTCTCGGGTCATTGAGGTGTTCAAGGCCCCCTCATTGTGGCTGTTTTGGGGGAGTCCTTGAAGTCGGTGGAAATTGGTTTTGGAGACTCGGTGTGTAGGGTCTCCTTCGTTAAAAGGTATGCTGGTCGCGATCTGGTGAAAGGTGGATGCGGAGTTTTCCGTCGGAAGAGGGCGGATCTCCAAGTAGTTTGTGGCCAATATCTATTGGTGTGCTGGTGCTCCAGAGCCTGTGGGGTAACGGCTGTGATCAAATGGACGGGGTTTGTTCACAATATTTTGGACTACTTCACCATGATCTTGTGGCTTCAAGGACTTCTCCTTCCAGTGTTA
Source organism: Dendrobates tinctorius (assembly GCF_039654945.1). Classification (NCBI taxonomy): domain Eukaryota; kingdom Metazoa; phylum Chordata; class Amphibia; order Anura; family Dendrobatidae; genus Dendrobates; species Dendrobates tinctorius. The sequence continues at coordinate 44,872,131 of NW_027361728.1, read as the reverse complement.
AAGTCATTGTACTTATGTTATTTATGATGCAGTGTTTACTGTTTGTTTTGTTGATATAATAAAAGGCTGCTGTGGCCATAAAAATTCCAAAGAAAATACCGGTGTCTGTGTATTAGTTGGCGCCGAGGAGGTGGTGGGGGGTTTTTCATGGTCACGCAGGGGTATCGGGGGAAAGTCAAGACGCTTGATCTCCCCACGAGGTAAACACTTGACAATACCAATGTCAAGAAAGTTTTAGCAAATTTGCCTGATTTTAAAAGGAACATGTCAGCAAATACAGAAAAAAACAGTATTTACTTGCACTCAAAGTGATAATCTGCAGGCAAATCCTGTTTTAAAGATTATTGCAAATAATGCATAACTGAATACAAGGTTGGTGTAATATGAGCACTGTAAGTGCATTTACTCTCCCTAAGTCCACTTGCACATGTTGAATATATAGTGAGTTTTTTACCGCAGTATTTGTAAGCCAAAACCAGGAGTGAAACAGTCAGATGAAAAGTATAATAAAAACACATCACAACGTCTGGTTTTGGCTTACCAATACTGATGTAAAAAAAAGGTACCAATTACTTTACGTCTTCACGTGGCATCAAAGAGTAAAAGCGTTGCAGCAGAAAAGGCTGCAATGTTACTGTTTCTCACCAGTATAAGTCAGATAAGTACAGACAGTGCAGCCTGGCAGTAGGAGGATATGGCGCAGCAGAGAATCACCTGCACTATAGTCAGTTAGCAAGTGGGGAGGAGTAATAATTTCTATAGAAAAAAGTGCTACACCTGGGCTTTAGATAATGCCATGAAGAAATATGCTGAGCCACTGTGTAAGGTCTCTTACACCGAACAGACTCATGCCTGAGTGTGAGTGGCTGATATGCATTTGTAAGGGAGGGACAGGACTGTATTCGTGACCTGAAATACTGTAACATCGATGTCCAGTCCTTCCCCTACAGAAAACTGTATTCTTCCCTTCAGCATACCTGCATCTCCAACTCCAGACTTCTATGGGCACTTCCCAGGCAACGACGGTCCCTTCTTCAGGCGACCCCCAGTAACAGAGATACAGTCTGGTGTTGTGAACTCTCTTAATCCGACTTTTGACGCAAGGCTCCCTCTGATGGATACTGCTGGTAGTGGAGCTGGTCAACAATTGTGTTAATCCAACAGCTGCAGAGGATGATTGGAGGAGCGGGGTAGTGACTGGGACTACATAAGCGAGCAGGTTTCTCTCAGTGGCTGCCGGTGATACTCCTTTCTTTGCTTATTGAGGATATCTGTCTCCTGGTTGATCCTGCATTTTCCAGCTAAGTGTCATTTGCTGAACCTTTGCATCTGATTTTGCCTTGCTGTCAGGGGTCAGCTTGCTCCCCCTGGGGCTGCTGGCTCCTGCCCTTTATTTTGGTATCTTGTGTTTGTTTGTTCAGTTCCCTGCTGTATTAGCCTGTTGCTAGCTGCCAGTTCACACCTGAGTGCTGATATAGTGGGGGCGAGGTTGTGCAAACCTCAGTGTTTTTGTACATCAGTCGGTGTTGGAATTTTTAGGGTTTTTGCGTGATTGCAGACAGTGCCTTTTCTGTCCTGTCCTATCTAGTCAGTGTGGGCACCATCATTTGCTCAGTCTATTTTCTGTCTGTGCAAATAATAAAAAGGAGCAGCATCCAATCCGGGTGAAAAAACACTTACAAAATTTATTCTGCCATTGAAAAAATATGCAACGTTTCGACCACAATGTGGTCTTTTTCAAGTATAACAAACAACAAATATGGCGGCTTCATATAGAGAGGATAAACCAATCAATGACAAAGAACCGCCTTAATGCAACATTCACATATAAATATGTATATAAATGTCAATCAAAAAATCATACATTATAAGACATCACATACAATAATGGAACATGTGTAAAAACAATACATTTATGTACAGACAAACATATGTAAACAACAATATACCAAAACCCACATGTATCTGCACCAATCATCTAATGGCATCAGGATCCTCATGGTGATCTTCCAACCAATCCCCACTGTTGTAACATATAATAAGGTCAGAAAATCAGAATGACCAATGCCTATGGGTTGTAAAACTAGCGCCAAAAACGACAGCCTAACAAAATCAGCTATACTATTCCTGCTCACCTGGAAGCGCTACCATGCACACCAAAAATCTCTCTCCCCCAGTGTTAACAGCGTCAGCACAGATCCCCCGAATGGATGACATCACGGGACAAGACCTCGCGATAGCTAAAAAATCCCGCGATAACCACGGCCAGATGCACATGCGCAGTACTCCTATGTTAGCCAACTATCTATCAATGTTCCTATTGAAAGCGAGTTAAACGCGCACGCGCAGTAGCTACATGACGAGCCCATTCAACAGTGCCATTACAAGTAGCAGTCACATGAAAAAATCACGTGACCGCAACATGTCAATAAAATCTTAGGTCCGCGATCATAACCCCTAAATATCGCATACCTAACGGAAATGCATATATGATATAATACCTCAAAGATAACCTGTATGGATCACGTAAAAGACGCAATACCAACCCACAGGCAATGGTCAGAAAACAGATCAATATAATCAATGTCATATGAGGCAATCACATTGTCGGGGTCGTAAACGACAATGAATCCTCATTCACCAGTCATTCCAAATCATTGTGCGAGCGCAAAACATCTGGTACCAATTAAGAATGACTCAGACACGCAGCTGATTCAGTCTTAGCTAATGTCCCGCATCCACACCTGTCAGGAGCAGTACAACAACTGGCTTTTATTTACAAATACACAATACTATATTGAGTGTTAGGGGAAGGCGTGCATTAGGCGGGGTTTATGCAGTATACATCTAGTGTCCAGTCTCTCTCTGATTCGTCAAAACGTCTCCCGATGGTTACTTCTTCTTCACATTCCTGAGTTATCTTTTTTAGGAGAAATGAAACTTAACTTAACTCTTTAGACACTGAATTTAAGTGAAAGTGAACACTGGCAGCCATCTTTAATACAGTTACATTTGCATTAGCAAGCAATTAGGAAAAACTTATTGTTTCACAGTATAAAAATATAAAAGTTATATAAGAAAATATATTTTCACCTTGACAATCCCCCCTAAACACTAAGTTTTTCCCTTAATGAAAGATCCTTCGAGACTGTCCATGTGATGGGAAAAGGGGAGGTGGATTTCTTCATCCAGACACCTCAGAAGCTCTCCCCTAGCGAGAGGCCTCCAGGCAGCTGAACCCTTCACTAACCTCACATGGAGTTCTCCCGCTGTCCCTAAACTAAGTCTCTTAACATCATCTGAGAATGGGGGGTTTTGTCTACTCTCTTGAGGGGAATATACTTAGGGATCTTCCCTAGATCAGTACCATCGTACTCTGGTGGGTCTACTTCTTGATTGAGGAAGGTGCCAGTCGGAGTTGCTTTGGCAATAACCTTTTTATACAAGGGAATAACACAACAAAGAGTTATTGATCCAATTACAAGGAGGGCAATCAGTACTATACAAGCTTGTTGAAGGAATCCCTTGAGTCCACCCAACCAGCCGGAAAAGAAAGATGTGTCTACTCCAGCATTAGTTTTCAATTCTGCTGCTAACCCAGTTATCTTTTTAAGGGCTATCATGGTTTTTCCATTCACTCCAGAGTTCTGAGGGATATAGGTACAACACTCCTCTCCCACCATCCCACAAACTCCTCCTTTCTCAGCTAATATCATATCAAGGGCTAGTCGATTTTGGAGTGTCATTCTAGTGTTAGGGCCCAATTCTTCAACTATACCTTGGAAGGCATCTTGGCTGAAATTGACAAACCTTTGTTCACTGTAATATATGTAATTGATCCATTCAACATTTTTATTAATCTGCACCTGTGGGATTATAGAGGCAAAGCCAGCATAGATCTGGTTCTGGGCTTTAAATTGGTCAGGCACCCCCCTTGGCACTCCAATAGCATCAATATATACTAGTGGATCTTCTTCATAACTCATATGGAGCTGATCGAGGCTTCTCCTTTTCCTGGTAGGTTCATCAGTAGAGTTGAGCGATACCGTCCGATACTTCAAAGTATCGTATCGGATGGTATCGGCCGATCTTTAAAAAAAGTATCGGTATCGCCGATTCCGATACCGGAAGTCCCATTCAAGTCTATGGGACTTCCGGTATCGGAATAAGAAAAACCCTTTCCTGCCCTTGTACAGCCTCTCTGGGGTCTGTACGGGCCTTTCGGGGGGCTGTGCCGGCCTGCCAGGGGGTCTGTGCAGGCTCCGGTGGTCTGTGCCGGCCTGCCGGTGGTCTGTGCAGGCTCCGGGGGGCTGTGCCGGCCTGCCGGGGGGCTGTGCCGGCCTGCCGGGGGGCTGTGCAGGCTCCGGGGGGCTGTGCCGGCCTGCCGGGGGGCTGTGCCGGCCTGCCGGGGGGCTGTGCCGGCCTGCCGGTGGTCTGTGCAGGCTCCGGGGGTCTGTGCAGGCATCGTCCGATGGGACTACAAGTCCCATCGGGCGATGCCTGCTACCATGACAGTGATTGACACATTAGCCAATGATGGGACAGTAGTAGTCCCATCATCCGGCTAATGTGTTAAATGTAAAAAAAAAAAAAAAATTACATGCTACATACATACAACATGCATACTACATACATGCTACATTCATACTACATACTACATACATGCTACATTCATACTACATAAATACTACATGCAACATACATACTACATATATACTACATGCATGCTACATACATACTGCATGCTACATACATACCACATATATACTACATACATACTACATGCATGCTACATGCATGCTACATGCTACATACATAACACATATATACTACATGCATGCTACATACATACTACATGCTACATACTACATATATACTACATGCATGCTACATACTACATGCTACATACATACTACATATATACTACATGCATGCTACATACATACTGCATGCTACATGCATGCTACATACATACTACATACATACTACATGCTACATACATACTACATATATACTACATACATACTACATACATACTACATGCATGCTACATGCATGCTACATACATACCACATACATAACACATATATACTACATGCATGCTACATACATACTACATGCTACATACATACCATATACATACTACATGCATGCTACATACATACTACATGCATGCTACATACATACTACATGCTACATACATACTACATATATACTACATGCATGCTACATACATACTACATGCTACATACATACTACATATATACTACATGCATGCTACATACTACATGCTACATACATACTACATATATACTACATGCATGCTACATACATACTACATGCATGCTACATACATACTACATGCTACATACATACCACATACATACTACATATATACTACATGCATGCTACATACATACTGCATGCTACATGCATGCTACATACATACTACATACATACTACATGCTACATACATACCACATATATACTACATACATACAATACATTCATACAATACATACATAGACATACAGTACATATAACATAGAGTAACATACTTACCAATACTTGTCACATTGTTCCCCGAAGCCATTGTCTTTTCCGGAATAAATATTAACATAACAAACCACAAAAATACTCACCCACTATCCGAAGCAGTCCACGAGTGTGTCCCACGACGATCTTGGGTAGAGAACTGCAGCATCAGCTGTTGCTGCCGTTCTCTACGGGCTGCAGGAATCCAATGACGGAAGGTAGGTATCCTTCCGCACTGTATTCCTCCGCCACTTAAAAAAAAAAAAAGTCCCTAGTCTCACTTTATGCCATTGCTGTGTGGGAAATTCCCACGCAGCAATGGCATAAAGTGAGACTAGGGAATTTTTTTTTTTTAAGTGGCGGAGGAATACAGTGCGGAAGGATACCTACCTTCCGTCATTGGATTCCTGCAGCCCGTAGAGAACGGCAGCATCATCTGATGCTGCAGTTCTCTACCCAAGATCGTCGTGGGACACACTCGTGGACTGCTTCGGATCGTGGGTGAGTATTTTTGTGGTTTGTTATGTTAATATTTATTCCAGAAAAGACAATGGCTTCGGGGAACAATGTGACAAGTATTGGTAAGTATGTTACTCTATGTTATATGTACTGTATGTCTATGTATGTATTGTATGAATGTATTGTATGTATGTAGTATATATGTGGTATGTATGTAGCATGTAGTATGTATGTAGTATGTATGTAGCATGCATGTAGCATGTAGTATGTATGTAGCATGCATGTAGTATATATGTAGTATGTATGTAGCATGCATGTAGTATATATGTAGCATGTATGTAGTATGTATGTGGTATGTATGTAGCATGTAGTATGTATGTAGCATGCATGTAGTATATATGTAGTATGTATGTAGCATGTAGTATGTATGTAGTATGTATGTAGTATGTATGTGGTATGTATGTAGCATGTAGTATGTATGTAGCATGCATGTAGTATATATGTAGTATGTATGTAGCATGTAGTATGTATGTAGTATGTATGTAGTATGTATGTGGTATGTATGTAGCATGTAGTATGTATGTAGCATGCATGTAGTATATATGTAGTATGTATGTAGCATGTAGTATGTATGTAGTATGTATGTAGTATGTATGTGGTATGTATGTAGCATGTAGTATGTATGTAGCATGCATGTAGTATATATGTAGTATGTATGTAGCATGTAGTATGTATGTAGTATGTATGTAGTATGTATGTAGCATGTAGTATGTATGTAGCATGCATGTAGTATATATGTAGTATGTAGTATGTATGTAGTATGTATGTGGTATGTATGTAGCATGTAGTATGTATGTAGCATGCATGTAGCATGCATGTAGTATGTATGTAGCATGCATGTAGTATGTATGTAGCATGCATGTAGTATGTATGTAGTATGTATGTAGTATGTATGTAGCATGCAGTATGTATGTAGCATGTATGTAGTATGTATGTAGTATATATGTAGTATGTATGTAGCATGTAGTATGTATGTAGCATGCATGTAGTATATATGTAGTATGTATGTAGCATGCATGTAGTATGTATGTAGTATGTATGTAGTATGTATGTAGCATGTAGTATGTATGTAGTATATATGTAGTATGTATGTAGCATGCATGTAGTATGTATGTAGCATGTAGTATGTATGTAGCATGCATGTAGTATGTATGTAGCATGTATGTAGTATGTATGTAGCATGTATGTAGTATGTATGTAGCATGTAGTATGTATGTAGCATGCATGTAGTATGTATGTAGTATTTTTTTTTTTTTTTTTTAACATTTAACACATTAGCCGGATGATGGGACTACTACTGTCCCATCATTGGCTAATGTGTCAATCACTGTCATGGTAGCAGGCATCGCCCGATGGGACTTGTAGTCCCATCGGACGATGCTTGCACAGACCCCCGGACATCAGCACAGCCCCCCGGCAGGCCGGCACAGCCCCCCGGCAGGCCGGTACAGACCCCCACAGGGTGCACAGACCACCGGCAGGCCGGCACAGCCCCCCGGCAGGCCGGTACAGACCCCGGGCAGTCCACACAGCCCCCCGGCAGGCCGGCACAGCCCCCCGGCAGGCCGGCAGAGACCCCCGGAAGGCCCGAAATGACGGCGCATCATTATGCGCACACACCGCGCATCATGATGACGTCAGGCCGTCAATCAACTGAACTTCCGATTCCGATGCCGAATTCCGATATTGAAAAAATATCGGAAGTCGGTATCGGAATTCCGATACAGCAAGTATCGGCCGATACCCGATACTTGCGGTATCGGAATGCTCAACACTATTCATCAGGTATCTTTGGATCCCAGGGTAGAATCTTGAACTGCATAGCTAGTTTAACAAGGGTGCATTGGCCTGTCCAGGCATTTGGCAACCTAGGACGGAGCTTACCATCTCCACATAACCAATAAATGTCATACATATATTGTGTATGTTTGATTAACAAGTCAGTATCTAGAGAACTATTCTCTTTGCAGAAACCTGTCTCGAAGATCCCTACTGGTGTACCTGTGGTGTCGTGGGAATTATAGCAGGTGTAATTGTCAGCTAATACAGTTACTTCTCCTGGGACCTTTAGTTTGGGTTCCTTATGAATTAGTGGGACGTAATCTGGGCAATCAGTGGGCTTCAAACCTTTCAACAAATTCATGACACAGGCAGTGGTGTTTAGGTATGCTCTGAGTATTCAACTGGTCATTCGGAATAACAAAGGTAGCTGGAGTCAAACGACCCAGAGTACAAGCACCTTTTACCCCTACTGGCAACCATTTATATGCATTGTCTCCACATACCCAGAACATGTCACTAGGTAGGTCCCATAGGGCTGAATGTTGTAATACCAGTCTATGAACTAAATCTATGAACGCAGATACATTCTGAAGCATACACCAATTTGGAAGTTGTCCTAAAGGGCTACAATACCCTACATCGGGATTTCTACAGGTGGGAGTTCCTTTCTCATATCCAGATGACTCGTTGCAAGGTATATTACCTGAAATATTAAAACAAGTTTCATTATTGCCCTGGGGAAATAAATTGGAATACTCCCAGGACGTGTTATGCAACCTTCTTTCTAGCAGTATTGGTTTGAAGGCATCAGTAGAGTGGGAAGTTACATTAAAACTAACTTGTAGGCCATACATTGGAATTTGCCCCAGGTAGGTTAACCGAGTTCTATTCCTGGGTACCCAAGCCCCCCCTTTATATGCCAGATATTGAAGGTATGTGTTACTTCCTGAAAGATTACCCTGCCACCAAGGGTATCCTACCCATCCCACAATAGGTATTCCAACAGTTGTGTTCCATAACTTCACATTATTTGTGGCATTATTAGCGAGTGTATCAGAACAACTGGTCCAGGCAAATAATTCCTTGGGTGGCACAGGAATAACAAGGAACGGAATACTAGTGGCCGATATTGGTGAATGTGTGCAGATCCAGCAATCTGCTGGAGACTGAGTGTCTTTTGACCAATCATTTAGTATTTTTTTCATGATGTTGTATAAACTTATTATTCAAGGACATTGGAGAATTTAGATTGTCCCACGCAGCTACCATTATTACAGATAATGCAACAAAACCAAACCAAAACATTATGCACTCTTATGCTTTGTTAATTCCTGTGGCTAGTTTGCAATGCGATGCGTGGATCCAGGTTGGTCGTCCTTCCAACTTAACAGAAGTAGGCGTTGTCAGGAGTACTTGGTAAGGTCCTTGATATCGGGGTTCAAGGGTCTTTCTGGAGTGTTTCTTGACATATACGTAATCACCAGGTTGTAGACAGTGAGTTCCTTCCACACTATCTGGATCTGGAATGGAAGAGAAAACTACAGAATGCATTTGAGTTAAATGCTTTTGCAACTGGATTACATAACTTGTCAAATTATCCACATTGAGTGTTAAGACCTGTGGGTAGTACAACCCTGTGTTCGGTGGTCTTCCAAACAGTATCTCGAAGGGTGACAGTTTAGTTTTCCCCGTGGGTGTGTACCTTACTGAGAATAATGCTAATGGGAGACACTCTGGCCATGGTTTATGGGTTTGTTCCATGGTTTTCTGTATTTTCAATTTTAGTGTCCCGTTCATTCTCTCTACCTTCCCTGAACTCTGTGGGTGGTAGGGTGTATGAAATGCTTGTTCTACACCTATCATTTGCATTACATTTTGCATTACCTCAGCAGTAAAGTGTGTACCTCTGTCTGATTCAATTGTTTCAGGGACACCGAATCGTGGTACTAGTTCCATCACCAGTTTCTTTGCAGTAGCTCGAGCTGTAGCCGTTTTCACCGGGTAGGCCTCTGGCCATCCAGAGAAGAGATCTACACATACTAGGATATTTGCATACACTCCTACCTTGGTAGCTGTATGTCGTCAATCTGCCGTCTCTGAAACGGGTAGAGAGGCCTAGGTGTCGCTTTCTTAGGGACTTTTACTGTTTTACCTGGGTTGTGCTGTGCACAGATGAGGCATGATTGTACAAGTTTCGCGGCTGCGCAACTGAAGCCAGGAGCGATCCAGAAGGCATCTACCATGGCACACATGTGACTTTTTGAGGTGTGATTGGGGCCATGTGCTGCTTGCGCCATGATTGGGAACAGGGACTTTGGTGGGCACATTTTATCCTTATTCTCCCATACTCCATTTGAGTTCAGCTCAGCTCCCAGTCTCCCTCGGTGTACCTTCTCTGTTTGGGCAGCCTTTTGCTGGAGGGATTTCAGGACATCTAGACCCAATGTGGCTGGAATACGCTGACTCCCCGCCACCGTCCACTGCTCTCTCTAGGCCGCCTTGTGCTATTTTAGCAGCCTCGTTCGCCCTTCTATTGCCCTCTACCTCCACGGAGTCACCTTTGTGTGTGCTTTTACCTTGACAATGCCAACCTGGACTGGTAACATCAATGCCTCCATCAATTGTTTCACCAGCTCTGCATTTTTAATGGGCTTCGAATCTGTGAAAATATTAGCGACTTTACCTGCAGCGGCTCTACACGCCTCAGTGAGTGCCTTCAACTCTGCCTCCTGCGCCGACATGTGAGGAGAGAGTGGTTCCGCTCGGATTACCTCATGTGAGGATACTACTGCATATCCAGTGTAGAATCGTCCATCCTGGTGGTATCTGGGGCCATCTACAAAAAAGAAACTCAAAGTCTGCATTAGGAACAGGTTTTTCATGAATGTGTGCAAACCCAACTGTCTCCTGACTCATCAGTTCTATGCAGACATGTTCATGCTTCATGTCAAAGTATCTTTCCTCACGCGCTAATATGGTCACCAATTCCCCCTTTTCTGAATCCACAGGCAGGAGGGTGGCTGGATTCAGAACGTTACATCTTTTGAGGAGTGACATACTCAGGAATTAGTAGAGCTGTCTGGCCATAGACAGATGTTTTGGTTGAACTTGTAGGAGTATGGCATGGATGTCATGTGGGGAATAGATTGTCAAAAGAAACGTCAGTGTCATCTCACATGCCTTTCCTATTACGTCTCCACTTTTTTCCTTGTGCTCCAGCATACATGACAGGTCGTTTTATTGTCCTTGTTTGCTCAATTTCTTTAGCTACCTTAAGGAGGTCTTTCGGATCTACATGTCTCCATTCAGGTCTGGCTGTCTGTACTGCGTCTCGTAAGTCTTTGTTCATACCGTCAATGAATGCATCCACCAGTATTCTAACATCAAGTGGGTTTATGCAAATGTACCCCATGTCTGCCCATTTCAGCTGTAACCGTCCAAGGTATATCTCTACTCTCTCTCCTCTTTGCTGTGTCACATTAGTCAGGAGTACAGACTGCTCTGATTGTTCCACTGCAGCCCATTGTCTTAGTGACTCACAGTACGTCTCCCCAGATCGTCCAGATCGTGCAGATTTATCATCCATGCCCCAAGCCTGATTCTTTGTCACATCTGTGTGTCTTAATTATATGATCTAGTGCGTCACCTGCCTTTAAACTCACCAACCTCTCTAAGTCTGCCCAGGTACACTTATATGTTTGCTGTACTTCCTTTATGTGTCTGTAAAACGGGAATGGTTGGTCTTCAGGGGCAGGCAGCTGCTTCAGCAAAGCTAGCTGGTCAGAGGGGCTCCAGGGATAATACACCTGTATCTTTCTTATTCTAGTCACACTTCTAGGTCCTGATGGGGTTGGCCGTCTGATGTCTACTGTCAGCTTACTCCTCAAGGGCCAATGTCCCCACTACCCACTATCCACACTATTATGTCAGCTTCTTATGATCTTGTCTGGATAGGATTTAGTGCAATTCTCTTAGGTCAGTAGCACAGGTCACACAAGTAGCTATTCAGTCTGGGTTTGTCTGAGTCTGACCACAGTGTTTACAAGTCCATCTGTTTTGTTTGGGTCTCTGGTTACACTTTGTCAATCAAACATTCATAATACACCTTCCACACTGCTGCCCATTCTCAAGCATCATTTATTCACTTGCTATTTTCTTCCCTTGTCTGTGCCTTTTTGTACATCCAAACATTCACACTCTGGTATTTTTGCCTTTTTCAATGTTTGTCCCACTTGTTTTACTGCTTCCTTCCTTCTCTGTCTCTTGTAATTTGACACAATTTGCTATACAAATCAATCACACAACTAGAAGCAGGTTCAAACACATTAATGACCAAGCAATCACTTACAATTCCCTTCTAAATTAGGCACCATATCTTACTTTTAACTTCCAATCTTCAATTAAGTACTGTTGCTTTAAAATGCACAAATCTTTCAGCGTGTACCTTACGGATAGAATTACAGAGAATTTTGAGCACAGCTCACACTCAGCAGAGATAAGAGCGAAGGGAGAAGAAAAACTACGCAGCGCCATCCTTCACCCCTCCCGTCAGAATGCAGCGTCGTCCTTCACAGAATTCTGTAGTTCTTTAGACTTATCAAAATCAATTTCTACAAAGAAACTCAAAATCACGGGATTTCACTGTAAGGGCAGATAACTGTATAATGAGATTAACCATGCCTTGCCCTTTTTCTGGCCAAATGCATTCAGGAAACTTTACAATGTAATGCCACATATAACACGAACTATATCATTACTCAATTCATTCAGTCTCAGATGTAGATTTGAAATATCTATAACGCATCTGTCCGGGATACGGCAATGCTCGGGTGTCCTGTAATCATATATAGGGCCTGCAGTGTGTAACACTATATCACAGGGCAAATTCCCTCCCTGGGTGGACATAGCATCTCCTGGATGCAAGGGGCCATAATTGGCAAGGTAGGCCTGACACTCTTGGGTTATGGCTGGGCCTCCCTTTTTAGCTATCTGTTGGGCCAAACCACCTCTATGCGACAGGGTAGAGTTAGCTGGGTTCACTATGGCTCCTACCTGGTGGGTAACTATGTCCCCATACCCCACTGAGAAAAGAACCTGGGAGCCCTGAGGTGTGATGTAATAGCGTGAATGACAGGGGAACCAGATTTCAGGGTCATGGGGCAACCTAGAGGATTTGTTGAGAGGGGTAGGTAGTGGGCTCCTTCCGGGCCGGGGGGATTCGAACGGACCTAATAGCAGTGGCGGGGCAGGGGGAATTGTAGCAACCTGATTGTCAGAATCTTCTGAACCCTCATCATCTCCGATAGCTTGGCGCCTCATACGCATTACGGACCGGAAAGCCGTACTGCCGGTCAGGGCATCAAGAGTGAAGGGACCTTGACCAGGTGTATTTACAAATATCACAGTGGGTTGCACCGGGAGACTAGGCCCAGAGGCTGGAACAGAAACAGGAACATTAGAGGTGGGAACAGCATCGGTCGGTGCCGGAGGTTTCTCAGGAAGTGGTGGTCCCTGATAGTACTCGCCGGAAAGTGTTACCAGCGGACATAGTGGCTGGGGAGGAATTCCGGGTGCACCAAGATGGCTGCCGGTGGAGGCGTGGCATGCCCCACTTCCGTCCATGGTCTGGGCGGAACCCCAAGGACGGCCCGCCCCACACACATGGCAGGTTTCCACCCAGGTTGGATTCTGCACGCCACAAACAGGACACACCCACGTTTCTGGAGAGCTCGTCTTGTCGCCATTATAGGGCGGTGGTTGGGACTGCATTTTCATCATCAGTGGCACGGCGGCCATTTTACAATCTATAAGATCACAGTTCAAAGGCATTTTATAACCAAACACAGGTTCCGCATTGTCTGATCCTCCTTCCCCATCAATCTCTTTCCATCCTTCATTCTTCAAGCCTCGCGCAACTCGCAGATGAGCTTGTGCTTGTTCTAACAATCCTTTATCTTTCAACATGCCTCGTTTGTTCTCTATGAGATTATGCCACATAGCCGGCTGTAATCTCCCTGACGAGGGCAATCCTACATGCTTATACAATCTCTCAACATTCTTGACTGCCTTCTTGCCTTCCCGTGACGCTACTATTGCCTTGACCTCCACAGCATCCTCATCTAACTTGTGGGGCACAGACTTCTTCTGCTTTAAGATACGCAGCATGACTCTTACAGAATACTATGGTTCTCTGCAGAAAAACCACTGGTAGCGATATCAACACTGATGTTCCACAGTACGGAGCCTCACGTTCGACGTACTAGGAAAAGAGCCTCGCGCTCAATATTTCCTTTCCCTAACCTTGAACAGCAGTGATTAACAGATTATCCTGCCACGATATTCCAACAGTCGGGAGGCGGTCTCCTAGTGAGAGCCCTCCACAGAAATACAGGTGGTCCCTTCTCGGGACGTCTTAATTACCTAGCTGGTACAATATCACAGAGGCTGCGTCTCCTATCCCTTCCTCTAGGTTGCCCCACAATCTGCAACTAGCTCAATTTATCACTCCACTTCACTACTAGACAATAGTCACGGGTAGGGTGGTTGAATGGAGTACAATGACCGGTGGAGGAGGTGTGGTGTACACGAGGACACGCAGAATGCGACGTCTCTCAGTTGCTGGTTCAGAGCGTGGCACAGGATCGCACTCAGTCTCACCACTCGACCGGTCACCCCTCAGACCCAAGGAGACCACAGACAAACCAATAACGGCTGAGACACTAGCAAGTGTGACACATACAGTGTATATGATCTCACTTACCGTGTTTTGGAGGGTGTTCAGTCCTCGAGGTCAGCCACTACAGGTATCATCCACAGACATCCAGGCATGGGTCCAGAGGAGCCTCGGATCACTGTCCACGCCCCACGTTGGGCGCCAAATTGTCGGGGTCGTAAACGACAATGAATCCTCATTCACCAGTCATTCCAAATCATTGTGCGAGCGCAAAACATCTGGTACCGATTAAGAATGACTCAGACACGCAGCTGATTCAGTCTTAGCTAATGTCCTGCATCCACACCTGTCAGGAGCAGTACAACAACTGGCTTTTATTTACAAATACACAATACTATATTGAGTGTTAGGGGAAGGCGTGCATTAGGCGGGGTTTATGCAGTATACATCTAGTGTCCAGTCTCTCTCTGATTCGTCAAAACGTCTCCCGATGGTTACTTCTTCTTCACATTCCTGAGTTATCTTTTTTAGGAGAAATGAAACTTAACTTAACTCTTTAGACACTGAATTTAAGTGAAAGTGAACACTGGCAGCCATCTTTAATACAGTTACATTTGCATTAGCAAGCAATTAGGAAAAACTTATTGTTTCACAGTATAAAAATATAAAAGTTATATAAGAAAATATATTTTCACCTTGACAACATGACCAAATCATGTGATCGCAACATATCCCAGCACATGGCAACAGGGTAACCCATGCAAAAATGTATAAATATACCCTAGAACAAATAGTCTGCTAGCACCAATTAGTACAATTTTTCAGCCGAGATAAAAAAAACTTTAATCAAAAGCATTCAAAAAATCACAAGGAATAGAAATACAAGAGGGCATGGGGATCGACAGACAAAACAATCAATGACATATGACAAAATCTACAAAAACTTCAGGACTATTCAGTCCCCATGTCCTCAGGCCATTCCAAACCTAGTAAGAACAAGAAAACAAAACAAAATTAAAAAACAAATATATACAAAAAACGAAAGAAATACCGTCAAGAATTCAGTGGGTAATTTACAGGCAAATCTGTTAATTATACTCAAGATTAAGGCCTTTTGGCTGTAACGTATCCAAAATAGAAATCCACTTCAGTTCCTTTTTCTTTAATAATTTAATCCTATCCCCACCTCGTCTTGACATAGGGTCGCCATCTATCACCCTAAATCTCATCTGATTGATGGAATGTCTACACTCAATAAAATGCTTCGGTATTGGTAACTCTAAGAGCTTGGTCCTGATGGTACTTTTGTGTTTACTAATCCGTGCCCGTATTTCCATAGTGGTCTCACCCACATACATTAACCCACAAGGGCATGTGATTACATAAATAGCAAAGTTCAAGGAGCACGTATATCTTTCTCTTATAGTAAATTTTTTACCAGTTTGTGGATGATTAAAACTATCTCCTTTAATCATATTGCTACAACACGCGCAACCTAAACAAGGAAAATTGCCAGACTTAAGTGGGCCAAACGTCAACTGTCGGAGAATCCTGTCCGGACCAACATCGGCCCTGACAAGCTTATCTCTCAAATTCCGCCCACGCCTATAGGACAAATCAGGTTTTCTAGCAAACTCAGGGACATCAGGTAAACCTTTGTGTACGAGATCCCAGTGTTTATTTAAAACACCCCCAATCCTATTAATGATCGGGCAAAATGTTGATACAAAAGGTACTCATTTGTCATTAGTTTTATCCCGCTTCTGACATATCACATCCGGGGTCAAATCCATGACTTTATTTTTAAAACGTCTGACATTACAAGCCGGGTATCCCCTATTCACAAATTTATGACTCATATCATTAAGTCTAATGTCCAATTTATTCTCATCTTTGACAATTCTTCGTACGTGCAACATTTGACTCCATGGGAGAGAATCCACCATCCTCCTCGAATGATTACTACTGTAGACCAACAGACTGTTCCTATCGGTCTCCTTAATAAACAAATCCGTACATAGTGTATCAGCCTCCTTGTACTGTAAACCATAGTATCCAAGAATTGTATTTGAACCACCGATTGGGTCCAAAGTAAATTTTAATTCTGGAAAAACACCATTCAATTCAGATTGGAAACTATACAAATCCTCAACTGTACCGTCCCAGATACAAAAAATATCATTGATGTAGCGCCACCAGGCCCTGACATGGCACCAGTAGATGGACTTGTACACATGCTGTTCCTCGAATACCGCCATATACTGTAGATGTTTGCATAAGTAGGGGCCACATTGGACCCCATGGCGGTACCCCGCACCTGTAGGTAATAATCATCCCCAAAGAGGAAATAATTCCTCCTGAGGATGAAACCTAGCAGGGTAAGGAGCAGCTGTGCACCCTCTGGGGCCATGTCAGAGCCCAACAGCACCACATCGACAGCCTGTAAAACCCCTCTCATGCGCGATTGAGGTATACAAAGACACCACATCAAAAGAAACCAGTGCAGTATTAGAATTAACATTGACATCCTTAATTTTTTCCAAACAATCATTCGTATCCATAATATATGAATGTGCTGATGTAGCAAAACCCCTCAACGCCCTATCCAAAAAGATAGCCACTTTGTTGAAAACTGAACCTCTCCCTGAAACGATTGGATGTCCAGGAGGGTTAAACAAATCCTTATGGATTTTGGGCAGGGTATATAGCATAGGTGTAACGGGAGCATCCACAATCAGAAAATCAGAAAGCTTCTGGTCAATGAGTCCATTATCAAGGGACTCACTCACCAGAAGCCGCAATTCTTTCAGGAAACGAGAAGTCGGGTCACCTTCTAATCTGGTATATACGTCTGTATCAGATAATTGCTTCATTATCTCTGCCTTATATTTGCCAGTCTCCATTACCACCACTGCCCCACCTTTATCCGCATTTTTGATGGTAATGGCTGTATTATTAGATAGCCGCATCAGTGCCTGCATCTCAATACTATTGAGGTTCCCCCCACCAGTAGATCTATAGTTTTTCTTAAGTTGCATGATATCCCGTTCGACCAACTTGATGTACGACTCAACAAAATTATTTTTAGCAGGAGGTAAAAAATTACTTTTGTTATACAGACCCACTCCTTGAAGAGTAAACCCAGAGAAATCACATTCATCAGAATTATTAGAGGTACCCTGTTTGTCAGAAAATTATTTTTTGGGATTCATTTTGTCCCCGTCTGCTATTGAAATGGACCCGGCCAAGGTACAGGCCATCTATGATTGGGTTCAGCCCACTTCTCTGAAGGCCCTTCAGAAGTTTTTCGGTTTTTCTAATTTCTATCGTAAATTTATAAGTAATTTTTCTGGTATTGTTAAACCTCTGATGGATTTGACCAAAAAAGGCGCTGATGTGGTGAATTGGCTAGAGGGATGCGGAGGGCACCATCAATAGTAAGATTAATTGGGAGGGATCCAACTACAGTATGTCAAAAAATGTACATATAAATCACCAGGAGAAACAAAGAAGACATACATCAAAAGCAGGGATCACCATAAAAAAATTATCAATTTTATTACATGAGATATACAAGACACCAAAAAAAAGATTAAAAACATTTAAAACAGACAAAGGTTATTAGCATAACCTATAACCCTGGGAGCAATAACAAGCCCTACAAAACACCACCCGGTTATATACATATGATGTGTGTGGCAAGTCCACATAACAGATATACTATGTATAATACACTAAGCCCTATACAAAGGATCTAGATATATAATATGGCAAGGTACAACAATTTAAATACGCCAAGAGCCAAATCCTAAATGCAGATATTTATGAGTATGCATTCGGGGGGCAAAAAGACACACAATGTGTATGGTTGGCTTTATGCAGCAAATTTAACCTACATGCAAATATTTAGGTAAGGGGAAGGAGGAAACAGGGGTATAAATATATGAAAATACACATCATAAAAGTTCTAAATAAATCAGAATGGAGTATTGTGGCATCAAATAATAGTCCAGTATAGTGAACTATAGTAAAGGTCACTATTAGAGTTGAGCGACTTTTGCTTTTTTAGGGTCGAGTTTCGTTTCATGAAACCCGACTTTTCCAAAAGTCGGGTCGAGCAAAATCAGCCGACTATAGGGAAAAGTCGGGGGTCCGACCGAAACACGAAACCCAATGTAAGTCAATGGGGAATTAAAGTCGGCAGTGAGAGGAGGACATGAAACACACCTACAGTGACCATTTGAATGCCAAAAGCATCAATTCTTCTTACTTAAGCTTGTCAACCTTAATTAACTTCATAATACTAGTTACGCACTGAAAAATGGGGGTTATTTGGCTAAAGTTGTGGGGGGGTAGGGTTGGCTCCAGGTTTTCATGTGCCCTGGGCGAAAGAGCGCCCCTTTAACACATACCACAACTCATGATGCTCCGATACGGCAGAGAAATAGCTGTATAGTACAATGAAAAATACTTCACTTTTTACGTCTCATGACGAGGCCCATCTATTTCTCCATACAGAATCATTGGTCCCATATAATGTTTGAAACCTTATATGATGAGCTCCACATAATGCTACAGTATATGTTGGTCCCCATGGATGAAGCTCCACTGTCTTATGGGCCCAAATAATGCTCCAAACATAATGGGCCCCATTTCTAATGCTCTAGTGTATAATGGGCCCTGTAAATGCTGCTCCAGTGTCTGATGTCCACCTTTGGAATGTTCCAGTGTATGCTGGGCCCCATCTATCATTCTCCAGAGTATAGTGCTCCCCAAAAATTGCTGTCCCAACATTGAAAACAATGAAACAAGTCTCCTCGCTAGGGAATCCCTGTACTAGTCTGGACTCCTCGTCGTCCCCATCTTCCATCTCACTGCACAGTATTTCAACCTTGCAAGTGCTGTGATCCTGAGCAAGCAGGGGGGGCCCACTCGTTGGCGACGGCACTGGCACAGGGCCCCTGATAGTATGGTGGTGTGTCTGACGGCGGGTGGGCCGAACCTGCACTTTCATCTGCAGCTTCCTCTTTGTCACCGTGTAAGATGGAACTGTATATGGGAAGGGTAACCTGAGTTTCATCAGGGTCAGATTCAGGCCATGTAGCGTGCGAGGGGAATGTAGTGGTATGGTCGCCACAGTGGCATTACCTTCCTCCTAGGGAGTGTGATGTCATGCTTGGGAGCAACGAAGGCTCTCTCTAGCAGGTTAACTGATTGGGCGGCATTATTCCCACGAGTCACGACCCTCCAAACAGCGTTCATGAAGGCAAAGTGTTTGTTTTACGTGGGCAGTATGGTTGCAAAGCTGAACCTTAAAGGAATGTCCAGAAGGGCACAACCAGGAGTGGAGCCTACGGTGCAATTTGACTCAACACGGGCAACCTCAACCATCCAGCAACAAAAAGATGCACACATTGCAAGCTTAATTCCGTTAACGAACGAGACTCCGTCATGCCCCGCGGTCCGAGTCTGGCTTACTAGAGGGACACGCGAGGCTCTGGCACGTGAGATTGGCCAATAACTGGTGTGTCATGCCCTTACATGTCCGTGGCTGCATGTGCGCTACACTGAAAAGGCCAGCGTTTGTCGCTTACAGGTGCAGATAACCCGCTGAACAACGTTAGTGATGGGGATATGGGATTACAATTATTACCCGCGAACGATGATTTCCCAGTAAGTGCAGGTCAACTGCAGTTCCGGAATTAGGCCTAACTGTCATTCCTGAAAAAATGAAAAACTTACGTGTGCAAACCACAGGTGCTGTAGCTTGCTTAACAGCTCGCCAGCTGCTCTCAGGCCCAGTATGGATTACACATGATTGCACAAAGGTGAGAAAGGGTACCGTATCCCCGGATAACATGTATGGATAGCATAGTGTACACATTCAAAATATATGTCTATAGATCAGGAGGCAGGCTCAAACAGTGTCAGGCCCAGTATGGATTACACGTGATTGCACAAAGGTGAGAAAGGGTACCATATCCCCGGATAACATGTATGGATAGCGTAGTGTACACATTCAAAATATATGTCTATAGATCAGGAGGCAGGCTCAAACGGTGTCAGGCCCAGTATGGATTACCCGTGATTGCACAAAGGTGAGAAAGGGTACCGTATCCTCGGATAACATGTATGGATAGCATAGTGTACACATTCAAAATATATGTCTCAGGAGGCAGGCTCAGACGGTGTCAGGCCCAGTATGGATTTGACGGCCCAGACTACACAGCGGAGGAGCAGGGAGAGGTAAAGATTGCAAATGCTGGGGCCCTGCCCAAGCAAGGGGGCCCCAATCGTGGGCGTCGGTACTGGCACTGGGCCCCTCATAGTACGGTGGTGTGTCTGACAGCGGGTGTGCACCCCCACCGTCAGAGACACTTGATTGCACTATGAGGGACCCTGTGCCAGTGCCCGCGCCCAAGAGTCGGCCTACCCACCTGTCCAGGGCAATGGCACTCGCACGGTTTCGTGCGCTAGGTGGTGACCCCGGCCATGGGGGGGGAGGCAGCACAGTTAGGGAGTTTTAGAAAGTGGCATATGTTGATGCTGGACATTCAGCTGATGCAAAAGGCGAAATTGTTCAAGTCCCAGGAAGAGGAGTACCAAAGCAAGCCATTTTTCTGTCACCCTATGTGTCATCAGGGGAAGGTGGGGCAAAATCCTTGGAAACCCATGCATGGTTCATTTTAATGAAGGTTAGATCATCCACATTTTGGGTTGTCAGACTGGTCCTTTTTTCTGTCAGGATTGATCCAGCTGCACTGAAGGCTCTTTCTGATAGCACACTTGCAGCTGGGCAAGCGAGCTCCTGTAAGGCATATTGTGCCAATTCAGGCCAAGTGTCCAGTTTAGCAGCCCAATAGTCAAAGGGGAATGACCTGTGCGGGAGAACATCGATATGGGAGGAAAAGTAGTTTGTAACCATAGTTGACAACTGCTATCTCCTGTCACTTTCCATCGATGCAGTATTACCAGTTGTGTGAGCGGTACTTGAAAAATCAGTCCACAACATTGTCATGAAACCCCTGTCTCCAACGCCACTTCTGCTGTGTGCACCACGAACACCTCTGCCAAGCTGCCCCCGGCCCGTACGGCTCGTGTGAGAACCATCACCGCTGCTGTGTGCTGGGAATGCCTCAACCAACCGGTTTACCAGAGTTGCTTGTTTATTAGCCAATATTAGGTCAAGGTTCTCATGTGGCATGATGTTTTGTAATTTGCCTTTATAGCGTGGATCCAGGATGCTGGCCAACCAGTAGTCATCATCGTTCATCAGTTGGGCAATGCGGGGGTCCCTTTTTAGGATCTGCAAGGCATAATCCGACATGTGTGCCAATGTTCCCGGTGTCAATGATGCACTGCGAGTGCTGGTTGGAGGAGCACTTTCTGGCAAATCCACATCCCTCCAGTCACGCACAAACCCTGTACCAGACCTTGCCACGCCAACATTTTCACTTGCCCCACGAGATGCATCCTCCTCCCCTAAGTAATCATCCCCATCATCATCCTCCTCCTCCTCCTCTTCTTCCTCCACCTCGTCCAGGAGAGGTCCCTGAGCAGACAATGGCTGAATGTCATCAAGGATTCCCTCCTCCTCTTCCTCCTCATCAACATTGGCTGCAGACGCCTGCTCCTTAAGGTGCGTCAAAGTTTGCATGAGCAAATGCATAAGTGGGGTGCTCATGCTTAGGATGGCGTCGTCTGCACTTACCAGCCATGTGCATTCCTCAAAACACTGAAGGACTTTACAGAGGTGTTTCAGCTTCGACCACTGCACACCTGTCAACTCCATGTCTGCTCTCAAAGTTCCTTGCCGTGTATCCTCCCACAAATGCATTATGGCTTGCCTCTGTTCGCACAGCCGCTCAACCATGTGCAGGGTGGAGTTCCACCTTGCTGCAATGTCGATAATGAGGCGCTGGTTCGGAAGGTGGAGCAATCGCTGCAGCTTCTGCATACGAATTGAGTGTACAGGCGACCGGCGGATGTGCGCGCACAGTCTTCGCACCTTCTGGAGCAGGGCTGTTAACTCCGGATAATTGTTGAGGAAGCACTGCACCACCAGGTTCAAGGTGTGAGCCAAGCAAGGTATGTGGCTGAGTTTTGAAAGGGCTATGGCTGCCACAAAATTACGGCCGTTATCACTAACTACCTTGCCTGCCTCAAGATGTATACTGCCCAGCCATGACTCAGTTTGTCGCTGAAAGTACTCGGCCAGCACCTCCGCGGTGTGTCTGTTGCCCAAACACATCATCTGCAACACAGCCTGCTGACGCTTTCCACTAGCTGCTCGATAGGGGGACACCTTGTGTTCAACAGTGGCAGCTGCAGATGGAGTGCTCGTACGACTGCGCTCTGTGGACGAGCTTTCACTTCTGGAGGAGGAGGAGGGTTGAATGCCTACAGCCAACTGTTTCCTATACCGTGGGCTAGGCAGCACTGTCCCACCACCGCTGTCCCCTGTGGACCCTGCATCCACCACATTAACCCAGTGCGCAGTGATGGACACGTAACGGCCCTGGCCATGCCGACTGGACCATGCATCTGTTGTGAGGTGCACCTTTCCACTCACTAACTGCTTGAGTGCATGGACAATGCGGTCTTTCACATGATGGTGGAGGGCTGGGATGGCTTTGCGAGAGAAGAAGTGGCGACTGGGTAGGTCATAGCGTGGTACTGCATAGGCCATGAGTTCGCGGAAAGCTGCGCTTTCCACCAACCGATAGGGCATCATCTCTAACGAGATTAGTTTGGCAATGTGGGCGTTCAAACCCAGTGTACGCAGATGAGAGACTGAGTTCTTTCTTGACCTACTCATAGTCTCTGGGAGGGTGAGCTGAACTTGAGAGCTGCATATGGTGGAACTAGCGGTGGACAGGGCGGACTGAGAGAGGGTTGATGATGGTGATGGAGTTGGTGTTCTTTCTGATGGCCTAGATTCAGTCTTTCGTTGATATAACAGTGGGATTCCCTGACTGCTTTGGCCTTGCAACGACACCTCAACATTTGCTGCTGTGTTAACCGGTGGGATTACAGTGGGGGAAACAATGTAGCGTTGCTGACTACCTTCTTTGTGATCAGTTGCACATGTGGTACTTGAGGTTTGGTGTTGTGTCCATGCTTGCAAGTGCATGCTGGTTAAATGTCTAAGCATGTAACTGGTATTCAAATTTTTCAGATTTTTCCCTCGGCTAAAGGTCTTTGTGCACTTCTTACAGATAACCTTGGCCTGATCATGAGGATTTTGTTCAAAAAAGTGCCACACTGCACTCTTCCTACTTTGGAAGACATTTTGCGGCCTAGCACGCTGTGCTATTTTGACCGTCTGGACAAGCTGTCCAGCAACTCTTTTGATTTTTGGAACCTGTCTTTGGAGTGCTCCCGGCCTGCCAGATAACAGCTGTTGCGATGTCGATGTCTGCTGTGGATGCTCCTCCTCCTCATCTGAGCTATTGGAAGCAGCACCCTCTTCCCCCAATGGATGCCAATCTGGGTCAACAACTGGGTCATCCATCACCTCCTCTTCAATGTCATGTGCACCTTCCTCTGTGTCACCGTGTATGGTGGTATAGTATGCGGGAAGGGGCACCTGAGTCTCATCAGGGTCAGAATCTGGCTCATTACACTGCGAGGACAATGTAGTGCTCTGACTGAATGTACCAGCAGAATCATCTATCAGTGGCTGTGCATCAGTGCACTCCATGTCAGATTCATCTTGGCCTGGGTAATTCACCATTTCACTTGATAACCCAGGCATGGTATGTGAAAACAGCTCCATGGAGTAATCAGTTGTATGGCCTGTGGCATCCTTCAATCTTGGTTGGGGTGAAGGACACAAGGAAAGGTGTGGTTCATGAACATGACCCTCCAATGCTGACTCAGTGCTTTTATTTTTTACAACTTCAGAAGAGGAGGCGATAGAGCTGGAGGCTGAGTCAGCAATGTAAGCCAAAACTTTTTCCTGATGCTCTGGCTTTAAAAGCGGTTTGCCAACTCCTAGAAAACTAAGCCTTCGAGGCCTTGTGGAGCCAGACGATGACGCAGGCTCAACACCTCCTGCATTCGGTCCTATTTGCTTTTGCCACTACCATCAGATCCACCACCAACACCATGATTACCAGCTGGCAACCCCCGCCCAATTCCACGGCCTCTTCCACCAGCCTTCCTCATTTTTGGTAAAAATGTATACAAAATCCCACAAACTATATAGTAATGTAAAACAAGGTACAAGGTGTATATAGGACAGGGGAGACGATGAATTTCTGAACACACTTGTGGACACTGTTGTGTGAGGCTCAGTTAATATCACACCGCTATGTCACAGGCTCAATGTCACAGGTGTGAAAAATGTCACTATAGGACAGGGGAGATGTAGAATTTCTGAACACACTTGTGGACACTGTTGTGTGAGGCCCAGTTAATATCACACCGCTAGGTCACAGGCTCAATGTCGCAGGTGTAAAAAATGTCACTATAGGACAGGGGAGATATAGAATTTCTGAACACACTTGTGGACACTGCTGTGTGAGGCCCAGTTAATATCACACCGCTATGTCACAGGCTCAATGTCGCAGGTGTGAAAAATGTCACTATAGGACAGGGGAGATGTAGAATTTCTGAACACACTTGTGGACACTGTTGTGTGAGGCCCAGTTAATATCACACCGCTATGTCACAAGCTCAATGTCGCAGGTGTGAAAAATGTCACTATAGGACAGGGGAGATGTAGAATTTCTGAACACACTTGTGGACACTGTTGAGTGAGGCCCAGTTAATATCACACCACTATGTCACAGGCTCAATGTCGCAGGTGTAAAAAATGTCACTATAGTACAGGGGAGATGTAGAATTTCTGAACACACTTGTGGACACTGTTGTGTGAGGCCCAGTTAATATCACACTGCTATGTCACAGGCTCAATGTCGCAGGTGTGAAAAATGTCACTATAGGACAGGGGAGATGTAGAATTTCTGAACACATTTGTGGACACTGTTGGATTGTGTGAGGCCCAGTTAATATCACACCACTATGTCACAGGCTCAATGTCGCAGGTGTGAAAAATGTCACTATAGGACAGGGGAGATGTAGAATTTCTGAACACACTTGTAGACACTGTTGTGTGAGGCCCAGTTAATATCACACCGCTATGTCACAGGCTCAATTTTGTAGGTGTGAGAAATGTCACTATAGGACAGGGGAGATGTAGAATTTCTGAACACACTTGTGGACACTGTTGGATTGTGTGAGGCCCAGTGAATATCACACCTCTATGTCACAGGCAGAAATTGGCTAGTGTATGATAAACTACAAGGTGTATATAGAATTGGGCAGAATAGGAATCTCCCTAGAGTGTAGGTCTGTAAGAACAGAACATGTCCTCGACTTATCCTTACAGAGTGACACACAGATAGCTTCACTGTGGCCGTGATAACAGCCGTTACACGGTACTGAGAGAGGAGCGTGCACGTACACCGCTGTCCGGTGTCCGTAAAATTGTCAAGCTCCGTGTTTTTTAAGTATACGGACTGACACACGCTGTCTCTCTATAGTTTTGAATGTGATCAAACAGCAAATATACTTAACTGTTTGAAAAGCAGACAAAACTAGAAGGTGGAGGTCTGTAAGAACGGAACATGTCTTCGACTTATTCTTACAGAATCACATACAGATAGCTTCACTGTGGCCGTGATAACAGCCGTTACACGGTACTGAGAGAGGTGCGTGCACATACACCGCTGTCCGGTGTCCGTAAAATTGTCAAGCTCCGTGTTTTTTAAGTATACGGACTGACACATGCTGTCTCTCTATAGTTTTGAATGTGATCAAACAGCAAATATACTTAACTGTTTGAAAAGCAGACAAAACTAGAAGGTGGAGGTCTGTAAGAACGGAACATGTCCTCGACTTATTCTTACAGAGTCACACACAGATAGCTTCACTGTGGCCGTGATAACAGCCATTACACGGTACTGTGTGAGGATCGTACACCGCTGTATGGTGTGAAAAAATGCACGCTCAGTACCTCACCAGGACAAAAAAAAAAATTTGGATTGCTTTTAAAAAAGCAGTTTACAGAGCAGTAACAGCAATGCAGCTATCAGGAAGCCTTATAAGGCAGCCTAACAACCAACACAGCTGATCCAGCAAAATATAGCTTCCACTTGCACTGCACACACAGTAACTGGTGTGTTGTACAGGCAAAATCACTAGCAGCAGAAGCAGTTTTTGGTGTCTTCTTCCCTGCCTAACGCTCTCCGTACAGAATCAGCAGCAGCAGCTCTCCCTATTCTGAGATCAGCATGAGTAACATGGCGGTCGGTGTGCACGCCCTTTTATACCCCCTGTGACGCCCCCCAAAGCAAGCCAATCACTTGCATGCCCTTCTCAAAGATGGTGGTGACCCCTGCCTATGTCATCACGTTGCCCACAATGTCCGTGGATCCTGATTGGCTGGAAAAGGGCGGAAAACAAACTTTTGAAACGTGACTTTGGCGCTAAAGTCGCCGAGCTCGTGGCCGACCTCACCCTAGGGTCGGGTTTCGTTTCATGAAACCCGATTTTACCAAAAGTTGGTGACTTTTGAAATTTTTCGACCCGTTTCGCTCAACTCTAGTCACTATATTAACCCGTGTTCAAAAATTCAAAGAGGAACTATAGGGTTAACCAAAACCAGAGTGTGCAGCAAGATAAGAAATACACCTCCCCTCCCATATACTTTACCACCCAAGGCAGCAGGCAGATAGAATAATGACGGACATGCTCATTGAGTACAAATAACCATCATTCATAAAAATGGTGTAGGAGGACCAGGGATTGCTCCCATAACCCGACGCGTGTCGTCCCAACTGTGACTTCATCAGGGGCACATTGAGGTGATGTGGTGAATTGGCCTCCAGAGGCAGTCTCGGCGTTTCAGGAGCTTAAGCGGAGATTCACTTCGGCTCTGGTTCTGCGGCAACCTGATGTTTCACTCCCATTTCAGGTGGAGGTAGATGCTTCTGAGATTGGTACAGGAGCCGTTTTGTCTCAAAGGGATCCGGTAACCTCTAAGATGAATCCGTGTGCCCTCTTTTCTCAAAGAATTTCTCCATCTGAATGTAACTATGACGTGGGGAATCGGGAGTTGTTGGCCATGAAGTGGGCATTTGAAGAGTGGAGACATTGGTTGGAGCGAGCTAGACATCAAGTTGTGGTCCTTACCGACCACAAGAATTTGACTTATCTTGAATCAGCCAAGCACTTGAATCCTAGACAAGCTAGGTGGGCCTTGTTTTTCACGCATTTTAATTTTGTGGTCACCTTTCTTCCGGGCACTAAGAATGTTAAGGTGGACGCCCTTTCTAGGAGTTTCTTTGTGGATTCTCTTGATGTGACCGAGCCTACTACCATTCTAGGTGAGGGTGTGGTTCTTTCTGCCATTTCACCTGATTTGAGACTTGCCGTGGAGGAATTTCAGGAGGACAAACCTGAACGATGCCCTGTGGGGAAATTGTATGTCCCTGACCAGTGGAGGAAAAGAGTGATGGCTGAAATTCATTGCTCCGCACTGGCTGGTCATCCGGGTATTTTTGGTACCAGACATTTGGTGAGTCAGTCTTTTTGGTGGCCTGCCTTATCTCGTGATGTCAGGAATTTTGTGCAGTCCTGTGGGACTTGTTCCAGGTCCAAGTCCTGTTCTCATTCTAGCGGTTTGTTGATGCCCCTACCGGTACCCAGCAGGCCATGGACCCATATTTCCATGGATTTTATTTCTGATCTCCCTGTCTCTCAGAGAATGACTGCTATCTGGGTGATTTGTGATAGATTTTCCAAGATGGTCCATCTTGTACAACTCCCGAAGTTGCCATCTTCTTCTGAGTTGGTGCCCCTGTTTTTACAACAGGTGGTTCGTATGCACGGGATTCCTGAGAACATTGTGTCAGACAGAGGAGTCCAGTTTGCTTCCAGATTTTGGAGGGCCTTTTGTTCTAAACTGAAAATTCAGCTATCTTTCACCTCTGCATTTCATCCTCAGACCAATGGACAAACTGAGAGAACAAACCAGACTTTGGAATCCTATTTGAGATGTTTCATATCTGCTGATCAGGATGACTGGGTCTCATTTCTGCCCTTGGCCGAATTCGCTCTAAACAATAGAGCTAGTTCCGCCAATTTGATGTCTTCGTTTTTCTGTAATTTTGGTTTTCATCCTCGATTTTCTTTGGGGCAGGTGGAGGCTTCTGCTTGCCCAAGTGTGGATTCTGTGGTGGACAAAATGCAGCAGATTTGGGACCAAGTAGTGGACAAGTTGCCCCACTCTCAGGAAAAGGCCCAACGGTTTTCCAACTGGCATAGGACCTTTGGTCCCCGGTTCAAAGTGGTTGATATGGTTTGATTGTCCTCAAAAAATATTCCGATGAAGGTTGCGTCTCCAAAATTCAAGCCAAGGTTCATTGGACCTTATAAGATTTTGGAAATCCTTAACCCTGTTTCTTTCCATTTGGCTCTTCCAGGTACGTTCAAGATTCATAATGTTTTTCACAAATCAATCTTGAAAAGGTTTGTGGAGTCAGTAGTGGCGGCGCCCCCTGACCCTGTATTGGTTGAGGGTAATTTGGACTAAGAGGTAGAGAAAATATTGGACTCTCGTCTGGCTAGACGGAGACTCCAGTACTTGGTCAAGTGGAGGGGTTATGGCCAGGAAGATAATTCTTGGGTCTCTGCTTCTGATATTCATGCCAAGAGATTGGTTCGTGCTTTTGACCGGGCCCATCTTGATCGGCCTGGTGGTGTGGATGAGGGTTCGGTGACCCCTTCTCAAGGGGGAGTACTGTTGTGAACTCTCTTAATCCGACTTTTGAGGCAAGGCTCCCTCTGGTGGATTCTGCTGGTAGTGGAGCTGGTCAACATGGTGTTAATCCAACAGCTTATCAGGGGAGGGTGGGACAAAATCTTTTGAAACCCATGCATGGTTCATTTTAATGAAGGTTAGATCATCAACATTTTGAGTCGACAGATGGGTCCTTTTTTCTGTCAGGATTGATCCAGCAGCACTGAAGACTCTTTCAGATAGCACACTAGCAGCAGGGCAAGCGAGCTCCTGTAAGGCATATTGTGCCAATTCAGGCGAAGTGTCCAGTTTTGAGGCCCAATAATCAAAGGGGAATGACCTGTGAGGGAGAACCTCGATATGGGAGGAGAAGTAATTTGTAACCATACTTGACAACTGCTGTCTCCTGTCACTTGCAATCGATTCTGTATTAGCTGTCGTGTGCGCAGGTGTTGTGAGTTCATTTTTGCCTTCACCAGTGAGGTCTGATGAACTCCCTCTTCTGGCGAAGGAAGGTAGTGAGGCTGATTACCAAACAGCTGAGCAGGTAGATGATGACTGGGTCACAGGAACTGATGACTGGATATGAGGCAGCCGACGCCCTGCTGCCTTGCCGGTGACTTTCCTGCTGGATTCTTGGAGACCAGTCTGATTTCTGCTTCTCAAAGCTAAGTTTTGCGCTGCCTTTTGTACACTTTAGTTCTGGTTTTGTTTGCCTTGTTTTTTGGAGTTCAGCCATCCCCGGCCGGGGGTGAGCTGAATTCCATTTTTGTCTCTGATCTGTTGATCTCTGGCTCTGTCTTCAAAATATACCTGAGTGCTGATATAGTCTTTTTGAAGCATAGCGACTTCAGGGCCTGTTTTTCCTATCAGTCTGTTGGTTCATTTTTGGATAGGGTTTTTGCGGATTGCAGACAGCAGCTTTTCTATCCTGTCCTATTTAGTTAGCTTGGGCCCCATCATTTGCTCAACCTATCTTTCTATCTGTGTTAGTGTTTTTTCATCTTGCTTCACAGTCATTATATGTTGGGGGCTGCCTATTGCTTTGGGGGTCTGCTCTGAGGCAGTTTAGATTTCCCCTTTCTGTCTTTAGGCTAATTTAGTTTTCCGGCTGTGATCGAGGGGTCTAGGGCACCGTAGGACCCCCCCACGGCTACTGCTAGTGGTTGTGGATAGGTTCAGGGGTCTGCAATCCGATAGCTTCCAACTTCTCTGGTTTTCTGGACTTAGCTATTATTTTTGTTTTTCCCTCCTTCAGTGACTCATCCATAACACACAGGACTTGAGAAATCAGACCACAACATGGTCAGGAAACCCTTGTCTCCAACACCACTTCAGCTGTGTGCACCACAAACACCTCTTCCATTTTGCCCTCTATGGCTCGTGGGAGAACCAGCTCTGCTGCTGTAAACCAGCCCTGCTGCTGTGTCCTGGGAATGCCCCAAGCAACCTGTATACCAGAGTTGCTTGTTTGTTAGGCAATATTAGCTTTAGGTTCTCCTGTGGCATGATGTTGTGTAATTTGCCTTTATAGCGTGGATCGAGGATGCTGGCCAACCAGTGGTCGTCATCCCTCATCATTTTGGCAATGCGGGGGTCCTTTTTAATAATCCACAACACATAGTCACACATGTGGGCCAATGTTCCAGGTGTCAATGCTGCACTGCCAGTGGTGGGTGGAGGAGCACTTTCTGGCAAATCCAAATCCCTCCAGTTACACACAAACCCTGCACCTGACCTTGGCACGCCCACATGTTCTCTTGCCCCCTGAGAAGCATCTTCCTCCCCAAAATAATCATCCCTGTTATGAATGAGTCACCGGAGGAGGAAAAAACAAAAATACAAGCTAAGTCCAGAAAACCGGAGAGGTTGGTAGCTAGCGGATTGCAGACCCCTGATCCTTTTCACAACAACTAACAGTAGCCGTGGGTTGTTCCTACGGTGGTCCTAGACACCTCGTTCACAGCCGGAGAACTAAATAAACCTAAAGAAAGAAAGGGGAAATCTAAACTGCCCCAGAGCAGACCCCAAAGCAATAGACAGCCCCCAACATGTATTGACAGTGAAAACAGATGAAAACACAAACACAGACAGAAAGACAGACTAAGCAAGCGATGGGGCCCTCACTAACTAGATAGGACAGGAAAGAAAAGCAACTGTCTGCAATCACGCAAAAACCCTGCCAAAAATAATGTCCAACACATCTGATAGAAAAGGCCCTGAAGTCACTAGACTTCAAAATCACTATATCAGCACTCAAGTATATTCTGAAAACAGAGCAAAGAGATCAACTGATCAGAGACAAAAGTGGAGTTCAGCCAGTCCCAACCAGGGCTGGCTGAACACAAACACTAAGTAAACCAGGCAAAATCTCATGGAACAATAGCAGAGCAAAAACTTAGCTTTAGTAGACAGGACTAAACTGGAGGCCAGAGCTCAGAGCAGAGAGGATCACCAGCAACCCAGCAGGGCGTCGGCGGCCTTATATCCACTCAGAGATTCCGGATGTCCAATCACACTCCACCTGTTCAGATGACAGGTTTTTCCCATCCAAATCAATTTCACTACCTCCTTTCACCAGCAGAGGGAGTTCATCGGACATCAAAGGTGAAGGAGAAAATGAGCTCATAACAGTACCTCCCCCTTGAGGAGGGGTCACAGAACCCTCATCCATGCCACCAGGGCAATCAGGATGGGCCCGATGAAAAGCACGAACCAATCTTTCGGCATGAAACCCAATCATCCTGATCAGCAGAAATAAAACATCGCAATTAAGACTCCAAAGTCTGGTTTGTTCTCTCCATATGCCCATTGTTCTGAGGGTGAAACTCAGAGGAGAAGGACAACTGAATTCCCAGCTTGGAAGAAAAAGTCCTCCAAATTCTAGAAACAAACTGAACTCCTCTGTCAGACACAATATTCTCAGGAATCCCATGCAAGCGAACCACCTGTTGCAAAAACAAGGGCACCAACTCTGAAGAAGATGGCAACTTAGGGAGTGGTACAAGATGGACCATCTTAGAGAATCTATCACAAATCACCCAAATAACTGTCATTCTCTGAGAGACAGGCATATCAGAAATAAAATCCATTGAAATATGGGTCCACGGCCTCCAGGGCACCGGCAAAGGCATCAACAACCCACTAGAGCGAGAACAAGGTTTAGACCGGGAGCAAGTCCCACAGGACTGCACAAAATTCCTGACATCACGAGACAAGGCAGGCCACCAAAAAGACCGACTCACCAAATCTCTAGTACCAAAAATACCTGGATGACCAGCCAATGCGGAGCAATGAACTTCAGACATTACTCTCTTCCTCCACTGGTTAGGAACATACAATTTTCCAATGGGACAACGCTCAGGTTGGTCCTCCTGAAACTCTTCCAGAGCACGTCTCAAATCGGGCGAGATGGCTGAAAGAACTACGCCCTCACCTAAGATGGTAGCAGGCTTGGTCACAATAGGAGAATCAGCAAAGAAACTCCTAGAGAGGGCGTCTGCCTTGACATTCTTAGTGCCCAGAAGAAAAGAGACCACAAAATCAAAACGTGTGAAAAACAAGGCCCACCTAGCCTGTCTAGGATTCAAGCGTTTGGCCGACTCAAGGTAAATCAAATTCTTGTGGTCAGTAAGGACTACGACTTGATGTTTAGCTCCCTCCAACCAATGTCTCCACTCCTCAAATGCCCATTCATGGCTAACAGTTCCTGATTCCCCACATCATAGTTGCGTTCGGATGGGGAGAACTTTCAGGAAAAGAAAGCACAGGGATTCATTTTAGATGTTACCGAATCTTTTTGAGACAAAACAGCTACTGCACCAATCTCAGAAGCGTCCACCTCTACCTGAAACGGGAGTGAGACATCAGGTTGCCGCAAAACCGGAGCAGAAGTGAACCTCCGCTTCAGCTCCTGAAAGGAAGAAACAGCCTCTGGAGACCAATTCAGCACATCAGCACCCTTCTTAGTCAAATCAGTCAATGGTTTGGCAATACCAGAAAAATTAGCTATAAATTTCCGATAAATATTAGCAAAACCAAAAAATTTCTGGAGGGCCTTCAAAGAAGTGGGCTGAACCCAATCATAAATGGCCTGTACCTTGGCCGGGTCCATTTCAATAGTTGACGGAGACAAAGTAAATCCCAAAAATGAAATCCTCTGTACACCAAAAAGGCATTTCGATCCCTTAATATACAGGGAATTCTCCCTCAAAATCCGGAACACAGTCTGAACATGTTCCACATGAGAGTCCTAATCCCTGGAAAAGATCAAAATATCATCCAGATAGATGATCAAAAATTTATCCACAAAGTCCCGGAAAATGTCGTTCATGAAGCACTGGAAGACAGAAGGGGCATTAGTGAGCCCAAAAGGCATCACCAGGTAGTCAAAATGTCCCTCCGGAGTATTAAATGCCGTCTTCCATTCATCCCCATGCTTAATGCGAATAAGATTATACACCCCCCTGAGGTCAAGCTTGATAAACCAGCAAGCACCTTTAACTCTGGAGAGTAGATCAGAAATCAGGGGTAACGGATACTGATATTTAACAGTAATTTTGTTGAGGGAACGATAGTCAATACAAGGCCTTAATGAACCATCTTTCTTGGTCACGAAAAAAAAACCAGCACCCAAGGGTGAAGAGGATGGTCTAATATGACCCTTCTCCAGCGACTCCTTATTATAAGATCACATAGCCTCGTGCTCAGGTACAGATAAATTGTATCCTCCCACAAATGTATTACAGCCTGCCTCTGTTCGCACAGGCTCTCAGCCATGTGCAGGGTGGAGTTCCACCTTGTAGCAATGTCTATGACTAGGTGGTGCTTGGGGAAGTTGAGTGATCGCTGCAGCTTCTGCATACTACTGGAGTGGACGTTTGAGTGACGGATGTGTGAGCACAGTCATCGCACCTTATGGAGCAGGGCTGTTAACTCCGGATAATTATTTAGGAAGCACTGCACCACCAGGTTAAAGGTGTGAGCCAGGCAAGGTATGTGTGTGAGTTTTGAAAGGGCTATGGCTGCCACAATATTCTGCCCATTACACTGGGGAACAATTTGAAAAAAAATTTCTGTTGAGTTAGGTTTTTGAGCTGATTTATACTAAAATTGGCATGCTGATTCCAAAAATGTAGTCAGTTTTTTTCTATCACGTCAAGTTTTTCCTCCTCAACTTACCTGCCATAGACGCACAATTGCACTGATTTCTGTAATAAGACTTGTTATCTGAGTACAATTCGACTCATATAGAGCTACGTGGCAACTTGTAAGAGTAGTCACAACTGAGACAGTGTGGTGAGAGGTGTGTACAGCTCCCAATACGTCATAATTATCAAAATCTTTACACAAAAAAATGCATCATAGTAGGAATAAATAGGATTTGTGATAGCTTTTCTCTTTACATTGGGAACTTAGTTGTAATTTATATATCTTTTATGATTTTTTTCTTTGTTAGTTTTCAAAGCTTGTAACTTTCCATCTCAGTGTTTTATTTACTTATGTACATATTTCCTTTGTTTCAGATCATGTCTGCTCCTTCTTCCTCTCGTCGTAAATGCCTAAACAACCCTGACTCCTTCTGCTATATTTGTGGTGTTTTCACCATTCCAGTTCAAAGGGCAAACATCAGTGCATTTGTCAAACAAGCATATTTTGCATATTTTAAAGTAAAACTCGGTGATCAAGATAAGCCATGGGCCCCTCACATAGTGTGCAAGCAGTGTGTCGAGAGTTTACGGATGTGGACCAAAGGAACACGTGAAAAGTTGGCATTTGGTATCCCCATGGTGTGGAGAGAGCAAAAAAGTCATTCCACAGACTGTTACTTCTGTTTAGTGAAAACATCAGGATTTAACAGGAAAAATAAAAGTAAAATAGAATATCCAAATCTACCATCAGCTATCAGACCAATGCCTCATTCAGCTGAAATTCCAGTGCCAGTTTTCGAACAGCTACCATCTCTAGAAGTTCTGAGTGATGTTGACGAACACAGTGACAGCACTGATGCAGAATTTGAAAGTCACAAGGATTCAGTTCGTAAGGGATTTGATCAGCACGAGTTAAATGATTTAGCACGTGAATTGGGCTTCTCAAAAAAAGCTTCAGAATTACTAGCATCAAGGCTGAATGAGAAACAGTTACTTGAACAAGGAGCGAAGGTATCATACTTTCGTACTAGAGAAAGTACATTTTTGCAGTACTTTCGGTGTGACAGCGGTTTTGTGTTTTGCCATAATATTCCTGGTTTACTACAAGAATTAGGGCTTTCAATGTACAATCCAAATGAATGGCGACTGTTTATTGATAGCTCAAAGCGGAGTCTTAAGTGTGTCCTTCTACACAATGGCAATTTATTTGGTGCAGTCCCTATTGGGCATTCTGTCTCTCTTCGTGAAGAACATGGAGATGTAAAGAGAGTTATTGAGTTATTGAAATATGACACACACAATAGGATCATCTGTGTTGACCTTAAAATGGTTTGCTTCCTTCTTGGTCAGCAACGTGGGTACACAAAGTATCCCTGCTTTCTCTGTATGTGGGATAGCAGAGCTTGAGAAAAGCATTGGGTTGAGTCGAATTGGCATCCAAGATCTGGTCTTAAACCTGGAGATCCTAACATTCTACATCAGCCACTTGTTGACAGGAAGAATATACTATTCCCACCTCTGCACATAAAACTAGGTCTCATGAAGCAATTTGTAAAAGCATTGCCAACTTACGGCGACTGTTTTAAGTACATCATGTTGGCACTTCCTGGACTGTCCATTGAAAAAATCAAGGCTGGTGTGTTTGATGGTCCACAAATTCGACAGCTCATCAAAGATGAACATTTCACCGGGACTATGTCAGATCTTGAGAAGAATGCTTGGTTATCATTCAAAGACGTCGTCAAGAACTTTCTTGGAAATACACGTGCAAGTAATTACAAAGAAATTGTTCAGAAACTATTGGAGAGCTACAAAGCGCTTGGTTGCAACATGAGTATTAAACTACATTTTCTGCATTGCCATCTTGCCAAGTTTCCGGAAAATCTTGGTGCTGTTAGCGATGAGCAAGGTGAACGATTTCACCAAGATTTGAAGGTTATGGAAGACCGTTACCAGGGTAGATGGGATGTATATATGATGGCTGACTATTGCTGGAGCATCAAACGTGATTGTCCTCAAGTTAAACACTCCAGAAAAAGCTATAAATGTACAATTTTACCTTAAATACTTGCATATATATATATATATCCTTTGTAAAAAACATGATAGTGTTAAAAAACATATTTGTCATGCCTATTTCTTATATATTTCATTTTTTGTTCATATTTGTACTATTTAAAAAAAAAAAAAAACTTTTTAGGTACAGTAGTTTACATATTTTTGAGAAGACAAAAATCCTATAGTTCAAAAACTTGACATGATAGAGAAAAACTGAGATCATTTCTGGATTCAGCATCCAAAAATTAATTAAGAACAGTTGTCTGACCTAACTCCTAAAT
This sequence comes from Dendrobates tinctorius, assembly GCF_039654945.1. Classification (NCBI taxonomy): domain Eukaryota; kingdom Metazoa; phylum Chordata; class Amphibia; order Anura; family Dendrobatidae; genus Dendrobates; species Dendrobates tinctorius. The sequence continues at coordinate 44,835,324 of NW_027361728.1, read as the reverse complement.
AATTGCGTTCCCCAGTGTCACTGACTACCTTGCCTGGCTCAAGATGTAGACTGCCCAGCCATGACTCAGTTTGTCAATGCAAGTAGTCGGCCAGTACCTCCATGGTGTGTCTACTGTTGCCCAAAGACACCATTTTTAAAACAGCCTGCTGCCGCTTACCACTAGCTGTTCGATAATGGGACACCTCGTGTGCAACACTGACAGATGTGGATGGAGTGCTCACGCGACTGCGCTCTGTCGACGAGCTTTGACTTCTGGAGGAGGAGGAGGAGGGTCGAAAGCCTACAGCCAACTGTTTCCTATACCATGGGCTAGGCAGCACTGTTCCACCACCGCTGTCCCCTGTGGAGCCTGCATCCACCACATTAACCCAGTGCACAGTGATGGACACGTAACGGCCCTGGCCATGCCTACTGGTCTATGCATCTGTTGTGAGGTGCACCTTTCCACTCACTGACTGTTTTAGTGCATGGACAATGCGGTCTTTCACATGCCAGTGGAGGGCAGGGATGGCTTTTGGAGAAAAGAAGTGCCGACTGGGTAGGTCATAGCGTGGGACAGCGTAGGCCATGTGCTCTCGGAAATCTTCCCTTTCTACCAAACGGAAGGGCATCATCTCTAATGAGATCAGTTTGGCAATGTAAGTTTTCAAAGCCAGTGTATACATATAGCATGTATTTGTCCGTGATACCAGCCGGTACAAGGTAGTGTGTGAGGAGCGTACACCTCTATAAGGTGTGTGAAAAAATTTATGCTCAGTATCTACTGTGCAGAAAAAAAGGAATAAAAGGATTTTTGCTTTTAAAAAAGCAGTCTGCACAGCAGTGTGCAAACAGCAATGCAGCTGTCAGGGAGCCTTATAAGGCAGCCTAATAACCAACAGAGCTGCTGCACAAAAAAGTGTGAAAAATTGAACGATTGGTAACTGTGCAGAGAAAAGGAATAAAAATATTTTTGCTTTTAAAAAGCACTCTGCCTATGTCATCGCTTTGCCCACAGTGTGCGTCATTGATGATTGGATGAGAAAAGGCGTTGGAAGCATTGTGGTTAACGCGACTTTGGCACTCAAGTCGGCGACCTCATGGCCAACCTCACGCTATGGTCAGGTTTCGTTCGGCAAAACCCGACTTTAGCCAAAGTCGGCGGATTCTGAATTTAGCCGACCCATTTTGCTCAACACTACGTGCCACTAAACATGTGTTGTTGTTTTTAAGTTAAAGGGGTTGTCCAGGACTTTAACAATAGCTGGCCTATTCTTACGATATGTAATCAATTTCTCATCTGTGGGCCTACAATATCCAGCACCCCGACAATCAGTTATTCAAGTTATCGACATGGCTGAAACTGCTCAGTTACAGAGCTGCACAACTCCGTCGACAGAATAGGGGCCGAGGTAAGGTACTACACTATTGTTTTGAAAAGCAGTATCCTGCCTGCCCTATTTTATGGGATTGATATTGATATGAACTTAAAACTTCAATTATTCACCGAGCTACTGAGTTATTACTTTTGCTTTGTGACATGGTGTGAAAAACAAAATAAATCACTAAATTGCTCCTGGATTGGAGAAGTTGTTCTCCGAGGATGTTTAAATACCATTCTTTATTTCTGACAATGTTCTTAGGCAATATTGTGAGTGAGCCCACTCCTTTAGATGAAAATGAACTCCACACATGAGTGGTCACAGTATGTTTTACTGTTGGCATGACACAGAATTCATGGTAGTGCTCATCTTTACTTCTTAGGACAATCATTCTTTCAGATGTCCCAGATAGTCGAAAGGGGTTTCATCAGCATACATCACGCAGTAAAATATTGTTAAATAACTATATTAAAAAAAAGTACATAATGTAAAAAGCACATAAAGAATGAGAATATAGTGTGGCCATAATAAGGTAAATTCTGGTGTACTTACATGAACATTTATTTCTACAACTTAATACCTCTAGCCACTATTTCTGAGGATGATGAAACTATGAGTGCACAATTATTAGGCAATTTGTATTTTTAATGATTCATTTTAATAAAAACTCAAGAGTGCTCACTGTCAATCCAAAAGGTTTATAAACCTTAATATTTTAGAAAGTAAAAGTCAGGTTTTGCCTTTCCTAGGAGAATATTTAGGTGTGCATAATTATTAGACAAACATTAGTGTGCAGAATTAATATTTGACCGGGTTTGGGAGTTGATTTTTGAATCCATCTTCAACCAAAAAAGGTCCAGCTAGCTCATCTTCAATAATACCAGCCCAAGCAGTACCCCACCTCTACATTGCTGAGTCAAAGTGGAGGTCTGTACTCATTTTTGATCCAGCAATGGGCCAACCATCTGATCCTTCAAGAGTCACTGTAATATCATCAGTCCATAAAACCTTTGAAAAATCTGTCTTCAAATGTTTCTCGGTCCTGTCTTGTTTTTTCCAACTTCTGTATCTTGTTCAGTGGTCAGCTTTCAGACTTCCTTACCTTGGCCATGTCTCTGAGCACTGAACAACTTGTACTTCTGGGCACTACAGGGAGGTTACAGTTCTGGAACATTCAAACAAATAAAGCAACACTCTGTAGCGCCATAGCATGCAAAAATTAAATATGAAAATTTAATTGCATTACTGCACTAGAAATATGAAAAATTGAGAATGCTTAGCGCATAAATTGGCAAATTCATGTGTACCCGGCAGCCATGATAAGGCGATTCTAATTTCCACGACCTAACCTAATGCCAATTCTCTCTTAGACTAAAGTATTCATCTGTATGGGAACCTAATGTGAATGCTCTTTCGGAGTGCTCTGTCAGACAATCAAACAAGTAAAGCAGAACTCTGATTTATTTCCAGCAATACAAAGCAGTGCAGAAGCCCTGCTATGTACAGCACAGGCAATCAGATGATCGCAGCTTCAAGTTTCTTAAAGGGACTATTAAATAAAAATTTAAAAAAAGTTTTAAAAATGAGAAACATATATAAAAAACAGAAAAGTTCAAATCACCCTCCATTTGCCCCATTGTAAATAAAGCAATAAAAAAAAATACATACTTACGGTAAATGGTGTAAGGAGAAAAAAATCAAATGCCAGAATTAGATTTTTTTTGGCTTCCGCACATTGCAATAATATGCAATAAGTGGCAATCAAAACATCGTATGAAGCTCTCACCCAGCCCAGATCCTAAAAAATGAAAAGGTAACTGTTCTCGGAAAATCTAATTTTTTCTTCTTAAAATTTCAGATTTTTTTTCACTACTTAAACAAAAGAAAGCTATACATGTTTAGTATCTGTGTACTCGTACTGACCTGGAAAATCATATTGCCCGGTCAGCTTTACCATATATAGAATATGGTTAATAAAAAAAAACTATTGTGGAATTGTACTTTTTTTTGCAATTTCATCACATTTTCAATGTTTTGCCATTTTCCAGTACACTATATGGTAAAGTCAATGTCGTCATTTAAAATTACAACTCGTCCCGTGAAAAACAATCCCTCATACGGTTATATTAAGGTAAAAATAAAAAAGTTATGGCTCTTGGAAGAAGGGGAGGAAAAAAAACAAAAGAGCTAAAAAGGAAAATTGATTTGTCATAAAGGGATTAATGTGTATCTTTGCAATTTCCTGAGTGCTGCACCCCCTGTAAGATTTTTAAAAAAATTTTGACTTTTCAGGGTCACCTAAATCTCTTTTGTGACCCATTTTGCCTGAGGAAAACAAGCTGCCTAAAAACTGCACACCTTGATAAAGAGCATCCTTAGACCATATTTTTTTCATCACACAAATACACATAACCTGATCTGCTTCATCCAATAAGTGATCTTGTTCATATAGCTTGGAGTTGGAAAATCTGCATAAAATGATGATATGGCCAAAATGCTACCTAATAATCCAGCATACGGTGGAAAAGGATCATCCTAATAGTGCAAACTAGAAAAGATGCACTTTGATATTGGGAGATTAGCCGAAGTGTGGATTAGCTTGTAATGGCAATTATAGTACAGAAGAAGAATTTTAACTGCTTGAGATAAAAAACAAGGAAAGTACAAGACTAAGATTATGTGAGAATAACGAGACGGACTTCATAGGCTATAAATACTCAAGTGTTACATTTCTTTAGCAGCTGTAACATCATTTGCTCACATATAGTGATTTGTGATAGTACAGGGACTTAAAAAGTCTCTTATTAGTTCTAGAGTCCAAAGCTTTCCAAACTTCTAAATTCTGGTTTTATTAACCCTTTATATCAAATCAATGCTAAAATCTTAGACTACATTTATACCAGTTTAAATTGATATTCATCCCTAAGAAACACTTTACTACATTGAGTTAACTAAAAAGGTATCTCTAAGGTATCAGAGAAAAGCGAGCACTAAAACTATTGAGTGTTCGTTGCTCGAATTGAGCAATTCCTAATACTCGTATGGTCGTTTCGAGTAACGAGTATAATGGGAGTCAATGGGAAATCTGAGTTTTTCTTATGGAAGACCCTACACAAAAAGGGTCTGGGGGCAGTGAAAATGTGACATAGGGGATGGGGTATTTAAATGGGAGGCAGCCAATCACAACAGTCACATGTTATGATAGTCACATGTTACGACAAGATGACATCATATATTATATAATAAAAAAAAGGAATTAAAACAACTTACATAACACGTGAGATAAAACAGCATGAGGTAAACAAGTTTTAAATGTATAAAATGTGCAAAAAGGAGAAATAAAATAATATAGATAAAAATGATTAAAATTATTAAAAGGTTAGTAGACCAGTAAAAAGACCAATAAAAAAGCGAGAACCCATATTAATAATAAAAGCATGTAAACAATAGCATCTAGGTAAAACGCACTGATGCTAAAAAGGCAAATAAAGTTATCTGGTCACTTTATCTATAGTTAAATTCAGGCCTTCAGGGGCAAGCGTGCCAAGCTTGAATATCCAAAAGCTTTCTCTATTGATTAAACTGTTGAAGCGATCAGCCACGGTATCAGGTATGTGGTCAATAATCGTTAGTTTCAAAGTTTTTGGATTTTTTTGATGCACAGTTAAAAAATGTTTGGAAAGGCTGTGCAGGAGAAAGCCATTTCGGATATTCTGTCGATGCTTGTTCAATCTAGCATGCATCGTTTGTATGGTTTGACCTGCACTCCTTTTTGCACATTTTATACATTTAAAACTTGTTTACCTCATGCTGTTTTATCTCACGTTTTATGTAAGTTGTTTTAATTCTTTTTTTTTTTATTATTATTATTATTATATAGTATATGATGTCATCTTGTCGTAACATGTGACTATCATAACATGTGACTGTTTTGACTGTTGTGATTGGCTGCCTCTCATTTAAATACCCCAAAATGTAGTCAGGAGACAAGCCAAAGTCAATTACAAAAAGAACCAAACAACGAGGTACAGAATCAAAAGGCAATAGCAAAGTGAGGGACAGACTGGATCAGAACCAGGGAACATACACGCAGTGCAGGCACAACGCACAAACACACAAAACACCAGGGTCAACGTAACTCAGCCGAGGGCAGGAGTATAACTGACAGAGAACCCTAGTCCAGCATGGGTATAAATATCCCTCTCAGATCCAAAAGGAGGCCACAGCAAATATTCCTGAGAGGGCAGGGCATTAACCCTGTCCAAACCATGACAATTAACATGCGAGACTCGACCATGTTTCTCACATGTGTGATCCCGGCCTAAGAGTGAGCCTGTTTGGATTCTCTGTTGGCAAGTGAAAGCCCCCCCCAGTGGCACTAAAAACCCACTCACACAAGACGCTAGCACCAGGGCAGCACAACAACTCCAAGGCATAGAGGGACAGCTCATGCCAGGTGTCCAGCTTTGAGACCCAATAGTTAAAAGTCACAGAGGAATTAGGATGTATGCCAGGTATTGTCAAAAAATATTGGCCCACACCTTTGAGAATGTACTCCTGCCTCTGTTATGTGTTTCCCTGGCCTCTCCTCCTTGGTTGGGCAAGGAAGTTTGCCCCCTGCTGCTAGTGTTGTATGATAGGAATTTTTTCAACATATTTTCGACAATGGCATTTAGGTATAGCACTATTTTAGAAGACCTCTCCACCTCAAGAAAAAGAGATGCAAAGTTCTTCTTGTAGCATGGGTCTAGCAGCATGAACAACCAATACTTTTTTTGGTCAAAATGAATGTAACACAAGAGTTACAAGAAAGACAGCAGTACAAAAAGTCAACCATATGTGCCAAGCTTGACACAGCCAACACTTCCCTGTCTCCAGCATGATGATGACTCTTAATCTCCTCCTCATTCACATCGTCAGCCCATCCATGTAGGAGAGACAGGACAAAAGTTGTTTGCCTATTAGCCTCTGTTGTGCTAGCTCCTGTTCTGCCTCTTCCTCATCAGCATCTACCTCCTCATTGATACCCAATCCGTGCTGAGCAGATGAGATGAGGCTGGGCTGGCTACAATCTCTCTGTGTTATGTCTTCCTCCATCCCCACCTGGTCCGCATGCAAAGCTGCATGTTTAATGTGAGCAACGACTGTTTAAATAGGCACAGAAGTGAGATAGTTGCACTGACTATGGCAACATCGCCGCTCACCATCTTGGTGGAGTCATCAGTCTTGGAGAACTACGCAAAATTCAGACATCCATGCTCACTCTTCAGTTGTTATGTGCCGAGACTGATTAGAATACCGATGGGAGTATTAAAGCTGGTTCTCAATCACTGGTCTCTTCTGCTCACAAAACCTTGCCAGCATGTGCAGTGTGGAGTTACACTGCATGGTGAGCTGGCACTTGTATGTGCTACTGCAGCACCGCGAGAGCAATGGAAACTGTAAATGACTTGCGGAAATGGGTGCTTATGCAGCGTACCTTGACAAGAAGCTATGACAAATCTGGATATGATTCAAAAACTGCTAAACCACCAAGTTGAACACATGTGCCAAGCAAGGTACATGTGGGAGCTTGCTAAGCTTCATAGCAGCCACCAGGTTACACCCATTATCACACATGACAATACCTGGTTGGAGGTTCAGAGGTAAAGATCACAGATCTGTCTGATGTTTTATGATTTTTTTAAGCAACTGTGTCTTGATGTTCTGTTTGTCTCCTTGACAAATGAGCTGTATCAGAACCTGTTGCTGCTTTGCTGAGGCAGTGCTGCAGAGCTTTCAGCTGATGTTGACGACATGCTCTGCGATAGCACATCGGAGATGGAGGATGAAGAGGAGCAGGAGGGGGTGTAGGAACTGCTGTAAGAGGTGGAGGAAAGCCTGACAGAAGTAGGGCCAGCAATCTTTGCTGTTGGGAGAACATGCGCCGTGCCAGGCTGGGACTTGGCCCCAACCTCCACAATCTTCACCCAGTGTGCCATCAGGGAAATTTAGCTTGCCCATTTGTCAGTCATTAAGTGGACAATGCCAATAAGTGGATTGGTAAGGGCCTGGGTGATGTTCCTGGACATGTGCTAGTACAAGTAGGGGACATGACATCGGGAAAAAAAGTGGAGGCTGGGGACCGAGTAGCAAGGGACAGCTGCCGCCATGAGTCGGTGGAAGTCCTCTGTGTCTACCAGCTGGTTTGTGGCTGAGAACTTTCTTTTTGATTCAAAGGCCTGGGGTAGGGGCAGTTGATTGCTGGGCTGGGGCAAGGATTTGGAAGTGCCACATGATGGAAATTCAGAATGTGCAAAAGTCCTAAACTGGGTAGCACCTAACTCTTTGATGTAGAAATGCACGAGTTTCGGTGCTCTAAGGAACTGTTTCCAGCCTTGTCCCTATAGTCACCCCACTGCCTCTTCCTGTCTATTTTGGTGCTGCTGATCTCTCCCCCTCAGCACTGCTGGCCTCACTCTGCATGCCAGCTTCCCAGATTGGGTTGGTGACTTTGTAATCAACCACCTCATCTTCCACCACCATGCCCTAGTTCACCTGACTTTGTGACTTAACAGCAGCAAGAAGTAGTTGCAACTTTGTCTCATCATCTTCCTCCTTATCACAAATTTGAAATTCCCCCTCTGTCATGTTCTTGAGCCAGTGGCTCTTCTTAACTTTGTGCATCACTAAACATCGTGTCCTCCTATCTCTCTTGGAGCATGCAGCTCGAGAGGCCACAATCAAGCAATGATGTTGTAAAGAGCTCCAAGGAGTGTCCAAGTGTGGGATCACTAGACTCCTGGGATTTAACATGGTGGTAGGAAGGAGAATAAGGGTGAGGATTAAGTGATTCAGACTGTAGGCTGGTGAGACTGGACCGTGTGGAAGACTTTGTGGTGCTGCCAAGCCTCATGGAAGCATTATCTGCTATCCAACCGACCACCTGTTCTCACTGCTCTGGTTTCAGAAGTGACGTACCGTGCTTCCCTGTAAAGTGGGACAGGAACCTATGTGTCTTGGATGGGCGTGTTCCTTGTGCTCCAGCAAGAGGTGCACTTTCATCTGCCCAACGTCCTCGACCTCTATGTGCACCATCATCAGCACCTCCACTTCCCCATTTCCCCATCCCATAACACACACCTTATGCATTTTGTATTGCTAGGTCTCTTGAAACCAAGTTTATTTTTAATTTAAAAAAATTGGTCACCTGCAACAATCAAAGCAGGGTTTGGGAATTTACTCCACTGTAATTTAACAGAATGCAAAGTGCATGGATGACAATCAAATTCAATTCAGAAAAATGCTTTTTTTCAGTTTTATAGATCACAGGAATGTACTGAGACCATGTAATACGGTATGGCTGAAAAATGTAACGATGCAACATTTTTTTTTTTTTCGGATTTAGAGATCACAGAATCGGTCACAGATCACATAATACTGTATAGCTGAGAAATGGAAGCCTACAAGACATTTTAACCCCTTTACTCCCAAGGGTGGTTTGCATGTTAATGCCCGGGCCAATTTTTACAATTCTGATCACTGTCCCTTTATGACATAATAACTCTGGAACGCTTCCATGGATCCCGGTATTCTGACATTGTTTTCTCGTGACATATTGTACTTCATGTTAGTGGTAAAATTTCATTCATATACCTTGCGTTTATTTATCTGGCACTGAAGTACATTTTGGATCATACAGATGAACGGCACTCATATGTCCGGATTCTTTTCATGGACTTTAGCTCAGCGTTCAATACCATTGATCCGAATTTACTTCATAAGAAAATGGTAGCTCTTGGAGTCCCTCTCAACTTATGCTTGTGGATTTATAACTTCCTGACAGCCAGGATACAGAGTGTAAAAGTTGGACCATTCACTTCGGACACCTTGGTCACAAACATCGGGCCACCTCAGGGGTGTGTTTTGTCCCCGTTACTGTTTTCTCTCTATACGAATGATTGCATCTCTTCAGCAGACTCAGTAAAAATCTTGAAATTTGCCGATGATATGACACTGATTGGTCTCATCAGGGGAAATGCTGAAGACTTGTATCGGAGTGAGGTGGAAATAATATGTGACTGGTGTAAAGCCAATAATCTTGTACTCAACACTAAAAAAACTGCTGAGATGGTTATGGATTTTAGGAAAGATCAACATGAGATACTTCCAATCTACATCCATGACAAAGTGGTTCTTAGGGTCACAGAGACCAAATTCCTTGGTGTTATCATCTCTCATGATCTTAAATGGGGGAAAAACGTGGATGCTGTTATAAGAAAAGCACAACAGAGGATGTTCTTCCTGCGTCAGCTGAAAAGATATGGTTTGTCTAAGAATCTGCTGATCTTATTCTTTAATGCTGTCATCAGATCTGTGATTTGTTCCTCTCTGATAGTCTGGTATGGGGGAGCCACTGCGCATGACAAACTCCGCTTACAAAGGACTTTCAGAACAGCAGAGAGAATTATAGGCTCCCCCCTGCCTAAAATCCAGGATCTTTATGATAAGAGTATTCGATCCCACGCATTGAAAATTTCATCCGATCCCTCTCACCCAGGACACTCCTCATTCCAACTACTCCCTTCAGGACGTCGCTTCAGAGTCCCCAAATGCAGCACCAACCGCCATATGAACAGCTTCTATCCACTCTCTGTTCAACAATTAAATCGTCATGTGTAGACTATATACTGTATCTGTCTTGTTAGATGTTACTTGTTGTATCTGTTGTTATATATTATGCTGCCTCTTTGCCACAAAGAATTCCTTGTATATATGTAATATGTACTTGGCGATAATAAATTTGATTTGATTGATTTGATTTGATTTGATTATTTGTGAAAAAAATGGAAATTTGTTGAAAATTTTGAAAATTTCGCAATTTTCCAACTTTGAATTTTTATGCTCTTAAATCACAGAGTTATGGCACTCAAAAAACTTAATAAGTAACATTTCCCACATGTTTACTTTACATCAGCACAATTTGGGAACCAAAATTTTTTTTGTTAGGAAGTTAAAAAGGTTAAAAGTTGACCAGCGATTTCTCATTTTTACAGTACCATTTTATTTTTAGGGACCACATCACATTTGAAGTCACTTTGAGGGGTCTATATGATAGAAAATACCCAAATGTGACACCATTCTAAAAACTGCACCCCTCAAGGTACTCAAAAGCAGATTCAAGAAGTTTATTAACCCTTCAGGTGCTTCACAGAAATTTTTTGAATGTTTAAAAAATGAACATTTATCTTTTTTCAAAAAAAAAATTACTTCAGGTTCAATTTTTTTATTTTACCAAGGGTAACAGGAGAAATTAGACTGTAAAAGTCCTGAGAACACTGATACCTGACATGTGTAGGAACCACTGTTTCGGCGCACGGCAGAGCTTAGAAGGGAAGGAGCGCCGTTTGACTTTTTCACTGCAAAATTGGCTGGAATTCAGATCGGATGCCATGTCACGTTTGGAGAGCTCCTGATGTGCCTAAACAGTGGAAACCACCCACAAGTGACCTCACTTTGGAAACTAGACCCCCCCAAGGAACTTATCTAGATATGTGGTGAGCACTTTGAACCCCCAAGGGCTTCACAGAAGTTTATAACGTACAGCAGTATAATTAAAAAATCATATTTTTTCCACAAAAATGATCTTTTCACCCCCAATTTTTATTTTCCCAAGGGTAACAGGACCCCAAAAGTTATTGTGCAATTTGTCCTGAGTATGCTGATACCCCACATGTGGGGGTAAACCACTATTTGGGCGCATGACAGAGCTCAGAAGGGAAGCAGCGCCATTTGACTTTTTTTGGCTGGAATTGAGATTGGAAGCCATGTCTCGTTTGGAAAGCCCCTGATGTGCCAAAACAGTGGAAACCCCGCAATTCTAACTCCAACCCTAACCCCAACATACCCCTAACCCTAATCTCAGTCCTAATCCCTAGCCCTAACCCTAGCCCTAGCCCTAACCCTCACCCTGATGGGAAAATGGAAATAAATACATTTTTTAATTTTATTTTTTTTCCGTAACTAAGGGGGTGATAACGGGGGATTTGCTTTACTATTTATGGTGGGTTTTTATATTTGGCAGCTGTCGCACGCTAAAAGACGCTTTTTACTGTAAAAATAGTTTTTGCATCACCACATTTTGAGAGCTATAATTTTTCCATATTTTGACCCATCAAGTCATGTGAGGTCTTATTTTTTGCGGGATGAGTTAACGTTTCTACTGGTACCATTTTTGGGCACATGACATTTTTTGATCGCTTTTATTCCAATTTTTGGGACGCAGAATGAATAAAAACCAGCATTTCATGAATTTCTGAGTGTGTTTACACAGTGTGGTAAAATTGATAAAGCAGTTTTATTCTTTGGGTCAGTACAATTGCAGCGATACCTCATTTATGTTTTTTTTCATGTTTTGGCGCTTTTATGCAATGAAAACAATTTTATATAAAAAATAATTATTTTTGCATCGCTTTATTCTGCGAGCTATAACTTTTTTATTTTTTCGCTGATGATGCTGTGTGGCAGCTCGTTTTTTGCGGGACAAGATGACATTTTCAGCGGTACCTTGGTTATTTATATCCATCTTTTTGATTGCGCGTTATTGCACTTTTGTTCGGTGGTATGATGATAAAGCATTGTTTTTTGTTTCATTTTTAATTTTTATATTTTAAGAGGTTCAATAAAGGGGTTAACTAGTGGCGATACCAAATAGGTGTACTTATTTTTTTTTCAAAAAATGAATTTATTGGAGAATATTTTTTTTTAAATTTATTTTGCGTTTTTTTTATAAATTATTTTTACACTCTTTTTTTTTTTTTTACTTTATTACATTGTCCCGGGGGGGGACATTATTGTAATATGTCAGATCGCTGATCTGACTCCTTTCACAGCAGTGTGTCAGATCGGCGATCTGCAGGCATTGCTGGAGGCTTTCTCATGCCTGCGCTCTGCAGGCACTGAGAAAGATGCCTTCCTGCAGGCCCCCGAAGGTCCCCGCCACCATATTGGATTCTGGGAGCTGCAGGGAAGGAGACCCCCGAAGCAGCGCTGCACATCGCGCTGCTGCGGGGGGTCTCAGGGAAGCACAGAGAGAGCCCCCTACCTGCCGTCGCTTCCCTAAATCCCCGGTACACTGCATGTTTGATCACAGTGTGCCAGGGGTTAATGTGCCGGGGGCAGTCCGTGACTGACCCTGACACATAGTGCCGGTGTCAGCTGTGATAATCAGCGCCGCTGATTGATATGACGTACTATTCCATCCTTGGGACCTAGGTCCCAGGTCACATGGACGGAATAGTACGTCTAATGTAGGAAAGGGGTTAAAACCTTTTTTTTTTCACTTTTAGAGATCACAGATATCTTCATAGACCACACAACAATGTATAGCTGAGAAATGGAAGCCTTTAAAATTTTTATATGCTTTTTCTCACTTTTAGTGATCACTGAAATGTTCACAGACCAAGTAACACTGTAAGGCTATGAAATGGTAGCCGACAAAAAATTTTAAAGCTTTTTTTAAGTTTTAGAGATCACGGAAATGTTCATAGACAATGTAATGCTATATGGTTGTGAAACGGAAGCTTACAACATTTTTAAAAGCTTTTCCTCAGTTTTAGAGATTACACATATGTACTATACACTATGAAATAGAGTATGGCTGAGAAATGTAGCCCAGGAAAATGTTTCAGTAATTTTGGGTGTGTTATGTAACACAAAAATGGACTTCAAAGCTCATAATACTTGAAGAATCAAATTTTATTCAATTTTTACAGACCCCACAAAAAAGCTGCAGATATATATTTGCCAATGGACTGCACAGGCCTAATCCCTGCCTACAGGCTGGATTCTGTCACTCTACCTGCTCCTGCAACTGTCCCTCCCTAGGCTAAATGCACAACATATGTGATACAAACAGCAAAGCAAACAATTAGGCCTTAGAAGGTCTGTTAGTATTATGACTCATTTTCAGCACCAGTATCAAGACTACAGACATATGGTTTGTTATGCTGTGTACACAGGCATAGACAAGCATTCTTTCCTTCCTATATGAAGAGACACAGAACTGTGCACTGGAGTTAGTGTGCCGAGCTGGGCAGCACCTGTCATTTTATAATTTCAGCCAGCCAATGTGATTGGCTGACTAAAGACGGCCAGCCAATCACAGTAATGCCACAACCTAGATGGCTACGGCATTACAGTGACTCACAGGCAATGCCTGAATGCTTATTGACTGTGTAACAGGGGACAAAGATGCGGGGCAAGGATCCGAGTTTGAACTCGAGCACCGCCTATTGCTCACCAAGTAACGAGCACATCTAAGCACCATGATACTCATAACAGAGTATCACCGAGCATGTTCTCTCATCCCTACAAGATATGCCTAACGGCAATGGTTAACAGTTGTTTACAATTAACGATATTGAAATCCACCAATTTTAACTATTGTTTGATCTTGTTTTTAATCTTGAACTGTGAATACAGATAGCAGAAAGTGGAGCTTGAGGCACTAGGTAAAAAGAAAATATCCAAAAATATCTACACCTTCCCCATTTTTCTCAAAAAAATCACTAGTGGAAGACCCTCACTAAATCAAGGCCACATAATGAAACATAGCATTAATGTAAGGGTAATTTATTTGATGTTACATTGCTTACCTTTCACCACCTGTTGGATAGCCCTACATCTCATTTCTTAATAACAAATTCCTGATTTATCCTTTGTCCTAATTCCCCTATCTCTGTGACTCCATTTCCGCACTTGGTTCTGCTTCTTTCTTTTATTATTTTCTCCAAATTTATTTCTATATCCCTAGAACGCATACCCATAGAAATCTACACATTCACGCACCTGGGGCCTTTTAGGCCTGTTTACAATTATCATGGAATAACTCAAATAAAAATACTTTTCAAAGTTTATTGCAAAGTAAGGATGCATGCCCACTAGCGCTGGGGTCCGCCAGGACGGGATTCCGTAATGGATCTGACCTCCTGGTGACCCCAGCTAAGGCTGGCGGACGCATACCTGGGGCCTCGCAGGCCTGCCAGGTTACTTGTTTTCTATTTTCTGTAAAATTACTTTAGTTAGAATTTTGAAACTCTAGGTATTCCTCAGGTATATAGTTGTTAGTAATTTCCAGTTGTTCATATATTTTTATGTTATAGGCATTTCGGTATAACAACCTTTTTTTGGGACTACCCCATATTCACGCACCTGGGGCCTTTTAGGCCTGTGTGCAAATAACACGGAATAACTCAAATAAAAATACTTTTCAAAATTTATTTTACAATTGCAAAGTAAGGATGCATTCCCACTAGCGCTGGGGTCCGCCAGGAGGTGATCCATAATGGATCCGTAATCCGTAGAGCAAGTGTTTTTACTATGTCGGAACATAGGTCTTTCTGGACTGGAGCATCAGCTTCTTTGCCACAGTAAATCAGACCATTCATCCCATAATAGCTTGCTGAATCGCACATCCAGAAAATTTTTATGCCATACTTAGCTGGCTTACTGGGCATATACTGAATGAATTTGCAACGTCCCCTAAAGGCAAGAAGTTGCTCGTCCACTGTCACATTATCACTGGAATGGTAAAGCTTTGTACAGTTCTTGATAAAAAGATTCCAGATATAGCTAATAGGGGCTAATTTATCAGTTGCCAACCTCACAGGGTGAGATCTCTTTTCATCAAAACAAAGGCATCTCCGAATACCCTCAAATCTATTGATGGACATAGTAGCTTTGTAGTGTGGATCTGCAAATGGGTTCTGAAATAACTCTCTGATTGGAACATCGTATGATTTTGTCGACCCTCCCAGAAGAGTAAGGCCAATATAAGCATATAGTTCCTCTTTAGTTATATTTTTCCATGTTTTTTTTCTTCCTGACGCGATACGTTTTCCTTCTACGTTAGTACACAAAACTACCTCATCTGCAATATCATCCGAAACAAATTTACAGAAAACATCTCTTTTGGACATGAATTGGGGAATTCCGACAGCTCCTTGAGCAACTCTAATAATGTTATGTGATGGGGTGCGTGCAGGAGCCGCAGCAGTACTGTTCCAAAAAATATTCGTTTTAGATGTTCTATTTGAACGTTCTGCTGGATCCACTACTTCTTCATCATCTGAAGAATCGCTGGACGATGAAGTTGATACATTAGCTGGTGGCATGTATTCTGCATCAGACAAAGAAATTTCACTTTCTTCATCACTATTGAAAACAATCACCTCGATTTCATGGTCAGTCAATCCCCTGGAAGTAGACTGTGCCATTGTAATTTTAGATGTCAGTAAACTAAAAAGAAGAAAAAAAAAGATTACAATCAGGCTTGTGCACTGTAAACAGTATGTGATAAGACTCTTTGTTAGGGTTCCAGCACACCAAGCGATATAAAGCAGGTAAAGTGCAGCCCCCCTCCTCTTACGTCCAACAGATCACTTTCTTGTAGTGCAGTAGAAGCCTCTGGTTTTGGAGCTCAGAAAGTTTCTATTTCCAGACAAAAGAAAGCTGACTTCTTCCTCCAAAGTCTCTCCAGCAATTAGGACAAAAAGACCTGCGATGAGGTCAGAGACACATGACTTTGTGAGGGAGCCTCCCTTCCAAGATCACATGACCATGTTGTCATGCAGAACCCACACTCTTCCCAGCAATAGCAGAGCCGAAATGTCTGTAACATAAAAATATATGAATAACTGGAAATTACTAACAACTATATACCTGAGGATTACCTAGATTTTCAAAATTCTAACTAAAGTACTTTTACAGAAAATAGAAAACAAGTAACCTGGCAGGCCTGCGAGGCCCCAGGAATGCGTTCTAGGGATATCTATGTCTTAAATGGAATCTGTCACTAGAAAAAAATGCTATTCACCTTCAGATATGGGGATAATATGCAGGTTTATAGTGTTACTAAACTGCCCGGCGTATGCACTTAGCTGAATGCTGCAGGGAGAAAATTAACTTTACTCTCCCTGTCAGCGTTTGGTTTCAGTCAGAGGCGATGCCAGAGTCGGTTTATTCACCCCACTCTGAGTATACAGAGCAGTGGCTGCAACTGGGCCTCCACTCTGTATTCTTTGTAGTAACGCTATGAACCTGCAGATTAACCCCATATTTGCAGGTTAATACCGTTTTTATTTCTGGTGACAGGTTCCCTTTAACTCAACCCTAGCATTAGGCACTCTTCTCCATTACACTTTCTGTTTCTGTCTTCTGGTTGTACTTTTATTAATGGATAGCTGTAGTGCAGCTGGGTTGATGCAGTATGACAGACAGGCATTGACTACAGGAGAGTCCAAAAAGCAAAGTCTCTTTAATGTTCAGTGTACTCACAAAATAGAAAAACAAAAGGATATCCTCCAGATCGCAGCCGGGAAACAAGTCCGTAGCCGAGACCTGTTGTCATGGGCGACTGCACCGCTGTGTGTTATGATTGAGTCACCGTAGGAGGCAAAAATAGCAATGCTAGCTAAGTCCAGAAAACCAGAGAAGTTGGCAGCTATCGGATTGCAGACCCCTGAACCTATCAACACAACTAGCAGTAGCCGTGGGGGGCTCCTACGATGCCCTAGGCCCCTCGATCACAGCCGGAGGACTACATAGCCTAAAGACAGAAAGGGAAATCTAAACTGCCCCAGAGCAGACCCCAAAGCAAAAGGCAGCCCCCCACATATAATGACGGTGAAGCAAGAAGAAAGAACAAAACACAGACAGAAAGATAGACTGAGCAAAGATGGGGCCCACGCTAGCTTAGATAGGAAAGGACAGGAAGGCTGCTGTCTGCAATCTGTGAAAAACCCTATGAAAATAAGAGTCAACAAACTGACAGTAAAAAAGGCCCTGAAGACGCTAGGCTTCAAAAAAGCTATGTCAGTACTCAGGAATATTCTGAAGACAGAGCAACAGGCAAAAGGAGATTCAGCTCACCCCAGCAGGGAATGGCAGAATCCAGAAAAGCAAGGAAAACAAAACACTAATGCAAAAAGGCAAAGCAGAAATCTTAGCTTTAGATGAGCAGGAATCAGACTGGTTTCCTAGAAGTCCACAGAGAAATCACCCGCAGGCCAGAAGGGCGTCGGCAGCCTTATATCCAGTCATTAACTCCACTCAGCCAGTCATCATCATCAGCCCCAGGTGTTTGACAATCAGGCTCACTACCTTTCTTCACCAGAAGAGGGAGTTCCTCGGGCCTCAGTAGTGAAGGGGAAAATGAACTCACAACAGCTGTGTATGCTAAGGTGTGCTAGGCCTTTTGGCTCTGCTTGGCTCCGTGTTGCTTCACACAGGCTGAAGTCTTTCAGAGCCTCCTGCTCTGACAAGTTGCAAACCAAGACTGACACACCCAACCCTCTGCTGCAGGAGTGCTCACAAAGAATCTGTGGCAGTAGGCCACATGGAAAACCTGTCTTGGAGGAAGCAGATGGCCCCAATACCATCCTGTAGTCCACTTCAAAAATAAAAGCCCATATCAGGTTTTCTTAAATCTGCCTTGGACAAATAGCTTGCCCAAAAACCAACACTTACTTTTATTTTACATTGTATTCACAGCTATGCCTGTGACTGCAATGCACTCCCTTATCCTGGGGTACTCTTAGCGACTCTCACATATAACACTGGTAACACCGGTCACTGTCTCACATACTCCCTTCTGTTCAAACTTGTGGGGTTGAACATTTGTCACCAAACAGGGGGTCAGTGACAGGGCATCTGCATTTCCCTTTAACTTCACCACCACATGTTTCACTGAAAAACTGAAGTTTTGTAGGGACAGGAACCATCTGGTGAACCGAGTATTCCTTTCCTTTGTGTTTCTCATCCAGACGAGGGGTGAATGGTCCGTTACTAAACGAAATCGACGCCCGAGAAAATGACTTGATGACTACCAACTGAAGCTTTTGTGATGACTTGCCTCCGGGCTTCTTGCACTCAGTATGGTTTCATCCGTACCCTTACCCGGGGCTTGGTGACTATGTCATGTTGGATCACCGAGGTCCGCCCCGGCAGCTCTGAGAATACATCCGCATTGTGTTGCACCAGAACCTGAGCCTCCCATCACTGCTGTTTGGTGAGAGCATCATTTATTTTAACCTGACCCCCGGCTGTATCCTTGGTCGATGCCAGAGGGATCCCCGTTGGTACGACCAGAGTCGCCTCTGTGACCAAACATTCCTGGTACTTCCAGGCTTTTAGCAGTTTGACATGGTACAACTTGCTTGGGTTCCCTTTTTCCGGGTTGGTACACTCTGTAATTCACTTTTCCCACCTTCCCCCGTATCTCATATGGCCTTTGCCACTTGGCCATGAGCTTACGCTCTGTGGTGGGCACTAGTACCAACACCCTGTTCCCTTCTTTAAAGGTCCTGACCTTGGCTCTCTTATTATACATGCGGCTTTGTGCACCCAGGGCATCCAACAGATGCTTCTTCACTATGACATCCACAATCTGGTCCTGCAAGCTCGCCACGTACTCGATCACACTCCGATGCTGAGTTGGTTCCTGTCCCATGTCTCCTTGGCTACGTCCAGCAACCCCCTCGTATGCTTGCCATACAATAGCTCAAACAGAGAGAAACCTAAGGATGCCTGGGGTACCTCACGGATAGTGAACATCAGACAGGTCAATAACATGTCTCAATCCCTCCTGCCCTTGGAGATCGCCCTCTTAAGCATGGATTTAAGGGTCTTATTAAATTTCTCTACTAGGTCGTCGGTTTGTGGGTGGTACACCGATGTGTGCATTTGTTTGTTCCGGAGCAGCTTACATAGCTCCTTGGTCACTTTGGACATAAAATTAGTCCCCTGATCTGTGAGTATCTCCTTTGGCAGTCCAAGGTGACAAAAAATGGCAAACAGCTCACAGGCTATTAGTTTTGTCAAGCTGCGGCAGAGAGGTATCGCCTCTGGGTACTACGTGGCATAGTCAACTTTGACTAAGATATGTTGATGGCCCCAGGCGAATTTCACTATAGACCATACCAGATCCATAGCTATCCACTAAAATGGTACCTCTATGATGGGCAAAGGCACCAATGGACTCCGGTAGTTTGCAGTGGGTGAGGTTAGGTGGCATTCCGAACACATGGTACAGTGCCTCTGGACCTCCGCATAGACACCAGGCCAAAAGAAACACTGCAATATGCGCTCCTGCATCTTTTTTGCCCCCAAGTACCCTTCCAGCATGTGGGTGTGAGTTATGTTGAGCACCGCCCGACGGTAGGATTGGGGCACCACCAGCTGTTCAACCACCTTATCCTCAATTTTATCCACCCTGTACAAAGAATCTTGGTGAATAGCCATGCATGGAAAAACTGCCTCGGCACCTGGTTGCTGAGCCACTCCATTAATCCCTATCACCCTTTCTCGTGCCTGGGCCAGGCTGGGATCCTGGACCTGAGCTGTTCTGAACTTACCAGGGGACACTTCCAGCTTGGTGATCAGTGGGGTCTCCTCGACCTCTCCTGCCAATACCTCCAGGGGAAACGCATCAGGGGTACACTCTGTCCCTAGGTTGGCGACCTCTACGTCAGGTATCCCAAACTCAGGATCTTTGGATTCCTAGCCTGGAATAACATTTACTTTGGGAGGGTTAACCCTGGCCTCCCACAGGGACCAGAAAAGGTGCAAGTCTCTTCCCAAAACAGTCTCATAGGGAAGAGTCTTTATCACTCCCACCACATGTCTTATTTCTCCACATGGGGTGGAAAACGTAACCTCTGCATTTGGGTCCTCTCAGAGCTCCCCATGTATGTACACCACCCCCACTTTCAGACATTTGGGTTTGTCCCCAGCAACTAGTGACCCATGGACCAGAGTCACTAAGCTCCCGGAGTCCAGGAGAACCTCCATCTGGTACTCATTGACGAGTACCTGGGGGGCACCACCAGTGTTCAGCCACCTCATCCCGAATTTTATCCACCCTGTACAACAAATCCTGGTGAACAGCCATGCGGGGGAAAACTGTCTCGGCACCTGGTTGCTGAGCCACTCCATTAATTCCTATCACCCTTTCTCGTGCCTGGGCCAGGGTGGAATTCTGGAGCTGAGGTGTTCTGAACTTACCAGGGGATACTTCCAGCTCAGGGATCGGTGGGGTCTCCTTGACCTCTCCTGCCAATAACTCTAGGGGAAACCTATTGGGGATACACTCTGTCCCTAGGTTGGCGACCCCTACGGCAGGTATCCACAACTCGGGATCTTCTTGTTCCACGCCCGGAATATCATTTACCTTGGGAGGGTTAACCCTGGTCTCCCACAGGGACCAGAACATGGGCAAGTCTCTTCCCAAAACAGTCCCATAGGGAAGAGTCTTTACCACTCCCACCACGTCTTATTTCTCCACATGGGGTGGAAAACGTAACCTCCACGCTCAGGTACTCTCGGAGTTCCCCATGTATGTACACCACCAGCACTTTCCGACCATTGGGTTTGTCCCCAGCAACTAGTGACCCATGGACCAGAGTCACTAAGCTCTTGGAGTCCGTCTGGTACTCATTGACGAGTACCTGGCACAGTTGAGGTTTGCTGCTGGTAATGCCTGCACTCGCAATGCAAACTGGCTGGGCGTACATATATGTATGGCGAATATACCCGCAGGCCATGCGTTCAGCTATTAGGGGGAATTGCCAGCCTGATTTTTTTGGTTGGTGAATGTGTGGGGAGGTTGGCCTGACCGATGAATCTGCTTTCAGTGAGAGGCAGAGGGAATAGCTCAGTGTAGGAATAGAAGCACTGAGATGAAGAATAGGGTGCCGTACTGAGTGTGACTATTAGAGGGCAGTGGGGAGCACAGAAGAGAGTGGTTATGTAACTGCCAGGGGTCAAGGTCACTGTCATTGGTCAGAGGTCTCTGTCAGGTGATAGTGGGCGGAGCTACCAGGGCAGGTAGTATAAAGGCTGAGGGAAGGTTCCAGAAGCTTCAGTCAGCCAGGGGAGCTCACTAGATAGGAGGGTCTGCTGTGAAGTGAAAGGCAGCGGAGGGCCCTCAGAGAGGATCTGATAGGAGAGACGGTCACGGGGGTTGGCCCAAAAGACAGCAACGACAGACAGAGACTGTCTGTGAGTGACCAGTAACGGTGTACTCTGGACGGTGAAGAGCTGTGGTGGAAGTGCCTAGGGCAGCAACAGTGAGGAGAGCCACAGAGGATGCCACGACAGTGAAACAGAGGAAGTGAAGGTACCCGGGTCTGTGTGAGAAGGGGAGTGTTAAATTCCTGTGATAAAGTCTGGAAGTCGTCAAGGAATGGTGAATAAACACGGACCTGTTGAACCCAATTTCTGTCTCAAGTCTCCAGTCTGTCGCCGTCAAGAAGCGGGTCACCCCCACCTATCCCTGCTGTTCTTCCTATCTCATTCATCGTCTCATCTACCCCAGTCCAGCCCTGACCCTACAAATGATTGGCCAAAAAATGTATTTTTTTCAAGCTATGCTACTATATAATAATGAGAAGATAAATATTTAAATGAAAATGTTGTATAATTGAGTCCTTGAGCCAAATATTCAAAAAGCATAAGGTGTTGTTCAATGCAGAAAAGATTACTATGCTGCAAAAGCTTACATTTTACTTCTAACTTTCAATATTTTCTAGCAAGAATTCATTTAGAAGTTGAGGCCATCTGAAACAATTTAAAACCGTATAGTTATGCTACTTTGCACTGTGAATGAGGTTTAATGATAGCTACCATCTCAAATAAGTTCCACAACAGAGAGCAATACTGATTTTCTGGTTCCTTGCACAACCAGATGTTAAATCATAAGGGGAAATTCATCAAGTCTTGTGTTTTACACAGATGCCTTCAGCTGCCTGGATGCCACAGTCAGAAATGTACATGTTATTTTTGCTGTAATTTATGCCACCCCTGGGAGTAGGTTATAGTAAATCTGTAGGATCCAATTCGAAGTACTTGTTCTCACCCACAAAGCTCTCCACAGTGCGGCACCCCCCTGCATCTCCTCCCTCATTTCTGTCTATCGGTCTAACAGACCGCTACGCTCTGCAAACGACTTTCGACTAACCTCTGCACTAATCCGCACCTCCCAATCCTGACTCCAAGATTTCTCCCATGCTGCACCAATCCTATGGAATGCTCTACCCCAAGAAATTAGGACTATCCACAATTTACACAGCTTTAGGCGCTCCCTCAAAACGCATTTGTTCAGAGCGGCCTTGTCACATCGCCGTCGAGCTCAGTGCCTGCTGTTCCCGCCTCGGCCATTGGGAGGCGCCGTGGTTCGCGCCCGAGGGATGGCAGCAACAGTGAAAGGGTTCCTGCGCAGGCGTCTAGTGGACGCAGACTCCGCTCCGCTGTCTGTCATGAAGGGGTTTGTGCATCATCATCGGGTCTGGTCCTGGGGGTGGTTCTGATGACATCAGCAGTCCGGGAGCCTGTGAGGGTTGACCTGATCCCTCAAATACTTTGGGACTGGTCATGCAAGCCGCCGGATATATTCTTGGTTCCCCTATGTGTTACTTTGTGATTGCCTATCGTTAACTCTGACCCCAGCCTGAACTTCTGACTACTCTATTGCCTGCCGTTTTTGTACCTTGCATTTCTCCCGATTACTGACACTGACCTTGGCCTGGATTCCTGACCCCCCTCTACTGCCTGACGATTTTGTACTTCCGCTACTCTCCCGGTTTGTGACCTATGCCTGGACTCTCGACTCTGCCTCTGCCTGCCGTTTCTGTACCTCCACCGCTCGCCTGGTTTCCGACTTCATTTTTGGCTCCCTCACTGCTTTTCTATTGCGACCGTTCTGCTCTGGCACTCTGCTCCTGTTCAAACAGCGCTTCCTGGGCTCTGCAGTAAATCCAGATCCCTGTATAGGGGTAAAGGGTGTCGGTGCTACTCGGGGCGCTGTCTTTCTGCAGCCCAGACTTGCAGACGGACGTAACATTATATCCGACCATAAAAAATAAAACTTTCTCTGGTGTATATATATATATATATATATATATATATCACACATATATAAAGACAGTTTCTCTGAATTTTTTTTTCTTTCCTCTCTTGCCTGAGCTGATTGTTGGCCTAAAACACCTGTTACTAAGCCCCAGTATACAGCCTGGAGGATGAGTCTCACCTTCCTGCTCGAGCATGCTGAAGTTAGGAGACTCCAGGGACAAAGCTGAACATCAGAGATCCGTACCCCGGGAACATCAGCCTCTGAGCAGCTCTGGCTATGGTTGCGCAGAGGCTCAGGTACCGCCCGTAGATGCGGCCAAAGTTTTACTACCTATTTCTTTGTATTTTGGTCAGGATTCTCTGTGCTTAAAAGCCTATGTCGATAGCGGGTCTGAAGGGAATTTTATGGACTCTTTTGCTGCTAAAAAACTTGGTGTCCCACTACTGAAACTTAACATTCCAATTATAACCACAGCTATTAATGGCACGTCCATTATTCTGGAGGGGGTTAAATTTGTTACTGCTAAGATTGCTATGTCAGTAGGAGCACTACATACTGAGCTTATTTCCTTTTTTGTGTTGGACAATCTATCTTCTGCAGTCATTTTGGGGATGCCGTGGCTACGTCAACACAACCCTGTCATTGACTGGCACCTGGGTGATGTGGTGCGCTGGAGCTCCCAATGCCAGGATAATTGCATATCTGTATCAGTAAATCAAGCCAAGGTAAAAAAAAAACCCTTCATACCGTTCGCTCTCAGGGATTATGGAGATGTCTTTTCCGTTATAGAATCTGAGAAACTACCACCCCACAGAGAGTATGATTGTCCTATAGACCTAATTCCAGATGCCCGTCTTCCAAAAGGGAGAATATTTAATCTCTCTGGTCCAGAGCGTCAGGCCATGAATGAGTACATAGCGGATAGCTTAAAAAAGGGGTTCATTAGACCATCTATTTCACCAGTTGGAGCTGGGTTCTTCTTTGTAGAGAAGAAAGATGGTGGTCTCAGACCCTGCATTGACTACCGAGAATTAAACGCAATCACTATAAAGAACCAGTACCCGCTTCCACTCAACCCTGATCTTTTTAATCAGCTAATGGGAGCCCGTTGGTTTACTAAACTTGACCTCCGGGGGCATACAATCTAATCCGCATAAGAGACGGTGATGAGTGGAAGACAGCGTTTAATACACTTCTTGGTCACTTTGAGTACCTGGTAATGCCGTTCGGACTCAGTAATGCTCCTGCAGTGTTTCAGCACTTTGTCAACAATATTTTCAGGGACATCTGTGGTGTGTATGTCGTTGTGTACTTGGATGACATTTTAATTTACTCTACTGACCCTGTGACACATGCTCAACACGTCCGTTCGGTACTGCAGAGACTGCGAGAGAACTCCTTGTTTGCTAAATTGGAGAAATGTGTCTTTTTTGCTGAGGAGGTACAATTTTTGGGGTACATGGTCTCAGGCAGAGGGTTCAGCATGGATCCTGCCAAGATCCAACCTATTAAGGCTTGGGTGCAACCCAAATCGCTGAAAGCACTGCAGCGATTTTTGGGATTTGCCAATTACTACCGTAAGTTTATCAGGGGTTTCT
Organism: Dendrobates tinctorius; assembly: GCF_039654945.1. Lineage (NCBI taxonomy): Eukaryota > Metazoa > Chordata > Amphibia > Anura > Dendrobatidae > Dendrobates > Dendrobates tinctorius. The sequence continues at coordinate 44,810,477 of NW_027361728.1, read as the reverse complement.
CAGAGATCGCCAAGCCACTCACAGATCTAACCAGGAAAGGGGTGGACGTGGCCAATTGGAATCCTGTGGCAATTCAAGCATTTTCTACGTTAAAGGAGTGCTTTGTGGCCAACCCAGTTTTAGTACAACCTGACTTAGACCGCCCATTTATTGTTGAGGTGGATGCCTCCGAAGTCGGAGTGGGAGCAGTGCTATCGCAAGGCACTGCAGCCCTCACTCAGCTGTGCCCATGTGCTTTTTTTTCCCGAAAGTTCTCTGCCACAGAGAAGAACTACGATATTGGTAATCGGGAATTACTAGCAATAAAATGGGCCTTCGAGGAATGGCGTCACTTTCTCGAAGGCGCCAAACACAAGGTCACCGTCATTACTGACCACAAAAACCTGACCTACCTGGAGTCAGCTAAAAGACTGAATTCCAGGCAGGCCAGGTGGGCCTTGTTCTTTTCAAGGTTTGATTTTTTAATCACCTTTCGCCCTGGTACAAAAAATGTGAGGGCCGATGCCCTCTCTCGCAGCTTTTGCCCCACACAAACCGAAGACTGTGAACCCGTTCCGATATTAGCCAATGGGATCGTCGTGTCGGCAGTTTCCTTAGACCTTCTGGAGGAGATCCGTAGGTCTCCAGAACGAGCTCCGGACACTACACCCCCCAAAAATTGCTTGTTCCGAATTCCTTTCGCCTTCAAGTTCTTAAGGAGTCACATGACTCTGTTCTGGCAGGCCATCCTGGGCTCAATAATACCACCAGGTTGGTAACTAGGAACTTTTGGTGGCCGACGGTGGGTCAAGGACTGTAAGAACTATGTTTCAGTATGTGAAGTCTGTGCCCGCGCCAAATCCCCCCATAATCGCTCTGCTGGCTGGCTTCAGTCCTTGCCCACCCCTGAGTGTCCATGGACCCACATCTCCATGGACTTCATTACAGACCTGCCGCCCTCAGATGGGAAAACATGTATCTGGGTGGTGGAAGACAGGTTCAGCAAACAGTGCCATTTTATTCCCCTGTCTGGGTTACCTAACTCCGAAACCTTGAGCAAATTTTTCCTTGTGCACATTATACGTCTTCATGGTGTTCCGTCAAATATTGTGCCTGACAGAGGTACCCAGTTCGTCTCGAAATTCTGGAGGGCGTTCTGTAAACGCATCGGTGTTGAGTTATCCTTCTCCTCGGCCTACCACCCCGAAACCAATGGGCAAACCGAACGTACTAATCAAGCTCTGGAGCAATACCTCCGTTGTTACGTGTCAGGACACCAGTCCGATTGGGTGGAACATCTGCCATTGGCTGAGTTTGCCTTAAATAATCGCTACCAGGACTCCATTAAAACTACCCCTTTTTTTTGTAACCTTGGATTGCATCCGCGATTTGGGTCATTCTCGGCTAGGATGTCGGAGCTCCCTGGGGTGGAGAAAAACATACATCGCTTGAAAACAATATGGTCTGAATTAAATGCGAATTTGAAAGGGGCTCAGGTTAGACAGGCTTCAGCTGCAAACAAACGACGATCCAAGGGGCCACACTTGGGGGTTGGGGACAAGGTTTGGCTTTCTACTAAAAACATCAAACTTAAAGTACCATCTGCCAAACTGGGTCCCAGATTTATCGCCCCATACGAAATTATAGAAGTGGTTAACCCGGTAGCCTTCCGTTTGAAACTTCCGCAGTCATTTAAATTACCTAACGTGTTCCACAAATCCCTTCTCAAACTGTATTGCTCACCAGTTCACCCTGTTCAGTCCCCTCCTCCTCCTGTTTCGGTCGGGGGTACCTTGGAGTATGAAGTCAAGGGTATCCTTGACTCCCGCCTTGTGAGTGGCTCAGTACAGTATCTGGTACACTGGAGGGGCTATGGCCTGGAGGAGAGATCCTGGGTTCCTGCGAGGAACGTCCATGCCAAGGTATTAATTAGGAAATTTCATCTCCTTCATCCTGATAAACCGGGTTTTGAGGGTCCGGAGGCCCCTCTTGGAGAAGGGGGTACTGTCACGTCGCCATCAGACTAGGGGCCTGCTGTTCCGCCCTCAGCCACGAGGAGGCGACGGACGGTCACGCTGCCCGTGGGCTCGGGGGCTGCGGTCCAGGCCTCGACCACCAGGAGGCGCCGGACTGACACATCGCCGTCAAGCTCAGGGCCTGCTGTTCCCACCTCGGCCATTGGGAGGTGCCGTGGTTCGCGCCCGAGGGATGGCAGCAACAGTGAAAGGGTTCCTGCGCAGGCGTCTAGTGGACGCAGACTCCGCTCTGCTGTCTGTCATGAAGGGGTTTGTGCATCATCATCAGGTCTGGTCCTGGGGGCGGTTCTGATGACATCAGCAGTCCGGGAGCCTGTGAGGGATGACCTGATCCCTCAAATACTTTGGGACTGGTCATTCAAGCCGCCGGATATATTCTTGGTTCCCCTACGTGTTACTTTGTGTTTGCCTATCGTTAACTCTGACCCCAGCCTGAACTTCTGACTACTCTATTGCCTGCCGTTTTTGTCCCTTGCATTTCTCCCGATTACTGACGCTGACCTTGGCCTGGATTCCTGACCCCCCTCTACTGCCTGACGATTTTGTACTTCCGCTACTCTCCCGGTTTGTGACCTATGCCTGGACTCTCGACTCTGCCTCTGCCTGCCGTTTCTGTACCTCCACTGCTCGCCTGGTTTCCGACTTCATTTTTTGGCTCCCTCACTGCTTTTCTATTGCGACCATTCTGCTCTGGCACTCTGCTCCTGTTCAGACAGCGCTTCCTGGGCTCTGCAGTAAATCCAGATCCCTGTATAGGGGTAAAGGGTGTCGGTGCCACTCGGGGCGCTGTCTTTCTGCAGCCCAGACTTGCAGACGGACGTAACAGGCCTATCACGTTCACTAATCAGTCATTTTATGTGTAAGTGTGCGTATGTAGCCCATTCACTATCTCAATCTATCCGTCACTCCCTCAAGATGGCTGGACCATCAATGTAAATACATAATTGTAAATACACACCTGTACTCTGTATCGCCCCCACCTCATTGTAAATTGTAAGCTCTCACGAGCAGGGTCGTCTTAGTTCTTCTTATTTTGCTTTAATTATTGCATTGTTAACGTTGTTACTTATGACTTGTGTTTTGAAACTGTTAAACTGTAAAGCGCTGCGGAATTTGTTGGCGCTATATAAATAAAGATTTATTATTATTATTATTATTATTATTATTATTATTATTATTATTATTATTACTATTATTATCTGTCAGGCTGCATTAGGCCACTCCACTTCTACTGTGCCCCAAACACTTTTGGTCAGTTGACTGAGCTGATGTTAAAATGTCAGAAGTCACACTTTTTTATGGAACTACATATTAACTTTTTTAATGTTTTCTATCGACCACTAAGTCTTCCAAATAAAAGCAAAATTATAGAAAACAAAAACTGTTTTAAAAAAAGAGTGGAGGTGAAAAAACTGGGATAACAATAACCCCAATAGAGTAACAGTGGGGAGACCAAAGGAATTGATACTCAGCAGGTGTGGTTGTGCAACCACAGCCCCAAGAAAGGCTCAAAGCTGCTGCAGATACACAAGTGAAAACATGTGAATTGGAATAAAAGGGTTAACTTTTCACCGCCGGTAGGATGTAAAATAAAAGAGGTATCCAGATATGCGGCTTATTAGTTATCACGTTTTGAAATTACAAACTTCTTCATCAGGACAATCCAGTGTTACTGTGATACCTCTTTCATCTTTCATCCTTGATCTGCGCAGAATTAAACCTTTCATTCCAATTCACAGGTTTTTTAAAAAAGAGGGCATATAACTGCAAGCTCCAAGCACGCTGCAATTGTATATGGGGCTACCACCACTGCTACAGTCATTGAATATCAGCAATGCTTTGGGCAGCATGGTGGCTCAGTGGGTTGCACTGTTGCTTTACAGCCTTGAGGTCTTGAGTTCAAAATCCACCAAGGGCAACACCTGCAAAGAGTTTGTATGATCTCCTGTGTTTGCGTGGGTTTTCTCTGATTGCTCCGGTTTCCTCCCACACTCCAAAGACATACTGGTAGGGAATGTAGATTGTGAGCCCCAATAGGGACAATTATGATGTTTGTAAATCGCCGTGGAAATAGTGGCGCTACATAAGCGAATGAAAGAATCTTAACATATGATTGTTTCACATAGTCGCTGAAAATATTTGTTTTGTTAAGAACATTTATCCAAAACTTTAATAATCATATTTATTCAACTAAAAAAAGATTGATTTAAGTCATTAAGCTGCACCTTCATTTTTATCTAATATGAAGCCAGTTAAGATTACGCTATAAATGGCATAATTATATGTTTACCATTTTCTGATGAGAAAAGTAATAGGATAATATGTAACTGCTGGGTATAGCCCAGTACTTGGAGACAGCATGGTGTGAACTTCATTATCTGTTCTAATTCTACAACAGTGCTGAAATACAGTCCTTTGGGCATGCAGAAGCCAGATCTTCTCTGCACCAAGACACCTAGAATGGAGGAGTTTAATCCAGTGAAAGATTCATCTAACAATGTATCAAATCTCCATTTCCCCTTCTTTTGCTGCAAATACAAAAGTTTCCGGTTTACCAAACTTTGTGATTGCCATAGTAAATCTTATGAAATGAAAATTACCATTAACTGGCTGTTCATGAAATGACAAAAGAAAAAGTTTGGAATACTCAAGACAGTAATTTATCATTGCCCTGCAGCTGGCTATGAAGGTCATACAGATGAACAGATTTATGGGTTACTAATATATAATTTGAAATTCACTCAGGTTCCTGCATACATTTATATGCACACACCTTTTGAATCTAGAATCTGCTGCCATTTCACTTTGCAGTAGGAGGCAACCACAAGTCTTTTCAATTACAGACGTCAGATTTTTCATTTAAAGTAAGTATTGGATATATTTACATATCATTTTTATAATAGTTTTTGCATGCTCATTTTTCATTTTGTTGGAGATGACGTTGGAATATTTTATGTTTATTTTGAATAAAACCTTCAAATGTTAAAAATAGTAAAGCTGAAATCATACTTTGTCTACTTAGGCTAAAGCTACAAAGTCAAACCTTAGGTGACCATCTGCCTTAGGTGACCATCTGTTGACTACTATTTTATGCCAATGGTGGATTAACATGGCAGGTGGGTTACAAGGCAGATGGATTCCATAGCCTTTATTTATTTTTTTGCAACAGACGTTGCTAATGATACCTACTGTGGACAAACATACACAGTCTAACTAGCTGCAAAGATCATAAGCAGTAGCAAAATCTACGTGAGTAGTGTATGGTTCCTGCCAGGAAAAGTATTACACATGTAAGATATTTTCAACTTTCAGCTCTAATTTCCCTCTCACTAGTACAGTCCTCATGGACAAGTCAATCATTTTGCTTGAGGAGTGATTTCATAAAAAGTAATTATGCTGTTGTCATATTTCTGTATCTTCCAAAACGAAGAGTATAAGGAACTTATTTTCACTTTGTGTGGATGAAATCTTTCTTCATTAGGGTTAGTCGCATAAAATCTAATTTAATTAGAACAATTACTGAATAGAAAAGCAGGATTAAATTTGTCTTGTCTAGTGACAAATCTCACTTACTTGGCAGCATCTTAAAGCAGGGCATGCATGACTGATGAGGAGAGTTTCATGAATAAAAATACCAGTTCCTAAAACAATAGAAGTGCAATACAGATTATGCCAAAAAAATGACCAGACAATTAAAATCCATTAAAGAGGTTAGTAAAGGGCAATGATATGAAATGTATATTTATAACACTCAATGTCTTCTCAATTTTCCAAATGTGATCATTTGTCTTTATTGTAAATGAAAGGAAAAGTGTTCAATCCTTAGAGCATGTGAATAAGGATGCTTCAGGGCGCTTCCTTCAAAGGATCCTTAACCCAATTTAGAATAAGAGGGTTATATAGCCAAAGAACCAAGTATCTCTGATGTTGAATCAGATGATATTTTATTGGCTACGGGGAGCAAATACAAAACTTTATAAAAGACAATAACAACTTATTAAAAAACACAACACATTTCGTCCATGTAGGCCTTCATCAGGTGCATAGTAAAATGATTTTGTTAGAAGCTATTTATACCCAGTTTTCATTACTAATGGGGTGGTTGTACTATCTATCAAACCACATGCCGGAATTGTGGCACGTTTTTCACCACTTTCATATCTCATTAACAATAAGAACATGGGAGAGGCCCGGAGCCATTTGGTGAGCTGCATTTCTTGCTACATGTTCAAAGACTTACCAGTGGAAAAGTCAAACTTTACATGCCAAAAATGCAAGCTTGTGATCTTGTTGGAGGAAAAGTTGCAAAATCTAGAAGAGAGGTTAGCTACATTGAAAATCATTAAGGAAGGTGAAGAGTTCTTAGACAGAGCAGAATTACATCTTCATGCTACAGAAAGAGATGAAATTCGAAGTGTACCTGAAGAAACAGAGGAATGGAAGCATGTGACCAAGAGAAGCAGGAGGATCGCGAGGCAGTCAGCACTCATACTGCTCAGGAACCAGTACCAGGCTCTCACACAGTACAACAATGAAGAAAAACATCAAGATAAGATGTTGCCCACAAAGAACAACTTTGTAGGCCTCAGAGTTTTCCTGGATGGAGAAAGAAAAATGTTGTGAAGATGAAACAGAGTTGTGGTCGTGGGGGATTCCGTGATGAGAGGAACAGAGGCTGCTATCTGCAGACCGGATATAACCTCAAAAGAAATGTGCTGTCTTCCAGGTGCAAAAATTAAAGATGTGTCTGACAGGCTATCTGACCTACAGATGACTACCCAACCCTGCTAGGACATGTGGGGACAAATGACACAGCAAGAAAGGACCTGGAAACCATCTGCAGTGACTTTAAAAACTTAGGTAAGAAAGAGAAAGAACTGGGAGAACAGGTGGTCTTCTCATCCATCCTACCAGTGGATGGCCATGGAACAAGGAGGTGGAATAAGATTCTGCAGGTGAACAACTGGCTATGTCGATGGTGCCTTCAGCAAGGATTTGGATTTTTGGATCACGGAACAAATTACCTATACGATGGACTACTTGCTAGAGATGAGGTGCACCTTATGAAGACTGAAAAACAAGTATTTGGAAGTCTCGTTGCTACACTCATCAGGAGAACTTTAAACTAGAACAATGTGGGAAGAAAGCAAAAGGCCAGAAAAAGCCATACACCTGACAAATATTTTGAGAACTCTGTTATTAGAAGTGGAAAGGAAGAACAAAGACAAAAAAAATCTAAATAATAAAAATATTGGAGGAAGAGAAACCAATCACAAACTAAAATGTTTCTATGCAAATGCTCAAAGCATGGTCAACAAACAAGGAGAATTCGAACTACTAATGCAGGAAAAGAAATATGATGTCATTGGAATCCCTGAAACTTGATGGGACGATACAAATGATTGGAATACAAAACACTAAATAAACACAAAAGATGTCAGTCACTAATAACAAATTAGTGCCAGATTAGCATGAGGTAGATAGAAAACATCTGTTGTGCAGGAAAGAATGGCAGACCATTCGAAATAATAAAACCAAGGAAAAACCCAACCTGGAAGGAATAAAGGACAAGAGATGAAATAAGTTAAAATACCTTTATTAATGGCGGTAAATAGTGCTAAAACACAAAAGTGTCCGCACTAAAAATATCATGATGATAATAAAAATTATGATAAAATAGCATTAATTAAAAGAACGCCACAACACCAGGAAGGATGATAAATTAATGGAATAATTGTTTAGTAAAAAAGAAGCAGTCCGCCATATGCATCAGCCTAAAAAATATACATTAATAAAGTGACTAAAAAGTTTGAAAAAAGTCAAATGATAATTACTAGCATAAGTTACCATGCTAGAATAGTGCAAACCAAGAAAATGAAAAAATATAGAAAAAAAATTAAATAGCACACTAAAAAAAAGTGTATATATAAAGTGCAATGTGCAATATGATAAAAATTAAAAAAATAAATATTAAAAAATACAAAGAAAAAACATTCATGTGAAAAAAGGAAGGAGTTATGAGGGAGCAGATGATAAATATAGGTTGATTATTCTACTATTAATTAGTATGATAAAACACAAATAATCTTATACACGGAAGTACATTGTAATAGCTGCCAAAGCATGCACAGAGTAATGTTCACAATATAGATAAAATCTAATTCAATAGAATATTCCTGTAGAAATGCAGAGCACCAGCCAATGTAATGTGGGCAGAGTAATGAAACATATGCCCTTTAGAGATGCGTCGCAAGTGATTCCTATGGTAGAATAGAATGCTGGACAGAATATTGAAAGTATAAGCCAAATTACTTGGATAGTGGTATAATTTAGTGTGGAGCACACCTCGATGTGTGTATCGGTTTAACTCCTTCGTCAGGAGGTGATGAAGGAGTTAAACTGATATGCGCATTGGGGTGTAATGATCCTTTGCTAGGTGAAGATAATGGGGCATCAGACTGTGCTGCTCGCCTGTCAGAATAGTATGCCAGATGGGTCCAAGTGGATATAATGGAAAAATAGACTTTATTTCAATAAAGTCTATTTTTCCATTATATCCACTTGGACTCCTCTGGCATACTATTCTGACAGGCGAGCAGCGCAGTCTGATGCCCCATTCTCTTCACCTAACAAAGGATTAAAGGAATAGAAGAATTCAGGCTATCTTTAAACAGATAGTGAGGGAATACTTAGCTAACATAAAATAATTCAAGTTCCCAGGGCCAGATGAATTACACCCCAGAGTATTGAAGGAGAAAGCAGAAGAAATTTTTGAATCACTCTCTATAATCTTTGAAAATTGTTGGAGAACAGGAGAAGTCCCAGAAGACTGGAGAAGAGCAAATGTTGTTCCTCTCTTCAAAAAGGGGAAGAAGGTGGACCCAGGGAACTGTAGGCCGGTGAGTCTAACTTCTATACCAGGAAAGATCTTTGAACAAATTATTAAACAACATGTATGTAAGTACCTGGATAAGAATAAAGTGATTAACCAGAGTCCGCATGGGTTTGTAGCTAATAAGTCATGTCAGACTAACTTAATTTCCTTCTATGACAGAATCACTGACTGGGTAGATCAGGGAAATGCTGTAGATATAGTATATCTTGAAAAAATGACTAAGTATGGAATGGACAAGGCAACTGTTAGGTGGATTCATAACTGCCTTAGTGATCGGACCCAAAGTGCGGTCGTAAATGGCTGTACATATAGTTGGAAAAATGTCTCAAGTGGGGTACCGCAGGGCTCTGTTCTGGGCCCTGTATTGTTCAGCATCTTTATCAATGATTTAGATGAGGGAATTGAGGGTAAACTGATTAAATTTGCTGATGACACAAAGCTAGGAGGGATAGCTAATAATAGAGAGAGAGAGGATTCAAAAAAGATATAAATAAACTGTAGCAATGGACAGCAACTAACAAAATTGTTTTTAACAGGGAAAAATGCAGAAAAAGGTACTACATCTGGGCAATAAAATGAAAAAGCACATACAAAATGGGAAGAATAGGGCTAAGCAATAGCACATGCACATGTGAAAAAAACTTGAGTATACTAATAGATCACAGACTGAACATGAGTCAACAATTTGATGCAGCAGCAAAAAAAGGCAAATACAATTCTGGGATATATTAACAGAAAAATTAAGCCTAGATTACGTGAAGTCATTATTGCCCACTACTCCTCTTTGGACAGACCTCATATGGAATTCTGTGTCCAGTTTTGGGCACCACATTTTAAAAAAGACATCAACAAACTGGAGCAAGTTCAGAGAAGAGCGACCAGAATAGTGACCGATCTGCAGACCATGTCCTATGAGGAACGGTTACAGAATTTGGGAATGTTTAGCTTGCAAAAAAGAAGACTGAGGGGAGACTTAATAGTTGTCTACAAATATCTCAAGGGCTATTCACATTGTAGAAGGATCATCTTTATTCTCATAAGCACATGGAAACACAGATAAGATATTAGAAAAACTTTTTCACAGTTATGGTGATCAATGAGTGAAACAGGCTGCCACGAGAGATGGTGAGTTCTCCTTCAATGGAAGTCTTCAAACAGTGGCTGGACAGATATCTGTCTGGGATGATTTAGTGAATCCTGCTTTGAGCAGGGGGTTGGACCAGATGACCCAGGCGATCCCTTTCAACTCTACCATTCTATGATTCTATGTATTTTATAACTTCAGAATATTTAACACACATATTATATAACATCACCCCTCCTTCACCTATCCCAGTGTTAAAACAATATGTCTATAAAATCAAGGCAATCACACATGTCAAAATACATGCTCACAAGTTACACATTTAGTGTAAATTAAAGAAAAAGTGTTCAAGCCTTAGAGCATGAACCACACTCTGAATTTTCTCATGATCTACCAATATTCATGCAACCTTGGAAATAGTTGAGCAATATTCTAACTAGAGATGTCAAGACATTGTGACCTTTTGAGCACTTGCACAGAACACTTCCAAGCCTCATCAGACACAGAATTCCTGGCTTAATGTGATAGGCCTGTGGATTTTAGCATGAGTAACGTGGATTAAAAGATTATTATTATTATTATTTATTATTATAGCGCCATTTATTCCATGGCGCTTTACATGTGAGGAGGGGTATACATAATAAAAAACAAGTACAGTAATCTTAAACAGTACAAGTCATGACAGGTACAGTAGGAGAGAGGACCCTGCCCACAAGGGCTCACAATCTACAGGGGATGGGTGAAGATTCAGTAGGTGAGGGTAGAGCTGGTCGTGCAGTGGTTTGGTCGATCGGTGGTTAATGAAGGATGTAGGCTTGTCGAAAGAGGCAGGTCTTCAGGTTCTTTTTGAAGGTTTCAATGGTAGGCAAGAGTCTGACATGCTGTGGTAGAGAGTTCCAGAGTATGGGGGAAGTGCGAGACAAATCTTGTATCCGATTGTGGGAAGAGGAGATAAGAGGGGAGTCGAGAAGAATATCTTGTGAGGATCGGAGGTTGCGTGCCGGTAAGTATATGGAGACGAGGTCACAGATGTGTGGAGGACACAGGTTGTGGATGGCTTTGTATGCCATGGTTAGGGTTTTGAACTGGAGTCTTTGGGTAATGGGGAGACAGTGCAGGGATTGACAGAGGGGAGAAGTTGGGGAATAGCAAGGGGACAGGTGGATTAGTTGGCAGCAGAGTTTAGAATAGATTGAAGGGGTGCGTGAGTGTTAAGAGTGGAGACCGGAGAGCAGGAGGTTGCAGTAGTCAAGGTGGGAAATGATGAGGGCATGGACTAGGGTTTTTGCAGACTCTTGGTTGAGGAATGTACGGATATAGGAAATATTTTTGTGTTGAAGTCGACAAGAAGTGGAAAGGGCTTAGATATGTGGTTTGAAGGAGAGATCAGGGTCAAGGATTACCCTGAGGCAGCGAGCTTGTGGGACTGGGGAGAGTGAGCAGCCATTTATTTTAATGGATAGGTCCGTTGGGGGGGTCGAGTGAGATGGAGAAAAGATGAAGAATTCTGTTTTGTCCATATTAAGCTTTAGAAATCTAGTGGAGAAGCAGGATTAAATAACAGACAGACATTGTGGGATTCTGGTTATTAGGGAGGTGATACCTGGTCCAGAGATGTAGATCTGTGTGTCCTCAGCATAGAGGTGATACTGAAAGCCATGAGATTCTATGAGCTGTCCCAGTCCGAAGGTGTAAATGGAGAAGAGCAGGGGCCCTAGGACTGAACCTTGCAGGACTTTGACAGATAGAGGGCGAGGTGAGGAGGTGGTGTGCGAGTGGGAGACGCTGAATGTCCGTCTGTTAGCTATGACGAGATCCAAAATAGGACCAAGTCTGTGATGCAAAGAGATGACAGGGTCTGTAGTAATAGGGAGTGGTCCACTGTGTCTAAGGCAGAGGACAGAGTATTGTCGCTTGGCTTTGGCGGTTAATAGGTCATTGTTGACTTTAGTTACGGCAGTTTCAGTGGACTGATGTGCTAAGGACTGGAGGGGGTGACAGGGAGAAGCAAAGGGGCTGGAGATGAGCAATGAAATGAACACAAGGACTTTTTAAAATATTTTTTATATATTACATTTATGATGCTCTGAAATCTGGAGGTACTTTAAAGCATAATACGAGAGGGGCAGTAAATTCACAGAGAATAACTTTTACTCAAATCAAACGTCCTGGAAAAATCAGCGCAAGCATAGAAATTAAAATTTTGCATGATACGATCATCTCTACTTCTAACCAACATGTCCAATGGTTAAGAACTGCTACTGTCAGGATCGTGTCAGCGTCAGCAACTGCCATGGCTGAGCAGGGTGACTTACCCACACTGCGGGAGAGCACGGGGCCCAATACGGTAGTGAAGGTTTAAGCAGACAGGACCTGAGGCATGGAAAATAGTAAGGAGTACCAGGACCTACGATCATGTGACTGCAGGGGGCGGGGCTTAGCATCCTACTACTGCAGATGATGTAATGTACCTACTGCAGGAACACTGTAGTAGAGGAGAGGAAAACACAGGTCAGACAAGCAGAGGTCATACACGAGAGGGCGGTGCGGTACAAAAGGGATGAGCAGAGAATAGTCAAGTCACAAGCAGAGAGTCATACACGAGAGGGCGGTGTGGTACAAGAGGGACAGGCAGAACTTATAACAGGGACAGAACTGGATCAAAGCCAAACAAGCAACAAGTTATCAGGCACAAGGCACACGTACACAAGAGGTCAACTAACTCAGCCGAGGGCAAGAGTATAACTGACACCGGACCCAGGTCCAGTGAGCATTAAATAGCCACCCTTTGCCAGAGAGAGGCAGAAACAATTAACCCCCTGTCTGACCAGGACGGGCCAAAGCGAAACCCCGTCCTGGATCATGACAGTACCCTCCTCTCAATGGGGGGCCACTGGACACCCAGGTCTCTCAGGATACTTGGTGTGAAAGGCCCAGACCAACCGATCCGCATGAACCAATCGAGCAGGAACCCACGACCATTCTTCAGGACCGTAGCCTTTCCAATGTACCAGATATTGAAAGGCACGACGGACCAACCAAGAGTTGACAATTCGTTCCACCTCGCACTCAGACTGCCCGTCTACCAAAACCGGTGGCGGGGAAGCTGATGATCCCTCCCCACCAGACCTCACAGGTTTCAAAAGGACCTTATGGAAAACATTGGGGATCCGTAGAGATGGCGGGAGACGCAACTGAAAAGCCACCGGGTTAACTGCTTCGGTAATTTCATAAGGACCTATAAACTTAGGTCCAAGCTTCGCAGAGGGGACCTTGAGCCTTATATTCTTGGTAGATAACCATACCTTATCCCCAATCTGAAACACCGGTCCCACGGATTGTTTTTTGTCTGCAAAAAATTTAAATTTATCCTGGGCCTTCGTAATGTTACTCTGGACCTTCCGCTATACCTCCCCCAACCGCTGGATAGTCTCATCCGCCCCAGGACGCCCAGAGTTCAAACGAGAAAATTCTCCAAAATGAGGATGAAACCCATAATTGCAAAAAAAGGAGATGTACCCGTAGACTGGTTAACACAGTTGTTAAATGCAAACTCAGCCACCGGTAACACAGAACACCAATCATCTTGTCGGTCTAGAGTCAAGCAATGCAGAATTTGCTCCAGAGACTGATTGGTCCGCTCGGTCTGCCCATTAGTCTCTGGATGATAAGCGGATGAAAAGGACAGACCAATACCCAACCTCTTACAAAAAGCCCTCCAAAATCTGGAAACAAATTGCACTCCTCTATCAGACACCACATTCAAGGGTACCCCATGCAACCGCACCACATGCTCAACAAACAATCTGGGCAATGTTTCCGCATTAAGTAGAGCTGCCAAAGGTACAAAATGTGCCTGCTTACTAAGCCTGTCCACCACAACCCAAATGACGGTATTACCCTTGGAGGGGGAAGGTTGGTGATGAAATCCATGGACAAATGAGTCCATGGTCTCTCAGGAATTGGCAGTGGTACCAATTCCTCGGCCGGCCAGTAATGGGGGGTTTTTGCACGGGCACAAACATCACATGCAGACACATATTCCCCAACATCAGAGGCAAAAGAAGACCACCAGAATACTCTAGCAATGGCCTTCTGGGTAGCCGAGATCCCTGGATGTCCACCTAGAACTGAGTCATGGAACTCCCGGAGGACCTTGAGATGAAACTGAGCTGGCACAAAAAGTTTATTCACCGGCTTAGCTGGAGGTGCAAGAGACTGGGCTTCCCGAATCTCCCGTTCCAACATATTAGAAACACCTGCCACCACACCCCAGGCTGAAGAATGGAGGATGGAGGTTCGGGGGGGACACCGGATCTAGACTGCGTGACAAGGCATCAGCTCTGACATTTTTGGATCCTGGCCGAAAAGTGATTGAGAAGTTGAATCGGGAAAAAAAAGTGACCATCTAGCCTGTCTGGGAGTCAACCTTTTAGCTGACTCAATGTAAGTTAGGTTTTTGTGGTCCATAATTACGGTTATAGGATGGACAGCCCCCTCCAAAAAATGCCTCCATTCTTCAAGTTCTCGATTCCCAACATCATAGTTTCTCTCTGCAGGGGAGAATATTTTAGAGAAAAAGGCGCAAGGTCTCAAATTGGTCAAGGTGGCGGGTCCCTGGGACAATACCGCCCCCACTCCCACCTCTGAGCCGTCCACCTCAACAATAAATGGTTCAGACGGGTCCGGTTGAATAAGAACCAGAGCAGACATGAAACATTTTTTTAAAAACTAAAACGCCGCTATCGCGGCGGCTGACCAATTCTTGATATCGGCCCCCTTTTGAGTCATGTCTGTGAGGGGTTTAACTACCTGTGAGAACCCCCTTATAAATTTACGATAATAATTGGCGAATCCTAGGAAACACTGCAGAGCCTTCAGATCACAAGGTTGAACCCACTCGACAATGGCCTGCACCTTATTAGGATCCATGTGATACCCTTCAGCAGACACAATGAACCCCAGAAAAGACAGTTCCTGAACAAAAAATAAACATTTCTCTAGTTTAGCAAAGAGACAGTTCTCCCGAAGCCTTTGGAGAACTGCCCGAATATGACCAATGTGAGCCTGTTTACCAGGAGAGTAGATCAATATGTCATCCAAATAC
Organism: Dendrobates tinctorius; assembly: GCF_039654945.1. Taxonomy (NCBI): domain Eukaryota; kingdom Metazoa; phylum Chordata; class Amphibia; order Anura; family Dendrobatidae; genus Dendrobates; species Dendrobates tinctorius. Next base: position 44,795,376 of record NW_027361728.1, on the reverse strand, counting down.
ACCACCACAAAACATCCAATAAAATCAGAGAACACATGATGTATGAAATTTTGGAAGACTGCTGGACATTGGTCAGACCGAAAGGCATGACCAAATTTTCAAACAACCCTTCAGTAGTGAGAAAAGCAGTTTTCCACTCATCTCCTTCCCGGACTCGGATAAGGTTATTCGCTCCCCGTAGATCTAATTTCGAAAACCACTTAGCTCCAGACAACTGGTTGTATAAATCAGGAATATGTGGGAGGGGATACGTATTTCTCACAGTTATCTTATTTAACTCACGAAAATCGAGGCATGGGCGTAAACCACCATCTTTTTTCTTTACGAAAAAGAACCCCGCCGCCACGGGAGAAACACGGGAGAAACAGAAGGACGAATGTGTCCCTTACGGAGACTCTCGGAAATGTATTCCTTCATCACAGCCCGTTCTGGACCTGAAAGGTTATACAAGCGGGCCTTGGGTAATTTAGTACTCCGGAATACCTTCCAGACCCATGGACGACACCGACACAGTAACCAGACATTTTTCAGAACAATAGGGACCCCATTTAACAATGTCCCGAGATTCCCAATTAATCACAGGATTATGTAATTGTAACCAGGGGAACCCCAACACCAGTCCCGCAGGCAGGTTGTCCATAACAAAACATGAAATATGTTCCTGGTGCAAGGAACTCACTTTAAGGAGAAACTCTTCTGTACAAAATGTGACATCATTCTTAGCCAGTGGTGTTTTGTCAATGGCAACAATGTGAATAGGAGTCCCCAACCTAACTGTCCCTAACTTACACCTGGACACCAAGTCAGAGTCAATAAAGTACAACAATGATCCACAATCCACAAAAGCAGAAGTGATTGTTGAGACACTCCCACAACAAAGTTCCACTTGTAATAACATTTTAGAAAATGGAGAAAAGGGTACCTGAGAGCCTGGGTGACCTCCACGACAATCACCTGGGCTCAGTCGCTTGCAGGTTGGTGGACAAGAAGAGCAATCCTTTTTCCAATGTCCATAATCCCCACAGAAAAAACAGCACTTTCCCAAGCGCCGTTGTCTCTTTCCTTTCTCCTTGAAGTCGATGGTTCCCATCTCCATGGTTTCCAATGTATGACTGGCTCCCCTTCCTTGAGAACATAATGGGGTTTCAACCTGCATCACTCCCCTGGCCCGTAGCCTGCGATCCATTTGGACGGCTTCTGTCATAGCCTCCTCCAGGGAATCAGGTGGAGGGTGGAGTGCAAGGCATCTTTTAGATGTTCAGACCGGCCTTTACGGAACAAACCCTGGAGGGCGGCAACATTCCAGCAAACCTCAGCAGCCCAGTGTCTGAACTCTGAGCAGAACCACTCGGCTGAGTGCTTCCCCTGACACACACTCATCACCCTGTCCTCAGCCATACGCTTCAGATCAGGCTCATCATAAATATGCCCTAAGGCCTCAAAAAATGAATCCACAGTCATACGCTCAGGGGCAGTGGTAGGAAGGGAGAAAGCCCAATCCTGGGAAGATCCCCATAACAGAGACATAATGATCCCTACTCTCTGACTTTCATCCCCCGAAGAGTGTGGTCTCAATGAAAAAAAAGCTTACAGCCCTCCTTGAACACTTTGAATTCCCTTCTATCTCCAGAAAAAGTATCTGGTAACTTAACGGGAGATTCAGGGGAAATTACTGTAACCTCCCGAGCCCCTGATGATAAAACCCCCTGCACAGTGTCAGCAATCAGCTGTTGAGACTGAGCCAGGGCTTGTTTTTCCCCCAGGAGTCTCTGAGACATCTGAGTCAGATGCTTGACCTGATCAGCCAAGGCTTGTATGGGATCCATGAGGATAACACACACTTTTTTTTTTTTCCTCTTCAGAGGAAAAAAAAACTGAAACGGTCAGTTATAATGTCAGGATCCTGTCGGCATCGGCAACTGCCACGGCTGAGCAGGGTGACTTACCCACACTACGGGAGAGCACGGGGCCCAATACGGTAGTGAAGGTTTAAGCAGACAGGACCTGAGGCATGGAAAATAGTAAGGAGTACCAGGACCTATGATCATGTGACTGCAGGGGGCGCGGCTTAGCATCCTACTACTGCAGATGATGTAATGTACCTACTGCAGGAATACTGTAGTAGAGGAGAGGAAAACGCAGGTCAGACATACAGAGGACATACACAAGAGGGCGGGGCGGTACAAAAGGGATGAGCAGAGAATAGTCAAGTCACAAGCAGAAAGTCATACACGAGAGGGCGGTGTGGTACAAGAGGGACAGGCAGAACTCGTAACAGGGACAGAACCGGATCAAAACCAAACAAGCAACAAGCTATCAGGCACAAGGCACACGTATGCAAGAGGTCAACTAACTCAGCCGAGGGCAGGAGTATAACTGACACCGGACCCAGGTCCAGTGAGCATTAAATAGCCACCCTCTGCCAGAGAGAGGTAGAAACAATTAACCCCCTGTCTGACCAGGACGGGCCAAAGCGAAACCCCGTCCTGGATCAAGACAGCTACAATCTTAACCACACAACAAAAAGGTACTGCATTGTCATATAATTAAATGAGAGTGGGTTTATTCACCCTATGCATAATGCTATCTTAACTGCTTTGTCAAGGGTAATATAGTTTGTACCCCGACAATTTTAAATCTGGTGTCTACAGCTGAGGATGATCATATAACCATTTAACAAATTCAAAGCATAGATTATGTAGATGTATAACAAATAGAATTATTCTGTTCTTTGCTGCTGTCCAAGCCTGCCCCACTCTAAGAATTTGAGAAACAAAGACTCTTGCAACAGGTTAATTATGTATCGAGGGGAGATTTTAACACTGGAGCATGTGTGGATGACATAAGTCCCATCATATACTAAATAGCGGAAATAATTAACATTCCACAGTGAAAGATGACCACATCACCAGTGCATGCATAGTAATCATCAACCCAAACTGTATGCAGTGTTGACACCGGGCTTGCATGGATGTACAACATACAAATATACAGTGGCATGTAAAAGTTTGGGCACCTCTGTTGAAAATCACTGTTATTGTCAACAGTTAGGCAAGTTGAAGATGAATTGATCTCCAAAAGGTCTAAAGTTCAAGATGACACATTTCCTTTGTATTTTAGGCAAAAACAAACATTTTCATATTTTACATTTTAAAAATTACAAAAATTAAAATGGGCACTCTTCATGGTTAGTACCTAGTAGTACCCCATTTTGAAAGTATCACAGCTTGAAAATGCTTTTCGGAGCCAAACAAGAGTCTTTCAATTCTTGTTTGAGGGATTTTCATCCATTCTTCCTTGGAAAATTCTTCCAGGTCTGTGAGATTCCTGGGTCGTCTTGCATGTACTGCTATTTTGAGGTCTAGCCACAGAATTTCAATGATGTTCAGATCAAGGGACTGTAAAAGCAATTGTAAAATGTTCAGCTTGCTCCTTTTGAGGTAGTCTATGGTGGATTTTGATGTGTGTTTAGGATCATTATCCATTTGTAGATGCCATCCTCTTTTCAACTTCAGCTTTTTTACAGATGGTGTTATTTCTACCCTAGAAATGTTCCTGTGCCATTGGGCACAATACAACTCCAAATCATGATTGATCCACCCTCATGCATAATGGTTGGCGAGATGTTCATTTCCTGAAATTCTGTGTCCTTTTTTCTTCACCCATACCTTTGATCATTGTGGCCAAAGAGTTCTATTTGAACCTCATTGCTCCACAGGACTTGTTTCCAAAATGCATCAGGCTTGTTTAGATGTTATTTTGCATAATTCTGATGCTGAATTTTATGGTGAGGACACAAGAGAGATTTGTGTCTGATGACTCTTCCATTAATGTGCATGTATGTGCAGTTGTCTCAGAACAGTAGAACTATGTATCACAACTCCACAGTCTGCTGAATCTTTCTGAAGGCCTTTTGCTGTTTAGCGGGGGGTTCTGATTTGCCTCTCTAGCACACCTATGAGCAGCTCTCACTGAAAGTTTGCTTGGCCTTCTAGACCTTATCTTGACCTCTATTGTTCCTGCTATCTGCCATTTCTTAATTACATTTCAAACTGAGGAAAGGGCAACTTGAAAACGCTTAGCTATCTTCTTATAGCCTTCTCCTGCTTTCTGGATCTCCACTAGTTTCATTTTCAGAGTGCTAGACACCTGCTTAGAAGAACCCATGGCTGCTGTTTTTTGAGCAAGGTTAGAGAAGGCTGGGTTTTTATAAAGCTGGGAACTTTAACTGAAATGTTGGTTAAAGTTATCCGGGCACACAAATCTCCAAGGGTGCCCAAACTTTTGCATCAGCAGTTTTTCCTTTTTGCAATTTTTAAAATGTAAAAAAATGATAATTTCTTTTGCATAAAATGCAAAGGAAATGTGTCATCTTTAATTTTATGCTTTTTAGAGATAATTTCATCTCTAAACTGTTGCTTAACTGTTAATAAAAACAGTAATTTTGACCAGGGGTGCACAAACTTTTACATGCCACTGTATGCGATAAAAGTGATGGCTGAAAGTAGCATATACTCAAGTCAAATTAGTAGTGAGGTAAAACACAGGCATGCTCGACCCTGATATTAGCATCACAGAATGTACAAAGCAAAAGCATGTAAAAATGATAATTAGATCAAACAAACTTGGCATCAGAATCTAGTGCTTTTTAAGTGAAAAAAATATATAGACTAAAATTGTCATGGAAAATTAAAGATAGCTATAACACCAATCCATGAGGGTGATGACCGCTATACAGTTGCGTAAAAAAGTGTTTGCCCCTTCTTGATTTCCTATTCTATTGCATATTTGACATACTTAAATGTGTCTAATCACCAAAAAAAATTAACCCCTTAGTGACAGAGCCAATTTGGTACTTAATGACCAAGTCAATTTTTACAATTTTGACCACTGTCAATTTATGAGGTTATAACGTTGGAACGCTTCAACGTATCCCACTAATTCTCATACTATTTTTTCATGACATATTGTACTTCATGTTAGTGGTAAAATTTTTTCGATATAATTTGCATTTATTTATGAAAAACACAGACATTTGGCAAAAATTTTGAAAATTGTGCAATTTTCAAATTTTTGTGCCTTTAAATCAGAGTGGTGTCACACAAAATAGTTAATAAATAACATTTCCCACATGTCAACTTTACATCAGCACAATTTTGGAAAAACAATTTTTTTGTTAGGATGTTGTAAGGGTTAAAAGTTGACCAGCGATTTCTTATTTTTCCAACAAAATTTGCAAAACCATTTTTTTAGGGACCACCTCACATCTGAAGTGAGTTTGGGGGGTCAATATAACAGAAAATACCCAAAAGTGACACCATTCTAAAAACTGCACCCCTCAAGGTGAGCAAAACCACATTCAAGAAGTTTCATAACCCTTCAGGTTCTTCACGAGAACTAAAGCAATGTGGAAGAAAAAAAGTGAACAAAAAATTTACTTTGGAACCTTTTTTTATATTTTTACTAGGATATCAGGAGAAAATATGTTGTGCAAGTTCTCCTGAGTACGCCGATACCCCATATGTGGGGAAAAGCCACTGTTTGGGTGCATGGCAGGGCTCAGAAGGGAGGGAGCAAAGATTGACTTTTTGAATGCAAAATTGGCTGGAATCAAAGGTGGCGCCATGTCACATTTGGAGACCCCTGATGTACCTAAACAGTGGAAACCCCCCCAATTCTAACTCCACCCTTAACCGCCGCATACAGTATAATCACAGAGTGACAGGATAGAATAGATAGAATAGATATATACACATAGAATAAGTGTGTATATATCTAATATGTAAAGCTCAAGTGAGTGTATGTATGTGTGTATGTCCGGGATTGGCATCCGCACCGTCGCAGCTACAGCCACAAAATTTGGCAGTCACACGTCTGGACCCCGAGAGTGTCCTAGGCAATGTTGTGAGACAAAATTTTAACCCCGTGCATTCCAATGTGTGTGTATCAAGCCCCGCCCCTCATTATGATGTCATAATGGATGCCATGGCGACGCTGATGTCATCATAGATTGCAAGCCCCGCCGCTCACTATGATGTCATAATGGTTGACTATGGGGTGGAGGATGTGTGATGGGTATATGGGCACTGGACTATGGGATGGAGGATATGTATGACGGGTATATGGGCATGGGACTATGGGATGGTGGATATGTATGATGGGTATATGGGCACGGGACTATGAGATGGAGGATATGTATGATGGGTATATGAGCATGGGACTATAAGATGAATGATGTGTGATGGGTATATGGGCACTCGACTATGGGATGGCGAATATGTATGATGGGTATATGGGCATGGGACTATGGGATGGAGGATGTGTGGTATATGGGCATGGGACTATGGGATGGAGGATGTGTGATGGGTATATGGGCACTCGACTATGGGATGGAGGATATGTATGATAGGTATATGGGCACGGGCCTATGGGATCGTGGATATGTATGATGAGTATATGGGCACGGGACTATGGGATGGAGGATAATTATAATTTGCTATAACTAGCCACAGCTTGTTACTATGTCCGGGCAGCGCCGGGCTCTTCAGCTAGTACTGTATATATATATATATATATATATATATATATGTCTTTATATTTTATAGAGAGCTATATAGAAGAATAGCCGGTAATTTATTTGTCAGCTTTTGTAAAATCACTGCAGAAGCAGACAGGATAGAAGACATGGTTTACATTCAGTAAATCCATAAAGAATAGGTAGATAAATACATGCCAGTGACAAATACAATTATTATACTGTTTGCAAAATACTAGACATGTATTTATTTAATAAAAGATTATTTCACTGAAAAAAATGGCGTGGGGTCCCCCCTATAATTAATAGCCAGCAATGGCTTTGTAGACAGCTGAGGGCTGATGTTAATAGCCAAAGAAAGGACCATGAATAGTGCCCCCCCTGTCTAAAAACATCAGCTCTCAGCCGCCCCAGAAAAGGCGCATCTCTAACATGCGCCAATTCTGGCACATAGCCTTGATCTTCCCACTGACCTGTAGCGGTGGCATATGGGGTAATACCTGGGGGGTTGATGTCAACTTTCACTATTGTTATTTTTTTATTTTTTACAGGAGATCGCGTGCGTCGCATGGCTTAGGTTTTATTAAGAATAATAAAGGAGTCTGTGTCTTTATTTCAAATAAAGGATTTTTTAATTGGTGTTTGTGCTTTCTTTACTATTTGACTATGGGGTTAGTAATAGAGGCGTCTTACTGACGCCTCTCTATTACTAACCTTGAGGCTTGATGTCACCTGAAAGTCGAGACCCCAGTAGTCAAGACCTTGGATAAATTCTGACTCTGGGGGGCACTATACCTTTATTCCTCAGCACCATTAAAAAGCAGCACTGTGGTACCCTTAACTGCCGCCATTAAAAGGCATATCGGTGGTCATTAATGGGTTAAATATTAGACAAAGATAACACAAGTAAACACAAAACGCAGTTTTTAAATAAAGGTCTTTATTAAGGGCCCTGTGTGAAAAAGTGATTGTGTCCTAACCCTAATAACTGGTTGGGCCACCTTTAGCAGCAATAACTGCAATCAAGCATTTGTAATAACTGGCAATGAGTCTTTTACAATGTTCTGGAGGAATTTTGACCCAGTCATCTTTGCAGAATTGTTGCAATACAGCCACATTGATAGGTTTCCGAGCATGAATCTCCTTTTTAAGGTCATGCCACAGTATATTGGATTAAGGTCCGGGCTTTGACTAGGCCATTCCAAAGTCTTTATTTTTTATTAAGCCATTCAAAGGTGGATTTGCTGGGGTTTTGGATCATTGTCTTGCTGAATAAGCCAAGTGAGCTTCAGTTTGAGGTCATGAACAGATGGTGAACATTCTCCTTCAGTCTTTTTTGGTAGACAACAGAATTCATGGTTCCATTTACCACAGCAAGTATTCCAGATCCTGAAGCAGCAAAACAGCCCCAGACCATCACACTACCACATTTTAATGTTGGTATAATGTTCCTTTTCTGAAATGCTGTGTTACTTCTACATCAGATGTAATGGGACATGCACCTTCAAAAAAAGTTCAATTTTTGTCTCATCAGTTCAGAGAGTATTCTCCCAAATGTCTTGGGGATCAAGATTTTTTTCTGGAAAAACTGAGATGAGCCTTTATGTTCTTATCGCTCACCAGTGGTTTTAGTCTCGGAACTCTGTCATGCAGGCCATTTTTGCCCGGTCGCTTTCTGATGGTGCAGTCATGAACATTGACCTTAACTGAGGCAAGTGAGGTCTGCAGTTCTTTGGAAGTTGTTATGGAGTCTCTTGTGAACTCAAGGATGAGTTGACGCTGTGCTCGGGGTAATTTTGGTCTGCTGGCCACTCTTGGGAAGTTTCACCACTGTTCCATGTTTTCACCAATGTAGATAATGGCTCTCACTGTGGTGAGTCCCAAAGCTTGAGAAATGGTTTGATAACCTTTTCCAGACTGATAGATCTCACTTACTTTGTTTTTCATGTGTTCCAGAATTTCTTTGGCATGATGTCTAGCTTTTGAGGATATTTTGGTCTACTTTGTTAGGCAGGTCCTATTTAAGTGATTTCTTGATTGAGTAGAGGTGTGGCAGTAATTAGGCTTGTGTGTGTGGCCTAATTTAGATAAGCTTCCCAAAGATGTGATAAGCCATAGGTAGATTGTTTTATTTTTACACAGGGCCCTGTAGCTTTGGATTTCTTTTTCCCTTAATAATAAAGACCTTCATTTAGCAACTGCATTTTGTGTTTACTTGTGTTATCTTTGTCTAATATTTAAATTTGTTTGGTGATCTGAAACATTTAAGTGTGACAAACATGCAAAAGAATGGGAAATCAGAAAGTGGGCAAACACTTTTTCACACACCTGTATATGTATATTGCATATGTCTCTTGCAGTATTTGTCAGCAAATACACCTATACTAGTAGTCTTTAGTAGCCTTAAAGGTGTTATTCAATTTCTCAGTAAGTTGGCCTAAAGACAAGTCTGTTAAAAATATTATAATCAGCCACCTTCTGCCACTATGGCATTACATACCCACTTCTGTTCCAGTGATGCATTTCCATTGGTCATTATTATATAGGTTGGACATGATAGGGGTTGTTTAGTAAGTTGGCCCATAGGCATGAGATACATGACAATAAGAAAATCAGCACTACATATCTTTGCTCCTCGAGTAGTGCCACTCTACCTTCCCAACATTTTTGTTACCAGAGCTGCAGTGGTGACATCCTGCCTACAGCACCTGATCACTGGATCCAATGACAAGGCTTTGTGGTAAAGCCGAGGAAGATTGTAGAAAACAGCTGAGCATGGTGATTGACTACAGGGATCAACAAAGACAAGACCACCTTGACTGATCTTCCCATTTCCATGCATGTCATTCTTTAGGCCAACCTACCCTCAAACCAGACAACAATGTATTTTTACTTAGCAGATATACTGTATATCTTCTTTTTAAATTGTATAATGGTAGGTTTCATTTATCTACTGTACATTGTATACTGATTAAAGCTAGACACTGGCACATATTCCATATTTTTTAGAAAATTGTTTTAAAAACAGTAGGTAATTTTCTGGGTGATACATTCCCCTAAGAATTAGAAGTGGTGTTACACATTCTTATCTTCTCAAGGGTACATCAGCCATGGGGATAAAGTTAATCTTGTGAATGAATAACTGATGAAAGGAGCAATGCACCAATAAAAACAATGTGATATGTTAATGACTTTTAGCCAATAGTTGCTTAAGTCGGAAAGAATATAACCTAGAGATATAAAGGTTAAATATGCCAACGAAAATCTGTTCTGCAAGTCATTTCTATAAATCCATTCCAACACATCAGATTTTAGTAAAAACTTGTCAGACTTAACCGCCTGCACTGGCAGCTGAAATTTCCATGAGATTTCCTTTTTAAATACACATCAAGAACAGATTCAAAATATCTCATGTAACAAAGGTTATTTTAGGGAAAAATCCAGCAGCTAATTATCCTTATAAAAAATACTAACAAACTGTAACTAGTATTCTTCAGCATGCACCAGGATCTCTGTGCTCTTAAATATGTATATGGGAGGATTGCAATCAGAGAGATTACAGAGATTTCTTATTACTCATTATGAAATTGCATGTTTCCAACTTTCAATTAAGCCCCCGAAATAGAGTCTATTTGTTAGCGCGAAATAAATGCAATCGTTATAGGATGATGTAAATGTTCTTGATTATATCTTAAGATTTGATAACTGAAACGTTCCGTATGCTTGCCGGTAATAACATGCAGTTCTATATTCACCGTTATTTAACGTGACATCAAATCTAAAGGTGACCATAACTAAGAAAGCATAAAACAGTAAATCCAGTCCATTTTGTTAATTTTGTATTCAGATGTAGCATGAATCTGTTTTCAAAGATAAACGGGGGTGGGTTTCAAGACCCCCAATTTTTGACAACTAATTTGCTCCCTTAAGTAACTGTATTATATAAACACACAAGGGTCACAAAATGCGTCTGTAATTTTTTTTCCCCTCACATCCACAGTTCACATTACATACAGTGGACTGTAAATACTTGTCATACTTGTCACAAGGTAAAAAATAGCAAATTTTGGGTTATATACCTTTCATCAGGCATAAAAATATCACCAGGGGCAGTTATCTGACTTGTAAATACTGATTCAAGGTCCAAAGTGGTGTCCCCCAATGGTAAACCACAGCAGTTGGTTGTACAGTTTACAACAGGGGAATGGTGTATAGTTTACCATTTGGGAATACTTATCTCTCTCTCTCCAGTATTAAAATTTGCACAAATTTCTTCACTGCAAATCAAATCTTTTGGGAATATTCAGCGAAAATGGCTAATTAGATTTTCAAATGATCTGCTCATCTCTAGTGGACACTAATAATAATGTCGTTTTCTGTAGCACAATAATTTTTTTTACACTCGATGGAATAAACGTAAAAAATCATACAGTTGTTGTCAATGTTATTGGCACCCCTGAATAAGAAGTACACCTTTTAAAATATGTCCTGAAATTAAGTGTTCAGTGAAACGATTCAGACATGCATAAAACAACATAAAGTAACAAGAAACAAAAAAAATGTAAAAGTTGGCATGATACAATGATGCAAAAACGAAAACAATGTCATAACGCCATTAACCATATCCCTGTGAAATACAGTTCATATTTCATAATTCCTTACAAGGTGGCAACTTGGTAGCCAAAGATGTGTAACATACATCCTGGCAACTAGTGGCTACATCTCAGCCTGGATTAAAGCTATAGCAGCGATCAAAGGCTCTAAGCATTTAAATGAGACCAGAATTGTGATTGTACTCACAGAAAAGGACATAAAATTCAAAAAACATCACAGAAAAAGCATCTGCAGGATGTAAATACACTGCAGGATGCAAATGCACTGCAGGATGCAGCAGCACCATGAAAAAGGCTAAAGCAGCAGAGGTGTAAAATATTGATGAAACAACCACTCACATGATGACTATTCATGGAGGGAGTGGCTGCCCACACAGATAAGGAATGTATAGAGCCCCATTCACACAGGTGCATGTGATGCACAGTTTCTGGCTGATGCAGTCTCTGGCTTACAGTCTACTAGTGATGCCAATACTAATAGATTAGGCAGGAAGCCTAGATCTATATAAGTGAACCCCACAAGACAGATACACCAATTCACCCAATCAACACAAAAGGGCCTGGCTGCCTCCTGCAAAAGATTAAAAATGGATAACAAAAAGATGAAGAAAGGCTGGTTTCACACTAGCGCTTTATCGCGCAGAGCATCGTGCGCTCTTGGGCGGACGCGCAATGGTCCCCTATCTTTAAAATGGTGGACGCAGTGTCTCGCGATTGCATGCGCTCATCAGCGTTTTCGTGCGCTGCGCATTTTCCAGGTGTGCGCCCAGACGCGCCAGACGCTACATGTTGCATTTTTTGCTCCGCCAAACCTCGTTAAAAAATTGCATGCGCACGTGTGCGCACGGAATGCGCAAAAAAATAACATTACAGTCTATGGGGTCGCTGGAGTGTGCGTGGTCGTGTGCTCGTCAGCGCTTTTAGCGCGCATGCGATTTTAGAGTAAACAATGTCTAGACACTGGTTTAAACCACCCTCTACACAAGCAACATTGTTTGGGAGGAGTGTAGATAGAAGGTGTCTGCACAGTCAGACCACTTACTCTACAGACATCCTGGAAGAGATAACAGACTTGAACAAAGAAGAGCCACAACTTTGGAAACAAGCTGCATCAGCCAAAATGTGAGTATTCTTCAACATAATGTCTGCCTGTCCTTTCAAATTTATTATTTAGTAATGTTTTTTTTGTTTAAATTGCAGCATGTCTTCTGGATCGGAATATTCTCCATCCTAGCAAGAACTGGCCCAAGCAGAGTGTGAGGTGAGGATCTTGCTGCTTTTGGGTAAGTATAGCTGCCTCTACAAATGTGTAATCATTTTTTTCTTTACAGGCATCGTCATCGGACGCGGTAAGTGAGCCGGAACAGTGGAAGCAGCCTAGCCAAGTCCCGGCAAGGAGACGGATTGTAAGTATATAGTCTTTCAATGTCCCTATTTTTTAATTTTCATTTTCTTTCTTCCTTTTCTTCTGTCTTTTTTTTCATTTTCTATCTTGCTTCTTTTATTTCTATTTTTCTATCTTTTTCATTCTCCAAAATTTCCAAGATTATAATTTTTTTCTTAGGTTCCACAACGGGATGAAGACATTTACTTGGACAATGAGCACCTGATCCACCTGGTCCAGGCACATGTCCCATTGTGGGACAGCCATGACCAGCAGTACAAGGACAATGTGGTAACCCAGCAGCTCTGAAATGAGGTGGCCACAGCGATGATGGATGGCTGGGACAGCACCTCTCCAACTTCCAAAAAGGCATTTAGTAAGTATTTCCATGCTCTGTTATGCCGCATTGACTCTTGCTCCTGATGATACTGGTGTGTTTCTTGCAGGAAACACAATAATGTCCTCAGGATCAACAGTGACTGCATTGTGTATTGTAATTCTGTATTGATCATGCTTTCACTCTTGCTCCTGATGATACTGGTGTGTTTCTTGCAAGATATATTCTTGCAGGAAGCACAACAGTGTCCTCAGGATCAACAGTGACTGCACTGTGTATTGTACTGCTGTATTGATCATGCTTTCACTCTTATTCCTGATGATACTGGTGTGTTTCTTGCAAGATATATTCTTACAGGAAACACAATAGTGTCCTCAGGATCAACAGTGACTGCATTGTGTATTGTACTGCTGTATTGATCATGCTTTCACTCTTGCTCCTGATGATACTGGTGTGTTTCTTGCAAGATATATTCTTGCAGGAAACACAACAGTGTCCTCAGGATCAACAGTGACTGCATTGTCTATTGAATTCTTTAGTGGTGCCACATTGACTGTTTGCCAAGTCCACTCTGGTGTGTGTGATGATACCGATGTTGCCATCAGTGCATTGTATAATGTTTTTTCTTTGTTTTTTCAACAGTGAACAAAGTCTGCACACGTTGGCGCTCAATGAAGGACCTCTTCAACACTGGTGTTCGTGCTGAGGGACAGGTTCGCAGTGGTTCAGCGGCAAGGACCAGAACAAAGTACCGCTATCATCGTAAGTTGGCATTCCTAAGACCGGTCCTTGACACCAGAGCATAAGTATTATATATATTTTTTAAATAATCTGTGCTTTTCTATTTCACAGCTGATGCTTCTTGTAAATGCATGATAGTAATGTTTTTCTTTTCTTTCCACAGCACCTGGAGCAGCACCCTGCAACCTGTCTCTGGAGCGGTCCTTCATCGATCGACCTCGGACCCATCCCAGCCATCCGACAGCCATGAAGTATCTTGCAGGTCAGCAACACGGACAGCTGGTGACCAGGAAGCACTTCCCGCCAGCGGCAGAGGGCCTCGGACAGGCCTGTCTTACCCGAGTTCATGCACTTGAGCGAGGCCTTTCTTGCCAGCCTCAAGTCGCTGTCAGACAGAGTGGAAAGCAGTTTTTCACTCATGGAGCGTGGTTTTACCCACATGGAACATCGCTTCCACTCTGTCGACCAGCACTTTGACCGTCTGGAGGCCGACCTTAACAGACCAGCGCACCATTTTTTTAGTAAAATTGAACGGGGAATGGTGGAACACCTTAGTCCTGAGCAACAGCTGAGTGTGTTGCAGGCCTGCAACACTGCTTACGTGCAGGCTATGCAGCAGAATCGGTACGTGCAGCAGTCAGTGGTGTCATTTCCAACAGTGCCACCACTGACTCTCTACACCTCACTACCGACTTCTGCTGCATACCACTGCATGGCCACTTGCATTCCTAGCCAAGCTGGACACCATTACCCCACACCAATGCCGAGTGCAACTGGACACTCCACCCCCACCACCACCATGGCAAGTGCTGCTCCTGTCTGGAGCACCACCACCGCCACCGGAGCACCATCTTGGAGCACTGCCACCGCAGAACCTGCTTGGGCCACCGCCACCTATTCTCCTGTTCGGAGCACCGCCACCACTTCGCCGTCTAGGAGCACCGCCACCACTCCTCATCATTCAAGGAGCACCGCCACCACTCCTCATCATTCAAGGAGCACCGCCACCACTTCTCATCATAGGAGCACCGCCACCACTTCTCCTCCTAGGAGCACTGCCACCACTTCTCCTCCTAGAAGCACTGCCACCACTTCTCCTCCGAGGAGCACCGACACTTCTCCTTCTAAGAGCACCGACACGTCTTCACCTTCTAGGAGCACTGCCACTCCTAGGAGCACTGCCATCACCGAGCATCAGAGGGGTGACCCACATTACCTCTTTTACCCATCAAGGCCATGGTCCAGCAGCTCAAGGCGGTCAAGCAATGTAAAGCGGCAACACGGTGGAAGTCGGTCAAGGCAGGAGACTCCAGCCACAAAGAAGCAAAAAAACAAAAGACTTTGCTTGTCCCTCCCCCCTCTCCTCCTAATGTGTCTCAACCTGCCTCCAGTTCCATCTCTGTTCTCCCTTCCACCAGTACTTTCGTCACCCCTTCCCCTAGATCCCCATCCTCAACTTCCAGCCGTTCTTCGTCTCTCCACACCCCCAAAGTATCCCAATCTTCCCCCAAACATGACACAATAAAAAATTTGATTTTTTTTTATTAAAAATAAATGTCCAATTCTGCTTTCACAAAAGACAGTTTCATTAATGTGTCTTTCACCGCCTACACACACTGCGCCATACACTTTGCGTTTTTGACACCACATAGCTCCATTACTGACACGTTTCTTGTGTCTGTCTTGGAGATATGTGTAGTCAAAAACACAAATCGATGACTTGTGTTTTCACCATCAGTCTCTTCAGTCTGCTAATATTGCACAGACTGAATAGAGCAGGGTTCCCCAACTCCAGTCCTCAAGGCCCACCAACAGATCATGTTTTCAGGATTTCCTTTGTATTGCTCAGGTGATAATTGCTTCACCTGTGCAATACAAAGGAAATCCTGAAAACATGATCTGTTGGTGGGCCTTGAGGACTGGAGTTGGGGAACCCTGGAATAGAGGATGGTGTTGAGTGCAAGGCATATCTATTGTTACCTTGCCAGGTATCATAAAAAGTTAATTGACTAAGGTTTTTTTTTTACCATCATCAATTAACTATTTGTGAGACAAGGCAAGGGGATTCTAGATATACCTTGTAATTAACCACATCCTCTATTCAGTGTGTGTTGAATAAACTGATGCCATGATGGGTAAAATACACATCATATGTACAATACCCTGGCCTTGTAACATAACTATCACATCTGGGCAGGTGAATACACATGAGTTTTAACCTGCAGCGTCACATTATTCTGCATATATTTCAATCAGACTGTAGCGATGCTGCAGTTTAACTCATATGTGTATTCTCCTGCCCATGTGTTATAACTTTCTGAAGTCAGGATGCGTTAGTTTGGGCGTCCTCACTTCAGCATGACACCAGGCCTGGGTATGGTAGAAGTTGTATAAACTTTATTATATCTCCAGTCTGCATTCAAACTCCAGCCACAGTGATGATACTACAAATAATATTTATAGTCACAGGGTCATGTGTCATAAAGAGTGACGGATGCTAGTGCATCCCCAAATCACTATTTGTAACATCAGGCCATGTGACACAAATATTAGTTGTATTATCTCCACTGTCACTGCAAATTGAACACACACTGTAGAGATGACAAAGGTCATACAACTTGTGTGTGTATGTATAGCCACCTGGTCAGGAGTACTAGTAAATTCATGATGCACAAAACACTGCATCATGAATTCACTGGTACACCTGGCCAGTTGATTATTGTATTGGAGTGTAAAAAGACAAAGTGCACTTGGTACAGGTATCAAACCAGGTTTTTATTATTAACATACACACAAGAAAACATTTTTACCCCATTTAATCTTGCCATTCCACCTATCCTACATCTCAGTTGAAGTAGGCCGCAAATTGGTCCCTCATTTGGCCAACTTCAACGGATGACCTGAGAGGGTGCTGAGTAAATTCAGGCAATGGGTTAGGAGATGCATCATCGAGTTCAAAGTTCGGGTGCTCTCTAGCCATCACAAAATTATGTAGAACCACACAGGCCTTCACCACCTCATCCACTGTTTCCAGTTTCAGATTAATGGCTGTGCCGAGAATGCGTCATCTGGAGACAAGTATACCAAAGGCACACTCTACAGTTCTTCTGGCCCTGGTCAGCCTGTAATTAAAAATTTTTGTGGTGTGGTCCAAGTCCCGGCTGGAGTAGGGTTTGAGCAGATTTTGGCACATCTGGAGTGCTTCATCCTCAACCATTACAAATGGCTGTGGCGGACCTTCGGTGTTGGGAAGAGGCCGTGGCATGGAGAAATTGAACTGGCTGCCATACAACCTCTGGCCCATGTCCGAGTTCTTAAAAGCCTGGGAGTCATTCCCACGGCCAAATGCCCCAATGTCCACTGCAACAAACATACAGTCTGCATCTGCAATGACCATGAGTTCTGTAGAAAAGTACTTTTTGTAGTTATAGTACTAAGATCCAGTTCTTTTTGGTTTGATAATCCGGATGTGTTTCCATCAACCGCTCCCAAACAGTTGGGGAAATTGCAGACTGTCCAGAATTTTTCTGCTATTTCCATCCACTTTTCGGCGGTGGGCAGGGGCATAAATTCAGGACAGAGAACGTTCCACAAAGCCCGGCAGGTGTCCGAAACAATTCCAGACAAGGTGAATATTCCAATCCGGCACTGGAAGTGGAGTGAAAAGAGGCTTTCTCCAGTAGCCAGGAATCTGGGAAAAAAAGAAAATACAAAAATTAATATTTATGTATATGGATTTTTAAAACACAAAAAAAAATACATGGCTTAAAAATAAATCTGCAGCCTTTTGATTACTACATGGCATAAAAATAATACTGCAGCCTTTTGTTTACTACATGGCAGAACAATAATTCTGCCAGATTTGGAATAGTAAATGACACAACAAAGAAAATTATGCAGGCATTGGTTTTGCAATACTACGTACCGTAATGTGACCAGGAGCCGTTCCTCCGGAGGAATTGCACGACGGAGCTGTGTGTCCTGTCTCCGGATGCCTTCTTGGACATGAGCAAGTAAATCACTGAAGCTTTGTTGAGACATCCGGATATAATCAGTACATTTCTCCAGGTTTGCCTGGAGCTCGCTGTAGAGGGTGTGGTGTTGTGAATTCACTTTCTGGCCTGCCTCTGGTTGCTAGTGAAGGTAGTGGAGCTGGTTGTATTGACAGAGGAGTCGCGAGTTCTCTTTCTGGGTTCCCTCTGGTGGTTACAGGAGGTAATGGAGCTGATCTAATTGACAGAGGCCTGCTACCTGATAATGAGGATGACGATTGGACATCTGGAGTCTCTAACTGGATTTAAGACAGCCGACTCCCTCTATCCCTGCTGGTGATTTTTCCTGCCTCCTGAGGTCTTAGTTTCCAGTTCAGTCCCTGCATGCTCAAGCTAAGTGTTATTTGCTATTGTTCACATTTGATTTGGTTTTGTCTATTCAGTTTTGTGTGGTCAGCCAGCCCCGGCTGTGGCTGTGCTGAATTTCCATCCTTATGTTACTGTTTGTGTCAGTTTTTTTTTTGTCCCTTATTAGATTGGCCACTTTTTGCTCTGCTTTCAGAATATGCCAGAGTGCTGATATAGTGGGAGAAGTTTAGTGACTTCAGAGTTTTTGCTATCCGAAGTGTTGGACATTTTTGCAGGGTTTTTTGCGTGATTGCAGACAGTGTCTTTCCTTTCCTGTCCTTTCTAGTTAGTGTGGGCCCCATCGTTTGCTCAGCCTATTTTCCTATCTGAGTTTGTGTTTTCACCTTGTCTCACCGACAATATATGTTTGGGGGCTGTCTATTCCTTTGGGGTCTGCTCTGGGGCAGTTTAGATTTCCCCTTTTCTTGCTTTAGGCTTATTTAGTTCTCCGGCTGTGTCGAGGTGTCTAGAATCATTGTAGGCACGCTCCACTGCTACTGCTAGTTGTGTGGATAGGATCAGGGGTCTGCAATCAGCTTAGTTACCAACCTCTCTGGTTTTCTGTAGCTTGGTCTTGTTTTCCTCCTCGGTGACCCAATCGTAACAGTGTGGTACGCTCCACGGCTCTCCCGGAGTTCAATAATCGGATGTATCCACAAACGCCGCCGCTGCCGTCTTCGCTGTCTCTCTCTCCTTTTGTTAATGGCAAGCAACTGCATAAGCCTGAGCCATCCTGATGTCCAGATCCAAGTTGAAGTGAAAACTTTTCCAGCGCAGATCCATGTTGACAGGAGAAAATGCAAGCAAATGTGAAGAATTCAGCTGTAAACAGGGTCTATATAAAGAATTCCCATAACACAGGCCCACTGCTGAACCATTGGTTGAGTCTGTTGCAAGAATTTTTCAAGGATTTTCCTTCTGTGAAATGTGACACCTAGACAACCCATCCGCATAAAAAAACGCTTGAAAACGCTGCGTTTTTTGTCGGAATGCGCACAATGATGCGATGAAAAATCGTAGCATTTACAAGAGTTTGCATGCGTTTTTTGCATGCATTTCATATGCGCTTGAAACGCTGAGCAAAATGGCACAAGTGTGAAACTAGCCAAAGATGTCTAAAATACATAAAGTATTGGTCCACATTTTGGACAAAATAACGACACTCGCAACCCACGTCAACAGTCTTCCTTGTCTTGCCATTCCCAAAACTAAAATTCAATTCTTCTACATATGTTTGCACACAGTTTTTGAAGAAACTAAGCAAGGAGGTTGTTTTACACTTCTTGGAGAACTAGTAGCGACAGATCTTCTGTGGTTGTATTTCAGACAGATTTGGTGATGTTGAGATCAGAGCTCTGTGAGGGCCAAATCATCACTTCCAGGACTCCTTGGTCTTCTTTCCGCTAGTTTCTAATGACATTGACTGCATGTTTGGGGTCCTTGTGCTGCTGCAGAAAAAAATTTGAGTCAATCAGATTCCTCCTTGATTGTATTTCGTAATGGATAAGTATCTGTCTTTATTTTTCGGCATTGAGAACTCTATTAATCCTGACCAAATTCACAACTTTATTCAATTATTAAAATAAAAGTCTTTTTATATAGTTCACAACTGGCCTTCAACCAGCAACCAGAAGTCAGAGAGAGATGCAAATGAGGACAACCTGCATTGTTCAGTTATGTAATATATTTGCAGAGCTTTTCCTTCTCTGTTTTGAATACCAACAAACTGGCTAACATAGGCAATGCATGTAATCAACATATCAGCAAACATCATTGTTCAGTGGCCATGAATAACTGTTTGCAAAGATAACAATAAACTGTAGGAGGTAAATATTTGTCCTACAAGAAGAGTCAATACTTAAAACCGTTTATGATTCTGGGCCTACTGATTTTACGTCTGGCATAATTAAGAATGCTGTGTTGTTACATTCACATGTTGCATTTTTTAATGAAACTTTTCAGCTGCATTTCACAGTATCAGCAAAGTCTATGAGATTTCCGAAATCTCATGCACACACCTTGATTTTTTCCCCCTACCGTTTTGTTAAAGAGCTGCGTTTTTGCAAACTGTAGCATGTCACTTCTTTCAGCATTTTTGCTGTGTTTTTCGCCCATTGAAAGCAATGGGTAGTACTAAAAATTGTTAGGGACAGCAGAACGCACTATATATAAAATAATAAAAAGTGTGTTCGCCGTCCAGGGTCCACCGTGCAGAGGTGTTAAACTGCTGCTGTATAATGGCAGACGCACAATATGGCGGTATATCGCACACGGGTTGAACGTCACCCGGTGTGCACTGGGCGTACTCTGTTAGCTTCACAGAGACACCTTAGACATAAACATAAGTACTGAGCCTGTTGGACACACAGGTCTCAGAGAAATGCACATACGGTATATGGTCACAGGAGCTGAGCCAAAGGCAGAGGGATAGAGTCCGTCTAGACGTACCGTGCGTGCGGCGTCGCTACCGCGGACGCCCACAGGTGCTGCAGACTGCAGCGCAGCGACTGACACAGCCGCTATGCGACAGTGCCCAGGAGGGGCGCACTGTCGGATGCTCGATAGGTGATGATATGCACTGTGGCCTGTAGCATGCCACTGACTGGCGCTGACTCTATAACTAAGTCCCGATCCACACACATAAAATCAGAGGGAGGGGAGTCTTAATGAGTCATTCGCAGGTTCATGCATCCGTCATCATTCACACATGTAGCAAGTAGAGTCTATACTAGCGCATGGCCGAGCAGCCATGCGAACCTTTTATAGCCGGGACCTTCCGGAAGCTTCCAGATCCCTGAGATTGACCAATCAGATCATGAGAAGGACCTGAGCATGTGACTCCCGATCTCCAATGGGGGATCGTCTCGTGAGCATGCCCAGTAGCACAACTTGAGGACTTAGCCTCTGAAGTAGCTTGCAGAGGTGTCAGCAACAACCAAACCCACAGAGCTGGTCTGAGCAGGGTGTCTGGAACACCTGGATGGCTGTGCAGGCTCCTGAGCAGTCGGTAAAGAATGGGGGACTGCTGAATGCAAGGCTCTGGATTCCTGCTGTGCAGTTGCAGGAACCCGACACCTAACATTGGGCCCCCTCCCCTCTGAGCCTTGCTATGCTCAAATGCTGTGATCAGGAGTGGGGCGTGGATGTTCTCCACTGGTTCCCAGGTCCAGGCCTCTGGACCATGACCCTTCCAGTCCACCAAATAAAATCTTTTGCCACGCACAATCCTGCATCCCACAATGGCGTTGACCTCAAACTCATCCGAAGACAAGTCTGATGTCCCGGCAGAAGACGTCAGAGATGGCCAAGTGTGGTGGAAGAGCCAGACGGTAGACCACTGAGCTGATCCGCTCGAGGACTTTGAAGGGACCAATGTATCGCGGAGCGAACTTTGAGGACTCAGCCCGCAGCCTGATATTTTGGGCAGAGAGCCATACCAAGTCACCAGGGGCAAAAGTTGGAGCGGGGTGCCGATGTGTGTCGGCGGACACTCTCATTCTCTCTTTAGAGGCTCGAATGGCATCCTGGGTGTGATCCCAAATGTCACGAGCCTCCACAGCCCAGTCTGCCACCCTGGAATCAGTGGAAGACATGGGCATTGGGACGGGGACACGCGGATGCTGGCCGTAATGAAGAAGGAATGGCGTCTGGCCAGTGGAATCAGCCACTGCGTTATTTAGGGCAAATTCAGCCCATGGTAGTAAGGATGCCCAGTAGAGTTGAGCGATACCGTCCGATACTTCAAAGTATCGTATCGGATGGTATCGGCCGATCTTTAAAAAAAGTATCGGTATCGCCGATTCCGATACCGGAAGTCCCATTCAAGTCTATGGGACTTCCGGTATCGGAATAAGAAAAACCCTTTCCTGCCCTTGTACAGCCTCTCTGGGGTCTGTACGGGCCTTTCGGGGGGCTGTGCCGGCCTGCCAGGGGGTCTGTGCAGGCTCCGGTGGTCTGTGCCGGCCTGCCGGTGGTCTGTGCAGGCTCCGGGGGGCTGTGCCGGCCTGCCGGGGGGCTGTGCCGGCCTGCCGGGGGGCTGTGCAGGCTCCGGGGGGCTGTGCCGGCCTGCCGGGGGGCTGTGCCGGCCTGCCGGTGGTCTGTGCAGGCTCCGGGGGTCTGTGCAGGCATCGTCCGATGGGACTACAAGTCCCATCGGGCGATGCCTGCTACCATGACAGTGATTGACACATTAGCCAATGATGGGACAGTAGTAGTCCCATCATCCGGCTAATGTGTTAAATGTAAAAAAAAAAAAAAAAAAAAAAAATTACATGCTACATACATACAACATGCATACTACATACATGCTACATTCATACTACATACTACATACATGCTACATTCATACTACATAAATACTACATGCAACATACATACTACATATATACTACATGCATGCTACATACATACTGCATGCTACATACATACCACATATATACTACATATATACTACATGCATGCTACATGCATGCTACATGCTACATACATAACACATACATACTACATGCTACATACTACATATATACTACATGCATGCTACATACTACATGCTACATACATACTACATATATACTACATGCATGCTACATACATACTGCATGCTACATGCATGCTACATACATACTACATACATACTACATGCTACATACATACTACATATATACTACATACATACTACATACATACTACATGCATGCTACATACATACCACATACATAACACATATATACTACATGCATGCTACATACATACTACATGCTACATACATACCATATACATACTACATGCATGCTACATACATACTACATGCATGCTACATACATACTACATGCTACATACATACTACATATATACTACATGCATGCTACATACATACTACATGCTACATACATACTACATATATACTACATGCATGCTACATACTACATGCTACATACATACTACATACATACTACATGCATGCTACATACATACCACATACATAACACATATATACTACATGCATGCTACATACATACTACATGCTACATACATACCATATACATACTACATGCATGCTACATACATACTACATGCATGCTACATACATACTACATGCTACATACATACTACATATATACTACATGCATGCTACATACATACTACATGCTACATACATACTACATATATACTACATGCATGCTACATACTACATGCTACATACATACTACATACATACTACATGCTACATACATACCACATATATACTACATACATACAATACATTCATACAATACATACATAGACATACAGTACATATAACATAGAGTAACATACTTACCAATACTTGTCACATTGTTCCCCGAAGCCATTGTCTTTTCCGGGATAAATATTAACATAACAAACCACAAAAATACTCACCCACGATCCGAAGCAGTCCACGAGTGTGTCCCACGACGATCTTGGGTAGAGAACTGCAGCATCAGCTGTTGCTGCCGTTCTCTACGGGCTGCAGGAATCCAATGACGGAAGGTAGGTATCCTTCCGCACTGTATTCCTCCGCCACTTAAAAAAAAAAAAAGTCCCTAGTCTCACTTTATGCCATTGCTGTGTGGGAAATTCCCAAGCAGCAATGGCATAAAGTGAGACTAGGGACTTTTTTTTTTAAGTGGCGGAGGAATACAGTGCGGAAGGATACCTACCTTCCGTCATTGGATTCCTGCAGCCCGTAGAGAACGGCAGCATCATCTGATGCTGCAGTTCTCTACCCAAGATCGTCGTGGGACACACTCGTGGACTGCTTCGGATCGTGGGTGAGTATTTTTGTGGTTTGTTATGTTAATATTTATCCCGGAAAAGACAATGGCTTCGGGGAACAATGTGACAAGTATTGGTAAGTATGTTACTCTATGTTATATGTACTGTATGTCTATGTATGTATTGTATGAATGTATTGTATGTATGTAGTATATATGTGGTATGTATGTAGCATGTAGTATGTATGTAGTATGTATGTAGCATGCATGTAGCATGTAGTATGTATGTAGCATGCATGTAGTATATATGTAGTATGTATGTAGCATGCATGTAGTATATATGTAGCATGTATGTAGTATGTATGTGGTATGTATGTAGCATGTAGTATGTATGTAGCATGCATGTAGTATATATGTAGTATGTATGTAGCATGTAGTATGTATGTAGTATGTATGTAGTATGTATGTGGTATGTATGTAGCATGTAGTATGTATGTAGCATGCATGTAGTATATATGTAGTATGTATGTAGCATGTAGTATGTATGTAGTATGTATGTAGTATGTATGTGGTATGTATGTAGCATGTAGTATGTATGTAGCATGCATGTAGTATATATGTAGTATGTATGTAGCATGTAGTATGTATGTAGTATGTATGTAGTATGTATGTGGTATGTATGTAGCATGTAGTATGTATGTAGCATGCATGTAGTATATATGTAGTATGTAGTATGTATGTAGTATGTATGTGGTATGTATGTAGCATGTAGTATGTATGTAGCATGCATGTAGTATGTATGTAGCATGCATGTAGTATGTATGTAGCATGCATGTAGTATGTATGTAGTATGTATGTAGTATGTATGTAGCATGCAGTATGTATGTAGCATGTATGTAGTATGTATGTAGTATATATGTAGTATGTATGTAGCATGTAGTATGTATGTAGCATGCATGTAGTATATATGTAGTATGTATGTAGCATGCATGTAGTATGTATGTAGTATGTATGTAGTATGTATGTAGCATGCAGTATGTATGTAGCATGTATGTAGTATGTATGTAGCATGTAGTATGTATGTAGCATGCATGTAGCATGTATGTAGTATGTATGTAGTATGTATGTAGCATGTAGTATGTATGTAGCATGCATGTAGTATGTATGTAGTATTTTTTTTTTTTTTTTTTATAACATTTAACACATTAGCCGGATGATGGGACTACTACTGTCCCATCATTGGCTAATGTGTCAATCACTGTCATGGTAGCAGGCATCGCCCGATGGGACTTGTAGTCCCATCGGACGATGCTTGCACAGACCCCCGGACATCAGCACAGCCCCCCGGCAGGCCGGCACAGCCCCCCGGTAGGCCGGCACAGCCCCCCGGCAGGCCGGTACAGACCCCCACAGGGTGCACAGACCACCGGCAGGCCGGCACAGCCCCCCGGCAGGCCGGTACAGACCCCGGGCAGTCCACACAGCCCCCCGGCAGGCCGGCACAGCCCCCCGGCAGGCCGGCACAGCCCCCCGGCAGGCCGGCAGAGACCCCCGGAAGGCCCGAAATGACGGCGCATCATGATGCGCACACACCGCGCATCATGATGACGTCAGGCCGTCAATCAACTGAACTTCCGATTCCGATGCCGAATTCCGATATTGAAAAAATATCGGAAGTCGGTATCGGAATTCCGATACAGCAAGTATTGGCCGATACCCGATACTTGCGGTATCGGAATGCTCAACACTAATGCCCAGTCATCCTGCCTGGCAGAGACAAAATGTCGCAGGTACGTGACCAGGGTTTGATTGGCTCTCTCAACCAACCCGTTCGTCTCGGGATATGCGGAGGACAAATTGAGCTCGATACTGAGTAGACTGCAGAGCTCCCTCCAAAATCGAGACGCAGCTGAGGACCTCGGTCACTGACTATTTTGTCTCGCATACCGTGCAAACAATACGTGCTTTATGAACAGTGCGGCGAGACCACGAGCGGAAGACAGACACGTGAGTGGCACCAGATGCACCATTTTAGAAAAATGATCAGTGACCACCCAAATGACCGTGCTGCCTCTAGATTTGGCCATGCTGACCACAAAATCCATGCCGACCATCTCCCAGGGTCCGTCTGCCACCGGCAAGGGATACAGTAACCCAGCCAGCCTCTGTCTAGATGACCTGTTCCGAGCACAAGAGACGCATGCCTGAATGTACTCTTAAGTGTCCCGAACCATGTGCAGCCACCAACAAGACCTTGACAGGAGTTCTGTGGTACACTTATTGCCAAAGTGATCACCCACCCTGGACGCGTGTGCCCATGTGAGGACCTCTGGTCACAGGTGAGGAGGGACAAAGGTCTTGCCCGGCAGTACTGCCTCAATAGCGACCGGGGCCATGGTCCTCAGGCTCTCAGTGGGGACAATTAGCCAAGGCTCAGCCTCCTCTTCCTCCGCTGAGACCACCAAGCGAGAGAGAGCATCTGCACAGACGTTCTTAGGAATCATAGAATCGTAGAGTTGGAAGGGACCTCCTGGGCCATCTGGTCTAACCCCCTGCTAAAAGCAGGATTCGCTAAATCATCCCAGTCAGATGTCTGTCCAGCCTCTGTTTGAAGACTTCCATTGAAGGAGAACTCACCACCTCTCGTGGCAGCCTGTTCCACTCATTGATCACTCTAACTGTCAAAAAGTTTTTGTCTAATAGCTAATCTGTGTCTCCTCCCATTCAGTTTCATCCCATTGCTTCTAGTCTTTCCTTGTGCAAATGAGAATAAAGTTGATCCTTCTACAATATGACAGCCCTTTAGATATTTGTAGACAGCTACAGACAGATAGTGCAAGGTGAGGCGGAAGCGGGAGAAAAAGAGCAACCACCTAGCTTGATGAGAGTTCATGCGCTGGGACGTTTGTAAATAGACCAGGTTTTTATGATCAGTGTACACCTGCAAGTGAAACCGGGCTCCCTCCAGGAGATGCCTCCACTCAGAAAAGGCCAATTTCATGGCCAGCAACTCCCTGTCCCCGATGGAGTAGTTTCTCTCCACCGGTGAGAAGGTCTTTGAGAAGAAGAAGCAGGGATGCTTCCGACCTTAGCATCCTTCTGGAAAAAGACTGCTCCTGCATCGACGGAAGAGGCATCTACCTCTAGGATAAAGGGTTTATCCACATCGGAACGGTGGAGGATGGGAGCGCCAGCAAAATGGGTTTTCAGAGACGAAAAGGCTGTGGAGACCTGCTCTGACCAAACCTTAGGATTGATCTCCTTCTTTTGTTGGTGAGAGCGAACAAAGGAGCTACCAGTGTGGATAAGTGAGGAATGAATTGGCGGTAATAGTTAACGAACCCAAAAAAGCGCTGCATCGCTTTCAGAGAATGGGGCTACTGCCAGTCCATTACCGCTTGCAATTTGGCAGGATCCATAGCCAACCCCTGGGCCGAGATGATATTGCCCAGGAACGGCAAGGACTCCTGCTCAAACTGGCACTTCTCCAGCTTGGCGAAGAGAGAATTCACCCGCAAACTGTCGAAGACCTTGCAGACGTCTCTCCGGTGGGAGGTCAAATCTGGAGAAAAGATGAGGATGTCATCCAGATAGACCATCACCGAGGTAGAGAGCATATCGCGAAAGATGTCATTTACAAAGTCCTGGAAGACAGCAGGCGCATTACAGAGGCCGAAGGGCATGAACAGATGCTTATAGTGGCCATCCCTGGTATTAAAGGCTGTCTTCCACTCGTCTCCTTCGCGTATGCAGATCAGGTTGTACGCCCCCCGTAGATTCAATTTCGTAAAGATCCGGGTCCCTCGCAACCTGTCGAACAACTCAGAGATCAAAGGGAGATGGTATTTGCTTTTCACTGTAATGGCGTTGAGACCTCTGTAGTCAATGCAGGGGCGCAACTCTCCACTCTTCTTCTGCACAAAGAAGAACCCTGCACCAGCCGGCGACACCGATTTTCTGATAAACCCTCTTGCCAGGTTCTCCCGAATATATTGTGACATAGCTTCCATCTCCGGGAGAGACAGAGGATACACGCGGCCTCTAGGAGGTTCCGCGCCTGGCAATAGGTCTATTGGACAATTGTAAGGACGGTGCGGCGGAAGCATCTCCGCAGATTTTTTGGAGAAGACATCCGCGTACTGCCGGTAGTGTCTAGGAAGCATGGAAAGATCCATGGGCACTTCCGTGGAGGCTACTTGAACACTGTCCCTCATGCACCTTCCCTCACAGTCCTTGCTCCAACCCAGTATACTCCCCGAAGACCAATCTATATGAGGGGAATGGCAACGGAGCCACGGAACTCCGAGAAGCACCTGGTCGATGCCATCTGGTAAAATGATCAGGGACAAGGTCTCGTGGTGAGAAGGTGCGATTGAGAGACCAAGAGGTTCTGTCAGGTGGGTAACCTGATACGGTAAAGGCGCACCATTGACCACTCTGATGGTCATGGGATGGGTCTGTAGTACCAGCGGAATAGCGTGCTTTTGGGCGAAGGACGAGGACATGAAATTTCCTTCTGCCCCGGAATCCACCGTGACCTCTACCTCCCAGGTGGAAGCACCGCTATCTAACGTCCCTTGGAATACTGGTTTGGGGGAAAATGGTTTCATATCAGGTTGACTCCCACCTACTACCATGGTACGTGCTCATTTTTTCGAGCGCTGCGGGCACCTGTTAGCTGGGTGACCAAACTGTCGACAATGGTAACAGCGTGCGAAGCATCGCAACGAACTCGACTTGGGACCGGTGCAAGACACCTCCCTGGGTACAAGAGGTACAGAGAAGGATGGAGCCAACCTAACCTTCTGTCTGGATTGAGCTTGCTCCAACCCGCGCTCAGTATAACAGAGATCAATGCGGGTGGAGATAGCAATCAGCTCCTCCAGAGTTACAGGAACCTCCCTGGTAGCTAAAGCATCTTTGACATGCTCCGCCAAACCCCTCCAGACCACAGGGACGAGTGTCTTATCAGGTCACTCCAACTCGGAAGCCAGTGTCCGAAAGCAGACGGCGTAATGGCTGACCGAGAGGGAGCCCTGTGTTAAAGCTAATAGCTGGAGAAAGGTGTCGTGAGTGACCCATGGTCCCAAAAAGACCTGTTTTAGAGAGGTTAGAAACTGAGCGGCGCTCAGAACCACGGGGTCACCACGCTCCCACAGCGGCGTGGCCCATTCTAACGCCCTTCCCGACAAGAGGGAGATGATAAACCCCACCTTAGCCCGCTCTGTAGGGAATCACGTGGCCAGTAGCTCAAGCTGGATAGAGCACTGGCTCATGAAACCCCTGCAGGAGGCGCTGTCACCAGAAAATTTATCGGGCAACGGGAGGCGGGACAATGTCGGCACAGGCGTGGGTGTGGGCACATGCGAGACAGCCTCTGCGACTGCCTGGGCAGCGGCCACTGTAGCATTCGCAGCTGAGGTGGAGCTCTCGATAGCCACCAACCTGCCCTCCAGCTGCCGAATGTACTGCCGTAGCTGCTGCAGGTCCGCCATTATAATAGAAAGTGCGTTCGCCGCCCGGGGTCCACCGTGCAGAGGTGTTAAACTGCTGCTATATAATGGCAGACGCACAATATGGCGGTATATCGCACACGGGTTGAACGTCACCCAGTGTGCACTGGGCGTACTCTGTTAGCTTCACAGAGACACCTTAGACATAAACATAAGTACTGAGCCTGTTGGACTCACAGGTCTCAGAGAAATGCACGCACGTATATGGTCACAGGAGCTGAGCCCAAGGCAGAAGGACAGAGTCCATCTAGACCTACCGTGTATGCGGCGTTGCTACCGTGGACACCCACAGATGCTGCGGACTGCAGCGCGGCGACTGAAGTAGCTTGCTGCTGAGCAGCCTGCGCTGCTATTGCTGGCCCAGAGGTGGCAGCAACAGCCAGACCCAGAGAACTGGTCTAAGCAGGGCATCTGGAACGCTGTGATTGCTGTGCAGGCTCCTGAGCGGTCGGTGGAGAATGGGAGACCGCTGAATGCAAAGCTCTGGATTCCTGCTGTGCCGTTGCAAGAACCCGACGCCTAACAAAAAATGTTGCAAAAAGTGCAAGTATTAGGTTTTCCTGCGTTTTTGGTGCCTAAACCCGATGAAGTAGAATCAGATTATTTTTTTATGCACTAAAGTTTATCAGCATGCACAAGAGACAAATGTACCCTGACAAATACACAGCAAGAATGCAGCAAACACTCAGCAAAACATGCATTTTTGATGTTGCTTCTTGCTACTTCCAAGAGAGCAGGTTTTGCCTGCATTAAAAAACTACTGCAAAAAAGCAACGTGTTAACATAGCTTTATAGTTAAGCCAGGTGGGATTCGATCTGTTTGTTCTAAAATAAAAAACTTAATGAAAGTACATTTCCCAAAGAGAGAGCCTTTTTAGCAAAATTGTTGCATCCTGGTTCTAGAATGGAAACAAGGGTCTTAACTTCAAATAGTACAAGTAAATATTTTACAATAACCTGTTTAATCGTGTTAAGTTAGGGACTGTGCTGAATATACAGTGTAGAACAGGATTAGACATTTTGACACTAGTAGAGGGAACAGTATTTCTATCCCTATTTGATACAATATCATGGGCATGATTTTTGAATAACCACTGTCAATCTATTTAAAGCATTATCAAGTTCTTCTTTGCACCTTCATTGATTATTACACTTTCTCAATACTCTGGTAAATTATCCAACTGGTATGGATATGTTGGCGTGTTTCGGGTGATTGCTGGTTGCATGCAGGATGAAGTTCCCTGTTGTGGGTTTTCTGTACAGAGATGTCAAAATTATGGAATCAGGAACCCCAATAATTGAAAAATACAAAAAGGTAATGGTAGAGAAGTGATGAAAAAAAGTAAATCTAAGGCTATAATAATTATGATTTATATGTATGTTGTACAAAATGTGGGATATCTGATATCTGACTGCACCAAATGAATAACAGGTAGTCATTAAATGTACTGTTCCAATGGATTTGATAAAAAAATGGATTATGTGATATATAAATATTTTTCTGGAAAAATAAGCGCTCGAGTAGGGTGAAACGGCTGTAGTCAGCCATTTGACACACTCTCCTTCACATCCCCGACGTGACATGTAATTCAGTGTCAATAAACATTCATCATTATCCCGTAGAGTGCGACCTTTTTCTCTTGGATGCTAATAAATATTTTTCTTCCCAATAAGACATAACTAAATTTGGCAAAGAAGGTGAAAATTTAGCACCCATAGAAACATCCCTATGCTGTAAAGAATGTTGTTTGTTAAATATAAAAATTTTTAGTTCCATTTAAAAAATAGGCAACTTGAATAATGTAACATATGGAGTTTATTTGCTAAATCTGATCTGATGGGTGATACTGCTCAGACGCCGGCGGTGCCATCTTGGAGGAGCTCAGAAACTAAGGAGTGCCAGATTTTACTGTTATGGTTTGCAGATGCCATGACCCACTGGGCGAGCCAACGAGGTGCCAAAACAGCAGAATCCCCCATAAGTGACCCCATTGTACGAACTACACCTCTCAATGAATTCATCTAGGGGTGCAGTCATCATATTGACACCATGGGTGTATCACAGAATTTTATACCATTGAGCAGCCATGCGGAGAGACTCGGGCGGAACGGAGCCCTATTTGCATATTCACGTGAAGGGGTCTGTGCACATGTCAGTGTGTTTCCATGGACCGTGTGTCCATGGGCAAAACATGCTGACACGTCCATTTTTTAATGTCAGCATGGGCCACAAAACATCCAGCACACGTGCATACGCATATCACACATGGATGTCATCCATGTGACACGCATCGGCGCTGGGGAAGAAGCGTTACAGTAAGCACTGTTCCCCGGCGCTGGGTGCTGAACATGGCTCTCATCATTCTCCATTCATTGTGCCAATCGCCGGCAGAGCAGGGGAAAATGATGAGAGTCGTGTTCAACACCTGGCATCGGGGAACAACGCCTAATGTAATGCTTCTTCCCTGGCGCCCATTCTTGTAGTACTTATGCGGCACACGCATGCCACACATGTGCTGCAAGTATTACACACACGGCCACTGACATCTCTGGTACCAGAAACATCAGGACGCGTGAAAGACGCGTTATAGTGGGTTTTTATGCTTGGCTGCTGTCACACACTAAAAGATGCTTTTTATTGCAAAAGATAGTTTTTGCATCACCACATTTTGAGAGCTATAATTTTTCCATATTTTGGCCCACAGAGTCAAGTGAGGTCTTGGTTAAATGCGGGACGAGTTGACGTTTTTATTGATACCAATTTCGGGCACATGACATGTTTTGATCGCTTTTTATTCTGAGTTTTGGGAGGCAGAATGAACAAAAACCAAAAATTCATTAATTTTATAAATTTTATAAATCTATTTTATATAAAAAATAATTATTTTGCATTGCTTTATTCTGAGAGCTATAACTTTTGTATTTTTACGGTCATGGAGCTGTATGGGGGCTTGCTATTTGCGGGACAAGATGAAATTCTCAGCGGTACCTTGCTTATTTATATCCGTCTTTTTGATCGCTTGTGATTCCACTTTTTGCTCAACTGTATGATGATAAAGCATTGTTTTTGCCTTGGTTTTTTTATGGTGTTCACTAAAGTGGTTAACTAGTGGAACAGTTTTATGGGTCGGGTCATTACAGACAGGGGGATACCAAATATGTGTACTTTTATTGTTTAGATTTTTTTATTCAAGTATTTATTTAGTGATAGAATAAATATTGATTTTTTTTATTATTATTTTTTATATATTTTTACAATTATTTAAAACATTTTTTTTACTTCATTCTATCTTTTACACTTTGTCCCACTATGGGACAATCATTTTTTGCAGGCTAATCACTTCTATAGCATGCAGATGAAGCAGCATCTGCATGCTACAAAAGCTGTCAGCGCTGCACTTTCTGCACACTGACCTGAGAGACTTCCTGATCATGCACTGCACATAAAAGGAAGTTTCTCAGTTCTGGTAAACCGGATGTCATCATGAAGACATCGGGACCCCGCGTCAAGTCGCGGGGTCTCCGATCCAAAGGCAGATGGGCTGTCAGCCCTGTGCCTGCTCCTGGAATGCTGCGATCGTCTTTGATCGCAGTATTCCGGGGTTTAAAGTGCCGGAAACGGTCTATGACTGCTCCTGGCACTCACTGTAGTTCCGGGTGTCAGCTGTGAGAATCAGCTGACACCCGGCCGCGATTGGCTGCACACCACCCGTGTGCATGGCCGATCGCTGAGAGGTACTATTCCATCTATGGTAATACGGGCCCAGAGCTACATCTGATGTCAGAGAGGGGTTAAACAACCACAACACGGATATCATCACCCAGGTATCGTTTTAATTAGTATAATGGTGCTAACCTGAAACTGTCTGTAGGTTACTCAGCACAATCCTGCTGACAGGTTCCCTTTTAAGGGGTTGTCCACTACTTGGACAACCCCTTCTTAAACTAAATGTTCGGCTCTGTTAAAATAATAAAGCCTATACTCACCTCCCATGCTGGTTCTGTTCCAACGGCAGCGTCACTGACGGTCCTTGCGCTGTGATGCGATGGAACGCAACGTGATGCCCAGCGCCCAATCAGAACTGGCGTCACTGTCTCCACCTTTGGACAAACTGAACATGAAGAGGAAGTCCAGGATGATCTGCAGCCCTGGCTTCCTCTTCGTGTTCAATTCATGCGAAGGTGGAGATAGTTACGCCATCACTGATTGAGTGCCAGAGACACGTGTCACAACACTGCTTCACAGCTCCGGGGATAGTGAGTGTCGACACCATGGGACCGGTGCTGCCACTGGAGGTGAGTATAGGTTTTAATATTTTATTGGGGCAGAACATTTAGTTTAAAGGGAACCTGTCGCCAGTTTTGTGACATAGCAGCTAAAAATATCACCTTATTCAGCGTCTGCTCTGCATTCCCTAAATCCTTATATAACCCCCTGACTCCCCTTGAATACTTCAGAAAGCCTTTTTTATTTTCTCCTGCATTGTATGATAATCTTCTCAGTCAGGTCCATTAGGTATGGTTTTGGGCCTCTGTATACCTCCTCCCGACTTCTGTTTGGCATCCTCCTGACATGGATAGCGATCCACATCGCCATGCGACATATCGCACCCGCTCAGAAATATCGCATTTTGCCCTGCGCAGTATGCTTTGCCCCACTGCGGGCAATGCTGAAAAACAGGAGTGCGGATGCGCTGGCAAACGTAGTTCCGGTACATGAGCCTGAAGTACGTAGTACCAGTGTATGACACTTCTGTTTTTCAGCTTTACCTGCAGTTGGGCAAAGCACACTGTTCAGGTGCAAGATGCAATATTTCTGAGCAGGCGCGATAAGTCGCATGGCGATGTGGATGACACAAGAGGCGTTATCCACAAAGTAGGACGGTGAACAACCGCCGATGGGAGGGATTGAGAGACCCGAAACCACGTCCATCAGACTGGACTGAGAAGTTTACCATACAGCGTGGGAGAAATTAGAAAAGGTTTTCAGGAGTATACATGGGGAGTCAGGGATTTATATAAGGATTTGGAGAATGCAGCGCAGACGCTGTATAAGGTAATATTTTCAGCTGCTATATCACAAAACTCGTGACAGGTTCGTTTTAAGAAGGGTTTGTCCTAGTAATGGACAACCCCTTTAACTTTCATGGCCTGTATGCACACTGACCACTAAAGACTCCATTGCTGAACAAAACGCATGTTCAAGTACGTTTATAGTTTGCTCAACAACACTTAGACAGGCCTGCGAAATGCGGGAAGAATATAGTCTGGTCATTTAAGAACTGGGAGCGCAGGTGGTCTTCTCTTCCATCCTCCCAGTGGATGGCCATGGAACAAGGAGGTGGAATAAGATTCTGCAGGTGAACAACTGGCTACATCGATGGTGCCGTCAGCAAGGATTTGGATTTCTGGATCACAGAGTGAATTACCTATATGATGGACTACTTGCTAGAGATGGGGTGCACCTTACGAAGACTGGAAAACATGTATTTGGAAGTCGCCTTGCTACACTCATCAGGAGAGCTTTAAACTAGAACAATGCGGGAAGGGAAGCAAAAGGCCAGAAAAAGCCATACACCTGACAAATGCTATTGAGAACTCTGCTATTAGAAATGGGAGGAAAGAACAAAGACAAAAAAATCTAAATAATAAAAATATTGGAGAAAGAGAAACCAATCACAAACTAAAATGTTTCTATACTAATGCACAAAGCATGGGCAACAAACAAGGAGAATTGGAACTACTAACGCAGGAAAAGAAATATGATGTCATTGGAATCACAGAAACTTGGTGGGACAATACACATGATTGGAATACAAGGCTAGAAGGATACAACTTATTTGCAAGAAACAGACTTGATAAACGAGGAGGAGGTGTCGCATTGTATGTTAGAAACACGTATATCTGCACAGAGATTGAAGATTCAGAGACTGGGAGTACTGTGGAAACTGTTTGGGTAAGAATACAAGGACAGAACACTGGAAAGAACACCATTATAGGCATTTACTACAGGCCGCCTGTGCAAGCTAAAGATATGGATGAACTGTTTATACATCAAATGGCCAAGTTTTCGAAAAAATATGACAGTTGTCATGGGAGATTTCAACTATCCAGACATTTGTTGGGAATCTCTCTCAGGCAAACCTAATAGGTCAAGGAAATTCTTATCCTCTCTTGCTGACAACTTTATCTTTCAAAAGGTAGGGGAGAAAACAAGGGGAACTGCTACCTTGGATCTAATCCTTATAAACGGGGAGGAAATGGTTGAGGAGGTAAAAGTGGCTGGGACGCTAGGAGGAAGCGACCATGCTATTTTAGAATTTTTGATAACTAGAGGAGACCTGTGAAGACTCGGATGTCAAGGTTAGATTTCAGAAAAGCAGATTTTAAGGGATTCAGAAAGAGAATTGGAGGGATCCAATGGCTAGATATCCTTAAGGACAAATATGTCCAGGAAGGATGGGAAATCTTGAAAAATGAAATTCTCAAAGCACAATTGTTAACAATTCCGAAAAGAGGGAAGAATAGGAAGCATTTAAGGAAACCAGGATGGATGAACACAGAACTTAAGCACATGCTAAAAAGGAAGAGAGAAATGTTTATAAAATGGAAAGAGGGAGGCATATCTAAAGAAGAATATAATGTTGTCTGCAGAACCTGCAGGGCATGAATCAGATTACTAAAGCTGACAATGAATTGAGGCTAGCAAGAGATGTCAAAAACAATAATAAAGGATTTTGGGAATATGTCAAAAGTAAATGAAAAGTCAAAGATGCTATAGGATTTTTACAGGATGAAAATGATGAAATGGTAAGACAGGATTTTGAGAAGGCCGAACTTTTAAATTCCTATTTTGCATCTGTTTTGTCTCAGAAAGGAAATGTAACATCAACTGTTCTTCACTGTCCTATTAAGGGAATAGAAGAATCCAGGATATCTATAAACAGAAATCTAGTGAGGACACACTTAGCTAACCTAAATGAATTCAAGTCTCCAGGTCCAGATGAATTACACCCCAGAGTACTGAAGGAGATAGCAGAAGAAATTTTTGAACCGCTCTCCATAATCTTTGAAAATTCGTGGAGAACAGAAGAAGTCCCAGAAGACTGTAGAAGAGCAAATGTTGTTCCTATCTTCAAAAAGGGGAAGAAGGTGGACCGAGGCAACTATAGGCCGGTGAGTCTGACTTCTATACCAGGAAAGATCTTTGAACAAATTATTAAACAACATGTATGTCAGTACCGGGATAAGAATGAAGTGATTAAACAGAGTCAGCATGGGTTTGTAACTAATAAGTCATGTCAGACTAACTTAATTTCCTTCTATGACAGAATCACTGATTGGGTGGATCAGGGAAATGCCGTAGATATAGTATATCTTGACTTCAGCAAAGCATTTGACAAAGTATCTCACACAATCCTTATTGAAAAAGTGACTAAGTATGGAATGGACAAGGCAACTGTAAGGTGGATTCATAACTGGCTTAGTGATCGGACCCAAAGAGTGGTCATAAATGGCTGTACATCCAGTTGGAAGAAGGTCTCAAGTGGGGTACCACAGGGCTCTGTTCTGGGCCCTGTATTGTTCAACATCTTTATCAACAATTTAGATGAAGGAATTGAGGGTAAACTGATTAAATTTGCTGATGACACAAAGCTAGGAGGGATAGCTAATACTAGAGAAGAGAGAGAGAAGATTCAAAAAGATATAAATAAACTGGAGCAGTGGGCAGCAACTAACAGAATGGTTTTTAACAGGGTGCAAAGTACTACATATGGGCAATAAAAATGAAAAAAGCATATACAGAATGGGAGGAATAGGGCTAAGCAACAGCACATGTGAAAAAGACATGGGTATACTAATAGATCACAGACTGAATATGAGTCAACAGTGTGATGCAGCAGCAAAAAAGGCAAATGCAATTCTAGGATGATTTAACTGAAGCATACAGTCTAGATCACGTGAAGAAATTATTGCCATCTACTTCTCTTTGGTCAGACCTCATCAGGAAAACTGTTTCCAGGTTTGGGCGCCACATTTTAAAAAAGACATCAACAAACTGGAGCAAGTTCTGAAAAGAGCTACCTGAATGGTGACCGGTCTGCAAACCCTGTCTTATGAGGAAAGGTTGCAGGATTTGGGAATGTTTAGCTTGCAGAAGAGAAGACTGAGAGGAGACTTAATAGCTGTCTACAAATATCTCAAGGGCTGTCACATTGCAGAAGGATCATCTTTATTCTCATTTGCACAAGGAAAGACTAGAAGCAATGGGATGAAACTGAATGGGAGGAGACACAGATTAGATATTAGGAAAATCTTTTCGACAGTTAGAGTGATCAATGAGTGGAACAGGCTGCCATGAGAGGTGGTGAGATCTCCTTCAATAGAAGTCTTCAAACCGAGGCTGGACAGACATCTGTCTGGGATGATTTAGCGAATCCTGCTTTGAGCAGGGGGTTGGACCAGATGGCCCAGGAGGTCCCTTCCAACTCTACGATTCTATGATTCTAAGAGCAAAATTGAGCTCTTTAAATGCCATAATACACACCATCTTTGGAGGCCAAAAGGCACTGCATACCTACACCTCCTTCCCCGCCAAAAAAAACATACCAGCATTGAAGTTTGGAGGTGGGAAAATCATGGTTTGGGTCCATTTTTCAGCATTCGGCACTGACAAACTTCATATAATTGAAGGAAGCATGAGTGGACAAACATACAGAGAGATTCTTGATAAAAATCTGCTCCCATCTACCAGGTTGATGAAGATGAAACAAGGGTGAACATTTCAGCAAGACAATGATCTCAAACACACAGCCAAGGAAACTTGCAATTGGTTTCATAGAAAGAAAATAAAGTTGCTAGAATGGCCCAGTTAATTACCTGATCTGAATCCGATAGAAAATTTATGGAAGGAACTAAAGCTCAGAGTTTATAGAAGGAGCCACAGAACCTTCAGAATTTGAAAAGTGTTTATGCAATACATTTTCAGTGCAATTTCTCATTAGTACACATACCTTAATTTATGGACATCTATGGTTTCATTTCTTTGCCTGGGTGGATTGGATGAGATGTTATTAACATCTGGTGAGAATATCATGTCAATAGAACCTTTAAAAATATATTTACTTAGAAAATTGCGATGTGTTCAACACTTATTTTACCTACTGTATAATCATATAATATCACTAATATGTACATAGAGAATTGATGCTGTTTTGAAGGCAAAGAGTGGTCACACCAAATTTTGATTTGATTTAGATTTCTCTTTTTGTCCATTCGATTTGCATTTTGTTAATTGTAAAAATAAACTATTAACACTCCCATTTTTAAACACAACTTCCGTTGCAGCATTTTGCCTACCTGTGCTTACAAATTTTGCACAGTACAGAATAACATGAGGACATAGGTCTTGGCTGTATGTATGGACTCAAAATACAGCATGTTGCACTTTTATTTTAAATACAAGTGCATCTCACAAAATTAGAATATCATCAAAAAGCTAATTTATTCCAGTTCTTCTATACAAAAAGTGAAACTCATATATTATATAGAGTCAATATAAACAGAGTGATCTATTTCTGTTAATGTTGATGATTATGGCTTACAGCTAGGGATGAGCGAGCATAATCGTGGGTATTCGGTACTTGGCGAGTAATGTGGTATTCGCGGTACTCGGAACATAGCGAGTAATTCACTACTCGCCTCGCTCTACTCGGATCTCCCACCCAGCAGTTGCCAATCACAGAAATGCCGCAGCCTTCTTGGTTGTGGGCGGCATTACTATGATTGGCTGGCCGCCCAGCGTCATCATAGGCTATGAGTCATCATAGCCTGGCTCTAAGCCCTGCCGCCATTTTCTGCACATTGCATGCAGAACACAGCAAGTGTAGGGAGAGTGTGAGCAGCTGCTAGGGAGAGTTGTTTTTTTGTGCAAATCATCCAGAAATCCTCAGTAAAATCCAAAAGCTCTTTTCAGAGCTGAAAGTGTAAGGTCAGGGACTGAGTAGTGACAGTTTTCCTAGCTCTTTTTTGGGTCTCATTTACCCCTGCAGGGCAGTTTTTTGAGCTGTTGCGGTGCTGCTGCTGTTTTCACATGCACGGTACTGCACAACTGACATGCAGCCAGCACCGCTGTCTTGTGTAGTGACTGGGGTGCGTAATCTCGCCTTAAACCTCAGGGTAATTTTTTAGTGGCAGCACCGCTGTCTTGTGTGGTTACTGGGGTGCGTAATCTCACCATAAACCTCAGGGCAATTTTTTTGTGCTGTTGCGCTGCTGTGTTCACAGCGAATAGGACGCACGCATGGTACTGCACAACTGACACGCAGCCAGCACCGCTGTCATGTGTGGTGACTGGGGTGCGTAATCTCGCCTTAAACCTCAGGGCAATTTTTTAGTGGAAGCACTGCTGTCTTGTGTGGTTACTGGGGTGCGTAATCTCACCTTAAACCTCAGAGCAATTTTTTTCTGCTGCTGCGGTGCTGTTTGTAAAACACAAAGCAGTACTAGGCTGTTGTGCTACCTTCCACAAAGCTCTAACTGCTCCTTGTTCCCCAATATCTGCATCTGAACATCTGCAACTATGGCAGAAAAATCCAAAATTCCTAAAAAGGCTGTTGTGAAGGGACAGGGACGTGGGGTCGTTGGTGCCCAACAAGGCACAGAGTCTGGGAGACCGAAGAAGGTTGATGCATCTAGGTTTCTGGTGAAATTTCCTGGTCTGGAACATAAATGGGTCTGGAAGCCAGAAGAACAAGAGCAGATACTGTCTTGGATGGCTGATAAAGCCTCAACGAAGTGTTCTAGCAGCACCCAATCGTCCATGACAAAACAGTCTACTGTCCATACAGATAACGCTGGGTCATCCTATTCTCAACCTGTTCCTAGTTCATCACCCGGTCAGGAGTCACAGGAAACATTTGATCCCAACCTTGGGCACTCCGAGGATCTGTTTGATCCATTTCCTTGCATTGCCTCTGGCCTCTCACCGCACGACATTGAAGAGAAACGTGAGGGGGTATCGTCTGTTGATGATGGCCAAATATTTGAAACCCCACAGGCAGAAGAAAGCCACTTTCATCCACGTGATATACCGGGTGAAGAGGTAGAGGCTGAAGGCTGATGGTGATAACACACAGTTGCCATCTGGCCAGTTGCCAATATCAACACGGAAGGAGGATGACATGGACGACGATGTGGTCGATGATGAGACCACCGATCCGACCTGGACCGTTGGCAAGCATAGCCAGCACAGCAGCACAGAGGATGAAGGTGGATCTGTAGCACCAACAAAGGCACCAAGGGCTCCTGGTTTGAGCAGAGTGCGAAGTGTGTCAACTGTTGCCAAGAGCAATCCCTCTGTGCCCCAAGTCAAGGCAAGGGTACGTTCAGCCGCTGTCTGGAAAATTTTTTCCGATAGTCCTTCTGAACCAAATGTCATCTGTAGCATCTTCCATAGGAAGCTGAGCAGAGGCAAGTTCAAAGGCAACCAAAGCACCATCAGTATGCGGAAACATATGGCAGCCAAGCACCCTAGTCGGTGGGCTGAACAACAGGGTACCAAATCAGTGTCTGCGACTGCGGGTCAAACCACTGCCATGTCGCCTGTGATACATCCTTTCCAATCTGCTGGGCAGGAAGCAGGTGATCATCATACCTCTTGCTCACAAGCTGTGGTTGCACAGACACAGGCCACAACAAGCTCATCCACTTGTTTGTCCCAGGAAAGCGTCCAATTGTCCATGCCCCAGATGTATGAAAGGAGGCGTAAATACCAAACCACGCACCCACAAGCACAAATACTGAACGCGCACAATACCAAGTTGCTAGCCGTGGTAATGTTGCCGCTTAGGCTTGTGGGGACACAGTCTTTCCGTGATCTTTTGGCTGTGGCTGCCCCACGATAGTCATCACAATTTTTCCCGGTGTGCCGTCACCGCGTTACACCAGCATGTCTTAAACAATCTAAAGCGTGTTCTCATCAACACCATAACCGGGAAGGTCCCTCTTACAACAGACATGTGGACAAGTACTTGTGGCCAGGGATGATACATCTCTGTCATGGCACAATGGCTCAACCTGGTGGAGGGTGGGACAAAGTCTCAAACTGGACCATCAACACATATCCTACCCACGCCATGAATAGCAGGCCCAACCTCAATCAGGGTTTCCGCCTCATCATATACGTCCAGTCTCCCCTCTTCCTCTTCCTCCTCCGCCTCTTCATCCTATGCTGAATTACCCTCCACATCACTCCCAACTTGGGAGCTGTGCAGCAGCGCATCAGCAAAGCGGCAAAACGCTCTTCTGAAGATGATCTGCTTAGGTGAAACACCACACACTGCAGCAGAGCTGTGGCAAGGAATAAAACAACAGATGGATCAGTGGCTCTCCACACTGTAACTCCAACCTGATCTGGTTGTCTGCGACAATGGGCATAACCTGGTGGCGGCTTTAAAGCTCGGGAAGCTGGTACACATGCCATGCATGGCTCACGTGCTGAACCTAGTGGTGCAGAAATTTCTAAAAACATACCCTGACTTGCCGTACCTACTTGAGAAAGTGTGCCGTATTTGCGCCCATTTCTGCCACTCCTCAACCGCTGTTGCCGGTCTTGCAGCGCTTCAAAAGCAATTTAATTTGCCAAACCACAGACTCATTTGCGACCTGCCATCACGGTGGAACACAACATATAATATGTTGACAATGGTAAGTGAGCAGCAGAAGGCACTTTCTGAATACTAGCTTAAACATGCCTGTCACACTGAGACTCAGCAAAGACCCATAACAACTGTCAAGTGGGTGTGGATTGCTGATATTTGTGAGGTGCTTGATAACTTTGAGTACTGCACCAAGCTTGTGAGCGGCGATCAGGCTATCAGCGTAACCATCCCTATGCTATGTCTGCTGAAAAAATCGCTGCAGAATAAAAAAAATGGAATCTTTGCGTGCCCAGCAGCTGGGTATGGAGCAAGATTTCACAATGTGTGATCCTACCCAGCCCAGTCAATATCATCAGGTAACATTGGGGGACGAAGATGATGATGAAAATGAGGAGAGAGAGGACTTCTTTTTCAGTGGTACCGAGGGGACACTTCATGCTACAGAGGGGAATCCCATCCCCAGCTTCATGTCTGTCCAGCATGGGTGGGCTGGAGAGGAGGAGGTGGAGGAGGAGAGTCAGTGTGAGGAGAGGATGGGTATTGTTCCTCCTTCAGGGGTCACAGAACATTTGCCTCTTTGCAGCTTGGCACACATGGCACACTTCATATCTGACTGTCTGTGCCAAGACTCTCGCGTAATCCACATTTTCAATAGCAACCTATACTGGTTGGCCACCTTTCTAGACCCACGGTACAAGGACAAATTTCCTTCACTACTGTCGCAGTCACCAAGGGGTTTCACAATGGAATCCTTCAAGAAGGCTGTTGTCGATCATTTGATGGCAACAGCACCCTCAGACACCACTGCTAGCAGAGATACCAGCGCTGTGCAACAGCATGCATTAATGGGGATACGCCAAGCAGGTCCAAAAGAGGTGGTGGTAAAATGTCCACAAACTGGGCCATCTTCAATAAACCGGCTCATCACCAAGGACTAGCTGGAACAGAACAGTAGCAATGTCAAGGAGGGAGAAGTTGAACAAGATGGTCAACGACTATCTAAGTGACCATACAAGTGTCCTTCCTGACGCTTCTGTGCCATTTAATTACTGGGTATCCAAGCTGCATAGTTGGCCGACCTTTCCTTCTATGCCTTGGAGGTGCTGGCCTGCCCTGCTGCTAGTGTGATGTCAGAGCGTGTTTTCAGGGCCACTGGGGGCAATCATCACAGATACACCCACACGATTGACTACAGAGAATGCAAACAGGCTGACTCTGATAAAATTTAACAAGGACTGGATTTCACAACAGTATTTAAGCCCTCCAGATGACAGTATCCCAACCTAAAGTCACCCAAAACTTTATTTTTTTTTAAATTGGTGATCACGTCCATCCCTTCCCATACAAGCCCCTTTTCTTCTTCTTAACACGTTTTCAAAACCTGCTTCTGACACATGTACCTCATGGTCAATAAGCTAAAAACAATGTTACGTTAATTAATATTTCCAGGACGTCCACCTGACAGCACCATGGAGGACGTCCTCCTCCTCCTTACAGGGACAGGAAAACACACAAGAGGTTAAAAGGTCATGTCCCACCCCCTCTCCCTCAGTGTTTTTCCTGTCCCTGCAAGGAGTGACACACA
This sequence comes from Dendrobates tinctorius, assembly GCF_039654945.1. Classification (NCBI taxonomy): domain Eukaryota; kingdom Metazoa; phylum Chordata; class Amphibia; order Anura; family Dendrobatidae; genus Dendrobates; species Dendrobates tinctorius. The sequence goes on along the minus strand of NW_027361728.1, from coordinate 44,751,871 downwards.
AGAGGCTTACCGGAGGTGCTCAGGGGATCGTGCGGCCAGTCCAAGCCTTCCCCTGTCAAGAGGTCCCGGGGCCGAAACTCTCCGATGGGGGAGTCCCTCTGCTCCAAAGGCCAGGAGGACGACGCTCCTGGAGGGAGCCGTTCCTCCCTGTGGGAGGCTCTCGGCTCCAGGACGCACCACCATAACAGGCGAGGGTCGGCTCCCCGCAGGCGGCTGGCCGAGCGGGCACCGGCAGAAGGATGGGCGCAGCAGCGCCATGACAGGTGGGCCCCTGCAGGTGGCGGGCCAGGCACCCGCAGGATGGCTCCAACGGCGGGGTCAGTGCTGGAAGGCGCCAACAGACCGCCATAGCAGGCGGGGGGCGGTTCCCTGCAAGCGGCGGTCTGAGCAGGCACCGGGGGAGAAGCAGAGCGCGGTCGCGCGCAGGAGCCCGGGCAGGAAGTGGAGGAGGCGGCCTATCGCGGAGGTCGTGCGTCACATCCGGTGACGTCAGACGCCGGCTTTTGAATCCCGGGCGCGCGCTCCTGAGATCCACAGCGCTCGGCAGAATCGTGCCAGAATGGAAGGCAATGCTCCAGCAGGTGGAGGGGTAAGTGCGCATATCGCAGACCACCCTCCCCACCCATCCTCACAGCCCAGATCTGAGTAGGTGCCCCTTCTGTATTATTAGGAGAAGGGAACCCCGGCAGAATCCCCCTCGGTGAAGGACCCGGCAAAAGCCACCTCCAAATCGGTCCGATGCCCCGTATGCAGGGTAAAGCTGCCAGACACCTATAGCAAGACCCTATGCGGACCCTGTACCTCAAGGGTCATAGGCGAGGAACAGTCATCCCTCCTTTCCGAAATGAGATTGCTGATAAGGGAGGAAGTTCAGGCCTCTACAGCCGGCCTCACGCGGCGTCAGTCCCCCAGCCCAGGGCCAAGTCGCAAGCGTCCAAGGTGGGAAGCAGACCCAGTGTCGGAAGCAAGCCCTAGCGAGGAGTCCGACTTCCGGGATTCAGACCAGGAGGAAGAAGGCGAGATCCCGGGGGATAGACAGGATCAGAGCAGGAAGTACCTGTTCAGACTGGAGGACACGGACGAGCTGGTCCAGGCAGTCAGAAATACTATGCAAATAGAGGAAGTCCCTAAACCACAGTCCAGACAGGACTTAATGTTTGGAGGACTCATGGCCAGGAAACAGGTAGTGTTCCCCGTAAGTGAACACATCAAAACAATGGTCCAGGAAGAGTGGAAAGAGGCAGAGCGTCGGTTGATACTCTCCCGAGACTTTAAAAATAGACTGCCTTTTGATCCTGAGGAAACATGGGCATGGGAGGAAGTCCCTAAAATAGATGTCCCAGTCGCCAAGGTTACCAAAAAGACGGCCATCCCATTCGAGGACTCGTCAGGTCTGAGACCCGATGGATAGGAAGGCGGACGTCTTGCTAAAAAGAACTTGGGAGACGTCGGTGGCTCTGATTAGGGCCAACATAGCAGCCACCTCAGTGGCCAGGTCTATGTTTTTGTGGATGGGGCAGTTGGAGGAACACCTAACCAGCAAGACCCCTAGATCAGAGATCCTAGCATCACTTCCTCTCATGAAATCAGCCACGGCGTTCCTGTCGGATACGTCGCTGAATCAGTAAGGTTTGCAGCCAGAAACAGCTGCCTCTCTAATGCGGCCCGGAGAGCAGTCTGGCTTAAATCCTGGTCGGGGGATAACACTTCTAAAACAAAGCTATGCGCCATCCCCTTCTCGGGCCTGAGGGTATTTGGTCCAGCCCTAGATAACATCCTAGAGCTAGTGTCCGATAAAAATAAAGGGTTCCCAGAGGAAAAACCCAGGCGGCCCCAGTCCTTTCGGAGAGGCTCCTTCTTCAGGAGGCAGACGGAATTCAGGGGTCGGGCAAAGTCCAATAGAAGCTCCTATAAGGGCTCCTTCAGCCAAGACGGGAGTAAGAGGGGTCCCTCAGTCACATCAACATCTAGATCGAGGAGGCAATGACGCCATAGGTGTTGGGGGGAGACTTCGCCACTTCGCAGCAAACTGGTCCCGAGTCACCCACAATCCATGGGTTCTCGGAACCATCGTGGAAGGCTACAGTATAGAACTCTATTCACCTCCCCCCGACAGATATATTGCCCCCACTGTCGTCCTGGAGGACTCCGCAATGTTGACGGATCTTCAGGACGTGGTAAACTCAGAGGTCATAATACCAGTTCCCCCGACGGAAAGAGGAAGAGGGCACTACTCTTCCCTGTTTTCAATCACAAAACCATCCGGCGAGGCCCGTACCATCATAAACCTGAGACCACTAAATGCCTGGGTCAGATACAAGAGACTCCGGATGGAATCGATCCGATCCGCAATCCCCCTAATAGACAGGGACGCCGTTATGTGCACCCTAGACCTAAAAAAGGCATACTACCAGGTCCCTATCCATCCCTCATCCCAGAGCCTTCTAAGGTTCGCGGTCAGTTTACCAGCCCGGACCTGCCACTTCCAGTTCCAGTGTCTTCCATTCGGGTTGGCCTCAGCTCCCAGAATCTTTACAAAATTGGTGGTAGAGGTGGTGGCCTACCTAAGAGATCAGGGTATTGTGATCATTCCATACCTGGACGACTTCCTACTGGTGGCAAGATCCAAAGAAGCGCTCATTCGAGACAGAATCCGAGCAACTACCGTAATGGAGTTCCTTGGCTGGGTGATCAACTGGGAGAAGTCGGACCTCAGGCCAGACACCAGAAAAGTATTCCTCGGAGTCCTCCTAGACTCAGCCAACAGAATATCCTGGCTACCCGAGCAGAAGCAGAAGACTGTTCAGGCCAGAACCAGAGACCTGTTGAGGCGTCAATGTTCCATAAGAGAGGCAATGGAACTCTTGGGCCTCATGACAGCCTGCATCCAGTGTGTCCGTTGGGCCCAATTCCACTCGAGGTTGTTACAGAGAGAAATCCTCGCAAGGTGGGACAGAAGTCAGGCGTCGCTAGACAGACCCCTAAGGCTAAGACACTAAACTGTCCTTACAACTAATTTTGGCACTTCAGACACAATAGTACACATAGGGATAAGAAGAATTTACTAATTATCCCAAAAAGAAGCGAACCAGCTAACCATATTAATAGAAATATTATTTTATTAAATATCAAATACACCAATTTTCATAAAAAATTGCAGACTACATAATACTTAGCCAATAACATACCCCAACGGGGAAAACGCACAGGCCATAAATACAGACAAATATTCTTCTATGAATAATCATAATATCCCTGCATAATAAATGACAAAAATCCAATATTATAGCTCTCCCAAACAAAAAAACAATCTAGCCTTGTCGTTATAGGGCATCTCCGACGTTTATAATATATAATCATATGTCTCACTCTGTGTATTAGAATTTAAGGTACAAACACCTTGTATAATTGCAGACGTGAGACACAGTATCAGTACCATATAGAACCATCGGGAAGGGATAAATCCCCACAATGATAAAGCACCAATATGGCATAGGCAGGAAAGAGCTTGTCACCAATAGGATAACATAGTAAAGAAATTGCCAGGCTAATAATTACCTTAGACCGATCATGCAGAGATAAATGGTCCTGTGCAGGAATCCCCGCGCCCCGACGCGCGTTTCGCCCTCTAGCTTCTTCCGGGAGAAGAAGCTAGAGGGCGAAACGCACGTCGGGGCGCGGGGATTCCTGCACAGGACCATTTATCTCTGCATGATCGGTCTAAGGTAATTATTAGCCTGGCGATTTCTTTACTATGTTATCCTATTGGTGACAAGCTCTTTCCTGCCTATGCCATATTGGTGCTTTATCATTGTGGGGATTTATCCCTTCCCGATGGTTCTATATGGTACTGATACTGTGTCTCACGTCTGCAATTATACAAGGTGTTTGTACCTTAAATTCTAATACACAGAGTGAGACATATGATTATATATTATAAACGTCGGAGATGCCCTATAACGACAAGGCTAGATTGTTTTTTTGTTTGGGAGAGCTATAATATTGGATTTTTGTCATTTATTATGCAGGGATATTATGATTATTCATAGAAGAATATTTGTCTGTATTTATGGCCTGTGCGTTTTCCCCGTTGGGGTATGTTATTGGCTAAGTATTATGTAGTCTGCAATTTTTTATGAAAATTGGTGTATTTGATATTTAATAAAATAATATTTCTATTAATATGGTTAGCTGGTTCGCTTCTTTTTGGGATAATTAGTAAATTCTTCTTATCCCTATGTGTACTAGACCCCTAAGGCTGCCAGAACGAGTGAAGGAGTCCCTGGGGTGGTTGACTCAGTCCAGAAACCTTCAGGTGGGCGTACAATGGACAACCTCTCCATACGTGGTAGTCACCACAGACGCCAGTGCGTGGGGATGGGGAGCCCACATAGAAGGGAAGATCTTCCAGGGGAAATGGCCAGCAGGCATCAGGACCAGATCCTCCAATTTCAGAGAGCTCTTCGCGGTTTGGGAAGCGTTGCGGAGAAACCAGTCGGTACTAAAGAATCGTCATGTCCGCATATTATCCGACAATACAACGGCAGTGGCATTCCCGAAGCACCAGGGAGGGAACAGACATCAACCACTACAGGCCCTGGCGGGAAAAATATTCACGTGGGCAGAACGAACAGTCCGATCAGTAACCGCAGTACACTTAGAAGGTTCCCAGAACGAAGTGGCAGACTACTTGAGCAGACAACAGATCCACCCGACAGAATGGGAACTGAACATGGAAATCTTCGACCACCTTTGTCAGCGTTGGGAGACCCCCACTATAGATCTTTTCGCAAGCCGGAAGAACTCGAAGGTCCCCAGGTTCTACTCCCTGAATCCGACGGACCACCCGGAAGGCGTAGACGCCCTGAGTCAGACTTGGGGAGAATCCCTCTCTTATGCGTTCCCACCACTGGCTCTCATAGTGGCAGTGCTCAGGAAGATACGCGAAGACCACGCAAGAGTGATGTTGATCGTGCCATATTGGCCGAGGAGAAGCTGGTTTTCCCTTCTAGGAGCCATGGCAGTAGAAAATCCAGTCGAACTACCCCTGTGGAAGGACATCATCCACCAGGGCCCGATCCGCCACCCGGACCCAGCAAGACTCCACCTGTCGGCTTGGATCCTGAGAGGGACATCCTGAAGGCAAAGGGACTGTCGGATCAGGTCATATCCACCTTACAGGCCAGTAGGAAACCGGTGACATCCGCAATCTATTGAAAAATATGGAAAAGATTCTGTCTGGAGGGTGGCAGGTCCGATCTTGTGGCAGGCGCCCCTGACCTCCCTAACATACTAAGCTTTTTGCAGGCAGGTTTTAATAAAGGCCTTAAGCCCAGCACTCTAAAGGTTCAGGTTTCAGCCTTGAGCTCCTTCTTCGATTACCAGTTAGCTTCACATCCCTGGGTAATAAGATTTATAAGAGCCACACAGCGCCTGCGCCCCATGATTAGGCAGCTCACCCCGCCTTGGGACCTAGGCCTGGTACTTCGGTTTCTCTGTACAGACCCCTACGCTCTCGATGAGAAAATAACCATCTCTGCTCTCACTCGTAAAATGGCCTTCCTAGTAGCCATTACCACGGCCAAAAGAATAGGGGAGATCCAGGCCCTGTCCACTAAGGACCCATATCTCCAGATAAGAGAGGACCGTATAATCTTAAGACTAGACCCGGCATTTACCCCAAAGGTAGCCTCTCCAAAAAATCTAAATCAGGAGGTAGTGTTACCATCCTTCTGTGATAATCCCCGTAAAAAGGAGCAGCGTCTTCACTCGCTGGATGTGAGGCGCGCAGTTATAGACTACCTAGAGGCCACCAATAGCTGGCGCATCGACCCGAACCTGTTCATCCTCTTTGGGGGTAGAAATAAGGGGAAGAGGGCCTCTAAGGCGTCCATCGCGCGCTGGATTACCTCAGTAATCTCGGACGCCTACCAAGCTGAAGGCGCCAACCCGCCAAATTCCATAAAAGCCCACTCTACGAGGGCAGTATCGGCCTCATGGGCCGAACGGGCAGGGGCGTCGGTTGATCAAATCTGTAGAGCAGCAACCTGGGCCAGTCTTAATACATTCTGCAAGCACTACAAGCTTGATGTGTTAGCTGGTCAACAGACCGCATTTGGGAGAAAGGTTCTCCAGGCGGTAATCCCACCCTGAGGAGATGCTTTGGTACTCTCCATGGTGCTGTCAGGTGGACGTCCTGGAAAATAGGTATTAGACCTACCGGTAAGGATGTTTCCAGGAGTCCATCCTGACAGCACGGGTAGTTCCCTCCCTGTTATGTTATACTATGTTGTATTATGTTATGTCATATGCTGTAATATGATTGTTTCATTAAACTGTTACTAGCATCATCCACCTTGTGGTACTTGTTAAATCACTGAGGGAGAGGGGGTGGGACATGACCTTTTAACCTCTTGTGTGTTTTCCTGTCCCTGTAAGGAGGAGGAGGACGTCCTCCATGGTGCTGTCAGGATGGACTCCTGGAAACATCCTTACCGGTAGGTCTAATACCTATTATCCCATCGGAGGCACTTGTGATGAGAGTGAGACCCTTCTTCCTTCTTCAACCATGGTATCATGCCCCTTGGGCTAATTTTTGGAGACACTATGGCTATGCCTGGACACTGGGCACTGCCACCTCTATGCTAGTAGTCCTAGCTTCACCATAATTGTTTGGCCCTTCAGACCTGTCTTGCTTCCTTCATCAACTATGATACAGCCCCTTGGGATAATTTTTAGAGACACTATGGCTATGCCTGGACACTGGGCACTGCAGTAGTCCTAGTAGTCCTAGCTACTTTATAATTGTTTGGCTCTTCAGACCTGTCTTGCTTCCTTCATCAACCATGATACAGCCCCTAGGGCTAATGTTTTGAAGACACTATGTCTATGCCTACACATTGGCCAGTGGCACAACAATGACAGTAGTCCAAGCTTTATACTTGTGAATCCCTTGTGATGAAGATGATGATAGGTGGCTTCTTCCTGCATTAACCATAACACAGCCCCTAAGGCAGATTTCTCTCCTTACACCACTTACACACTTAGCTGTCAGAAGATTGCCTCCATCATCACTCGCTCTCACGGCACTTCTGATATATCACTGGCACTGCGTAAGTGGCGTACAAGTCCCGCTCTTCAGGCAAAAAAACAAAAGGACTTCAAATAGTGTTTGTACATTCTAGTGAAGCAGTGGTGTAAAACCACTCATGCAGCCCCTGATCAGGTGCCCCCATGTTATAGACATTTGTTTACAGCATACATTTTTTTTTTACATTTACACATTTTGTAGCCTTTTCCTCATCCCCCAGACTACTTTGTAGGGTCCAGCAGACAATTACTCGCATTTTCTATTGACTATCATTGGACTCGCTACTCGTACCGAATACCCGAGTATAATGGTATACTCGGTACGAGTATAGTGAGTCTGAATACTTCACTACTCGCTCATCCCTACTTACAGCCAAGGAAAACCCAAAAGTCATTATCTCAGTAAATCAGAATACTTAATAACACCAGCTTGAAAAATAATTTTAAAATCTGAAATTTTGGCCTACTGAAATGTATGTTCAGTAAATGCACTCAATACTTGGTCAGGGCTCATTTGCAACAATTACTGCATCAATGCAGTGTGGCATGGAGGCGATCAGCCTGTGGCATTGCTGAGATGTTATGGAAGCCCAGGTTGCTTTGATAGCAGCCTTCAGCTTGTCTGCATTGTTGGGTCTGGTGGCTTTCATCTTCCTCTTGACAATACCACATAGACTCTCTATAGGGTTAAGGTCAGACGAGTTTGCAGGCCAATCAAGTACAGTGATACTGTTGTTTTTAAACCAGGTATTGGTAAATTTTCCTGATAGATGGCTGCACTAACTTTGGTCTTGATAAAACACAGTGGACCTACACGAGCTGATGACATGGCTCTCCAAACCATCACTGATGGTGGAAACTTCACTCTAGACCTCAAGCATCTTGGATTGTGTGCCTTTCCTCTCTTCCTCTAGACTTTGGGACCATGATTTCCAAATGAAATGCAAAATTTACTTTCATCTGAAAACAACACCTTGGACCACTGAGCAACAGTCCAGTTCTTTTTCTCCTTGGCCCAGGTAAGACACTTCTGGCGTTGTCTATTGGTCATGAGTGGCTTGACACAAGGAATACGACACTTGTAGCCCATGTCTTGGATATGTCTGTGTGTGGTGGTTCTTGAAGCAATGACTCCAGCACCAGTCCACTCCTTGTGAATCTCCCCCAAATTTTTGAATTACCTTTTCTTAACAATCCTTTCAAGGCTGCAGTTATCCCAGTTGCTTGTGCACCTTTTTCTATCACACTTTTTTCTTCCACTCAACTTTCCATTAATATGCTTGGATACAGCACTCTGTGAATAGCCAGCTTCTTTAGCAATGACCTTTTGTGGCTTACCCTCCTTGTGGAGTATCTCAATGACTGCTTTCTGGACATCTGTCAAGTCAGCAGTCTTCCCCTGATTGTGGAACCTACTGAAACAGACCCTTTTAAATGCTTGGGAAGCCTTTGCAGGTGTTTTTAATTATTCTAATTTACTGAGATAATGACTTTTGAGTTTTCATTGGCTGAAAGCCATAATCATCAACATTAACAGAAATAAACACATGAAATAGATCACTCTGTTTGTAATGACTATATAATATATGAGATTCACTTTTTGTATTGAAGAACTGAAATAAAATAACTTTTTGATGATATTCTAACTTTGTGAGATGCACTTGTAGGTGTAATATATCTAATCTTCTCTTTGGGTAACACTTATAGCCACTGTTATTATTTTTATGCATTTATAAAAAAATCCCTTTGACACAATATTGCTTAAGATGCTTGCGTGCATAAAGTGCTGAGTGCCATTTTGTCAATGTGCCAGGTGTCTAGTTTCAGAAAATATATAGTTCTGGTGGCTGAATATCAACTTTCTATTATAATAATAACTTAGTTTTAACTTGTACACATCAAAAGTGCATTTATCCTGGCTTTAAAAAAACTACAAAATGTAAAAAAAAACTGACAACAAAATGACAAAATCAGAGTAATCTATCAATAACTGTAAACTAGATTGGTTAAGAGGGGGAAAAAACTTAAACTGGTCAATGAGTCCCAATCTCAATCTTGCTGAAAATCTACGGAGAGAGATTAAATTTGCTAGTTGGAAAAGGGAATCTGTAAGAGCTTGAGAAAATTGCATTAGAAGAAACTACAGCAAAGAGCGGAAAGACTTAGCTCACAGAAGGCTACAAAAATCCAAATCCAAGTAAAAATTGGTCTAAAATTCTTGTAAAGTTCTCCTGTCTGTATTTTAAAAGCAAGAATACTAGCCTCATCAGGTTTAAGACATTTATTTAGTAATGTATATAACTTGTATAATGTATAATCCTCATAAAATCTGAAACTTTTGAAAAATTATTATACTTCAATGAATGGCTTAAATTAATTTATCTGCTTAAGAAAACCCAGATCAAATTATCCTAATATACCTTTCTGAGTCAATAAATGGTAGCTCTAAAGAAATTAGATTGGAGAGCAGCTACGAGTCTATTTTTTAGAGTACCGACTTTGTAGCAGAGTTGCATGGTCAGTCCATTTCACTGGGCTCCGTATAATGAAGTGATCCGTAAACTGTCACTGAGGAGCCAAATGTGACTTGAAGGCCCAGAATGTGTGGTTTTAAATAGAGCTTGATCCTACCGCCCCCTATAATTGTAGGCTTTTAGCCCGGGAGAGGCATCATGTTAGATGTAGGGTCCCAACAAAGGGGTAAGCCTTGCCGCCACTGTAGGGCTGACACGAATCACCCAATTTATGCACTAAGTACCTTGATTTTTTAACATGTTTTCTATGGCAGTAATGCAGTTCCAATTTCAAATATTCAATGTTTACATACTATAGCGTTTCAGAGCGCAGCTATAATTTGTTAGTTACAATTGTCATTTAATAGTCAATAGCAATACATGTAAGAATGAAAAAATACTAAGTCTGTATCAAATATAGTTCCAATTTTATTGTATCAAGACAGAATGAACACAATGTCATGCACCTTTACAATTATAAGATGTAGTTCAGCAATGATCATTAACAGTGTGACTAACAAAAAATGTGTACAACTGCGTTTGTTCATCAGGGTACACACTGTACAGTGCCATGTCAATGTGCAGAAAGCAACACACAGGCACTTAGGAAAGAAGACAAACTAGTAGGAAACATGTTCAGCAATGGTTATAACCAATTATCTAATATTTGAAATGCCTGAAATTGACAGCATGTGCTATTTTTTAGCTGCACCAAGGTGCAAAGCTCTATTGAAGTGACAATACATTAAGCTTGTCCTGCAGGGTCTTCTCTTCATCCGATTCACTTTCTACAGCACAGCTTTGCAGAGTGTGCAGGGACAATCTGACAAGAAACAAAAAATATGAAAAAGAAAGTATGAGAAGAGAAAGTTCTATTCCACACAATACAAATCATACTGTGCTCCTAAAATGTGACCTGGAAACCAACTGTGTCTAAGAAGTGACTAACACACGGTATCTTTTCATGGACATCCATTGCACAGTATATATTTTAAGTTTCTGACATCTGTGAATTTGGACGAAAAAGAGTTGAACTAACTCCAGCATTCATTAATTCTGTCCAGGCCTGCTAAAATAATGTTAAAAAGGTTGTTGCATGTTCATTAATGGTTAAAACTGCAAAACGCTTGTAAAATCAATTAGCAATTTACCATACTTCTTATTAAAAACCTCTTGTGTTCACACAAATGGACAGATTTTTAATTCTGTAGTGTACAGCTCGCTACATGTCAGTACACCTCAGAGTCTCCTAGACAAGGAGAAAAAGCTTGTAAGTTGTAAGCTGTTCAGTTAGCAAGCACCACTCTAAAGCTGACCGGATTATGGAGGGCCAGCACGACTCTCACGCTGCACAGACAAAGCTGCCTCAGATAGCAGCATGGGAGAGCACACCATTCAGACTTGCGGCATAATCATACTGCTGGTCTGAACTGTCACTCTTCAGAAGAGCACCATTCCCAGCAACTAGGCAACAGAAAACCGATGCGCTCCTGAAGAAAGAAGACAAACATACTCTTTTAAGCTTGATTATTAAAAAAATGAAATAATATGTTATATTGAGACAACATACATGTATACAAGCAATGACAAGGTTAAAATTGTCTCATATAGCACAAATCACCTACAGCCCAACGCCACTAAAACCTTCATCCCGTTTCATAATTTCCCAAAGCTCCAGAATGCTGAGTTACCGGGTGACATTTGCTGGGGTCTGCATACTTTTGAGCTAGTTTAGCTGTGATTGGATTTCAGCAAACAGCATCTTGGATTTCAGCTTCCAGCGCCCCTGTTAATATGGTATTGGAAAAACGGGAATATTGAAAGTACCACCTATGTCTGATTTTTCAGGTTTTGAGTGAAGTTGTGTTATATGCACTGTGAGGCAATTCAATTGTACCAATTTCCTTATATACTGTGGTATCTTAAAAATTCTTACCTAATATTTTTTTAGACCGAGCAAGTGCATGATCAGTTGCATAACTTGAAGCTTATCCTTATCCTGTGAGACTTCAACATCCCCAAAAACAGCCCCACCTCCCCATCTGCATCCCAGATTCTATCTAACCACTTCTCTTGGCCTTTCACAGCTTTCAACCTCTGAGACACACAAAGACCATAACACCCTTGATAACTCATCTCTTCCCCGCTCTGATCTCAACATTCTCTCCCTCACACTCACAAATCCTCGGCCACCCCAGCAAACTCCTACCTATTACACAATCAGAAATCTACAATTCATTAACCCTCATACACTTACAGACTCCCTACACTCATCATTGTCCCCAATCTCCTCTTTTTCCTGTCCTGATTTGCCTGTAAATTACTATAATGACACTCTCAGAAGAACCCTGCACCAAGCAGCTACCCTCACCCTCAAAACCTAAAAACACAAAGTAAAACAGCCCTGCCTCACATCGCAAAATCTATTTCTACAGCGATGCCCTAGGAGTGCTGAACATCTATGGAGAAAAACTTGCACACCAGAAAACATTATCCATTATAAATTTATGCTAAGAACCCTTAACTCTGCCCTTCACTTTGCCAAACAGACCTACTTCACCACCCTGAGCTTCTCACTATCCAACAACCCAAAAAAAAACTCTTAAACATCTTTCACTCCCTCCTCAATCCAAAAGCACAGGCCCCTATCACAGACATTTGTGCTGTTGATCTGGCCTCCCACTTTACAGAGAAAATAGAAAATATCCATTAGGAAATCAGTTCCCAGCCACCAAGTGTTGTGACTCCCATCCCTTTCCACATCTCCTCTGGCTCACTCTCCACATTTGACCTCATCACAGAAGAAGTCTCCAGGCTCCTCTCTTCTTCTCGTCTTAAAACATGCACTACTGACCCCATTCCTCACACCTACTCCAGTCTCTCTCTCCAGTTGTTACAACGCATCTAACAAAAATGTTCAATCTCTCCCTCTCCTATGGTATCTTACCCTCCTTCAAACACTCTATCATTACACCATTATTAAAAAAAATCCTCTCTTGCCCCATCCTGTACAAATAACTACAGACAAGTCTCCAATGTCCCATTCAATTCTAAATTCTTGGAGCACCTGGTCTACTCCCACCTTACCCGTTACCTCTCCACTCACTCTCTCCTAGATCCATCAGTTTGGCTTCTGCCCCCTACATTCTACAGAAACTGCACTCATCAAAGTAACCAATGGCCTTTAGACAGCAAAACGTAATGGTGACTGATTTCTGCTCATTCTTCCTGATTCTTCTGCAGCTTTTGACACTGTCGAGCACTACCTCCTACTCTCTATGCTCCAATCAAAAGGCATAAAGGACACTGCTCTCTTCTGGTTCTCTTCCTATCTTTCTGACCTCTCCTTCAGTGTATCATTCTTGGATCCATTTTGTCTCCTCTTGCACTCACTATTGGGGTTTCTCAGGGTTCAGTACTTGGCCCTCTTCTCTTCTCTCTCTGCACAGCCCCAACTGGACAGACCATCAGCAAATTTGGCTTTCAGCACCATCTTTATGCTGATGATACACAACTATACACTTCATCCCCTGACCTTAACCCGGCTGTACTACAGAACACTAATGAATGTCTGTCCGCATTTTCCAACATAATGTCCACTTGCTATCTGAAACTCAACCTTTCCAAAACTGAACTTCTCCCGCCGTCTACATAACTTACCTAAATCTGACATCTCCATCTACATGGGTAGCACCACAATAGCGCCCAGGCAGCAGGTGCGCTGTGTAGGTGTTACGTTTGACACCAATCTTTCATTCACCTCCAATATACAATCTCTTGCCCCCTTTTCGCTTGCATCTGAAGAACATCTCTAGAATCTGCCCTTCTCATGATGTAAATAGCAAAACCCCTCACTGTTGCCCTGATCCACTCCCACATTGACTACTGCAATTCTCTATTAATTGGGCTTCCCCTCACTCGACTTTCCCCTCCCTAGTCCATCCTTAATGCATCAGCCAGGGTCATCTATCTGGCTAATCGGTACTCGTACCCTTCCACTCTGTGTGTCAGAGTATGTCTGGCTCTGCGTGACGCGGCCCGACGATCGGTCAGTCACAAATCTACAAGACAGACAAGGAGACACCGGGGAAACAATTACAAAGGTGGGCCCTATAATAGGGAACGGGGAAGTGGACACCTCCTGCACTCTCCTAAGGAAGAGCCCTAAACTCTCCTCACGTTCCCTATACAGGTTCTTTCAACCTGTTGCTGACCAGGATACCTCAATCGCTCACTTGCCCTGCACCTATTCCTTACTAGGGAACTGGCAAGTGCGGACACAGGTGCTCACCGCTGTACTAGTAAAACACCAGGGAAAACAACAGACAGGCACTTAGCTTGTTCTGCAGTCATGGACCGGACCACAAAGAAAAGCACCCGGACACAGCTTCCAGCAGAAGCACAAAGGCTCCAGATAAGCTGAAACAGCACTGCTCCAGATAGCTCTTCTCTTCAGAAAGGTTGGTTAGTGAATGACCAATATTACCAACAGGGAGCTGCAGCAGCTGATGACCTTTTATAGGAAGGAGAGGGGGTCACCACCTGCTGACTAATTAAAACTGTAGTAACACCAGCAGCCACCGGAGGGGGAAAAACCCAGCAGCCGACCAACTACAGTTGTAGTAACACCAGCGGCCACCCGGGGCAAAAACTCATATTAACCCCTGAGGGCCTGAAAGGAAAAAGGTTTATAAAAGAGAATTCAGACTCTGCCACAGATCCAAGAATGGATCATGTCACTGTGACAGTCATTACACTGGCTGCCCATACATTACAAGATCCAATTTAGTTAGTTTTGTTCTCACCCACAAAGCTCTCCACAGTGTGGCACCCCTCTGCATCTCCTCCCTCATTTCTGTTTATCGGCCTTTCCGCTCGGTACACTCCCAAGCGACTCTCGACTAATATCCGTACTAATCCCACCTTCCACTCCCGGATCCAAGACTTCTCCCGAGCTGCACATATTCTTTAGAAAGCTCTACCCCAAGAAATTAGGACTAACCACTATGTACACAGTTTTCAGCGCACCCTAAAAACACATCTGTTTAGGGCGGCCTATCACATTCCTTAATCAAATTCCTTTTTATATATAGCCCATTCACTATCTCTCTGAACATAATTCTCAATCAAACTTATTATAGACTGTATAGGAAAGCCCATGATAGCATGATAATCGAGAGCCAAATTTTAAAGTAAGAAGTTAGAAATCATGAATTTATAGTAATTCTAAAAAGCTAGTACTTAAGGACATCTGGCACAGCGAGACCTCCCTGAATTTTGCTTGCTACTCAAACTTTTTTTTAGATATACAATGGCTTACATCTGCACATTTGCTTATATTAATTTGATAATAGCTGCTTTTAATTATTTAAATTCACATAGAAATACCACCATAGGAAGAGTTTGGGCATCTGGTAAATAATGTTTTCTTGGTATAAGAGTCACTTTCAAGGTTAATATAAGACCAAAAGTTTAGATAGGGAGCATTATCCATTAATCAAATAGGACTTTAGTTCACAAATGGGCTTAGGGAAATGTTAGGATTTACATGCAAATAAAGTAGATGGTTGTCTCATTTCAGTAAATCTCTATCCTCCAGCTCAGTATAGTGTGAAAAAACCCACTGTTCCTGGGTCCAGCTCTGAGTCTCCACTGCTGCTCCTGGTGTCTAGCGTTGGCTGTGTCGCTGACAGCACATTGACAGAGCGGCAGCCAATCAGAGCGCTCAGTGGCTCTAACTCAGGGCTGAACTTAGTGAAAATTAGAAAAGCGTTTTTTTCAAACCAACCTGCACCAAGGAATGAAGATTTCTTGAAAAGGGTCAAACCCTGATGAATACATTAAGCACATGAATACATTTATGACTCATGACTCCAACTCAAAAATATTTCCCGAATCTGTATATTCCTTAACCAAGAAACTGCAAAAACACTTGTACACGTCCTCATCATCTCCCACCTCGGCTACTGTAGCTTCCTACTCTCTCGCCTCTGCTCTAGCAATCTTGCACCACTCCAATCTATCCTAAACTCTGCTGCCCGACTAATCCACCTGTCTCTCTGTTATTCCTCAGCCTCTCCTCTCTGCCAAGCCCTTTACTGGCTTCTTATTGTCCAGAGGCTCCAGTTCAAAACTATATCTATGACATACAAAGCCATCCACAACCTGTCTCCTCCATACATCTGTGACATGGTCTCCCGGTACTTACATACACGTAACCTTCGATCCTCTCAAGATCTTCTTCTCCACTCCCCTCTTATCTCTTCTTCCCACAACCGCATATAAGACTTCTCCTGTGCTTCCCTCATACTCTGGAAGTCTCTACCCCAATACGTCAGACTTTGCCTACCAAGGAAACCTTCAAAAGGAACCTGAAGATCCACCTATTCCAACAAGCCTACAACCTGCAGTGATCCTCAGTCTACTGAACCGCTGCACGACCAGCTCTACCCCCTCCCTTTTTTATCCTCACCCATCTCCTGTAGACTGTGAGCCCTCGCGGGCAGGGTCCTCTCTCCTTCTGCACTTGTGAGTGCCTTGTATTGCTCATGATTATTGTACTTGTCTATGTATGCCCCTTTTTCACATGTAAAGCACTATGGAATAAATGGTGCTATAAAAATGAACAATAATAATAATTCTTTAATAATAATAATTCTTTCATAAGAAAAGTTTTAGGAATTTGCTTATCCCGAAAAATTCAAGCAATTTGCAACTCTTTGTGTCCTTCACCTAAAATGGTCACTGCCATTTGACATTTTGCAGAAGATACTATTTATTATTATTATTATTATTATTATGCATTTATATAGCACCATTTATTCCATGGCGCTTTACATGTGAAAAGGGGAAATATAGACAGGTACAATAAACATGTGTAGGACAAGGCACACACAAGTACATAAGGAGAGGGGACCCTGCCCGCGAGGGCTCACAGTCTACAGGGATGGGTGAGGATACAGTAGGAGAGGGTAGAGCAGGTCGTGCGGTGGTTCAGTAGACCAAGGATCATTGCAGACTGTAGGCTTGTCGGAACAGGTGGGTCTTCAGGTTCTTCTTGAAGATTTCCATTGATGGTGAGAGTCTGATGTGTTGCGGCAGAGAGTTCCAGAGTATGGGGGAAGTGCGGGAGAAGTCCTGTATGCGGTTGTGGGAAGAAGAGATAAGGGGGGAGTAGAGAAGGAGATCTTGAGATGATCGAAGGTTGCGTGCGGGTAGGTGCCTAGAGAGCATGTCACAGATGTATGGAGGAGACAGGTTGTGGATGGCTTTGTATGTCATGGTTAGGATTTTGAATTGGAGCCTCTGGGCAATAGGAAGCCAGTGAAGGGCTGGGCATAGGGGGGAGGCTGGGGAATAGGGGGAGACAGGTGGATTAGTCAGGCAGCAGAGTGTAGGATGGACTGGAGCAGAGCCAGAGTGCTAGAGGGGAGGCCAGAGAGTAGGAGGTTGCAGTAGTCGAGGCGGGAGATGATAAGAGCATGCACTAGTGTTTTTGTGGTTTCGTAGTTGAGGAATGAGCAGATCCGGGAAATATTTTTGAGTTTGAGGCGACAGGAGGAGGCGAGGGCTTGGATATGTGGTTTGAAAGAGAGCGCAGAGTCGAGGATCACTGCAAGGCACCAAGCGTGCGG
Organism: Dendrobates tinctorius; assembly: GCF_039654945.1. Classification (NCBI taxonomy): domain Eukaryota; kingdom Metazoa; phylum Chordata; class Amphibia; order Anura; family Dendrobatidae; genus Dendrobates; species Dendrobates tinctorius. The sequence continues at coordinate 44,734,635 of NW_027361728.1, read as the reverse complement.
GACTGGAGAAAGAGAGCAACCATTGACATTGATGGATAGGTCTGGTGGAGGGGTAGAGTGAGATGGGGGAAAGATGATGAATTCTGTTTTGTTCATGTTCAGTTTGAGAAAGCGAGCAGAGAAGAAGGCTGAGATAGCAGACAGACATTGTGGGATTTCAGTCAGTAAGGAGGCGAGGTTGGGTCCAGACAGGTAGATCTGCATGTCATCGGCATAGAGGTGGTACTGCAAACCGTGGGATTCTATGAGCTGTCCCAAGCCAAAGGTGTAGATTGAGAATAGTAGGGGTCCTAGGACAGAGCCTTAAGGAACACCGACAGACAGGGGGCGAGGTGAGGAGGCTAGAGAAGGCTTACAAGACCACATCTGGCAGGTTTACCCATAATGCCTTAGAGTTATCACATCACAAGGTACAGCGCAGCAAATCAGGAAGTACTATCATAGTCTCTGTAAAAGCAGATGCAGGGAATGAAGTAATTTTGTCTTGAATCTGGATAGTGAGGCAGTGCGAGAATGTCACAGCTGACAGCTTAGCTATAGACAGGGAGAAAATGGAGGAATGGCATCAGCCTGGAAGGTGAGTACTGTTTTTATTTTTAGTAGTACACAACCCCTTTAAACAAGACAAAACTAAACGAGATGGACACAAACTGTCCCTATTCTTTTCATAGTGATGAATGCGGAAAATTATTTATATATTGCTAGATATGTCAGAAACATTTCTCTTCCCTGTACCTATACAAGTTCCTTTTCCTAGGTCATTTTCAAAATTGACTAGGCAGGCTCCAGAAATATCACATAATAAATCTGTTGCATAACATGTATGGAACTTTTTCCCCAATTTGTACCAGAGTGTGTGGGAAACACACATTCGCCAGAAGACTTGCCACACTCATCAGGAGGGCTTTAAACTATAAGAAGAGGGGATGGGAGGAAAAACAGCAGACAAGAACATGCAGCAGAAGGACAAACTAATTGTCATGTCCGCCATGTCTGCCATGTCTGTTTTGTCTCAAGAACTCCTGGAGCGATGTGCATGCGTATATCTTGTCTGCTATCCTGCATGTTTCCTAGAGCAGTGTGCACACTCACCTCATGTCTGAGCTGCAAGATGCCAGCGTTTCTGCTTTGACTTCTGTGATTTTCTCGTCATGTCTGAAACCCTGATCTTGTGACGTTTCCTAAAGATCCTGCACTGTCTGGTTCGGCAATCATCTCGTCATGTCTAGAACTCTGATCATGTGACCTGTCTAGGTTTCAGCACTGGATCTGCAGTCGTCTCGTCATGTCTGGAACTCTGATCATGTGACTGCGCTCTGTTATCTTGTGGATCTGAACCCGGAAGTGCTCCCCTGGTCCTGACCTGGAAGAGGAGGTGCTATGCCCTATATCAGGCCGCCCCTTCCTATGCTCGGGCCTGAGTATTATGTTGTGTCCCTGCATGGCTGCTTGGTCTGTGGGGCTCTCCCTCTATTCTGTGCCCTTGCACTCTGCTCTGTCGTGCATCTCTGCACATGCTCCGTGCTCGTATTCCGTCTCTGGTCTTGTGTCTTGTCTAGTGTTTGTCCTTCATGCCATGTTTTGTCCCTGCTCTGCTTTGCCTTGTAGTCCTTGTTTGCTCTGATTCTGTTTCCTGTTTCTGTCCTTGTTTCATGTCTCGCTCTGCTTTGTGGCTTCAGGTACCCTGCCTCCGTCTCTGTACCCTGCCCTGGCGTGTCCTTACACGTGCAGGCCTCCGTCTCTGTACCCTGCCCTGACGTGCCCTTACACGTGCAGGCCCTCCGTCTCTGTACCTTGCCCTGACGTGTCTCCTTACACGTGCAGGCCTCCGTCTCTGTCCCTGTCCCTGGCGTGTCTCTACACGTGCAGGCCTCTGCTCTGAACCTCTCCCTGGCGTGTCTCTACACGTGCAGGCCTCGCTCTGTACCCTGTCTAGTCCCAAGGTCCTCCCTTGGCCCTACTCTGGGCTTCGGCCTATGCTCCGCTGCTAGACTGTCCCTGGCGTGTCTCTACACGTGCAGGCCTCCGCTCTGAATCTCTCCCTGGCGTGTCTCTACACGTGCAGGCCTTGCTCTGTACCTTGTCTAGTCCCAAGGCCCTGCCTTGGCCCGGCTCTGGGCTTCGGCCTGCGCTCCGCTGCTAGACTGTCCCTGTCCCTGGCATGCTCTCCGCATGCGCAGGTCTCTGCCTCGTTCTTTGTCTTGTCCCTGTTGTTTCGTGCCCTCTTGCACATTTCGTACAAGGCTTTGCCATGCTGTCTCGCATGTGGCTCTGTCCTGTACCCTTTGCCTAGCCCTGCCTTGTGGCTCTGTGCCTCTGTGCACGTGCCTGGTCACCTGTGCCTGTCTGGTGTGCCTCAGCCGTGCTGCCTCTAGCCGTGCTCGCCTGTGTGCCTCAGCCGTGCCCCGTCCAGTGCTATAGTGGTCTGGCTGCGTGGCCCCGCAGTGGTGCCACCTCTAGTCGTACCCGCTTGCAACTGCCATCGTCGGTACCACCTGCCGGTGCTCCCAGCCGTGGTCTCTGTGCTTCCTTGCACTCACGCTGGTTCTCGCACTGTGCCTTTTCGTGTTACTCTTGCCCAAAGCCTTTGTCTCTTTTGCTTTTCTCTGACCCCTAGTTTGCCTGCCGGATTCCATAACCTGCCGACCGCTGCCAGAGGTCCGGACCTAGATGACTGCAGCCTGATGTCCGGAGCTGATGTCCGTAGCCAGATACCTGGACCCTGTCGGTCGATGCCAGCATTTGGATTCCGATGCCACCATACTCTGTGCCTCTCCCTGGCATGCCCCTTGGCATGTGCAGGCCACCGTCCTGTGAACCTGACCCGTCCCTGGCATGCCCCTTGGCATGCGCAGACCACCGTCCTGTGAACCTGACCCGTCCCTGGCATGCCCCTTGGCATGCGCAGGTCTCTGTTCTGTGAACCTGATCCTGGCGTTTCCGTTGACACGCACCATGTCACTAACTCTATCTTGTTTCCTTGCATGGAACCCTGGCTGACTTCTGGATGTCTGGGTCCTGCCGATCATCCTCTGAGCTACAAAACCTGATGCCCTGGTTGATCGTGGACTGTTGTTTGGAGTCCGATGTCGGCGTACCATCTGCACGTTCCATGCCTGGACCTCGGCGTGCCATTGCACGCACCCTGTTCCACGAACTCTGTGTGTTCACGTTTGCTCCTGTTGCACCTTGAAGAGTTCCTCAAGTCTTGGACCTTGGCGTGCTCTTGCACGCACCTTGCCTTATGTTCTGTGTGTCCACGTTTTGCACCTGTTGTACCTGAAGTCTTCCTTAATGAAGTTTCTTTGAATTAACGACTCGTCTTGCCTTGTCTTGTTTCCCTGAGCTGGCCGTCTACACCAGCTGCCGTGATGGCTCACCCCCTTGGTCTTGCCCCTGACACTCCCTGTATAGGGGGTGGTTCTCATTAGGTCAGCTCACCCTAGGTGGGTGGGTACCACGACCCAGAGGGTCCACTCTTTCTAAGAAGAACGACTCAGCGTAAGCTGACACTCGTCACACTAATCAAGGATACTAAATGTGGTAAAGAGGACCCAAGACAGGGTACTCAGAAGGAAGCTAAGAAAAATGAAGCAAAACTTCTTTCCTGCATGCTGACCAACGCAAGAAGCCTGACCAATAAGATTGAAGATCTGGAGTTGGTAATGTATGAGGAAAAATACGACATAGTAGGAATAACTGAGACATGGTTAGACGACAGCTATGACTGGGCTGCTAACTTGCAAGGATATGATTTGTTTAGGAGCGATCGTAAAAAAAAGGAAAGGGGGTGGAGTCTGTCTATATATAAAGTCCACTTTAAAGCCCACAGTAAGAGAAGATATACAAGAGGGAAATTAAGAGGTGGAGTCTCTATGGGTGGAGATACAAGGAGAGAAAAGTAATAAAATCCTCATAGGGGTTTGTTATAAGCCACCAAATATAACAGAAACCACTGAAAATGTATTATTGAAACAAATAGACAAAGCAGCAAATCACAATGAGGTGATTATTATGGGGGACTTCAACTACCCCGACATAGACTGGGAAACTGAAACCTGCGTATCTCAGAAAGGAAACCAATTTCTGTCAGTGACCAAGGATAATTATCTGTCACAACTTGTGCAGGGCCCAACTAGAGGGACAGCCCTTCTGGACTTAATTTTAAGCAACAGGCCAGATAGAATAACAGAAATACGAGTCGATGGGCACCTAGGGAACAGTGACCACAATATAATACAATTCCACTTGTCCTTCAGTAAGGTGCCCTGGAAGGGGGTTACAAAAACGCTGAATTTCAGGAAAGCAAAGTTTGATCAGCTTAGAGAGGACCGTCGCCGAATTGATTGGGACAATGTCCTCAAAAATAGGAACACAGAAAATAAATGGGAAATATTTAAATCAGTTTTACACACCCACTGCGAGCTAGCTATACTGTACAGAAATAAAAGGGTTAAGGAACAGGAGAACACCAATGTGGCTAAATAAGGATGTAAAAAGGGCAATAAATAACAAGAACAAGGCATTTAGGAAGCTAAAACAAGAAGGCAATGAAGAAGCATTAAAAAGTTATAGAGAAAAAAATAAAATGTGTAAAAAACAAATACATTTAGCAAAAGTGGAAACTGAGAGACTCATTGCTAAGGAAAGTAAAACAAACCCCAAACTATTCTTTAATTATATAAACAGTAAAAAGATTAAAATTGATGGTGTCGGCCCTTTAAAGATCAATGAGGGTGAAATCATAGAGAGTGATGTGGGAAAAGCAAATGTTTTAAATACTTTTTTCTCAAAAGTGTTCACACAGGAAAAGGATTTGCCAGGGGAAATGCAGAGTGATAATGTAAACTCCCCATTAAGTATTACCTGCCTAACCCAGGAAGAAGTGCAGAACCGCCTTAGTAAGATTAAAATTGACAAATCACCAGGCCCTGATGGTATTCACCCTCGGGTATTAAGGGAGTTAAGTAATATGATAGACAGGCCTCTATTCCTTATATTTAAAGACTCTATAGAAACAGGGTCTGTTCCTTTTGATTGGCGGCAAGCAAATGTGGTACCAATATTCAAAAAGGGGTGTAAAAGGGAACCTGGAAACTATAGGCCGGTAAGCTTAACATCTGTTGTGGGTAAAATTTTTGAAGGGTTTCTAAGGGATACCATTATGGAATATCTCAATGTTAATAAATGTTTAACTCCATAACAACATGGATTTATGAAGGATCGCTCCTGTCAAACTAACCTGATCAGCTTCTATGAGGATGTAAGCTCTCAAATGGACCAAGGAGAATCATTGGATGTCATTTATCTCGACTTCTCTATAGCATTTGACACTGTCCCACATAAAAGATTGGTAAGTAAGATGAGAAAGCTTGGGCTAGGAGAAAATGTGTGTAGATGGGTAGGTAGCTGGCTTAGTGATAGAAAACAAAGAGTGGTTATTAATGGTGCATACTCAGATTGGGCCAGGGTTACTAGTGGGGTACCACAGGGTTCTGTATTGGGCCCCTACTATTTAATATATTTATTAATGATCTAGTGGATGGCTTACACAGTAAAATATCAGTATTTGCAGATGATACAAAACTATGTAAGATAGTTAACACAAAGGAGGACAGTTTGCAACTACAGACAGATTTGAGTAAATTGGAGAATTGGGCTGAAAAATGGCAAATGAGGTTTAACTCAGATAAGTGTAAGGTTATGCACATGGGAAGGAGAAACAGATGCTATAATTACTCACTAAATGGGAAACTGCAGGGGAAATCAGACATGGAAAAAGACTTAGGCATCTTAGTCAATAAGAAGCTAAATTGGAGTGCCCAGTGTCAGGCAGCTGCCACCAAAGCAAATAGGGTCATGGGATGCATTAGAAGAGGTCTGGGGACACGAGATGAAAACATAATTCTCCCTCTGTAGAAATCACTCGTCAGACCACACTTGGAGTATTGTGTGCAATTTTGGACACGGTGCTCAAGAAAGACATTACTGAACTTGAAAGGGTTCATAGGCGGGCTACTAAAATGATAAATGGAGTTGGTTCACTACAATACCCAGAAAGGTTATCAAAATTAGGTCTATTTACTCTAGAAAAGAGAAGACTTAGGGGAGACCTAATATATATGTACAAGTATATCAGAGGGCAATACAGAGATCTCTACAATGAACTGTTTGTACCAAGGACTGTGACAAGAACAAGGGGGCGTTCTCTTCGTTTGGAGGAAAGACAATTTCTGCACCACCATAGAAGAGGGTTCTTCACGGTAAGAGCAGTGAGGCTCTGGAATTCTCTTCCTGAGGAAGTGGTGATGGCCAACTCACTGAATGAATTTAAGAAAGGAATGGATGCTTTTCTTGTGAGTAACAGTATAGAAGGTTACGAATAACAGAATATTATAGGTAGATGGTTGACCCAGCTTAGGGGAAGGAATTTTTTTCCCTATGGAGAAAATTGGCTTCTACTCTGTGGGTTTTTTGCCTTCCTCAGGATCAACAATGCAGAACAGCTGCACTAAAAATAGGCTGAACTAGATGGACATAAGGTCTTCCTTCAGCCTTCAAAACTATGTTACTATGTCCTGGACCAAATTGTTTAGCACATTATTGCATTGTGATAAGCTCTGGTAAGTGAATTTTTAACATATCTGGGAAGCTATACCTATTCTTTCATGGAAATAATATTAAGAAAAAATATAATGCAAACCAGATGGACAATGTGGTCTTATACTTTAGTCAATTTTTAATGTTTCTATAGTCAGTCCTAATAGCTCACTAGAAGAAGACATAAATGTCCACCTATCTAAAAATAAGTTCAGAACACAGAAGACAGGAGAATGAAATTAAGACTGTTCTGTAGATAATCACTAAAGATCAAACAGGAATATAATTAATTTTCTGATTTATCACTCCTTCCAATGTGCCTTAGCTAACAATTTATGTAATTTCCATTTTTGGAATTTTAATTGCAAAAACCAGCCATTCACTCACATAAATACATTCATAAAAGGTAAAATGTAGACAGGTACCCGATGAAGATTAATTATACTCACCTACTTAAAGGCACTTCATCTTCAGAGTTTGCTAATCTTTGGCCATGTCTTGCCAACTGGAAGGAATCATAATTAACTGCTGATGTCTGAAGTTTCCTATTACCTGTAACAGAATAATATTTCATTTCAAGATTTGAAGTGTGTAAGTATAGCAGACAATCACGAAACCCATCTGGAACCAAAATCTCATCCTAATATACAGAGGACAGTCTCTTTTGTTTTCCCACTCGTTTTATTTCAATTCTGTTAGGCCGCTTCATAGTTATATCTCTCACAGAAGTTGTCAGGGACCTGTCCACATTTTACCTTCATAGTTATATCTCTCATAGAAGTTGTCGTAATGTTCGGGAAGTGATAAACATGTTAAACAATTCAATGACACATGAGCCAGAAAAGTATACATGCCTTATTGAAATGTGTATCCATCTAAGAGACTGGAAAAAAATTGCTGAAAAATGAGAAACCTGTGAAAATTCACATTGCCAGTGTTTTGTCTTATTTCCCTTATATCAAAAGGAAGGATGACATTCTGAAATACAACTCCTTAATTCGATTTCCATTGACCCAAATGAATGAATAAAGGCTTCATATTCGGAAACTGACCAAAGAAAGTGAGTGTTCATACATTTACATCTGGGAAACATCTAGCTAATCTTCTAGGGATTTGTCATCAGCATATTCCATAAATGATCTGATTACTCCAGAGGGGAGGGGGACTCTATAGTGGCTCTTTACTACGGCTAATTAGAAGGGGGTCAAAACATGTAAAGACAACAAGGACTAAAGGACCATATTACCATACATTCAAGCAGAGGTTTAGTTTGAAAGGATCTTCCAGCAGCTGAAACATTTTATTTAACATTTTTGCAAAATACTGAAAATACTATGATAAGTTCATGTCACTTTACTGATCCCCTGCCACTCCCATTCTAATGCTTCCTAGGTTCCTCACCGGTTTATGCACTTTCTCTTTAATCTGGATAGAGGTGTGACCTTGTAGCTGCAGCCAATGAGTGACTACAGCAGTCACAATTCCATATGGTGGACCAATAAAAACAAAGACAAGTTCTGTACTTTTTTTCTGGACCAGAAGGTCATGTAATGCTTGGGATACCACTGCTGCAGGGCTTAGCTTCATGATCACATGTCCATCTAGAATGAGAAGGAACTTCAGGGACAGCAGGGAATCAGGACATAGTGGGAACAGGAGAGGTTGAAGATTAGTAAGATTGAAGATTAGTAAGGATGGGTTTATGCCTCAATGCAAATTCTATAAAGAATTTCCTCCTCCTTACATACACCTTTGTTGTCTCTTACGATCCACGGCATGTATCTACCTACTCGAGTACTTCTGCTTCGAATAAAGCCATGCCACTGAAGTATTACAGTATAGTACAGTTTCTATGCAGATAATTCACTGGCAAGGGAACAATAAGAATGGCAAGCAGGTGCAGAAAAACCTTGCGTACAAGTCATCAGTTTATCATTGCGTGTATTTCCCTTAAGACTTTTCTATTTCAAAAGATTTGATGGACAATTTATAAAACAATACGTCTCTTCAGCACACTGTACTCAGCACAATGCTACACTCATATATTTCTAATGTTTACTACTGTGCCAAAAGCTGCTTGTTCTGAAAAAGTGGCAAGGAGCAATATACAAAAACTGCTTTAACTCATTTTCGTACTCAGTGGTTGTCAGTGCAGGCGGTTTTTAATGTGACAAACGCATGATGTGTGGTGTTCAGCCTAGAATTTGTGGATTTTCTTTTTCACACATATTTCAGCAGTGAATAGAATAGCATTAATAACATGCTAAACTGAACCTAATTTTTATACATTACACTTCCACCCACATTAAATTTGAGAAAACTGCTAATTTGAATAAATTAAAAAATAGTACCGTGGTTTAATTATAGCCAAGAAGCTTTCTACAAGAATAATAAAAAGAAAGCAGAATATATGCAGTGAAGTAATACTAATACTTAGCCATGTCACAGGCTTTGTCTACATCTATCAATTGTGGTCAAGTCTCCATTTGACACTGTAATATTTATCAACGGTAATATGGTCCAGCACATAATAAAGATCTTTATATAAAATCAGTTGGACTGCTGAAGCCCCTAAACACCAAGCTATGTAATTTCCTAAATGTAGTCAGAAAAATAGTACAATTAGGTAGGCAGTGTTCTATACTTTTATATATAAGTGTTCTACACTTTATATGTAGGAATCCGAAAAACAGGAACAGCACACCATTTTTGGAGTGAATAAGAGCTATTTTATTGAGCCCATGAACGCGATGTTTTGGTTCAAAAAGTGAACCTTTTTCAAGCAGTGTAAGGGGCCCGATCAGCAGGTTCAGTTACTCTATTGCCGTGCGGGCCCGCACGACAATAGTTAAAGCCGCCAGCCAACTGGAGGCTGGCAGCCGACGTCAGGGTGCACATCGCCGGCGTATGACGTCATTGTCATTCGCCAGCAAGTGCGCGCTTGGAACACCTGGAGAGATCATCGCCGCAGGAACGCGGCCAGGTAAAGAGACAGGTTTTTTTTTTATTGAAATCGGCAAGCCACAATATATTTAACCAGCAGGATGGAGACACATGGACCATGTGCTTACATCCTGCCCGGGGCACAATGGAGACACGGGGGAAGGATGGGAGACATGGGGGCAGGATGGAGACATGGAGGCAGAATGGAGACAAGAGGCAGAATGGAGACAAGGGGCAGAATGGATACAAGGGGCAGAATGGATACAAGGGGCAGGATGGAGACATGGGGGCAGGATGGAGACACAGAGGCAGGATGCGAAACTTGGGGGCAGAATGGAGACAAGGGGCACAATGGAGACAGAGCAGAATGGAGACACAGGGGCAGAATGGAGACACGGGGACAGGATGGAGACACGGGGCAAGATGGGAGTCACGGGGCAGGATAGGCGACACGGGGCAGGATGGAGATACGGGGGAAGGAAGGAGACACAGAGGCAGGATGGGAGACAGGGGGCAGAATGGAGACAGGGGGCAGAATGGAGACAGGGGGCAGAATGGAGACAAGAGGCAGAATGGAAACAGGGCAGAATGGAGACGGGGCAGGATTGGAGACACGGGGGCAGAATGGAGACACGTGGGCAGGGTCAAGACACAGGGGCAGGATGGAGACACGGAGGCAGGATGGGAGACATGGGGGAAGAATGTAGACAAGGGGCAGAATGGAGACACGAGGGCAGGATGGGAGACACGGGTGCAGAATGTAGACAAGGGGCTGAATGGAGACATGGGTGCAGGACGGGAGACACGGGGCAGGATGAGAGACAAGGGGCAAAATGGAGACAGGGGCCAGAATGGAGACACAGGAAGCAGGAATATGAGGTAGGATGGAGACAGATGATGCAGCATCATGGGGAAAGATGGAGACGGATGGGGCAGGATGGAGACAGATGGAGCAGGATGGAGACACATGGTGCAGGATCATGGGGCAGGATGAATACGATGGAGACAGATGGGGCAAATCATGGGACAGATGTGCAGGATCATGGGGCAGGATGGATACGATGGAGACAGATAGGGCAGGATCATGGGGCAGATGGGGAAGATCATATGGGGCAGGATGGGACATCACATGGGGACAGGATGGGAGAACATATGGCTGGAGCCAGGAATGAGACACACGGAGGCCAGGATGGGGAATATTATTACCATAGGGGATAATTAAGGGATATTACTGCAATGATGTATTTTATTTTTTGAGGATACTCTTTTAAATGAGGGAGGTGGTCCTGTTACTGTGCAGAGCAACACTGTCGCCTTTTTTTCTTCATCTGGTGTAGTTTAGAATTTGGGAAAAAAATAAGTAATGTGTTCTGCAAGCGGTGCTCTAGATAACTGTGATATTTCCTGCAGAGATGAGCCCTGGCTGGAAGAAGTGACAGCGGTCTGTGCTGGATGAAGATGAAAAGCGAAGATGAAGGAATTCACCTAGAGACGTCACTGGTGAGTCAGTGTGTTACCCGTACACTGACACTATACTCTGTATACTATATACAGTGGTCCTGTGTACAATGTCACCAGTGATCACTGTATTACCTTTACACTATACACTATATACAGAGCTTCTGGGTATAATGTCACACGGTGATCACTGTATTATCTGTACACAGACACTGCATACTAAGTACAGATCTCATGTGTATAATGGCACTTATGGTAATATTAGTATTGTGCTTTTTTATTACTAGACAGTATTGTAGCATTCAGACACTATGTGGGGGTAATATGTTGTCCGTCCATGGTGTGGTGGTATTTGTTATTGTGTTATTATTTGGTCACTATGTGGTGGTAATATGTGGTCTGGTCATGGTGTGGTGGTATTTGTTCCTTGTATGTGGTATTACTGATCATCATGTGGTGGTAATATGCGGTCTGGACATGGTGCGGTGGTATTTGCTCCTTGTATGTGGTATTATAGGTCACTATGTGGCGGTAATATGGTGTCTGGTCATGGTGTAGTGATATTTGTTGCCTGTATGTGATATTGTTGGTCATTTTAAAAATAGAAAAATAAATAATAATGCAAAATATGTATTGGATATTTTAACAAATGTCTAAATGTTAGAGTAAAGTAAAGTAGGGCCCGGCCAAAAGAGTCTACTTTGTCGTGGTGGTGGCTTAAAAAATCTTTTGACTGTGGACAGTTCGAGGGTTGGAGGCAGGGCTGGGGTGGAGCCTGGGTGGAGTGTCAAGAGGGCCCCCAAAATTTTGCCAGTATGGGGCCCCGAAAATCCTAGTGACAGTCCTGTATATATATTGGGTTAGTTCACTCACGAGGCGGCACAGAGAGGTAGGAAAAATGGATACACTGTCTCTTTAAGTACTTGTTGGTTTATTATCAGTCAGCATAAACCAACTCATGGGAACAAAACTCAGCGTTTCTGGTTAACACAGGAACAAAACAATCAAAAGGAAAAAAAAACAACAATGCTGCGACACAGTCTGCATGTTGCAGGCGGCACCATGCTCTGGAGCAGCACAGGTTCAGTCTGTGCCCGACGAGCCACAAAGCCTCTGGAGACTCCTCTTTCCTGGCTAGCTGAACACAGACTGCCTGTAGAGCTCGGTTATTTAAACCTAAGCCTGTGATTCCCATCATGTAATTGATCACATGATCATGACCTCACGCAGGTCCTGACAGGTGTACCAGGGGAGATAAAGTGGACCTTTTCCCACCCGCTCTATGAAGGTCCACATAAAACCAGCCCTTTTATGCAACTTAACCCTCACAACACGTAGTGTGCTGGAGAAAAAAATGATCTGGTTTCATATCACTGACGCCGTTAAGCGTAGTGACACATAACTCCCTTCTACCACCCTGCCAGTGACCATGTCACAATAATAAATAAATATATATATATATATATTTACTGTATATATACAGTGTGTGTATACATACAGTGGGGCAAAAAAGTATTTAGTCAGTCAGCAATAGTGCAAGTTCCACCACTTAAAAAGATGAGAGGCGTCTGTAATTTACATCATAGGTAGACCTCAACTATGGGAGACAAACTGAGAAAAAAAAATCCAGAAAATCACATTGTCTGTTTTTTTTTTCATTTTATTTGCATATTATGGTGGAAAATAAGTATTTGGTCAGAAACAAGCAATCAAGATTTCTGGCTCTCACAGACCTGTAACTTCTTCTTTAAGAGTCTCCTCTTTCCTCCACTCATTACCTGTAGTAATGGCACCTGTTTAAACTTGTTATCAGTATAAAAAGACACCTGTGCACACCCTCAAACAGTCTGACTCCAAACTCCACTATGGTGAAGACCAAAGAGCTGTCAAAGGACACCAGAAACAAAATTGTAGCCCTGCACCAGGCTGGGAAGACTGAATCTGCAATAGCCAACCAGCTTGGAGTGAAGAAATCAACTGTGGGAGCAATAATTAGAAACTGGAAGACATACAAGACCACTGATAATCTCCCTCGATCTGGTGCTCCACGCAAAATCCCACCCCGTGGGGTCAGAATGATCACAAGAACGGTGAGCAAAAATCCCAGAACCACGCGGGGGGACCTAGTGAATGAACTGCAGAGAGCTGGGACCAATGTAACAAGGCCTACCATAAGTAACACACTACGCCACCATGGACTCAGATCCTGCAGTGCCAGACGTGTCCCACTGCTTAAGCCTGTACATGTCCGGGCCCGTCTGAAGTTTGCTAGAGAGCATTTGGATGATCCAGAGGAGTTTTGGGAGAATGTCCTATGGTCTGATGAAACCAAACTGGAACTGTTTGGTAGAAACACAACTTGTCGTGTTTGGAGGAAAAAGAATACTGAGTTGCATCCATCAAACACCATACCTACTGTAAAGCATGGTGGTGGAAACATCATGCTTTGGGGCTGTTTCTCTGCAAAGGGGCCAGGACGACTGATCCTGGTACATGAAAGAATGAATGGGGCCATGTATCGTGAGATTTTGAGTGCAAACCTCCTTCCATCAGCAAGGGCATTGAAGATGAAAAACGTGGCTGGGTCTTTCAACATGACAATGATCCAAAGCACACCGCCAGGGCAACGAAGGAGTGGCTTCGTAAGAAGCATTTCAAGGTCCTGGAGTGGCCTAGCCAGTCTCCAGATCTCAACCCTATAGAAAACCTTTGGAGGGAGTTGAAAGTCTGTGATGCCAAGCGAAAAGCCAAAAACATCACTGCTCTAGAGGAGATCTGCATGGAGGAATGGGCCAACATACCAACAACAGTGTGTGGCAACCTTGTGAAGACTTACAGAAAACGTTTGACCTCTGTCATTGCCAACAAAGGATATATCACAAAGTATTGAGATGAAATTTTGTTTCTGACCAAATACTTATTTTCCACCATAATATGCAAATAAAATGAAAAAAAAAACAGACAATGTGATTTTCTGGATTTTTTTTTCTCAGTTTGTCTCCCATTGTTGAGGTCTACCTATGATGTAAATTACAGATGCCTCTCATCTTTTTAAGTGGTGGAACTTGCACTATTGCTGACTGACTAAATACTTTTTTGCCCCACTGTATATATATATTTATTAACTGTGGTTGAGGTAGGCACAGGAAGCGGCATTGCTGAAATGTACAGGCAGGTTCATTAAGACTGCATAAATCGCTCAGGGAAGCAAACAAAAAAACAGACTTTTCTGGCACAAAGTGAAAACACAAAGTAAAAAGGAAGTACAATATAGCGAGGTCACCGGCTCAAGATAGTGTCCAGTTCTTTAGGCCTTAGCACAGACCAACACACAGGAGATTCACACATCTCAAGACCCAGACACTGAATAAGACACTTGGTCTCCATTTTATCTGCCAAACCACGCCTCTGGTGTAGTGATGTGAGCAGTCATTCCCACCCATCTCTTTTGACTGCTCATAAAACCCGGCCCAGGAATGGTCTAATAAGTCACGGTGGCTCAGTGGTTAGCGCTGCAGCCTTGCAGCGCTGGAGTCCAGGGTTCAAATCCCACCAAGGACAACATCTGCAAGGAGTTTGTATGTTCTCCCTGTGTTTGCGTGGGTTTCCTCTGGGCACTCTGGTTTCCTCCCACACTCTAAAGACATACTGATAGGGAATTTAGATAGTGAGCCCCATCAGGGACAGTGATGAAAATATGTGCAAACTGTAAAGCGCTGCAGAATATGTTATAAAAAATAAAGATTATTAAGTCTCTCAGCACTATATGTGCTCTAGCATGGTTTCCACGCTGACATCACCGAAGCTACCAACCACGATGATACATATCTCCCTTCAAGGAACCGTCCGGCAGCCATCCTAAATATCTCCCTCTGGCACCTTCTGCCATCAAACAGTGGACTCTCAACAAGGCGTCAGCATTGCCATGCAGTTTCCCTGGAATATGCTCCACATGGAAATTAAAATCCTGAAGTGCTAGGAACCATATGGTCACTAGGGAATTGGTCCCTTTTTCTCCATCCACTTCAGTGGGGCATGGTCTGACACTAGCTTGAACTTCCTACCTCAGAGGTGGTACTTTAGAGTGTCCAATGCCCACTTGATGGCTCTTGATGGATATTCTTTCTCCACTATGGAGTAATTCCTCTTGCAGGATGACAACTTCCGACTCAGATACATTATGAGGTGTTCTTCCCCATTCACCTCTTGTGATAAGACAGCGCCCATCCCGACATCTGACAGGTCTGTCTGGACCAAAAATCATTGGGGAAATCCGGTACCAGCAGCACTGACTGTTTGCACAGGGCTAGCTTCAGTTCCTGAAAAGCCATCTCAGCTTCTGGAGACCACTTAGAGATAGCCAACTTTGTCCCTTTAATAAGGTCCATCAAAGAGCAGCTATCATGGCGAAGTTCGGGATAAACTGGCGGTAATAGCTCACAATGCCCAGGAATGCTCTAACCTGCTTCTTTGAGAGGGGTTGTGGCCAACTCTTGATCACCTCAACTTTATTTATTTGGGCTTTATTTCACCACTGCCTATGACCTAGCCCAAGTATTTAGTTTCCTCCATTCCCATGGCACATTGC
Source organism: Dendrobates tinctorius (assembly GCF_039654945.1). NCBI lineage: Eukaryota > Metazoa > Chordata > Amphibia > Anura > Dendrobatidae > Dendrobates > Dendrobates tinctorius. The sequence continues at coordinate 44,719,046 of NW_027361728.1, read as the reverse complement.
TTTGGATTTATGGAAAACTCCGCCTTCTGTAGAGCATCAAGTATCGTCAGGACTTTGCTCAGATGGCTTTCCCAATCCTGGCTGAAGATCACAATGTCATTCAGGTAGGTTGCTGCATACCTCTCGTGGGGAGCTTGGATCTGGTCCATGGGTCCCTGTAATGTGGCTTGAGCTCCTTGTAGCCTAAACGGCATCCTTGTGTAGTGGAAGCATCCATCTGGCGTTGAAAAGGCAGTCTTCTCCTTGGCATCTTGGGACATGGGAATTTGCCAATACCCTTTTGTGAGGTCAAGAGTAGTAATGTATCGAGCTGGTCCTAGCCTCTCAATTAATCCCGTAGAATGTAAGTCCGCAAGGAGAGGGTTCTCTCCCCTCTGTACCGGTCTGTCATTGCAAATTTGTTTACTGTAAACAATATCTATAACTTTGTATGTAACCCCTTCTCATGTTACAGCACCATGGAATTAATGGTGCTATATAAATAAATAATAATAATTGATTGACATGGTGCATTGTGAATGTCTGGAACTTAGAGACCTCATTCAGCTTCCTATAGTAAAAAAAAAAAAAAACTACCATTCTCCATCTGGTTTCGGCACTAAGACTGGACTGGTACAGCCACTCTTTGATTCTTCCATGACTCCCAGGCTCAGCATCAGCTTCACTTCTATCGATATCACCTCTCGGCAGGATTTGGGAATCCAATATGGCTTCAAGTAGACCCGGACATGAGGCTTTGTCAGAACCTCATGCTCTATAATCTTTGCACAGCTTGGTAGTTTGGAGAACAGGTCTTTGTTTCAATGTAGCAACTCTTGGCACTGTTGCTTTTGGGCACCTGACAGCGTCTTTGCCACCTTAATTTCTTCCACATTAGCTTCAGGCTTAGCCACCAAACATGGAGCTTCCACGGGCTCCCTATCTCGCCATCGCTTAATCACATTGATGTGGTATGCCTAGTAGGGCTTCCTTCTCCCTGGTTGGTGGACTTTATAGCTGACATCTCCAACCTTTTCAACTATTTTGTAGGTGTAATGCTACATGGCCAGGAATTAACTCTCCACCATATGTACCTGCACCAGTACTAGATCCCCAGGGTTGAAGTGTCTCTCCCTCACCTATTATACACCCTTGACTGTGCCTATTGTGCTTTGAGGGGGTGTTCTCTCATGATGGGCATCACCTCAGGAAACCTCTCTTGCATCTGGGCCACATGCTTGATTACACTCCGGTAGGGTGTAGACTCTGCCTTCCATGTCTCCTTTGCTAAGTCGAAGAGCACATGGTGGTGTTAGCTATACAATAGTTCAAAAAGGGAGAATCTAGTAGAGGCCTGTGGGACTTCTCTGATGGAGAACAGAAGGTACAATAGTAGACAGTCCCAGTCCTGGCTGTCCTTCTCTATGACCTTCCTCAACATGGCCTTCAAGGTTTTATTAAACCTCTCCACCAAGCAATCGGTCTGTGGATGATAGACTGAGGTCCGGAGTTGGGTTATTTGCAGGGTTTTGCACAATTCCCTTATCACCTTTGACATGAATGGGGTGCCTTGGTCTGTTAGGATCTCCTTAGGCAACTCTGTTCTTGAAAAGATATGGACCAACTCCCAGATAATAAACCTGATGGAGTTTCGTAGTGGTATGGCCTCTGGGTACCGTGTAGCATAGTTCAGTGCCACCTTGATATACTGATGCCCTCTGGCAGAATTGACAAGGGGTCCCACTAGATCCATGGCTATACAATCACCTGGCACCACAATAATAGGCAAGGGCACTAAGAGGCTACAGAAGTGGGCCACTGGGGAGGTCAGCTGGCAGGTGGGACATTACCTACAATAAATTAAGATTTCTCGGTGACAACCTGGCCAATAGAACCACTGGAGGATCCGTTCCTGGGTTTTTTCTAACACAGATGACCACCTAACACATGTGTATGGGCCATGTCTAACACCTTGCGTCTCTATGGTCCTGGCACCAGTAACTGCTCAATTACCTCCCATCTCATCTTGGTGACCCGGTATAGTAACTCCGCATTTACAGCTAAGTATGGGTATCGGGTGTGATCAACCCTATTTAGCACCGTCACATTATCAAAGCCCTTTTAGAGTTAAATCCAGTTGGGTGGTTCCAAAGTTTCCCCCGGACAGTCCCAGCTCCGAAGCTACCAGTCGCAATGATACATATCTCCTCAATGACCCATCCGGCGGCCATCTTACAATATATATATATATTGTACACACACACATACACACAGCATGTACTGGTGCTTCTCACAAAATTAGAATATAAACAAAAAGATAATTTATTTCAGCTCTTCAATACAAAAAGTGAAACTTATATGTTTTATAGAGTCATTACAAAAAGAGTGATCTATTTCAAGTGTTTATTTCTGTTAATTTTGATGATTATGGCTTACAGCCAATGAAAACCCAAAAGTCACTATCTAAGTAAATTAGAATAACAAAAACAACTGCAAAGGATTTTTAAGTGTTTAAAAAGGTCCCTTAGATTGTTTCAGTAGGCTCCACAATCATGGGGAAGACTGCTGACTTGCCAGATGTCCAGAAGGCAGTCATTGACACACCCAAGGAGAGCAAGCCACAAAAGATCATCGCTAAAAAAGCTAGCTTTTCACAGAGTGCTGTATCCAAGCATATTAATGCAAAGTTGAGTGGAAGGAAAAAGTGTGGAAGAAAAATGTGCACAAGCAACCGGGAAAACCGCAGCCTTAAAAGGATTGTTAAGAAAAGGCCATTCAAAAATGTAGGGGAGATTCACAAGGAGTGGATTGCTGCTGGTGTTATTGCTTCAAGAGCCACCACACACACACACACACGTATCCAGGACATGGGCTACAAGTGTGACATTCCTTGTGTCAAGCCACTCATGGCTAGAGATGGGCAAATTTGTTCAGCTCCCTCCTTATTCAGCAAGCTATAGCGCTTACCGAATAAGCTAGAGGGAACCCGGCTACCTGGATCGCTCCTGCTAGTCAGCTGTCCGGCGCCACAGCTGCTCCTGTCATGGCTGTTTCACTGTCACAACACAAGCATGGAGAGCCCAACAAACAGGCTCTCCATGCATACTTATGGCATGCTATCAATCAGGTTATTAATATTGTCCAATGAATGTTTTGTCGGGCTGAATACACTTCACTTGCAATTGTTAACCAATGATGTCCCAGATATGCTCAAAACAAATCATGAGACGTTGCAGGCCATGGTAGCATGTTCAAACCATGCAAGCTGCTCACAGTAGCATGAGCAACAAGTGGTGCAGTATTGCATTGAAAAACGACACCTGGGACACTTTGGAGAAATGGTCTTACCCCTAGTTCTACAACCAAATCAATTTAACGCCAAGCTGTTAGTGGAATGCAGTGGTGTAGGGCTACATTACTCTGATCCAGACCAAAATCCTGGGAGAAGGGGCTGTGTGATGATTCTTGTAAAGGCCGCTTTATGGTATTGTACATGTGGTCTCCATACCAATCTCTGGCTATCATTGCATACAAAACAAAAGATAAACCTCATCGCTGAAGAGGATACATTTCCGTTCCAGCTTCTATTGCACAGCAATAGAATTAAACAAGTGAATTGCAAAGTTGCTTATTTCAATAAGCATTTTTCAATTTTACACATTCACTACATAAAACATGCAAGATTTTTTCGATGTGAACACTAGACATGAAGAAAAAAAACATGCAAAATTTTCTCGATGTTAACACTAGACATAAAAGAGAAAACAAAAAGAGCCATAGTTGAGGCCCTGCTTTAACCCCTTCACGAAATTTGCTGTACATCTACTGCGCATGTCGTGTCGCTCCTTTTGATGTGGGTTCTGGTGCTGAGTTTACATCTTTTCCGGCACATGTCAGCTGTTTTGAACAGCTGACATGTGCCCCTAATAGCCGTGGGTGGAATCACGATCCACCCGTGGCTGTTAACCCGTTAAATGCCGCTGTCAACCGCAGCTTCTAGTCTCCCATGGACACTATTGAAGCATGCAAAAAGTAAAAAAAATGGCTTTACAACAATTAAAAAAATAAAAAAAAGTTCAAATCACCCCCCCATTTGCCCCATTCAAAATAAAAAATATATATATACATATTTGGTATCTCCGCATTCAGAATCACACAATCTATCGAGCTATAAAAAGAATTAATCCGATCGATAAATGGGGTAGCGCAAAAAAAAAAAGTCAAAATGCCAGAATTATTTTTTTATGCTCACCGCAACACTGAATTAAAATGCAGTAACGGGTGATCAAAATATCGTATCCACACCAAAATGGTATAAATTAAAACGTTAGCTCGGCATGCAAAAAATAAGCCTTCACTCAGCCCCAGACCATGAAAAATGGAGACGCTACAGGGTCTCGGAAAATGACGCATTTTTTTTTTTAAACAAATTTTGGATTTTTTTCTACCATTTAAATAAAAAACAACATATACATGTTTAGTATCTATGAACTCATAATGACCTAAAGAATCATAATGGCAGGTAAGTTTTAGCATTTAGTGAACATGGTAAAAAAAATAAATAAATAACTACGAAATTGCACTTTTTTTTGCAATTTCACTGTACTTGGAATTTTTTTCCCGTTTTTCAGTACATGTTAAAACCTATGGTGTCATTCAAAAGTACAACTTGTCCAGCAAAAAACAAGACCTCACACGGCCATATTGACAGAAAAATAAAAAAAGTTATGGCTCTGGGAAGAAGGGGAGCAAAAAATGAAAACGCAAAAACGAAAATACCTTTGGTTATAAAGGGGTTAAATTGAATAATTTATTATTTTATTTTTAAAATAAGTGCTTGAAAATGTTGGTCCTTTTGTGACTTTGCAGCTCAGTTGTCATTAAAAAAATGAAAAAAAACAAAAAAAACCTTGTGTAATACATTTAAACAGCCGCAACTGTAGATAACCAACTGGTACTAAGATGAGATAACGCTATAAGAAAACATATTGAAAATCATTGGACAAGCATTTATTACAAACTAGCAGCATGGCATAAACCTACAAGCAACTGGCTTAAATTAAACGCACTTCCCAAATATGTAACAAATCAGAACAAGGAAGTATAAGCCAAAGAAAGTAAAATCAAATCAACTTTATTAACAAAAAAATATATAAAATAGAATAATAAAATGGATATACAAATACAAAAAAAGGTACTGCCTAAAAGGGTAGTAAACCCATATCTAAATAGACCAGTGTCATCATGCAAAGCATATCTATAAACTCAAATTACCATGTTGCTTCCAGAAAAATAATCCCAAATACAGAGCCCTTACAAAAGGTTCAACTGCAGACAGAGTACATAAAAATAAAGAGCAGTATATTAAAGCTCTAGTTAAACTCAATGCAGAAAGGTAGTTGGGTCGCCCTCCCAGGGCTGTGGGGTACTCGGTACCGGGCCGGTGTCGGCGGGATGTGTCACAGCAGCGGTGACCCGGTCTGTGGCCCTGGGCGCCCAATTAATGGGGGAAATTGAATGGTGGAATGTAGTTAGATGGATAGTTCGTGACGCCACCTGTGGTGTTCGGCAAAGGAGGTGTTAAGCCGACGCTGCATGCAGATCCGCTGGGACTGATAGTATGGTGCAGCAAAGATGTAAAAGCTCCCCACAGGTGAAGCTGTAGTCCCAGGGCAGTGTAGATGTGGTTGGCACGGGGATGTAGCGGTGCCAGAAAGGTAGGAAGCAGACAAGACACAGCGGGGTGCAATTTCTGTACCTTTACTTGGTAAATGCAGTCCAGGGTCCTGATTACAGATGGTACCGGAGCAGGCTAGCCTGGAAGCAACTCAGGAATTCTCTCTCAGCAGATGGGCTGTGCAGTCTCCTTCCTAGCGCCTACTTGAGGGATCTCCAGTACTGAGTTACACTGGAGTTCCTCCTGTCAGATGTTCCCAAGAACTCTACTTGCACAGCAGACAACTGTAGCCTGTTCCAGGGACTCCTCACTCCTGACTCCCGGCTCACTATCCATGTTGTTGTTGTGCCCTCAAGTCTTAGATGGGATTATTGCATTTACAGCCTTCTACTCCTCTGGTGTCTGCTGTAGGACCATCAGTGTCCATACAGCCGTGGAGACCAGGCTCCAGTTCATGCGCTCTTACAGGAGATGAGCTCTTCCTCTCAGCTCTATCTCAGCGCTCCTTCCACACATCTGCACACTTCACCCTCCACAGACTAACTACTCACTCCTTCCTCTTGGCCCTCAGAGAGCACTCCTCCCCTGAATTCCAGTTCAGAGCTCCCCCTTCTGGCCTGGAGTGGAACTGTGTTGCATGCATAGATTGACTGCGAGAGAGACCCGTCATTGCCTCCAAGCCTGGCATTACCCTCCCTGGAGGAAGGCAAAGCCACTGTGGCGGCCATAATCCTGGGGGCGCCACATAAATATATAGGCAATGTAGGACTTTGCTTACTAAAGCTGATATCTGCTGTAAAGGTCTCTGATAACTAGACATGCTAATGATGATATGTATGTAGTATGTATGCTTTGGATTTGTAGCAGCATGGCATGCTGAGAAAAGTTGATGCCAATATAAAGTTAAAAGTAATCTGTCAGCATGATGTGTGCATGCATGTACAGTACCGGTTTCAAAGACACGTCCCGTAATAAATAACTTTACATGGCCAGTCTGTTCCTCCATTACTGAGAAATCAGTGTTTGAATTGATATACAAATGAGCTAGAAGAATTATTTATAGATCTTGCACGTCAGTCACTCCAGCTTTATTCCCCGCCCAGCGCTGCCTCCTCCTGTTTGACTGACGTCTCCTTTGCCTGTAGTCATACAGCAAAGAGCCTGTACATCAAGAAGGAGGTGGTGGTGCTGGACGGGCAATAGAGCTGGAGTGCCAGAGACTTCAGTTATTCAGCCTCATTTGCATATCAATTAAAACGCTGATTTCTCAGTAACAGAGGCTTTACAAAGCAATTGCTGGACTTGTCTTTGAAAGAGCTACATGCGCATATAAACAGTTTGAGGGTTGAAATCCTGCTCAACGTTCCTTTACAGGATAATAATGATTACTTACTATATGTAATAATACAAAAGTCTTTCAACGTGCACCTGTTCCCATTAGCAGAGATTATAATTGTATTTGTAACTCTTCAAGGGGCTGTCCACAATTTTGTTTTGTTAAAAAAACTAAAAAAATAAAATGACAATTTAGCAATAAAAATACATTCCTTTTGCAGAGAATGGGCAGGTGCGTACACCCAGGACAGGATATGCAGAAATCCTCTTGTACCAACAGTCAATCACTGACTACATCAGCAGTAATAAGTTGTTCGCATCCCCATCCCCTCCAGAATACAGAGGAGACCCAGGTAGGTCTATGATGGGAGCAGCATGAGGTGAGTAAGGTTTGATTATTGTATTTTTAAAATTTAAATCTTTATGGGTTGATTTAACAAAAATATTGTTGGAGAACATATTTAAAGGGAATATGTCAGCACAAAATAACTGTTTAAACCTAGTACAGGCGCTAGGCGCACCATTGGCATTGCAGAGTAGTTATGTTTATCTTTCCGCCTTCTAGTTTATTTGGTATGTCTGCCATCCTCTTTTGGATTACAGAAGCCAGAGGAGGGTGGATAGAGAAGGAATAGCTTAGTTACTCACCGATAACGGTGTTTCTCGGAACCCATGACAGCACCACGGAGAGAGGGGATCCGCCCTTCAGGGACAGGAACCTACAGATAAAAAGGGCGGTACCTCTCCTCCGCCTCCAGTTGGTTACAGAGCATCAGAGGGTCTCCAGGTTAGTTAGACAACAGAAATATATGCACAACATTATAATATTGCTTATTTATCAGAAGCACCGTGCCTAAACGGAAACACTCTACAAACAATAAAACGTGATCACCACACTCATGAAGGGGAGGGGAATAAGCGGGTGCTGTCATGGGTTCCGAGAAACACCATTATCGGTGAGTAACTAAGCTATTCTCTCTCACCCATGACAGCACCACGAAGAGAATTACAGAGATTGGTAGCTTAGGGAGGGACCACCGCCTGAAGGACCCTTCTCCCGAAGGTCAGGTCAGACGTAGAGCCTAGATCTAATCGATAGTGTCTGAAAAAGGTTGAAGGTGATGACCAGGTGGCCACCTTACAGATTTGTTCTATTGATACCTCAGATCTTTCAGCCCATGACGTCGCCATCGCTCTTGTGGAATGGGCTCTCAACCCTTCCGGGATGGTATTTCCACTGGATGACAATGCCAGGGCAATCGCATCCCTTGTCCACCTTGCCAGGGTACTCTTAGATGCTTTGAGTCCCTTCCGAGGTCCCTGAAAACACACAAAGAGAGCCTTCCTTCCTATATTTTTTGGTGGCCTCTAGATACTGCACTAGGCACCTCTTCACATCTAAGGTGTGGAATTTTTCTTCTCCCTTATTTTTAGGATTTGGGCAGAATGAAGGAAGGACTACCTCTTGGGACCTATGGAAATGTGATGACACTTTTGGTAGATAGGCTGGATCAGGCTTTAAAATAACCCTATCCTCTAGAATCTTTGTGAAAGGTGGCCCTGCTGATAAAGCTTGCATATCGCTCACTCTGCGAGCTGATGTTAGCGCCACCAGAAGCACTGTTTTTAACAACAGGATTCTTAGGGATGCTGAGTGAACAGGTTCGAACGGTGGGCCTGTTAGTGTGGATAGTACAAGAGTTAGGCCCCATGATGGTAATCTTTGATTAGCTATCGGCCTGGATCTGGATACGGCCTTAATAAATCTTGCCACTCAAGGATTACCTGCCACATCATGGTTATAAAGGGCGCCCAAGGCCGCTACTTGTACCTTTAATGTGTTGACCGCTAGACCCTCTTCTAGGTCCTTTTGTAGAAATTCTAGGATTTTATCAATGTGAACTCCGTCCTGAACCTTTACCCCCAAAGTGGATAAGAATTTTTTCCACGTTCTCCCGTAGGCTCTCATCGTAACCGGTTTCCTACTTTTTTGTAACGTAGTTATCAGGTTCTCTGAAAACCCTCTGTCTCTCATCAGTGCCCTCTCAAATTCCATGCTGTTAAATGGAACCTCCCTGCCTGAGGGTGTAACACTGGGCCCTGCGATAGCAGGTCCGGGAGATTCGGTAGGATCCATGGGTCGGTTACCGAGAGCATTCTTAGCCAGGAGAACCAGGTTCTTTTGGGCCAGAAGGGGGCTATTAAAATCATTCTTGCCCCGTCCTCCCTGACTTTTCTTAGCACTGCTGGGATCAGCATGATCGGGGGAAAGGCATATGTTAGGCCCTGTGTCCATGGGTGCATGAAGGCATCCAGAGCTAGAGGATTCCCCCTGGGGTCTATGGAGCAGAAAGTTTCCACTTTTTTGTTTCTGAAGCCGGCGAACAGATCAATGTCCGGGGCCCCCCATATTTTTACAATCTGCCGAAAAACGGACCGCTTTAGGACCCATTCCCCTTGTCATAATTGGGTGCGACTCAGAAAGTCTGCACTTTGATTCTCCGTGCCTTGGCTGTGTAGTGCTGACAGAGATAACAGGTTTGCCTCTGCTAGTTTGAGGACTCTGGAGGATGTGTCCATTAGGGCTTGGGACCTGGTTCCCCCCTGATGATTTATATATGCTATTGTGACTTGATTGTCCGAAAAAATGCAGACATGATGACCTCGGAGCAGGGGTAAGAAGTGTGTTAATGCGTAGCCCACTGCTAAGAGCTCTTTCTGGTTCGAGGAGGCTTCTAATTCTTGACCTCCCCACGCACCCTCGGCCACTTTGTTGTTCATGTGTGCTCCCCACCTTGTGGGACTGGCGTCTGTGGTAACTATGTGCGTTATTTTTGTTATCCAGAGGATCCCTTTGGAAAGGTTGTCTTGGCTTCTCCACTAGGCTAGGGAATGAGTAGTTTTTGAATTTAGGGTAATACGACCCTCTAGTTGTCCCCCTACTGTAGACTGGTTGGCTAGTACATCCCACTGTAGATCTCTCGTGTGTAACTGAGAACTCAGTAGTGACATAGCTTTCCTTAATGTCATGGAGGGATTTTGGATGGCTCTTGTTACAATTTGAGCGATTCTCTCCTTCTTGCGGTCTGGGAGGCGGCACTCTTGAATGTTTGAGTCCAATGTTATAACTAGAATTCCTGTACTCTGCTACACTCCAATCCTGATTTTTTTAAATTTAGTAGCCAGTCCAGGCCCCGCAGAGTGTCCATCATCCTGTCCCTCTGTTCCTGGCATTTTTGAGCCGAGCTGCTTGCTATTAAAAAATCGTCCAGACACGGGATTATTATTATGTCTTGCTCCCTTTATATGGGCCATCATCTCTGCCACTATTTTGGTAAATACCCGTGGAGCTACAGATATTCCGAATGGCAAGGCTCTGTACTGGAGTTCTCTTATCTCGCCATTTTCCGAGATGGCTAACCTGAGATATTTCCTGGAGTTTTTGTGAATGCGGATGTGATAATAGGTGTCGCTGAGATCTAACACCGTCATGAAGCAGTTCGGAAACAGGATTTTGGTGGTGGACCTGATCGACTCCATTTTGAAGCTTTGATTTCTGACGTATCTGTTTAATTTTTTCAAATTTATAATCGTCCGAAATGTGCCGTCTGGCTTGGTCACTAGGAAAAGAGGGGAGTAGAACCCCCTGCCCCTTTCCTGCAGGGGAACCTCCTGGAGGACTCCATTTTCTACCAAGCTTAGGATTTCATTTTCTAGGGCTTCCTGCTCTTGCATACTGGATCTTAGCGGAGTCATTACATACTTTTGAGGCGGGAGGGAGAGAAAGTCTATCCTTAGGCCCTCCTGGATTAGGTTTACTATCCATGGGTTGTCTGAGATTCTTTTCCAGGCTGGGAGGAAAAGGGTTAATCTTCCCCCCACCCTGGGTAAACTGTCACTTAGAGGCCTTTTTGTCTCGGGACGAGTTGCCGAAGAGGAACCCTCTATCTCTTCGCTTGTCATCCCACTTTTGCTCTCTCGGTGGTCTCCGCTGAAAAAAATTTCTATTCCGAAAGGGCCTCTTAAATGTTGCAGGCCCCAAATATGGGAACCCTTTCTTCTTGTCCCCCACTTTCTGGAGGATGTCATGTAACGTCTCCCCAAAAAGGAATTTCCCTTCACAGGGGATTGAACACAGTTTCATCTTGGTCTGTAGGTCCCCTAGCAGCTTTTAAGCCATAGTGTTCTACGTGCTGCATTTGAGAGTGCTGCTGCTTTGGACGATAACTGGATTGAATCTGCCGATGAGTCCGCTAAGAAGGCAGCCGCTCCCCTTATTACTGGGATAGAGTCTAGGATTTTATCCCTTGGCATCTTCTCTTAGTTGCTTTTCGAGGTGGTCCACCCAAACCATTAGGGCTCTCGAAGTACATATCACCGCGATGGCTGGCCTGAGGTTACCTCCAGCTGATTCCAATGCCCCTTTAAGAAAGGTATCTGCCTTTTTATCTAGGGGATCCTTGAGGGTACCCATGTCCTCAAAGGGGAGGGCGAATTTCTTTGAGGCCATTGTGATGGCTACGTCGAGCTTCGGGGCTTTATCCCAAGATGTAGATGCCTCTTCCTCAAAGGGATATTTCCTTTTAAGGGAAGGGACTGTGGTGTTTTTCATGTCCGGTTTATCCCATTCTTTTTTTATTAGACCCCGAACATTTTCATTTAGCGGGAACACTTTCCGCTTTTTCTGGCCCAGTCCCCCGAACATTATGTCCTGGACTGTTTTATCGGGCCCAGGGTCCAACGCCCCCATGGTAGACCTTACTGCTTTCACTGGTTTGTCTACCTCAGCCGCCATCTTGGTACACCTCTATACCCTGGCGCCGCCTGCATGCATGCTGGGTCCCTGCGAGCCCTGACTTCCTCTCCGGAGCGGCGGCTCCGGCGTCTCTCCCGCCCACTCACCTGACAGCCCACATCGGCCCCAGCAGTGGCAGCTTCGGGCACCGCACCTTCCCGAGGCAGGGGCCTCTCCACTGCCATCTCCGGTCAGGCCGGCCTCGGATCCTGGACAAGACAAAGGTACCGTCCTGTGGGTCCCCCGTCAGGGTTAGGAACTCAAATGGAGGCAGAGGAGAGGTACTGCCCTTTTTATGTGTATGTTCCTGTCCCTGAAGGGTGGATCCCCTCTCTCCGTGGTGCTGTCATGGGTGAGAGAGAAAACAAGTAGGTGGGAAAGTGCACTGAATTGCTTGGCCATGTGTACAGAGCACTTGTGCTACCTTTGAACAGTCATTTTGTCCCTTTAACATGTAAACATATTACAGAGGGTGAAGAGATTAGTAATATAATGATAAGATGATGGTCACTAGGCCCCTCATACTAGCGACATTGCTTCCCTGCTCTTGTATAATTACAAATTGTTCTTACCTGCTGCAAACTGAATTTATCCTACAGATGATATATAGCAATCACATGTACAGGTCCTAATTTCTGGTAGCTACTGCTTTCATCACTATCTTTCAATTATCTCTGCACCCTCATTCAGATGTTTGTGAAAATCTGTCCAAAATCGGACTGAAAGACAAAGACGGGCCATAGCTCTCCCGACTTGAGCATGACAGCGTCATAGAAATATACGAAGCTGTCACGCTCAGGTCGAGAGAACCATGGCCAGTCTGTGCATTAGTGGCCCGTGCTCAGACTACTTGGCATGGACATCTGAATGAGCACTAAAGGTACGTGTACTTGTTTTTTTATTATTTTTTCAAAAACTGAGCAGAATCTCACCAAATCATCCTGAAAAACTTAAAACTCCTTATAAACTTGGGGGTTTCTGCTCATCTTTCACTCTAAAAACTTAGCCAAAAGTCTCCATGTACACATACCCTACGGATACAGAAATAACTGAACATGACAGCTGGACACTGGAGGCAATGGACAAAAGACCTGAATATATGTTCCCCTACCCAGTTTTATCAATGTCACTGGTAAGCCATACCTGGCTGGTGAAGGCAGAGGTCACTTTGCTTGAACCCTAAATATGTGGAGTTGTGTAAGTGGAGTGTTCTGGCTGACAGCCGTATCTGTAAGTGTTGTGTTTGGACAGCTTTATATAATATACTACAGGCACAAATATAAGGAAGAATACACCTATACCACATGTCTGTGTCAGTCCTTGCTACAAATGCCACAGAGTAGTACCTGCGTGAAAAGAATTAAATTCCTTTTCCAAAACTGCCAGTGTTTCCCTTTCATTTTCATCTTCAAAATGGTAATCATGTCTGTCCGCTGGGTCAATCGACTCGATCTCGGAGATCTCCGAGGTTGCTCTGGACATTGGTCGAGCCACTGCAGAACTCGGTCTTGGACTGCTATAAGATCCTGAGATTCGATGAATGGACTTTGAAGAATAGGAACTTCTGGAGGAACTGGCTGCAAAATACCATATACAATAGCAATTACATCAGAATGAAGAGAGAGAACGTTTAACATAACCTACATTGAAAAAGCTAGCCGCATGATTATGGCCATGTGTAGAGTTATGATTCATAGATCGTACGTGTTTTAGAACTTGAGATGAATATACAGTATGTTTCCAGCTCTTGTGGAAATTGCAAGAACATCTGGAATTTCACACAATGCCTCAATAAAAAAAAATAATTTACATAAACTACATATAAGATTTTCACACATGAAGGTTGTCCAAAGTTAACTTTAGATGTAGCAAAGGCTTTCACTTGCCTTGATTAATGCAAACTAATGCGCATATAGAGATATTGTGAACCTAATGAAATTGTACAATGACTCCCTTATTAACATATGCACACCAACTTTCTGCACATATTTACGAGTTTTGCATAGAACAATAATTATATGCAAAAATATGTGTTTCCAACAGAGTGTTGTCTATTAAAAGGATATCGCTTTGGAAAGACGTCGGAGCCATGCTTGGCATCCGTATTAATTCCATCACATATAAAAACAAGCTGAAGGTTTTCTGCAGGATGCAAATATAATGGAATTATGTAATATTGAGCACACTTAGAAATAACTAAAGAGTTACAATGTTAACGTTCACTTGTTTAGACCCCAATTCAGACAATGCACATCTTAATGGTTAATGTACTGTAAGTACATTACACTGCCGTCATTTTTTATTAAGTCTGGCAGCAATCCACAGGAGGCGAGCTTGTTGAGTTCAATGATCCATTACTTTTAGGTTACCTGCTGTCTCACCTGTTTAACACAAAGCTTCTTTCCCTGTTCATTCTTTAATTCTAGTACCATTAATCATGCAATTACACGTTTTGATAATGTAAACTATATACGGTACTTAGCTATCCCATAATCACATCATCCCATAATAAAATATTTAGTATGATAGGATGGGAACCTTAGTTTTGCAACCATGTTTAGGCTTGAAGTGTGGGCTTAGGCCATGATCTCATGAAGCGTACATGCTGCGTTTCGGCGTAGCTTTTTTTTGTGTGTGTGTGTGCTGCGTCTAACAGTTCATTCAAAGTGCATGTGATTTCATGAAAACTCATGAGCTCTGTGCATTTAAATATGCTGTTGAACTGGTATTTTTTTGTGGCCAGGGGAGTCTGAACGGGAGTGGACAGAAAGCTGACAACGGCCTGAGACCCATTGAAGCGCTAGTTCAGCGCAAAACGGCCATTGTCAGCTTTCTGACCACTCCCGTTCTCACTCCCCTGGCCAACATGTAACACATGTACCAATAAAGCAGCAGCATTTCTTCAACAGCCCGGTGAATGCGGTCCTTCTTTTCTCCTTTGGATTTCGGGTACAGCTGTGGTCTTCACAGGACGAGCACCGGAGGCTGCAGGCAAGCCAGCACTTCTAAAACCGTACAACACCTGAACCAACTACGGTAACAGTGGTGCCATCCGCGCTTTTTCTTCTTTCTTTTTTTCACAATACTTTGGTATTTTTTTGTGTTTTTGTCTGTTTAGGTTAAGGAGAGGAAAAAAATGCATGCATAAAATACAATTGCATTTTTATGCACTGAATACCATTAATGCTGCACTAAAATAAGCATTAAAATATGATACATCAAACACACAGAAAAAGGGGAAAAACACAACAACTCAAAGCTAAGAACATAATAATTAAAGTAGGTTGTTATTGCATATTTCTGTACAGATACCTGCAGAAAAAAAAGTAGGAAACTGAGCAGCGGTTTCTTATGTGGGAACATAGCCTTACAAGGAGATTCAAATTTCATGGTTGTGCATTGAAGTAAATATTTCTCACAGGCCATGCTTGGTGTATGAAACACTTCCATACACTGTACAAACAATAGCTTATGATGTGCTTGCATTAGTAAAGCAGGCACCGGCAGTCACCATTTCTAGGATCTCAGAGAACAAATATTGAGAGAAAGTATAGCTAAAAAAGTACTGATCTGTAAAATGTATACCAGTAGGTGGCTCAGTGGTTAGCACTGTTGTCTAGTAGATCTGGGGTCCTGGTTTTAAACCCAACAAACACAACATCTGCAAGGAGTTTGTATGTTTTCCCCGTGTTTGTGTGGATTTCCTCCGAGTTCTCCGGTTTCCTCCCACACTCCAAAGACAAACTGATAGGGAGTATAGATTGTGAGGCCAATGGATACAGAGATGATAATGTTTGTAAGGTGCTGTGGAATTAAAGGCGCTATACAAATAAAAAATAAGTAAGATGAAAACACCCTTCTAATTCTTGAGTTCAGGTGTTTCAGACAAACCCTTTGTAACCAGATGCATAAAATCTAGGACCTTGTTCTTGCAATCTCCATAGACACATATTGGTTGTAGTATGCTTTGTACTGAAGAGTTCAGTGACTTTAGACATGACAGTCTCATAAGCTGCAAACGTTGCCACATCAGAAATCTTCAATTTGCTAGATCTGCACTGGAAGGATTATTATTACAATGTATCTAGGAATAACTGCCTCAAAAAGAAAGACCATAAAAACTTGAGCTGCCACATGCTGAACCTCATGCCTCACAGCTTGCAAAAAAGAAGAGGAAACTTAATAGCTGCCTACAAGTATCTCAAGGGCTGCCACATTGTAGAAGGATCATTTTTATTCTCATTTGCACAAGGAAAGACTAGAAGCAATGGGATGAAACTGAATGGGAGGAGACACAGATTAGATATTAGAAAAGACTTTTTGAAAGTGATGGTGATCAATGAGTGGAAGACTCTGCCATGAGAGGTGGTGAGTTCTCCTTCAATGGAAGTCTTCAAACAGAGGCTGGACAGACATCTGTCTGGGATGGTTTAGTGACTCCTGCTTTGAGCAGGGGGTTGGAACAGATGACCCAGGAGGTCCCTCCCAACTCTACAATTCTATGATTCTATGGCAGATAAAAATGACGTCTCCTCTTTTCTATCATTCACAACAGAGTTTCAAACTCCCTCCTGAAGTGCTATCAGCACAAGAACAGTGTGTCAGGGGCTTCAAGAAATAGATTTTCAGTAGATGACCAGTTTACCATGCACAATGTTAACTGGAGCGGTGCAAAGCAGGTCTGGTACTCTGGTAGACAAATCTGTGTATACCCAGCATGTGCTACATTCTAGAAAGCATAGAGCCTTCTGTACATTTTATGGAAGATGGATAATAATATTGGGCTGTATTGCAGAGTTCGTTAATTCCTGTGAAGGGCTTCCAATTCTGTGTGAACAGTTTTATAAAGGTAATTTCAACTATTCAGCATGGCTTTGCCCTTGGTTTGGAAACACAGAATAGCAATGGGATATCCAACAAGCTCATGTAGGTGTAATAGTCGCAAAAATCGCCATCTTGTACTTTTCACCACAAAGTGACATTCCCATCACACAATAAAGAGAAAAAAATTCCTATTCTTACCACACTTACCGTAATTTGACATTACCTACATAGAGGGATAGACTGGATTTTTTACACTACAAAAGCATCCTCCAGAAGGACTATTAAACTTTAGCAGATTTATTGCTGTTGGGATTCATCACTTTTTTTGGATTATTTCTAAATAACTTATTAGTCCTCGATGATGATATGGCATTTGTAAAGTACACCATGATATAAACTCTGCTTGCACTTAATTACAAGTGCACATGCACATATTACTGCTTGAGGGAGAGCATTTCTGGGGTCCCAAAGTAGCACAGCTCAACTCTGCCTACAAAAGTAGACACTCTTCATACCAAAAATTAGCAAAGCATGTACATACTCTAAACTAAACTCAAACAACTCCTATGTATGCTACATCATTAGCACTCTACAAAATCAATACATCACCCATCGCTTTACCTGCAAAGCAAACTTCCCTTGCCTATAGGACAGGTACCAAGGGAGCTGGAGATTGCATAGTTTTCATCATGTGGATTGCATTGGGGAATATTTGCAAGAATAAAATATGAGGGAGAGGAATACAGAAATATGATCTGAGCTGTCTACGAAGAAGACTGAGACCCGAGAGGAGCCTCAACACTCTGAGGACAGGAAATCAGTGGATAAAAAAAAACGTTAGAATGATATTAACTTTATGTTAACATGTGTAGGAAGTGATGGATGTCAGCCAAGCAGCAGTAATGAAGGTGCACAATAAGTGCTGATTAAAATGATCAAAGATGAAGCTTTTTGATAAAGCAAAAAAAACAAAAGCACTTGAAAAATAACCTTGTTCTGGTCTAGATAGAAAGTGGAAATGATGTCTGAAAATTTACATGTAAATCCACCAATGCTGTTGTTCATGAAATTATAGCATCCTTTAAAGAGTCCTTTCCTCTAGCATGAAAAACAATCCCTAAAAAAACTCCCATCTATATATTTTTATTAAATGTGTGCATATATGCTTATAATGTAGTGTGAGTGTATTAATATACTGACCTACTGCCGCTTTCTCTGGTTTCCTGCGCTGTTCTGTGTCTCAGTGACTTCACTGCAATTACAACTATCTGGCTCCACTTTATGTGTGAGCCGGAAGTCTCTTTTACAATACTAGATTAAGGCCCGATGCTATCGCATCGAGAGGATAGTGACACACCTCTTGCCATGTTAACCCTCAATACACACACACCTCCTAAACACACACTCCTCTCACCTTTCACCATCTCCACTCACATCCACTCACTCTTTCACTCCACATACGACCCTTTCTCTCACTCCGTCTCTCATACTCACACTGTCATCGTCGCTGCTCCATGATCCCCGACATCTTCTTCCGCCGGCGCCATCCTGGATCCCAACGTTGTCCACGCCGGCGACATGTTCTTGCGGCCATGCCATCTTGAGTATTCTGAAATCCTGCGAGTGGACATTAGTGGAGATAGTGAAAGGTGAGAGGAGTGTATGTTGAGGAGTGGTGTGTTGAGGGTTAACATGGCAAGAGGTGTGCTGTGACGTCACCAGTTACAACTGGACGGAAGTTGTTACAACCCGGAAGCTGCTTAGCGCATTTATTATAGTAGATAAGCCTCATTCTGACGCTCCAGAGGTTTACATTGCAAAACCTACTTCTGGGTCATGCAGGGCGCGAGTGACCAGGCCTGTCTGCAGAGCAGTGATGTCACTGAGAAAAGGAGCAGAACTGCGCTGGGTCATGGAGATAGTAGTCGTAGGTGAGTACAATACACAGATGGGGAAGGCACCATCAACTAGTTAGACAAAGTATAATAGGGATCCAACCACAATATGTCTTAAAGTGAATTCAAGTAACCTGAGAGCAAAGAAAACATAAACAAAAGTAGGGATCACCTTTAAAAAAATCACAATTTTATTCCATAGGACATACAAAAACACCACAAAATATAAAAACAATTAAAAATACAGTAGTTACCACACGTAACCTGTATGAATGGGGGCAGCAACCAGCCCTATATAACACCTGTATAAGTTGGAAATGCCTAATTGAGAATAAGTATTATTTACAGCATATCCAAAAATAAGAGTATGCAAAAAGAATACAGCTGATCTTATACTGTGTCTATATAACAAATTGATTCCTAATTGAAGGTCAATACAATATATAGCAAGTAAAGGTAAGTAATTATATAGTATATACACATGTAGCTTAATAATCAACAGGTGAAGAGTCTATAGTAGGACTAAAAACAGTCACAGAAAGGTTAGAGTTGGCACCCAATAGCAAGCCACCAATACTAAGGCCGGTGCACTAGCCAATGTATGGTAGAATATATTACCCCACTTAGATTATGGGGTATAGGAAGGGTTAAGAAAATATCCAAGATAACATGTAAATAATAGATGAATAAATCACCCTCTCCTCCAATACTATACAGTACAACCCCAAACTGCAGGCTGAGAAGAACATGCTCACTGAACACTGAAAGCCACTATGCATATGCTGGTATAAAGGTGCAAGGTGCGGCTCCCATCACCTGACGCGTATCGTCACCGAGGTGACTTCATCAGGGGCAAGAAGAACTGAAGAGGTTTGTAAGTTCACCCTGTATAAGTATACAAGAAATAATTACAAAATTCACAGCAGCTGTTTAAACTCACTGCATGGAGTCAGCGTCTGGTCACAGCGTGTGGACGCTGGACCGGAAATGCCAAGGGCGCATGAGCCAAGCTGGTGTCATGGAGACAATAGACGCTTTGTGACGCGCTATATGCTGAGACTAGTAGAGTGAGGTGTCCCCCCTTCTCCTGCATTTCCATCATGGGTGAGTGATAATGGAATGGTATTTTAAGGATTTTGGGTATAATCCCGGTTTGATTCGGATTAATCATAGAATCATAGAGTTGGAAGGGACCTCCTGGGCCACCTGGTCCAACCCACTGCTCAAAGCAGGACTCGCTAAATCATCCCAGTCAGATGTCTGTCCAGCCTCTGTTTGAAGACTTCCATTGAAGGAGAACTCAACACTTCTCGTGGCAGCCTGTTCCACTCATTGATCGCTCTGTCAAAAAGTTTTTTCTAATATCTAATCTGTGTCTCCTCCCATTCAGTTTCATCCCATTGCTTCTAGTCTTTCCTTGTGCAAATGAGAATAAAGTTGATCCTTCTACAATGTGACAGCCCTTTAGATATTTGTAGACAGCTATTAAGTCTCCTCTCAGTCTTCTCTTTTGCAAACTAAACATTCCCAAATCCTGCAACCTTTCCTCATAAGACAGGGTTTGCAGACCGGTCACCATTCTGGTCGCTCTTTTCGGAACTTGCTCCAGTTTGTTGATGTCTTTTTTAAAATGTGGTGCCCAAAACTGGACACAATATTCCAGATGAGGTCTGACCAAAGAGGAGTAGAGAAAAATAATGACTTCACGTGATCTAGACTGTATGCTTCTGTTAATACATCCTAGAATTTCATTTGCCTTTTTTGCTGCTGCATCACACTGTTGACTCATATTCAGTCTGTGATCTATTAGTATACCCAAATCTTTTTCACATGTGCTGTTGCTTAGCCCCATTCCTCCCATTCTGTATATGCTTTTTTCATTTTTATTGCCCAGATGTAGTACTTTGCATTTTTCCCTGTTAAAAACCATTCTGTTAGTTGCTGCCCACTGCTCCAGTTTATTTATATCTTTTTGAATCCTCTCTCTCTCTTCTCTAGTATAAGCTGTCCCTCCTAGCTTTTTGTCATCAGCAAATTTAATCAGTTTACCCTCAATTCCTTCATCTAAATCGTTGATAAAAATGTTGAACAATACAGGGCCCAGGACAGAACCCTGTGGTACCCCACTTGAGACATTCTTCCAACTGGATGTGCAGCCATTTACGACCACTCTTTGGGTCCGATCACTAAGCCAGTTATGAATCCACCTTATAGTTGCCTTGTCCATTCCATACTTAGTCATTTTTTCAAAAAGGATTGTATGAGATACTTTGTCACATGTTTTACTGAAGTCAAGATATACTATATCTACAGAATTTCCTTGATCCACCCAATCAGTGATTCCGTCATAGAAGCAAAGTAAGTTAGTCTGACATGACTTATTAGTTACAAACCCATGCTGACTCTGTTTAATCACTTCATTCTTATCCAGGTACTGACATACATGTTGTTTAATAATTTGTTCAAAGATCTTTCCTGGTATAGAAGTCAGACTCACCGGCCTATAGTTGCCTGGGTCCACCTTCTTCCCCATTTTGAAGATAGGAACAACATTTGCTCTTCTCCAGTCTTCTGGGACTTCTCCTGTTCTCCAAGAATTTTCAAAGATTATGGAGAGGGGTTCAAAAATTTCTTCTGCTATCTCCTTCAGTACTCTGGGGTGTAATTCATCTGGACCTGGAGACTTGAATTCATTTAGGTTAGCTAAGTGTTTCCTCACTATCTTTCTGTTTATAGATATCCTAGATTCTTCTATTCCCTTAATAGGACAGTGAAGAACAGTTGATGTTACATTTCCTTTCTGAGAGAAAACAGATGCAAAATAGGAATTTAAAAGTTCGGCCTTCTCAACATCCTGTCTTACCATTTCATCATTTTCATCCTGTAAAAATCCTATAGCATCTTTGACTTTTCTGTTACTTTTGACATATCCCCAAAATCCTCTATTATTGCTTTCGACATCTCTTACAAGCCTCAATTCATTGTCAGCTTTAGTAATCTGATTTGTGCCCTGCAGGTTCTGCAGACAGCATTATATTCTTCTTTAGATATGCCTCCCTCTTTCCATTTTATAAACATTTTTTTCTTCCTTTTTAGCATGTGCTTAAGTTCTGTGCTCATCCATCCTGGTTTCCTTAAATGCTTCCTATTCTTCCCTCTTTTTGGAATTGTTAACATTTGTGCTTTGAGAATTTCATTTTTCAAGATTTCCCATCCTTCCTGGACATTTTTGTCTTTAAGGATATCCAGCCATTGTATCCCTCCAATTCTCTTTCTGAATCCCTTAAAATCTGCCTTTCTGAAATCTAACCTTGACGTCTGAGTCTTCACAGGTCTTCCTCCTCTAGTTATCCAAAAAACTAAAATAGCATGGTCGCTACCTCCTAGGGTCCCAGACACTTTTACCTCCTCAACCATTTCCTCCCTGTTTATAAGGATTAGATCCAAGGTAGCAGTTCCCCTTGTTTTCTCCCCTACCTTTTGGAAGATAAATTTGTCAGCAAGACAGGATAAGAATTTCCTTGACCTGTTAGTTTTGCATGAGAGAGATTCCCAACAAATGTCTGGATAGTTGAAATCTCCCATGACAACTATGTCATACTTTTTGAAGAACTTGGCCATTGGATGCATAAAGAGTTCATCCATATGTTCAGCTTGCACAGGCGGCCTGTAGTAAATGCCTACAATCATGTCCTTTCCATTGTTCTGCCCTTGTATTCTTACCCAAACAGTTTCCACAGAACTCCCAGTCTCTGAAGCTTCGGAGCCGTACATTGCTGTAGATGCTGATACTGCTTGCATGTAGCACCCTTGTGTTTTGCACATAGACATAGTTCTGGCATATTATAATATAATACACCTTAGTGGTTGCTTTGCAGCGATACTATTTATGGATGTGGTGATCTCTTTTTCTTTGTCCTACCTATTACCTATAGGGGCGATCTCTTGCTTTGTATCTGTAACGCTTTTCCTATTCCCCTCATATATATTTATAAATGTTTGATATCTTTTTAATATGATATAATAAAGATTTGCTTTTATATACTTCATATTTCTGCCTTTGTGGTTTATGGCTACTCCAATTTCTCCTCTATTTTTGTATGTTGTTGGGAGTACTCCACTGTTAATGGTCGGTCCTCACTTTGGGTGGGGGAACTATTATTATTGTTAAATTGGTTCCTGGCCACTTGTGACAATTGTGTTCGTTTTGAAAATTCTTTTAATATATGCTGAGACTGCACGCTAAACAGGAAATATCAAGAGCGCATGGGTCAGACTGATGTCATAGATACCAAGGACGCTAAACATCGCGTCTGCGCATAGAGACTGCAAGTCCTATCCCTATCGTCAATACGGTCACATGATCTAATAACAGGTCCTTATGATCAACGGCGCCAGTTATGTATGCTTTCTTTCTTGCTATCATTTTCGCAAGAAACACTAAGTTATAAGGTGGGATATTAAACACACTAATTTACATTTAAACAAAATTACAAAGAAATAAATCAAAATAATAAAAAATAGATAGGAAAGCCGATATCACCCGGAAGTAATGAAATATACCAAAAATCAACAAAGAATATCCCTAGATATTGAGATTTTATTTGATATGAGAACACACTCATCATGTTTACATAGCATACATTAGTCAGGATATGGTTACATCAAAAAGGACATCAAACCTAATAGATTTTTGGTTTTACATTTTTTCTTCTAATAGGTTGTTAACCCTATTCAACATGGCAACAATAGGACCAGTATCACTGGGTTATACATATTCTTCAGGATATATGCACATCTCTAAGAAGTGGCTGAGATAAGAGATGTTAGGTGTCATGATCTGAAGTGATCTGACAGTTTTAAATTGCACTGGGTGAACTTTTTTTACTTTGGAAAGTTCCAAAGTGTCTTGACTGTCCCCGGTGGTGGTGAGTGGTATTGCACTTTAGGGTTTTTTGCACTTAATTATGGATCAGGTGTGACACCCTATAAAGGTGTGCTCAGGGTGTTTACTCACTGCCTGTGATATTGTGAGATTGTTCACTTTGAGTTGGAGAGCCTGGAGGAAGGATGGAGCTGGCGAGGAGTCCTGCGCAGCTTAGCCAGGGGGGAAGAGTGTCAGCTATGGTGTCTGGACGAAGGGCTGGCATGGCGTGGTGGAGTCGCAGTGATGGTGTCAGCGGGAAGTGTCTGCATGGGCTGGTGGAGTGGCGACTATGGAGAGTGGCACTCACCATGTGGGACTTGGCCGCTGAGCTGGACTCAAGCATGCTTGACTTTGTGGCAGAAGCTGAACACTTCCTTGGGACTCTGGTACTAAGCAGCTGCAACTGGTGTTGGAGTCTGCTCCAAGGCTGCACTAAGGTGAAGGATCCTGTTATGGTGATGGATCCAGGTGGAGAAGATGCACTCAGGTGGAGGGCTCTGTTGCTAGGAGCGCACACAACAGAGCAAAGCTAAGTGGTGTTTCCCCTGTATTGTCTCTTTCCTCATATGTGTTATTAGTGCAGTGGTGGGATTAGTCTCCGCACCGACCCATTCCCTAGTGAGGGTTTAGGGTCAGGGTGAGCAAGGGCGTTAAGGTACGCGTGCGGCGACAGGTGCGGAGCCTGTTTAGGGAATGTAAGTGTCATGTCGGCGGTCACGGCTGCACCCGCTCCCGCCCCTCCTCCAGCGGCGACCGCCGCCACCTCCTCCTACCGGCGTCCTCGCCGCGGCGCGCTCCCACGCTCTGCCTCCCCTCCTGTGACGGCACCGCGCTCCTTCCTTAGGGCGTGCGCGCGCACCAGCGTCCCCTCTTCCGCCTACGGGGGGTGGCACGTACCGCCCGCTTCCGGACCCTAGGGTATTTCTGGCGCACTCTCCATTGAGAGGACGCCTGAGAGTTGCTGTGCGCTCGCCACGCTGCGCTTTGGCCCCCTTCCGGTTCCTATAGTGCCGCCTGTTTCCCGTCTGTCTTCCCCTTGGCTTCCAGCCCCCGCTCTGCATCCTTGTTCCAGTGTTCGTTCACCCTGCATGACCGCTCTGTTCTCCCTTCTGGTACCCCCTTGTGTGCTTCCTCCCGGTCCTCTCCCCTCTAGTACCTTCTCCCTGTCTGTCTACCCATCCAGTAGTCCTGTTAGGTCCTCTACCTCTCAGTCCAGTACTCCTGCCTACGGGCGCCTCTTGTCCTTGAACCGCCCCTCCTGGTACCGGCTGTCGCGGTTCTGTCCTCGGTGGTCTTGCCCCAAACGATCCCTGTATAGGGGTCGGTCGTCACCTGGAGCGCTCGACCCCCGGGGCTCCAGATCCGCGACCCAGAGGGTCCACTCTCGGATGTCCTTTTCCGAAAAACGTCACAGTACTCTCAGTCCATGGACCCCGCCGGTGCCACGGCTGCCACGCAGAAGGAACTGTTGTTCCTGCGTGAAAATCAGGCCCGATTCATGGCTTTTATGAAGTCCATGGACACCCGTTTGTCCGCTATGCAGACCTCTGACCCCGGGCATGCTCCCCTCCTAGCCAGCCTGCAGCAGGAGCTCGCGCAGCAGCGCGATGCCCAGTCCCACGTTTTGGGGTATATGGCGTCCATCGATGACCGACTGCTTGCCTTGCAGTCCGCTGCGGTTGTCTCTAACCCTCCCAGGGACGCCGTCTCCTCCCCGCCCCCCCGCCTGGGTAAGCCTCCCAGATATGGTGGAGATCCTAAACTTTGTCGGGGCTTTTTAAACCAGTGCAGACTGCACTTCGAGCTGTTGCCCCAACAATATCCCACGGATCGCGCCAAGGTGGCGTTCATAGTATCCCACCTCGAGGGAGAAGCCCTGTCCTGGGTGAACCCTCTTTGGGAGAGGGATGATCCCATCGTAGCGAATATCCAGAACTTCCTGGAAACATTTCGTAGGGTGTTTGACGAACCCGGCTGCTTGGCTTCTACCACAGAAGCTCTCTTTAATCTCCGCCAAGGGTCGCTTACTGTGGGGCAGTACGCCATCCGTTTTCGGACGTTGTCGTCTGAACTCGGATGGAATAATGAGGCACTTGTGGGTGCCTTCTGGAGAGGCCTTTCCAGCAAGATTAAAGACGAGCTAGCCGGTCGGGATACCCCCACCTCTCTGGAGGACCTTATAGCCCTGGCTACGCGCATAGACCTCCGTTTTTTGGAGCGCTCGCGGGAATCGGTTAGAGAACGCAGACCCTTCAGGCTATATCAAGCGCCCATTCCACGCTCTGCTGCTCCCTCTACTAGCAGCGTCCCCGAGCCCATGCAGGTTGATCGGGTCAGGTTGACTGAGCAGCGTCGCAGAGAGAGGATGACTAACGGGCTCTGCCTGTACTGTGGTGGGGCTAATCATTTCATCCGCACTTGTCCTGAGAGGCCGGGAAACGCCTCCACCTAGGTCAGGTAAGAGAGGTCTCCCTAGGTGATCATAATTCCTCTCTGCCTCTTACCCTTTCAGCCTTAATTATTTCAGGACGGGAGCGCAGATCTGTGGAGGCGTATGTGGACTCGGGTGCGGCTGGCAATTTCAACCGGCAGCAAGAGGTGGACCAACTCCAGATTCCGGTGGTTATCCTAAAAGACCCACGGGCTATCACCTCCGTCGATGGAACACCCCTTCCCGGGCTGGTTACCAGGATCACGACCGAAGTGGACTTACAAATTGGAGCGCTTCATTTTGAAAAGATAGCCTTCTATGTGCTGCCTAAATTGTCTCACGCTGTCCTCCTCGGATTACCCTGGCTTCGGCTGCACGAGCCAGTTGTCGACTGGCGCTCAGGGGAGATCCTCCACTGGGGTCAATCCTGCCACACTCGTTGTTTGCAATCCGTCCTCCATCCTCGTCTCCTGCCTACGCTGACCAATCTCACGGGTCTCCCCGCACCGTACTACGCGTACGCTGACGTTTTCAGTAAAAAAGAAGCGGAGTCTCTGCCTCCGCATCGGGCCTATGAATGCCCTATCAACTTGCTTCCTGGAGCCACACCGCCCAGGGGGAGGACGTATCCCCTATCTCCAGCAGAGACCTCGGCCATGACTGAATACATCCGGGAGAACTTGGCGAAGGGGTTCATCCGAAAGTCCTCGTCCCCAGCTGGTGCAGGCTTCTTCTTTGTTCGGAAGAAAGACGGATCTCTTAGACCATGTATCGACTACCGGGGCCTGAACAATATTACAGTTAAGAATCCATACCCACTTCCACTTATCCCAGAACTCTTTGACCGGCTGAGAGGGGCTCGAATCTTCACGAAGCTGGACCTGCGGGGAGCCTACAATTTGATCCGGATTCGCGCAGGCGACGAATGGAAGACGGCCTTCAATACCCGTGATGGTCATTATGAGTATTTAGTCATGCCGTTTGGTCTCTGCAATGCTCCAGCTGTCTTCCAGGAGTTCGTTAATGAGGTGTTTCGGGACCTTCTGTACACTTGCGTAATAGTGTATTTAGACGATATCCTCATCTTCTCGCCTGACCTTCCCTCCCATCGGAGAAGCGTACGCATGGTCCTGCACCGTCTCCGGGAGAATCACCTCTACACCAAGATTAAGAAGTGTCTCTTTGAGCAGACCTTGTTACCCTTCTTGGGGCATGTCATCACAGATTCCGGTCTGAAGATGGATCCCGAGAAACTCTCGGCGGTACTCAAGTGGCCCCGTCCTGTCGGAATCAAAGCCATCCAGCGTTTCCTCGGATTCGCGAATTATTACCGACAGTTCGTGCCGCATTTTTCCTCGTTGACCAAACCTATCTCGGCCTTGACCCGCAAAGGAACTAAGCCTGATCACTGGTCCTCCGAGGCGGAAGATGCCTTTCTGGCGCTGAAACGCTCCTTTGCAGCAGCATCGGTCCTACATCGGCCGGTGGCCAGTAGGCCTTTTGTTCTTGAAGTGGACGCCTCCTCCACCGGAGCTGGGGCGGTCCTCTCCCAGCGAGTTCCCCCTGGACGTCTGGTCCCCTGCGGGTTCTTTTCCAAGTCCTTTTCGCCAGCAGAGTGCAACTACTCCATCGGTGATCAGGAGTTGCTGGCCATCAAGATGGCTCTGGAAGAGTGGCGGTACCTGCTCGAGGGGGCTGTGCACCCCTTTACCATCTTCACGGACCACAAGAATTTGGCCTATCTGCAGTCCGCCCAAAGGCTCAATTCCAGACAAGCCAGATGGGCCTTGTATTTTTCTCGATTCGACTTCCAGCTTCACTTCCGGCCCGGTAATAAGAACATCAAAGCAGATGCACTTTCCAGATCTCTACAGTCGCCAGAAGAGGACAAGAGCCCCTCGTATATTATCGAGCCTGCCAAAGTGATCACCGTAGCCCCGGTGAACTTTTCTACTCCTCCACCAGGCAAGACCTTCGTGCCTCAGAATAAACGTCTGGAGGTGTTGCGCTGGGGGCACTCCTCCAAAATTGCGGGGCACGTGGGGTCCAAGAAGACTCTATCGCTTCTCTCACGTTATTACTGGTGGGCCACCCTTCGCCAAGACGTGGCAGATTTTGTTGCCTCTTGCTCAACCTGTGCGCAGAACAAGGTTCCAAGAACTTTGCCCTCCGGTCTTCTCCATCCGTTGCCGGTGCCGGAGGCCCCTTGGCAGCAAATTGCCATGGACTTTATAACCGACTTGCCCTGCTCAGCTGGTTGCACCACCATCTTAGTCGTGGCGGACCGCTTCTCTAAGATGGCTCATTTTATCCCCCTGGCCGGGCTGCCCTCCGCTCCGAAGTTGGCCGAGATCTTCATCCATCAGATCTTCAGGTTGCATGGTCTTCCCCTACGGATTGTGTCTGATCGAGGGGTCCAATTTACTTCTCGCTTCTGGAGGGCTCTATGTCAGCTTATGGGTACGTCTCTCGACTTCTCCTCCGCCTATCACCTGCAGACCAATGGGCAGGTAGAACGGATTAACCAGGACCTAACAACTTACCTGCGCCACTTCTCCAACGCCCACCAGGATAATTGGGTCTCTCTTCTACCCTGGGCTGAATTCGCCCATAATAACCACCCCAGTGAGTCGACCACCAAAACTCCGTTCTTTGTGGTTTCTGGTCGCAATCCTGGTGTTCCACTACCCTTTGTCGCCTCTTCAGGAGTTCCCGCAGCTGATGCCCTCGCCACAGAATTTTCGAATATTTGGAAGGAGACCAGAGAGGCTCTGGTGAAGACCAGTGCCCGAATCAAAAGACATGCAGACAAGAGACGGAGGGACCTTCCCCCGTACCACCCTGGTGATAAGGTCTGGCTCTCAACCAAGCACATCCGCCTGAAAGTTCCTTCCTATAAGCTGTGTCCTCGTTACATCGGTCCCTTCGAGGTACTAAAACGCATCAATGAAGTGTCTTACAAACTGAGGTTGCCGGCTTCACTCTGGGTCCCTAACGCCTTTCACGTCTCGCTCTTGAAACCTGTAGTTCTGAATCGGTTCCAACCGGTCTTCGTTGCCCCTCCTTTACCTATTGGGTCGGATGACATCTTTGAAGTAAAAGATATTTTAGCCATGAAGAGAGTCAGGGGGAAGACTTTCTTTCTCATTGAGTGGAAGGGATTTGGTCCTGAGGAAAGGTCTTGGGAGCCTCAAAAGAATATCAACGCTCCTCTAATACTAAAAAAGTTTCTGGCCATCTCAGAAAGGGGGGATGTAAAGAGGGGGGTACTGTCATGTCGGCGGTCACGGCTGCACCCGCTCCCGCCCCTCCTCCAGCGGCGACCGCCGCCACCTCCTCCTACCGGCGTCCTCGCCGCGGCGCGCTCCCACGCTCTGCCTCCCCTCCTGTGACGGCACCGCGCTCCTTCCTTAGGGCGCGCGCGCACCAGCGTCCCCTCTTCCGCCTACGGGGGGTGGCGCCGGGGGCGGCACGTACCGCCCGCTTCCGGACCCTAGGGTATTTCTGGCGCGCTCTCTATTGAGAGGACGCCTGAGAGTTGCTGTGCGCGCGCCACGCTGCGCTTTGGCCCCCTTCCGGTTCCTATAGTGCCGCCTGTTTCCCGTCTGTCTTCCCCTTGGCTTCCAGCCCCCGCTCTGCATCCTTGTTCCAGTGTTCGTTCACCCTGCATGACCGCTCTGTTCTCCCTTCTGGTACCCCCTTGTGTGCTTTCTCCCGGTCCTCTCCCCTCTAGTACCTGCTCCCTGTCTGTCTACACATCCAGTAGTCCTGTTAGGTCCTCTACCTCTCAGTCCAGTACTCCTGCCTACGGGCGCCTCTTGTCCTTGAGCCGCCCCTCCTGGTACCGGCTGTCGCGGTTCTGTCCTCGGTGGTCTTGCCCCAAACGATCCCTGTATAGGGGTCGGTCGTCACCTGGAGCGCTCGACCCCCGGGGCTCCAGATCCGCGACCCAGAGGGTCCACTCTCGGACGTCCTTTTCCGAAAAACGTCACAGTAAGGAGTGCAGGGACACTGGCTCAGGGGAGCTTAGGAGGTCTCCACGTCCCCCATTCCCTATCGCAGGGCCCACCATTGTTAAAGTTTCCCAGGTTCCCCCTTTATTATTTGATTATTGTATGTATAACGTGTAATACCTAAATTCGCCAGGTGGAGGCGGCGTATCCACCTGCACGTTTTATTATTTAAATGCGCCCCACTGGAGGCGGTGTATCCAGGGTCACGTGTGTTATGGGTCCGCCTTGCGGTATCATCTGCGTCCCAACACACGTGACCATGACATTAGGCAATTGTGGATCATTTATATTGATGAACAAGGACAATTACTGCTCACCTGATAATCTACCCATAGTATATGTTGTAGTCCCCAATAAAATGATATTAACTGGGTTTAAGGAATATACAAAGTTGTTATATAAATAAACCTATAAACACCACCCAGATAGAGGATTCAGTCACATGATATCAAAAACAGTTCTAAATTTATACCCTTTTGTTAGACGAAGGGATTTATTAAATATAACAAAGAACCTATGGTAAATAAGTTACGACAAGAGTAAATTTTTAAACAAAAGAATAAGTACATATGTGCCCTAGAGAATCTCATAAAGATATTCAAGTTATATAGAGGAGCAAAAAATTGCTCACAACCACATTTTGCTTGAGGGCCATCCTCCACCCCTTATAAGTAGTGCAAATACATCTCTACTCAAAGAGCAGAATTACCACTACCTGAAAGCTATTTTAAATTCACATAGAAAGATCAGATATACAGACTAAGGGACAATGGAGATAAATGGAGACTGTCAAAAGCCTTTGACTGTATGGACCCACACTCAAAAGGTCCAGTCAGTCAGACTACTTATCCACTACTTGGTCCCAAATCTGCTGCATTCTCTCTACCACAGAATCCACACCTGGGCAGGCAGAAGCTTCTACCTGCCCCGAAGAAAATTGAGGATGAAACCCAAAGTTACAAAAGAAAGGAGACATCAAAGTGGAAGAGCTAGCCCTATTGTTTAGCGCGAATTCGGCCAAGGGCAAAAATGAGACCCAATCATCCTGATCAGCAGATATGAAACATCACAAATAGGACTCCAACGTCTGGTTTGTTCTCTCA
This sequence comes from Dendrobates tinctorius, assembly GCF_039654945.1. Classification (NCBI taxonomy): domain Eukaryota; kingdom Metazoa; phylum Chordata; class Amphibia; order Anura; family Dendrobatidae; genus Dendrobates; species Dendrobates tinctorius. The sequence continues at coordinate 44,688,067 of NW_027361728.1, read as the reverse complement.
GTCTGCCCACTGGTCTGAGGATGAAATTCAGAGGAGAAAGACAACTGATTTCCCAGTTTGGAACAAAAAAGCCCTCCAAAATCTGGAAACAAACTGGACCCCTCTGTCCGACACAATGTTCTCAGAAATCCCGTGCAAATGAACCACTTGTTGTAAAAATAAGGGCACCAACTCAGAAGAAGCCGTGGAGCGTTCCTACAATGCCCTAGACGCTTCATCACAGCCGGAGGACTAACTAAGCCTAAAGACTGAAAGGTGAAATCTAAACTGCCCCGGAGCAGATCCCCAAAGGAATAGACAGCCCCCAAACATATATTGTTGGTGAGACAAGATGAGACACAAAAATAGGCAGAGAACAGACTGAGCAAATGGTGGGGCCCAAGCTGTCTAGACAGGGCAGGACAGAAAAAGATACTGTCTGCAATCACGCACAAAACCCTGAAAAAGTCCAACACTTCTGATATACAAAAAAAACCTGCGATCACACGATCTCACCCCAGCTAGATCACCACTCTGGTATAAACTGGCAGCAAGCAAAAAGATACTAACATAACAGGGGACTTGTTAGCTGCAACACATGAAGCAGGGCCCAGCACTGCCCCCAGCAGGGAGCACGCTGAACCCTAGCAGCAAAGCAAAAAAAAACACAACCAGATTAGATTCAAAGGATTAGCAAAAGAATCACTTAGCTGAACATGCAGATCAGGCAGGGGACAAAAGAGCTCCAAGTGCACACAGAGGAAAAAAATCACCAGCAACCTTCAAGAGCAGCCAGCTTCATTATATGCTCCCAGCAAGCAATCCCAGATTCCCAATTATCATCGTCAGGTGGAGAACCTCCATCCACCTGGCCAGCTCCACTACTCTCAGTAACCACCAGAGGGAGCAGAGGGAGCTTCGACTCAGAAATCCAAGCAAGGGAGTTCACAACAGATTAGGTTCCTACTCGGCTATAGGAGCAGAACCTATATCGGCATGTTTAGGGCAGACAAGGTAACTTTAGATCTGCCTACCCTCATCCCTTTGTGTTGCACTTACTCTTTCTCACACTGTGCGTGACAGTGATGCTCTGACAAATGTTCTCCTGCCAGAAAGCCTAGGACACCCTTAGAGGTCTTGTGGACTCCATGACTCAAAGGGTGGAGCAGTGGCACAAGGGAAGCCTAATATCATACAAGTGGTTTTAATATCATCACTGATCGGTCAGTATATTAGCAATTTGTTAATGTTAGGGTATATTTACAAGAGGTAAAAATTGCTGCAAACATTTTTGTAACAAAAAATCAGTAATCTGCATATTAATAGGGTTATTTCTGCAGCACGAGAACACATTTGATGATTTTATTTGTCAGAGGCATAAAACATTTTGATTAAAAAGAAGCTATTTGTGTCCACAGTTTAAGAGAATTATCTGCTGCACACTACATTGGCATCTGGCCTAATGCACTGGTCAAACATCATTTTCTCTATTTCTAGCTTAAAACCAAAGCATTCATTTTGATGCTAGCGAAAGTAAATGTTCAAGAACGCTGCAATACTATTAGTCAATGTCTACATACTTTCTATTGCTAATGACCCTAACATTTCAGGCTTTTAGTTTATCATTACTGTGGCGGTTTATGCTTTTGTGCGAGTAACATACCTTGAAAAATAAGCACTTAGTTTAAGCCATAGGCTCAAAAAGGTCGAATACTTAAAAATCATTATGAAAAATATTACAAATATCTACAAGAAGCAAAAATATAAACCCAACCAAACTGACGGCTTCATTTCTGTTTTCTGTCCTAGCCATTGTAACATACTGCCACACATGGCACTTGACCAGCATTTGCTATACCAAAGCTGTGTGGCACGCTGGTGAAAAATTGAATCTTAGAGAAAGACACAAATGAAAACATTAATTTTCCTGGCTTGATGTCACATTAAGTATACAAACAGAACACAACACAACAGCAGCGATGTGAAGGGTCTAAATATAACAAGGGCCTTGCTGCGCACAGCCTGCAGAACATAAAACGCAGTGGTTGCTGTTCTCACAAAAGGATTAATGAAGGGCCTTAACCTTGCTGAATACATTCAGGGAAATGTGTGTGTGTTTTGTTGGCTTAGTTAAATTGTCACCCATGTTGGTAACGAGCCATGAGGTTTCCTTAAATACAGAAATGAACCCTTGAGACACGCAACTATAGTAAAGTCATGAAAGAAAGTAGATATGGAAGAATCCGTTCTTTTTTCATCTAGCCTAAGGACTTTGGATTCTTCTAAATCAAAATGAATAAGTAAAATGATTAGCTCCTGCTGCAGCTCTAGATACGTATGAACGCATTGTACTGATTATGTGCTTTTGTATACAGCGGTATAAAATTATTACACTTGAGCATTTCCAAAGGTCAGCCTTGAAATGGAAAATAAGGAGCCTATAAACCATGGTGAGGACTGCCTGAAATCTCATCACAGCGCCTTATAAATATTAATGCTAAACGGGTAAATTTTATAGGCATATGAAAAGTAATTAGTTCTGCAATAACAGCCACAGGTATGTATCAAAACAGACATTCAATAAAAGAAAACATTTTTATTCTACAAGTCTTGCATTTATAATAACGTCCTGGAGAAAACCAAATTATTTTAATATAAGGACAAGAAAAAACATAACTTGATTGTAATGGCTAAAATGGTAATAACCATTATAGACAAAGGCATGTATTTCCATGTTCATACTGTAAATGTGTCGTGATGAAATTTACTGAATTCAACCTTCACCCACCACTGGTATTTCCTAAAATGTCATTAGAAGAGGGCATACCAGGTACTGCTGGGTCAAATGCCCTTGTGAAAATGTAATAATGAAAATAACTTGGCACTCAACTTATAGCGTTCACGAAAATAGAAAATAATTTTATTTGTGCAGTCTGCAAGTAATGTAAACCTGGGTCTAAAACCACAATGTAGTGGGAAAAATGTATTTATTTTTTCTTCACCGCTCAATGGTATAAAATTTTGGAAAACACAAGTGGTGTCAATATGATTACTGCATTAAGTGGTGTAGTTTGTAAATGGGATCACATTTGGGAGGTTTCTGCTGTCCTGACACTCCAAGGGCTCCGCCAATGTGACATGGCACCCGCAAACCATTCCAGTGAAATCTGTATACCGATATAACAGTTCTTTCCTTCTGAGCTCTGCACTGTTCATAAAAAGTAGTTTTTGACCACATATGGAGCACTGCCATTGGAGCACTGCCATATTCAGGATACATTGCAAAACAAATTTTGTGGTCCATTTACTCCAATTAGCCCATTTGAAAATTAAAAACGTGGTTAAAGCAGAATTTTAGTGGAAAAACTGTAACAGCCCAATGGTATACAATTTCATGAAATGCCTGTGAGGTTTAGAATGCTCACTTCACTCACAGAGGAATTCTTCACACACAGCCATTAATAAACAGCTAGCAACAAAGTGATTAAACCCTTAAATGAAAATGGCCCAATATTGTGCCCAAAGTGCCAATATTTTATGTGGTCACCATTATTTTAAAGCATTGCTTTAACTCTCTTAGGTAAGGAGGTCACTAGAGCTTCACATGCTACCACTTAAATCCTCTTCCACTCCTCCATGACGACATCACGGAGCTGGTGGATGTTAGAGATCTTGCGCTCCTCCACCTTCAGTTTCAGGATGCCCCACAGATGCTTAATAGGGGCATCTTCAATCAGCTCAATCTCAGTCTCCCTGGGATCCGTTGAAGTGTTCTAGAGTTATTACCACATAAAGTGACATTGGTCAGGTATTAAAAATGAGGCTCCATCATTAACGTAAAAAGTGGCTTGGTCCTTAAGGGTTTAAAGGAACCTGTCATTAGGTTTTCCCAATTTATCAGGGCAGAGTAAAATGCACCTAAGTTGGAGAGAGATTGGAGGAGGTGTGTGGATGATGGAGGATGCGTCATCCACATTAATCAAGGCAGTAGGGTGGGTACAGGTTTTCTTAGTTACACAAAGTTATGGAAGCAAAATCATAATGTCAAAATAATTCAATCATATACAGTGAATGTGAGACTCCTGTGTATACAACAGCAATAGTCTGAAGATATCACTATAATATACAAAAATAAAGGAAGAAATAAAGTTGCAATATATGCAAATAACAAATATCTGAATTTTACAGTTTGGCACAAGGACATTGACCTGCATCCTTGTAATCTTGGATAGGATATTTTCTGCAGCTAAGGAGTTTATGATGTAATTTTAGTCTTTGATGGTTTTGATATCTTTTGTATGATATGATGTAATATTAGTTCAGAAAAATATCCTATTAGATAAGCATCAGAATTATTACATTTTAGCATTACTTTCTTAATGCCTTCAGTGGCTCATTTGCAAGAACTAATTCCATGTTATCTTTTTCATACTCTTTGTGTATTTGGGCCTACAAGTCACAAGGATATATTGTTCTTTAAGTCTTAATGGTGTTTAATTTGGTTCACTACTCACCGGTCCCAGGGCGTGTAACATTTCTAGGAGTAAGGCTTTGCTCTATGATGTGATTGTTGGACTGTGCCCATGCCCTTTCCAAAATATCTTGGACTACGGCATCATCTGCACATAGACTTAAGCTGCTTTGTGGTCTCCAATAGTTATTACCTATATTGGAAATGAAGAGAATGTTAAGCACTGAATCAGCAAAGAAAGATCTCCAGTTTCCACAATTACACATTACCTCCTTCTGTCACTAGTGCTATCAGAACACTGCATGGTGCAAGCTTACAAATACATGAGTTCACCATAAGTGATCCCATTCAGCCATTACCATTGACACTCATGATCTACCACTTGCAACAAACTTCTCATCTCACAGGTTATATTACTGATACAATGTAGCATATCCTCAGGTTTACGGCAAACGCAGCCCAATGGTGATGGAAATAATGTAGGCTCCGGAGGCCCAACAAATCTCTAGAAAGACAACCTGCGGAATACGTTATGTACCTGCATTATTTGGGTAACTCAAACTGGAAGGTCCCAGGGCTGAGAATGACTGACACTCGATACAGCCTGATCATCTTAGAACTTCAGGTCCCAGATGCGTACTTCCACTTGATGTTTTTAGCGGACACCCACACGTACTCATTAACACATAGGTCTGGACCTGAATGTTTATTTCCACACATACTTTTGCCAACAGACGGTAATCTCCTTGAGGAACCAACAACAGAGGCGTCCCCCGGTGTCATCAAACTCATACCCTCACGATATTCAAGGGGAACCACCACCCTCCCCTGATCCCTCCTTCTGAGAGGACACCGAGACTCAGGGTTTACTTGTGGTGAGGGTTGAATCTTGCCCCTATTTTCCGGTAGCACCTTAGCTGCCTCCACCAGAGAAGAAGGGGTAGATTCGAGAAGGACGGCAGAGACCGTAGCTCCCAGGCATCAGTCTTTACAAGACTGGTCCTAACTAACTACTTCGCTGGTCCGGCAATCTATGACCGGATTGTGTCTCTAGCCAGGGAAGGCGATTGGAGTTGGCAATACTGTCACACTCGGGATGGGAAAGTCTGGCAGACGGCACAACACACACAAACAATGGGATGGAAAAAAGTAGAGGAAGGGCCTAACAGTAGGCAGCGAGGAATGAGGCACCTCCCAACAACAATCTGTGCCTATCCCTAAGCTCACCTAACGTCCTATGCAGGTCGTTCCCCTGCCACCATCACATGCCTAGTCTCTAGCTGTCACCTCTCTATACCCCGGCTAATGCACTGGCTGGCAAGGACGCTAGCATCACCACTGCAGATGGTATCAACACAGGGGGTCATGACAAGCACAAGACAGAAAAGGAAAGGAACAAAGAAACTTAGCTCCAGCCTCTGCTGCAAAGCTCCACACAGCAGAGGATACAGAACCAGGATCCCAAACTCCACTAATGCAGTAGATACACCGCAGGCACCAGAGGGCTCCAAACGCCTAGGCTGGTCTTCAGAGGCAAACTCTATTACCAAAAGTCATAGGATGGTCATAGGATGGTGGGGAGTGGTCACCACCCACATCAGCTGACCAGCAATAAAGCAGCTGCCAGCAAAGAAACTGACATTAACCTTTGCTGGCCCAAAAGTAAAAACAAAGTTTAAATTAAAGCAGAACCAGAGCTGTCACGATAACAAATCGTGACAGTATAATTCTAAAAAAATTGCAAAAAGTTAAAAATTTGTCGGGCTTAGTTGTAGAAAAAGGGCATTGACCTGAAGCCACAGAGGAACGCAAGCATTGTAGAAACAGCTAGACTTAATTTTAATGTTGCTTTTAAATGGAAATGACTGGATCACCATATCCTTACAGCATTGCGCACATGAACACCATGTAGCATACTATTAACAAAACCTTGGAAGACTGACATAATGATCCAACATTTTATTGTCTGTCTGACACCGTACAAATATACTGTATGTAATATTAGTTCATTAATGGCTTCCTTCATCAAGATGTTAACAAAACAAATACATATTACATCTGAAAATAATTACAACAATGGAAACACGGAATAACATTAGGAACATGCAATTATTACAGCATCTGAGAACTCATGAGTGTTTCCTTCTTTGCGAACAACAATCTATAATTTAGCAATGAGTGGATTGTGCTGTTAGTGAATGTGTTCACAGACACCCTCAAGCTGACTTGTTCTATTCTATTAATGTTAAAATGTCAACCATTAAATTCAAATAATTGCCACTTAGTACTGTCTATGGTGGGAAGCAGCCCTCTGCTATCATCCTAATGCTGATGTTTGCTATGTACACAAGTGACAAAAAAAAAAAGAATTTAGGGTCAACAGAATGGGACATTAAGATTTGAAAACTATTTTCTATTGTATAACACTACTACATATTCTTACACATTCACATTACAAGTCAATCTGACATATTATATCTCAGGTGGAAAATAATTAGTCTTTTTTTGCTATTAATCAAATACATTTTTGTGTGGGAGGTACATCATAGACATCAGTATTAACCCCTTTACCCCCCAAGGAGGTTTGCATGTTAATTACTAGGCTAATTTTAACAATTCTGACCACTGTCACTTCATGAGGTCATAACACTGAAAAGCTTCAACGGATCCCACTGATTCAGAGAATGTTTTTTGTGACATAATGTACTTCGTAATATAAGTAAAATTTATTCAAAATAATTTGCGATTATTTGTGAAAAAATGGAAAATTGGCAAAAATTTGAAACATTTTGCAATTTTCAAACTTTGCATTCTTATGCCCTTAAATCAGAGAGATGTGTCACACAAAATAGTTAATAAATAACATTTTTCACTTTATATCAGTAAAATTTTTGAAACAACATTTTTTTATTTCTCCTTTTTCCAACAAAATTTACAAAACCATTTTTTTTAGGGACCACCTAACATTTGAAGTGACTTTGAGAGGTCAATATGATACAAAATACCCAAAAGTGACACCATTCTAAAAACTGCACCCCTCAAACTGCTCAAAACCACATTCAAAAAGTTTATTAACCCTTCAGGTGCTTCACAGGAATTGTTGGAATGTGGAAAAAAAATTAACATTTAACTTTTTTCCACAAAAAAAATTATTTTTGATCCAATTGTTTCCATTTTCACATAGGTAACAGGAAAAAATGGATCACAAAATATGTTGTGCAATTTCGTCTGAGCATGTTGATACCCCATATGTGGGGGATACTACTTTTGAGGCACAGTGCAAAGCTCAGACGGGAAGAGGCGCTATACCGGAATTCAGATTTTGCTGAAATGGTTTGATGGTGCCATGTCACACTGGCAGAGCCCCTGAGGTGCCAGAATAACAGAAACGCCAATATGTGAGCTCATTTTACAAACTACACTCCCCATTGAATTCATCTAGGGGTGCAGTGATCATATTGACACAACATGTGCCTCACAGAATTTTATAAGAAAGAATAAATTACAGTAAAATATTGTTTAGCCCCAAGTTTTTAATTTTTCTAAGGGCTAATAAGAAATTTTTTTACAAAAAACTGAGGTAATTTTTTCCTGAATGCGCCAATACCCCTACATGTAATCGGGAATTATTTTTAAGGCACAGTGCAAAGCTCAGAAGGGAAGGATTTTCATACTATAGTGCAGATTTTACTGTTATGGTTTGCGGGTGCCATGACACACTAGGAGAGCCCCTGAGTTGCCAGAACAGCAGAACCCACATAAGTGACCCCATTTTACAAACTACACCTCTCAATGAATTCAACTAGGGATGCAGTGATCATATTGACACCACGGGTGTGTCACAGAATTTTATACCTTTGGGCAGTGAAGAAAAAAAATTACTGCATTTTTACCACCCAAATTTTGTTTGAGCTCCAGATTTTAAATTTTCACACATTAATTGCATAAAAATGGCAAAATAATTGGAATCACAATTTCTACTGAATGTGGCAATACCCCATATGTGGCTGTACAGTACTACTTAGGCCTCTTTCACACTTCCGTTTTTTACAATCAGTCACAATCCGCCAGGTTTTGAAAAAAAACGGATCCTCAATTTTTTTTTGAGGATCCGTTTTTTTCCCATTGACTTGCATTAATGGCGGATTGTGACGGATTGCTGTCCGTTGCATCCGTTTTTTGTGAGGATCCGCCAAAAGTTGCTGTCCGTCACCATCCTCAAAAATTTCAAAACGGAGCTTGTAACGTTTTTTTCTCTGGCGGATCCTGCAAACACTGATTTAACCCGAATTTCTTTCTGGGTGCCGGACAAAAAAAAAAAAATTCTCTCTCTCTCTCTCTCTCTCTCTCTATCTCTCTCCCCGGCCAGCGATTCCTTTAAATTTCTTCATTTTCAGGATCCGTCTGAAAACGGATCCTGTGCCATCCGTTCACATCAGTTTACAACGGATCCGCTTGTCCGCCTTTTTGGCGGATTATAACTGATGCAAAAAACTGAAGTGTGAAAGAGGCCTTAGACATACAGAGAGACTCGTGGGAGACAGAGCGCTATTTGCTTCCAGGAACACTTTTTTTCTAGAAGAGTTTGCGGACTCCATGCACAGGGCTCCTAATTGCTAGAAGAGCAGAATCCCCCCTCAAGTAACCCAATTTTGGAAATTATACCCCTTTGGGAATTTATCTACATGTGTAGTGACAATTTGGACAACATGAGGCTTTTCCAGAAACAAGCAGCAGTGGAGTTTGCCAAGTGAAAATTGAAAACTGCCATTGTAGTGACCAGTACGTTGTAGAGACCAGTATGTTGTACTTACCAGTACGTTATGCCCAGCTCATGCTTCTGGAGACATGCACCCGTAAGTTGGGCAGGCTCTCATCACTACAGAAATGCCAAATGTGGATGCTACATGTGGTTTAGGTACACTGTGAGGCTCAGAAGGGAGGGGGGCGTTTGAATTTGGAAGCACAGAATTTTCTAAAGTTCTTTTGAGGAGTGAGAAGCCATTTCGCTTTTCCAGAGCCTTTGTGCTACCAGTAACGTGGAAGCCCCTTATATTGCCATTGACAGATGATGGACCTGAGTGGGGACTTGATTTTTTGTGGACTGAGCTTTTGCTATGAACATTTTACTTAACATTTAGGCTGAGTTCACACATCGCGTTTTTTTTGCATTTTCGCGGCGGTTTTAAACGCGCGATTTTGCCGCGAAAACGTGAAAAATAAGCATCCCATGCAATCCTATGGGATTCCGCAATGCTGTGCTAATGCTGCGTTTTTTTCCGCGGCGGAATCGGTTCGCGGTAAAGAACGCAGCATGCTCATTAATGTAGCGGAATCGCGGCGATCCCGCACCCATAGGATTGCATTGTTCTGCTTACTTCCCGCATGTGGCTGTGCCCACCATGCGAAAAGTAAGCAGAACATTTGCGGATGGTACCCACGGTCCGGAGGAGAGGAGACTGTCCTCCGGGCTTTGGGTACCATATCCCTGTAAAAAATAGAAATAAAATACAAATATTGTTATTCTCACCTTCCGGCTTCCCGCACAGCCTTCTCGCCTCTCTCCACGCTCCCGATCCCAGTAAGCCTTTGCGAGAATGAACGTGATGACGTCGAGATCTCACGGGAGCGCGACGTCTCGCGGTCATTCGCGCAAAGGATTACTGGGACCGGGAGCGTGGAGAGAGGCGGGAAGGCGGCGCGGGACGCCGGAAGGTGAGAATAACAATATTTTTTATTTTTTTTATTATTTTTTACATCCTATCTTTTACTACTGATGCTGCATAGGCAGCATCAGTAGTAAAAAATTGGTCACACTTGTCAAACACTATCTTTGACGAGTGTGACCAACCTGTCAATCAGTTCTCCAAGCAATGCTCCAGATCGCTTGAAAAACGCTAGCATCCTGCAAGCTAATTACGCTTGCAAATCGCTAGTTTTTCTGCGGGAAAATCGTGGGAATTTAAAATGAGATTTTCCCGCGGAATAGAATTCCGGAATTCTCGCGGTAACTTCTGTGAGAGTTCCGCTACATGCAAACGTAGTCTTAGGATCCTATTTATTCGGCGTTCTACACTGAGCACTTACTTTGGGGTTTCCATCTAAATCTCCGAGTGACATGATTCAGATGAAACCTCCGAGCGATCCATTCACTATAATGAGGACTTTTATACTTCGAGTCAATACGATTACAGCGAAACCAGTTATACATCGTTTTTTCATGTTTTGGCACTTTTACACAATAAAAACTATTTTATACAGAAAATAATTATTTTATAGAGAAAATAATTATTTTTGCATCCCTTTATACTGAGAGCTATAACTTTTTTATTTTTCCACTGATGGAGCTGTATGGCGGCTTGTTTTTTGCAGGACCAGATGATGTTTTCAGCAGTACAATGTTCATTTATATTAACTAATGGGACAATTTCATAGGTTGGGTCGCTGCGGACAAGGCAATACCAAATATGTGTACTTTCATTGTTTGTATATTTTTTCATAAAAAATATTTATTTATGGGTACAATATATTTACATTATTTTTCTTTATATATATATATATATATATATATATATATATATACACACACAGCTCTGGCAAAAATTAGGAGACCACTGCAAAATTTTCAGTTTGTCTGATTTTTCTCTTACTGGGTATATTTTTGAGTAAAATGTAAATTGTTCTTTTATTTTATAAACTACTGACAACATGTCTTTGAATTTCCAAGCACTAAATTTTGTATTTATTTTCAGAAAATGAGAAATCGTCAAAAGAACAAAAAAATGCAGTGCTTGCAGACCTCAAATAATGCTAGAAAAACAAGTTCATAATCATTTAGAAACAACAATACTAATGTTTTAACTCAGGAAGAGTTCAGAAATCAATATTTTATGGAATAACCATGATTTTTAATCACAGCTTTCATGTGTCTTCGCATGCTACCCACCAGTCTTTCACACTGCTTTTGGGTGACCTTATGCCACTCCTGGTACACAAATTTAAGCATTTTGTCATGGTATCTGGAATTTTGGTCTGACAAGCAAAGGGTTAATGTCATGGTATCTGGAATTTTGGTCTGACAAGCGAAGGGTTAATGGTTGGAGCCTCTCTTCAGTCTCAGGGAGGGTATTTATGGCCACAGGCGAGCAACCTTCCCTGTCGTTTATACTTCATACTTGAGTGTGTCCGACCCTGCCTTTGCTAAGTGCCTCTCGCCTGCTCCGTGTTTGTGGTGTGTATGACCTGGTCTGGATTTTGGTTTCTGTCTCTTGGCTTTCTGATTTTGTACCGTGCAGCCTGACCCGTGTTCTGACCTTTGGCTCCCCTAGACTACTCTCTGACTTTCTGATTTTGTACCGTGCAGCCCGACCCGTGCCTGACCTCCTGCTTCCCTGACCATTCTTGTTCTGCCTGACTCTGTACCGCATTGATTCTCCTGTGTATGACTTCTGGATTGCCCGACCATCGCTACTGTATAAACTCCTGGCTCTCTGAGCCCTCTGCCTGTCACTTCAGCGTCCCTGCGATAAGCTCCGCCCCTCTGACATCACAGGTCACGTGGTGCTAGGTCCTACAGCTTCTGAGTGCTTCTGCAAGCGCTCCGCCCCCTCCACAGGTCCTGCGATCTCCCAGCCTGTGCTGCTGACAGCCCCGTGGTCCGAGTTCCTACACCGACGCCGGGACCGCTTGACCGGTCACGCTACCCTCCTGCAGATAAGGGTAAGCGTGATACATTTCTTCTTTGTTTGATGGCTTGTGACTATCCATCTTCCTCTTGATTACATTCCAGAGGTTTTCAATGGGGTTCAGGTCTGGAGATTGGGCTGGCCATGACAGGGATTTGATGTGGTGGTTCTTCATTCAAACATTGATTGACGTAGCTGTGGGCATGGCGAATTGTCCTGCTGGAAAAAACAGTCCTCAGAGCTGGGGAACATTTCCTGAGCAGAAGGAATCAACTGTTTTTCCAGGATAACCTTGTATGTGGCTTGATTTATACATCCTTCGCAAAGATTAACCTGCCCAATTCCAGCCTTGCTGAAGTATCCCCAGATCATCACTGATCCTCCTCCAAATTTCACAGTGGGTGTAAGACACTGTGGCTTGCACGCCTCTCCAGGTCTCCGTCTAACCATGAGGTATTGGGCAAAGCTGAAAACTAGACTCATCAGAGAAGATTACCTTACTCCAGTCCTCTATGGTCCAATCCTTATGGTCTTTGGCAAACTTCAGCCTGGCTCTCCTTTGCTACTCATTGATGAAAGCCTTTTTTCTAGTTATACATGACTTGAGCCTTGCTTCTATAAGCCTGTTACAAACTGTTTTTGCCGTGCACTTCATCCCCGCTGCCATTTGCCATTCCTTTTGTAGGTCACTTGATGTCATCCTGCGGTTGCTGAGTGACATTCGAATAAGATGACGGTCTTCCCGGTCAGTGAAGAGACGCTTTCGTCCTCTTCCGGTCTGTAGCTTTGTTGTCCCCAATGTCTGCTTCTTGACCTTGTTGTAATAGACTGCCGTCGTAGAAATTTTAAGGATGGAGGCAACATGATGCTCACGGTATACCTCTGCTAGTAAAGTCAGAATTGAGCCCTTTTTTTCCTCACTCAAGACTTTTCTTTTTAACTCCTTTGGCATGGTTAAAAGTTATTTTTTCATTCCAATTAGTATTGGGATATTACTAGCACTTGTTTTGCCATCCAGCTTGTCCTATTGCAAGAGGATTGTGAACACCACAGCAGGGTTTTTTATACTTTCCTATGTTAAATAATATTTGGTTCAGGTGATCAACGAATCAGAAGCACATTAAGTAGAATGAGGTGTACTCTGGTTGGAACTCAACGGACACTGGAATGGAATAGCTGTCAGACATGTAGTAATTTTTTACTTTGTACCACTTAGGAACTATCATTTTTTTGCAGACTGATCGCTTGTATAGTGAGGGGATATAGCAGCATCCCTATGCTGTGCAAACTGTCAGCGGTGCATTGATCTGGTAAGTTGATGATCATGGTCTGAGCGTGATCAAGCAACTTTCCTAGCTCTGGTGACCCGGATGTCATCGTGACATCGGTTCACCACGACAATGATCGGAACCCCGTATGACTTTGCAGAGTCTCTGAACCAAGGGGTACAGGGGCTGTCATCCCTCTGCCGGCTCCCAAAATGCTCGCAGCATTTAGGGGGTTAATATGCTAGGAATGGTGCAGCACCGCTCCTGGCACTGAGTGCCAGGTGTCAGCTGTCAGAATCAGCTGACCCGCGGCAGAAATTGTTTGCAGACAGCCCATGTGTGCATAAAATAAGTCAATAAGACCCTGGTCACATGGACTTTTAGATATGTCTAAGTTGGGAAAGGGGCTAAAAAGCCAATGAAAAAGACAGAAACATTATGTTATAGCAATTCACTCCTAATGATTTATGTAATGTAGGATTTGACCTAAAAAATTGCAGTGATGTACCTCATAGTAACATAGTAACATAGTTAGTAAGGCCGAAAAAAGACATTAGTCCATCCAGTTCAGCCTATAAAACTCTGTCAGAATAAATCCCCAGATCTACGTCCTTCTAAAGAACCTAACAATAACTGTAAGATACAATATTGTTACGCTCCAGGAAGACATCCAGGCCTCTCTTGAACCCTTCGACTGAGTTCGCCATCACCACCTCCTCAGGCAGGGAATTCCAGATTCTCACTGCCCTAACAGTAAAGAATCCTCTTCTATGTTGGTGGAAAAACCTTTTCTCCTCCAGACGCAGAGAATGCCCCCTTGTGACCGTCATCTTCCTTGGTATAAACAGATCCTCGGAGAGATATTTGTATCGTCCCCATATATACTTATACATGGATATTAGATCGCCCCTCAGTCGTCTTTTTTCTAGACTAAATAATCCTAATTTTGCTAATCTCTCTGGGTATTGTAGTTCCCCCATCCCCTTTATTAATTTTGTTGCCCTCCTTTGTACCCGCTCTAGTTCCATTATGTCCTTCCTGAGCACCGGTGCCCAAAACTGTACACAGTACTCCATGTGCGGTCTAACCAGAGATTTGTACAGAGGCAGTATAATGCTCTCATCAAGTGGATCCAGACCTCTTTTAATGCACCCCATGATCCTGTTTGCCTTGGCAGCTGCTGCTCCAGGTAAGTTTATCATTAACTAGGATCCCCAAGTCCTTCTCCATGTCAGATTTACCCAGTGGTTCAGTGTGTAATGGTGATATTGATTCCTTCTTCCCATGTGTATAACCTTACATTTATCATTGTTAAACTGCATCTGCCACCTTTCGGCCCAAGTTCCCAACTTATCCAGATCCATCTGTAGCAGAATACTATCTTCTCTTGTATTGACTGCTTTACATAGTTTTGTATCTGCAAATATCGATATTTTACTGTGCAAGCCTTCTACCAGATCATTAATAAATATGTTGAAGAGAATAGGTTCCAACACCAACCCCTGCGGTACCCCACTGGTCACAGCGACCCATTTAGAGAATATATAATTTATAACCACCCTCTGCTTTCTATCACTAAACCATTTACACACATTTCCCCACAGACCCAGCATTCTCATTTTGTGTACCAACCTCTTGTGTGGCACGGTATCACACGCTTTGGAAAAATCAAGACATACCACATCCAATGACTCACCTTGGTCTAGTCTATAGCTTACCTCTTCATAAAAACTGATCAGATTGGTTTGACAGGAGCGATTCCTCATAAACCCATGCTGATATGGCGTTAAACAGTTATTCTCATTGAGATAATCCAGAATAACATCCCTCAGAAACCCTTCAAATATTTTACCAACAATAGAGGTTAGACTTACTGGCCTATAATTTCCAGGTTCACTTTTAGAGCTCTTTTTGAATATTGGTACCACATTTACTATGCGCCAGTCGTGTGGAACAGACCCCGTCGCTATAGAGTTTCTAAATATAAGAAATAATGGTTTGTCTATTACATTACTTAGTTCTCTTAGTACTTGTGGGTGTATGCCATCCAGACCCGGAGATTTATCTATTTTAATCTTATTTAGCCAGTTTTGCACCTCTTCTTGGGTTAGATTGGTGACCCTTAATATAGGGTTTTCTTTGCCTCTCGGCATTTCACCTAGCATTTCATTTTCCACCATGAATACCGTGGAGAAGAAGGTGTTTAATATATTAGCTTTTTTCTCATCATCTACAACCATACTTTCCTCACAATTTTTTAATGGGCCTACACTTTCACTTTTGATTCTTTTACTATTGATATAGTTGAAGAACAGCTTGGGATTAGTTTTACTCTCCTTAGCAATGTGCTTCTGTTTCCTTTTAGGCAGCTTTAATTATTTTTTTAGATAAAGAATTTTTCTCCTTATAGTATTTTAGAGCTTCAACGGTGCCATCCTGCTTTAGTAGTTTAAATGCTTTCTTTTTACTGTTAATTGCCCCTCTTACTTTTTTGTTTAGCCACATTGGGTTTTTCCTATTTCTTGTCCTTTTATTCCCACAAGGTATAAACCGCTTACAGTGCCTATTAAGGATGTTCTTAAACATTTCCCATTTATTTTGTATGTATTACTCAATTACATCAAAGTGGCATAACCACTGAAAAATGTTAAGGCATATTTGATGCTTGGGAGGTTAAAACCTTTCATGCACACCGTCACTCCCTGCCACCAACTATGCTTAAAAGGAATATCCATGATCAAGAAGGGTGGCACCTTCAAAATGATTGACAAGATGGCAAGAATTGGACCCACACCAATCTGATAGTGATGCAAAAAGCAGAAAAGCCTCTTAAATCGACTTCATTGTAAGGGCGAGTGTGGCAAATCTTCTGCAATTTTCCAAGGTTAACATGTGTGTGGTGTGGTTCATCTGAAATCGACATCAAGAAATCCGTCATGTGTGATCAAACCCATTAATTACCCCAGGATTTATTCTACATTCTGAAAAATATATGAATTTCAGGAGAAACAACAAGAGCATGAGATCAATTTGCATATAAAAAATATCAAATTTTATTTAGAGAAAGTACTACAGGTAAAAATCTCAAAGTGACAGAAGTGCTCATCAAATAATGCAGACAGTATTAACCCAAATATCCCCAACTCCTCCCACCTGGATGGAAACAAACCCTGTAAAAATCCCCAATATGGTCACACATACAATAACCCATATCATGATGCCATAGTAAAATCAAAGAGCTATGTAACAGGATCAGAGACAAAAAGATGAGACCATCAGAAACAAGTGACTGAATGGTACGGGTAATCCGTAGTGACAAGTCAAAGAGATCCGCTCAAAAAATGCCCTTGAAGGAGCTTACCAGGGAGGGGAGGAGGAGAGCCCGGCAGTGTCACCCCGATGCGCGTTTCGTGGCGCACCAGGCCGCTTTGTCAAGGAGGAAGTTGCTATAAGCGTCCATGTAGGACATAAATTAGCCCCTGAACCCGGTCACATGACCGGAATCCACCAATGGTGATAGCGCCATCAGCGTATGCGCCCTGGCGTCTGCAGGTCCTCCACTGCAGCACAGGCATTATGCACAGTGCGCACGCGCCGGGCATATGCCCGGATACAAGCGCAGTGCATACAGATGCCTGCCACAGTGTGGAGCCGCAGATACCAGAGCGATGCGCACGGCCACAGGGTTGTGAAAAGAAAAAGTGGATAACTGCAACAGGAGCGTAAATCAGATCCCAATGAAGGGCATATATTATGAGCTAGAGAGACGCCATAAAAGTCAATACATTGCCGCCATATATAAATAACAGAAGAAAATCATACATCAATATATAAATAACCACCATGAGGTAGCATACATATGAAGATAATGAATCATACACATATACAAAGATAAATATATGGCGATACATCCATTAAGTAATTATATGACGATTTCCATAGAATGCTAGATTTGCCTGATTGCAGAAAACGATATATAGGATCCACAAAGCGCGGCTAGATCAAGGCCAAAATGGAGGACCACTGTAGACTAGTTAAATATAGGAAAAAATAAATTAAAAAATTAACGAAAAATAAAAACATTTAAAAACAATTACTGCTGGGAAGCAAGGGAAATACAGGGTTATGTGGACAAAGGAACAAAGACATAAACCAGGAATGCCTAAAGGAATAAGTCAATATAGAATATATATATATATATATATATATATATATATATATATATATATATATATATTTATAGCCATATAAGGAATATAAAACTACAAAAACTGGTGTGGATATCCAACCAGGAACATCAGACCCTACAAAAAGGGGCGAAGCGTAAGATCTCATTAAGCCCTCTTGGTGTCATGGTGTCCAACTGGACAATCCACTTTACCTCCATTTGTGGGAGGACTTTTTTGTAGTCGCCACCCCTGATGCCCATATGCAGTACATCAATACCCCTAATTTTCAGCAACCCCGCATCACAATTATGATGTACCCAGAAATGTCGGGGAATAGTTTTGAGTTCAGTCAAGTCAGACACTGTCTTGGCTGCGCCAATGTCCTGCACATGCTCACGTGTTCGCACCCTCAGCTCCCTAGTGGTGAGACCCACATATATTCTGGGGAACGGGCATGTGGCATAATAGATAACATTTGAAGTGCCACATGAGATCCGATATCTGATCTTATATTCCCTCGTGCCATCTGAGGAGCTAAGGGTGGAGTAGCGCAGGACATTGGCACAGGCAAGAGAGTGCCCACATGGGAAAGACCCGCACACTGGACCACTGGAACCAAAGAAGTTCTTGGCAATAGGCACATAATGGCTCCGTACCAATAGGTCATTTAAATTCTTAGACCGACAAGACGTCATGGAAGGAGAGTTCCCCACGACAGCCCTCAGGGATGGATCGTTCTCCAGAATAGACCAATGTTTACGTAAGATGGCACGCATATTGTGCCATTCATGATTGTATGTATAGATGAACCGTATAGGTCCATCTCCATTTGACAATCCACTCTTCTGGGTGGACTGTAAAAGACTGCTGCGTGGGGTATATCTCGCCCTTTTGTAACCTGCCTTCACACACCTGCGACTATAGCCCCTTGTCAGAAAACGATTTTCAGATCCTGGGCTTGTCTCTCAAATCGATCATCCGTGGAGCAGATGCGCGCATATGAAAGAACTGTCTGACCAGGATGGCCCTCACAGTGGCGGGATCGTGGGCTGATGTGGCATGTAATAAAGAATTTACGGAGGTGGGCTTCCTGAATACGTCTGTCTGCATGCGCCGGTCAACACCGACCTCCAGACGAACGTCCAGGAATTCCACACTTCTATCATCGAATGCGTTCGTCAGATGGATGTTGCAACTATTGTCATTCAAACACCTCATGACGTCCCCGAGCTGGTCAACAGTACCATCCCACAGAAATAAAATATCATCAATGAAGCGGTACCAGCACAGCACATGGGAAACGCCCCGCGGGCCCCCGTCTCCAAACAAATCTCTCTCCCAGGTGCCAAGGAAGAGATTGGCGTACGAGGGCGCACAGGCCGCCTCAATGGCTGTGCCCCACTTCTGTAAATAAAAATGGTCTTTGAAAACAAAAAAATTGTGGGTAAGGATAAAGATGACCAACTCGAGGACCAGCTCACGTAGAGGGCCATCCAGGTCAGAGGCCTCCAAAAAATGGCGGACAGCATCCACACCCACCGAATGATCTATACAGGTGTAGAGACTTTCCACGTAAGCAGTGACCAGAAGAGTGGAAGGTTCCACAAGTATGCCATCCACCCGTGCCAAGATGTCCGTCGTGAACCAATAAACTTGAGCGCACTACAAAAATCCGAGGGGGACTGCTGACCAACACACCTGATTACATAGTGCATAAAGATAGAGGAAAAAGAGGTGTGCAAAACTGGACGCGATCAACCCCAAAATAGGACAAAATAATAATAATAATATATTTCACAGAACTATATGAAAGAATAATAAATTTTTATTAGCAGCATACAAAAGAAAAACACACTAATGACAAGAGGAAAAAGTGACCTTAAAAACAATTAAAAAGGCCAAGACAGATTGGCCTTAAATGACACTCCAAAGAAAGGGGTTTCTAAGAAAACCCGATGTTTACCCCCTCTAATAAGGTGGGCAAAAACATGCAAAAGGTATACATGTATACATAAGGTAAAACCTATATAATTAGGTATAAAAGTGTGACAAAGCCGCACATAAATAGCAGTATGTCAGACAATTTGCATGTTCATGAAAAATGGAAATCAAGCGGACCTGATTGACATATGGCTATAAATACACGAACCCTCATGTGTAGACAATGGTTTACACAATAAAATGCTATATATGGTTTGCAGTTCCCAAAGTGAGTCCAAAAAAATGAAATGTCCCCAGAAAGGGTAAAACCTGAATGGACCCTATATTAAACATGACAATGAATGAAGGTAAAACATAAATGACAGTGCGTAGAATGAACCATTTACATGTCAAACAAAAGGACATAATTATGGGTGACCATAAAAATATGTATTCTCATTGTAACTAGCCATAGAAGCATGTGTCCTCCTTGTTGAAAATGAGTAGCCCTAAGCAAGATTCACAAAGTAGGGAAAATAGAAAGCATGCATATGCACAATCTGCCTAGAAAATGTGTAAACCCATGAGAAAAAGGCCCTGCATCGGTATGAAGATAAAACCTGCTGCCCGCAAGATCTAACAGAAGGAGGGGGAATACCACCCGACGCGTGTCGCCACCCCTAACGTGGCATCCTCTGGGGAGATGGAGGTGTCCGTCGTGTCACGGATATAGGATGGCAGTGGTTCCACCAGTGGTTTCAAATAGAAGTCAATAAATTGACATACCTCCAATCCCCGACACGATAGGACGTCCCGGAGGGTCAAGGGCATCCTTGTGGGTTATTGTATGTGTGACCATATTGAGGATTTTTACCGGGTTTGTTTCCATCCAGGTGGGAGGAGTTGGGGACATTTGGGTTAATACTGTCAGCATTATCTGATGAGCACTTCTGTCACTTTGAGATTTTTACCTGTAGTACTTTCTCTAAATAAAATTTGATATTTTTTATATGCAAATTGATCGCATGCTCTTGTTGTTTCTCCTGAAATTCATAGCTTTGATTGAGCTTGTGCATATGGTGTTGGAGTGGGTTGCTTTTCCCATCTCCATTTCACCTCATTACATTTATGGGGTTTTTGTTGCCATTCTGAAAAACATAGTATAAACCAGTAGTAAAGCATAAAGCGAAAGGTTTTTTCGAGACTGAAATATTGATGGCTTTTGTGGGGATCCGATTCCCACCAGCTCCACTGTTCAGCCACTCGGCAAGTTCACTCCACTGGGTTTCTAGAAGTGTCCCTTCTCATAATTACACCTCCATAGATTTTGTAGTGACTGTTTCTAGTATTGTGGCCTCCTTCACCTGATCGGTGGTAGTGCTAAGTAATGGACTCCTCTAAAAAAGGTGTTGATGGCCTGTCCTAAAGGACAAGTCATCAATATTCCAGTCTTGAAAATCCTCTTTAGTGACACAATAAATAAAATATAGTGGAGATTTATCAAGCTAAATGTGCCTGTCCTCAAGCTAAATGTGCCTGTCCTCAAGCTAAATGTGCCTGTCTTCAAGCTAAATGTGCTTGTCCTCAAGCTAAATGTGCTTGTCCTCAAGCTAAATGTGTCTGTCCTCTGGCCAAACACTGTCTTTTATGATTTGCTTTATATTTATTACGTGTTTTAGACATGTTCTCTGGCTTGTCTGTCAATAGAGTGTTACCTTGATAAAAAGGGGTACGGTTTAACAGAATATGGGCATGGCCTAACATGCAACACCAAGCACCAAAAATTGTGGCGGATATTTCTGGCAGAAAATAAGTCCATTAATAATTGGTGTAAACTCACTTAAAGTTCTGGCACATTTTTAGACTGTCAACACAGCATTCATATATTTGCCCCAATACGCACTGCAATTGGGGCAGTTCTCCATAAAAGTTTATGATCCACAATCTCAATACAAAGCAGTATACCGTATATACTCGAATATAAGCTGAGATTTTCAGTCCATTTTTTTGGGATGAAAGTCCCCCTCTCGACTTTTATTCGAGTCATATACACCAGGGGTCGGATGGGGAGGGGGACGGGTGTGTCAGGTCAAACTTACCCGTCCTGGCGCTGTCTCTTCAGCCCCCAGCTTCTCCGTGATCTCCCTTCCTTCAGCGGTCACATGGTACCGCTGATTAAAATCATGAATACGCGCATATTCATGAGTTTAATGAGCGGTACCACGTGACTGCTGAAGGCAGGAAGGGAGATCGCGGAGAAGCTGGGGGCTGAAGAGAAAACGCCATGATGGGTAAGTATAGCGATACTCACCTGTCCTGCGTCCATGGCTGCTTGATGCTGTCTGGCACATCATCTGTCAGTGACGTTCAGACAGCAGAGGGTACAGTGACGTGGTTAGTGCGTGCCGCGCCCCCTGCAGTCTGAATGTCACTGACAGATGACGTGCCAGACAGCAGCAAGCAGCCATGGACGCAGGACAGGTGAATATCTCAGGTGCCAGCAGTGACACCGGCACCTGACAGCCAGCGACAGAGAGGTGAGTATGTCATTTTTTTTTATTTTTAAATGCAGCAGCAGCACATGGGGCCATAATCTATGGAGCATCTTATGGGGGCAGCATATAGGGGCATAATCTATGAAGCATCTTATGGGGGTAGCATATAGGTGTATAATCTATGGAGCATCTTATGGGGGCAGCATATGGGGGAATAATCTATGGAGCATCTTATGGGGGCAGCTTATGGGGCGTAATCTATGGAATATCTTATGGGGGCAGCATATGGGGGCATAATCTATGGAGCATCTTATGGGGGCAGCATATGGGGGCATAATCTATGGAGCATCTTATGAGGGCAGCATATGGGGGAATAATCTATGGAGCATCTTATGGGGGCCACATATGGGGGAATAATCTATGGAGCATCTTATGGGGGCAGCATATGGGGGCATAATCTATGGAGCATCTTATGGGGGCAGCATATGGGGGCATAATCTATGGAGCATCTTATGGGGGCATAATCTATGGAACATCTTATGGGGCAAATTATTCTATGGAGCATCTTATGGGGCTATTATTAACCTTTGTGCAGCATTATATGGGGTGCATTTTGTATGGAGCATCTTATGGGGCTATCATTCACTGCATGGAACATTATATGGGGCTCCTGATTCAATATGGATATTCAAAAACATTTAACCTACTGATGTCTCAATTAATTTTACTTTTATTGGTATCTATTTTTATTTTTTAAATTCACCAGTAGCTGCTGCATTTTCCACCCTAGGCTTATACTCGAGTCAATAAGTTTTCCCAGTTTTCTGTGGCAAAATTTGGGGGGTCGGCTTATACTTGGGTTGGCTTATACTCGAGTATTTACTGTAACTAAGTATTTCTCTACTATTTATACCAGTGTGCAAAATCTCAGACGACACTAAAAATGCAGCTGTCGGCATGCTTTCTTATACAACAACGATTTGTATCGGTTCTTTTATATAGAAATAAAAAGCACAAATAATTTATTTTTATCCAGCTATATTCCTATTGAACAGTTAGCTGGCAATTGCTTCCACACAGCATTGAACATACAGTGAGTACCAGCAAAACAAAAGCTCAGCAAATTAGCCCAAAATGCATCTACTAGAGAGGATTTCCAAAACATTCTTTATTTTCCTTGCACATCTATTGCTTTATGAAAGGTTTGCTTAGCCTGTACTTTTTATCCTCATTTTAAGTAGAAGAGAAAAAAACATGACATTATTGTGGCTTCTTGAATTTTATGCCTCTCATCTCCTTGACACTGGCGCTAACTCATTTTTCATTCTTGCACTTTTACAAGACGGATACAAGCTATGATAAATCAATCCTCATTGTGGACGTGAAATAGAAACATCAACAGTAAGAAAAAAAAAAGACACAAAACAAAATAAGAGAAAGAGCCAAAACCAAACTAAAGCCATAATAAAACAACAACAATAATCATGAAAATGAAGGATTTTCTCCGATTTCTTCCTTTGGCTAAAATATGTGGTAATTAGGTCTCAAACAAGCAGCATGGGATATGGCTCCTTCAAAGTAACAACCAAAAAAGCTTTCATTCCGGTAAGAAAAATAAATAAAGAATCCCGGGAAGTTTTTTTTCTGATACTGTAAAAATATTATAATGAGTGCTTTATGGCCACTGCTGTACCAATTACCCAGCTTGTTCTTGTGTTCTCTGAATGCCAGACTTTTAGTTCACTTATTATCGGAGCATAAAACTGAAAGCACGGCCTCATACAATTTTAATTGTAATGTGACTTTAACATTTAGTTTATTAATGTTAATGTGGATCCAGCTTCCAGTTTCTAAATCATATATTTACACCTTGTGTCCAGGAATTCATTTCACCACCCTTTTATTTTCTTCCTTTTTAATTAAAAGCAGGATTTAGCTTTATGTCTTTTCTGTAATATCAACGCGGCTTTGTTTTCAGCAAATCTAATTACAAAAATAGCACATAATAGGCTCGGTCCTATGGCAATGAGAGTTTACGGGCAGACCGACAAGAGCTAAAGACATTTCTGTCCTTGATGTCTTTCAGGGCGCGCTCACACGAGCGTATAATAAGAAGAGTGCTATACTCGGCCCAATGTTATACTACGTGGCAGTGCCGACTAGCGCTTTTTCTTTCATGCCGATTTAACATTCGATAATTGGACCATGAGCACCCGTGTGAAGCATCAGACTGCACTCGGCTATCACTCAAGTGCGGTCCGAAATCTGTGGACACAGACAATGGAGAAGATGGAGAAATTAAGTTCTCTGTCTTCTCCGCACCTGTGATGTTTCTCAAAGGCAAGAGAATTGGATCACACTAAGATGACAACTGTCAGAATTTGAGCCCAGTATTATTAGCATAATCAGTCCATTTCTCACGCATGACAGAATATATGACCGTCAGACCATAGCCTAATTGTCTGGACAGTTTCTTAATGTATTTAACATATGCAAGGTTGGTCCATGTTTATTGGTCAGAAAAACCTTTCTAAAGGGGTTGCTCACTACCTGGAAACCCTTTTTAAAATGAAGTATTCCTGATTGCAAAATGAAAAAAAAAAATACTACCTCCCGCACCAGTGACGTTTCGGCAATGTTGGTGCCAGGTCTTCCTGTGTGACATTGTTATGCAATGGGAGCCCTGCAGCCAATCAAGCTGCGCTCTTATGTCCTGTGGATGAATCTTAGACAAGCAGAAAAAGTGAGCGCAGCATCCAAAATGTGGCCGCTGATTGACCGTAAGGCTTTTGTGACATAATGTCACGCAAGCCTCAGAAAACCTGGCGCCAACACAGCTGCAAGGGCGACAGTGCAGAAGGTATTTATTTTTATTTTACAAGGGATACTGTGCAGGTAGTTGATACATCCCTTAAAAACTTCTTCATCTCTCATCATACTCTCCTTAGCATTGAGCGTGATTGTTATTTTTTTACTAATAGATTGTTACAGTAAATTGCGCTATTCAACTATAGTCACACCCTAGTCTACTTTTCACATTAGAGTAAATATTTCAGTCTTCAGCAATCTTAGTCATCTCACCCCCCAAGTCAAGAGACGACAACTGCCCACCATGATCGGATTAAAGATTTCTCGTTATCTTTAGCCACATTGATACTGTATATTGTGATCAGCTGATTAAAGGTGCTGCATGGTTTATTATTGAAAACCACTTTAAAGGGAACCTGGCACGTCATTATTAGCTATTCAACTGACCCCAGTGCAATGTGCATCACTAACATGGTTTTCTCAAAGAAAAGTATTATGTTAAAAAAACACCTTATATCGTTAGGGGATTCCCTTACATCATTTACTTTCAGTCATAGGGGTGGCACATTTCATTGTTTCAGTCACGGCTCAGTCAGTGTCTTGCTCAAATTATCGATTGACTGCCGTGAGTTGCCTGATGTCAGAGCAACCAGTTCAAATTCACTACAGTGAAATTCTCCTGTTGAACTGCGGTGAACTCACCTCTGCACTGAGAGACTTTTTCTCACTGAGTTAGCGAGGAATCTCACTGAGGTCACTGAAGCTGGGAAAACAGCCTCAGTGACCCGTAGTAACCTCGATGACATCACCGCTAGTCACTGGGGCTGCGCACGCAGCAGCTTATTCACCAGTGGTTCTCAGCATGGACAGCAACATCTTAGTACCGTTCAGTTTGAAAACTGTTTATCCCCCAGACATGGATTACGTCATGGGACAGAACGACAGACAGATGAGGGATATGGTTGTTTTTTATTTTTGTTTTATTGCAGAAGATGAGGGCTTCAGTGGAAGGGGCGTGTTACGTGATTATAAAGAGTTTAAATATGTTTGTTATTTTTAAACAAAAATCTAAAAGTGTGTTTTGTTTTATTTCAAATAAAGGACTTTATACTGGCTGTGACTTTATTTACCATACAACTATACGATTAGTAGTAATAATAATAATAATAATAATAATAATAATAATAAATTTTATTTTTATAGCGCCGACATATTCTGCAGCACTTTACATTTCAGAGGGGATTTGTACAGACAATAGACATTACAGGATAACAATAATCACACACAGTAGATTATAACAAATTCCAAGAGGAATGAGGGCCCTGCTCGCAAGCTTTACAGTCTATGAGGAAAGAGGTAGACATGAAAGGTGGGTGGTAACAGTTGCCCTGATTGTATGGACCAGCCATAATGTTAGGTGTGTGACAGTACGGACACAGAGGGCTAATGGATGCATAAAGCATGTGGGAACATGATGCGGGAAATCTGGTTATGGTAAAACTTTTGGCTGTGCCACACAGGGATAGATTAGGTTAATGTGTTGAGGCGATAGGCCAGTCTGAATAAATGCGTTTTCAGGGCACGCTTAAAATTGTGGGGATTGTGGACTAATCGTATTGACCTGGGAAGTGCATTCCAAAGAATTGGCGCGGCACGTGTAAAGTCTTGGAGACGGGAGTGGGAGGTTCTGACTATTGAGGATGCTAACCTCAGGTCATCAGCAGAACGGAGGGCACGGGTAGGGTGGTATACTGAAACAAGGGAGGAGATGTAGGGTGGTGCTGAGCCATGGAGGGCTTTGTGGGTGAGGGTAATAAGTTTATACTGAATTCTGGAGTGGATGGGTAGCCAGTGTAATGACTGGCACAAGGTAGAGGCATCGGTGTATCGATTGGTGAGGAATATGATCCTGGCTGCAGCATTCAAGACAGATTGGAGAGGGAAGAGTTTGGTAAGAGGGAGACCGATTAGAAGAGAGTTACAATAGTCGAGACGAGAATGAATAAGAGAAACAGTAAGAGTTTTTGCAGAGTAAAAAGTAAGAAAAGGTCGAATTCTAGAAATGTTTTTGAGGTGCAGATGACAAGAGCGAGCCAGTGATCGAATGTGGGGGGCAAAGGAAAACTCGGAATCAAGTATGACCCCAAGACAGCGGGCCTGTTGCTGGGGAGTAATAGTGGAACCACCCACAGAAATAGCAATGTCGGGTATAGGTACATTAGTAGAGGGAGGAAACACCAGGAGTTCAGTCTTTGACAGGTTCAGTTTCAGATATAGTGAGGACATGATATTAGACACAGCGTTTAGACAATCGCCGGTGTTTTCTAGAAAGGCTGGCGTGATGTCAGGAGAAGAAGCGTATAATTGGGTGTCATCAGCATAGAGATGGTACTGGAAACCAAATCTACTGATTGTTTGACCAATAGGGGCAGTGTACAAGGAGAAGAGGAGGGGGCCTAGAACCAATCCTTGGGGGACCCCAACAGTAAGGGGAAGGTGAGAGGAGGAGGAACCGGCAAAAGATACAGTAAAGGAGCGGTCAGAGAGGTAGGAGGAGAACCAGGAGAGAACGGTGTCCTTGAGGCCAATGGAACGGAGCATAGTGAGGTGGAGCTGATGATCCACAGTGTCGAATGCTGCAGAGAGATCCAAGAGAATTAGCATGGAGTAATGACCATTTGATTTAGCTGTTAGCAGATCATTAGAGACTTTAGTGAGGGCAGTTTCAGTGGAGTGTAAAGAGCGGAAACCAGATTGGAGAGGGTCGAGAACAGAGTTTTCTTAGAGATAGCGGATAAGACGGGAGTGGACCAGGCGTTCCAGGAGTTTAGAGATGAAGGGAAGATTAGAGACAGGTCTATAGTTAGCGGCACAGTTTTGGTCGAGGGATGGTTTTTTAAGTAGTGGATGTATGATGGCATGCTTAAATGAGGAGGGAAAAATACCAGAAGAGAGAGAGAGGTTAAATATTTTAGTTAGGTGAGGGGTGACAGCAGGGGAAAGGGACTGGAGGAGATGTGATGGAAATGGGTCACTGGTGCAAGTAGTTGGGCGAGAAGATGCAAGGAGCCTGCTTACTTCTTCTTCTGTGACTGGTTCAAAATCAGAGAGTGAGCTAGATGCAGTGGGGGAGGGAGGACAGTGCATGGTATGAGGTGATTGGGAGATAATTTCCTGTCGAATCTGGTCAATTTTTTCTTTGAAGCAATTGCCAGATCGTCAGCTCGGAGCTCCATGGTTGGGGCCTGTACTCTTGGATTGAGTAGAGAATTAAAAGTGTCAAAGAGACGTTTCGGGTTATTGGACAGTGAGGTGATGAAGGTGTTGAAATAGGTTTGTTTGGAGAGTTGAAGGGCAGTGTTGTATGTTCTAAGCATAAACTTAAAATGGATGAAATCTTCATGTAGATTGGATTTTCTCCACAGACGTTCGGCGCACCTGGAGCACCGCTGCAGGAAACGTGTTTGCACCGTGTGCCAGGGTTGTCGCCGTCTGCGTTGTGGTGTTCTATTTATAGGGGATGCAAATTCATCCAGGGCACTTTGAAATGTTTCATTGTAATGCTTCAATGCAGAATCAGGACATGAGAGGGAGGAGATAGGGGCCAATGAAGACTGTAAGTTCTTCATAAGTTTCTGGGTGTTAATGGCCTGTATGTTTCTATAAGTCTGGACAGTGGGGGTGACCTGAGCAGCCTGGCAGTTCTTGATAGAGAATGAAAGAAGATTGTGGTCAGAGAGCGGGAGAGGGGAGTTTGCAAAATCATCCACTGCACAAAGCCGAGAGAAGACCAAGTCGAGGGAGTTACCGTCTTCATGCGTTGGAGAATTAGTAAGCTGCGAAAGGCCAAATGAGGAGGTTAGAGATAAAAGGTGAGTAGCAGATGATGAGAGGGGAAGAGCAATGGGGATGTTGAAATCTCCCATGATGAGGGTAGGGATGTCACAGGAGAGAAAATGTGGAAGCCAAGTGGCAAAATGATCCAGGAACTGATGGGAGGG
Source organism: Dendrobates tinctorius (assembly GCF_039654945.1). Taxonomy (NCBI): domain Eukaryota; kingdom Metazoa; phylum Chordata; class Amphibia; order Anura; family Dendrobatidae; genus Dendrobates; species Dendrobates tinctorius. The sequence continues at coordinate 44,659,271 of NW_027361728.1, read as the reverse complement.
GCCGGGAGGACGATACACCACCGCCACTCGCATGGAGAAGGGGGTGTAGAGTCTGACGGCATGGACCTCAAAAGAAGGGAAGACAAGTGACGGTACTTGAGGGATAACCTGAAAGGTACATTTTGGTGATAGGAGCAGACCAACGCCTCCACCTGCTCTATTGTCTGATCTTGGGGTATGAGAGAAGTGTAGCCCCCCGTATGAAAGAGCAGCAGCAGCGGTAGTGTCTGACTGCTTGATCCAGGTTTCAGTAAGAGCCAGGAGGTTAAGAGAATTAGAAAGGAAGAAGTCATGGATGAAGGAGAGTTTGTTACACACTGAGCGAAAATTCCAAAGTGCACAATTAAGAGAGACAGATGGCATGCAGGGAATATTAATAAGATTAGAGGGGTTTCTAAGTATAGCAGTCAGGGGGTTTGACTTTCTATAACAAGGGGGACCAGGGTTGGGAGCAATGTCTCCTGCGACTAGGAGAAGGAGGATAGAAAGAGTGAGCAGATGGTTAAGTGATTTGTGAGAGCGTCTCTGATGTTGAATGGTGGGACTGACTGGATCTGTGCAATTTAACAATGTGAAAAGAGCGTGAGTGCTATACATAGGAGAGGAAAGGAGCGAGGGGCCGATATGGATGGAGTGTAGAGAGTTAATGCCAGGGCGGTGGATGTGTGTGAATGCAGCGGCCAGAATAAAAATTACACAAATGCATATGGTATATACAGTGGGGCAAAAAAGTATTTATTCAGTCAGCAATAGTGCAAGTTCCACCACTTAAAAAGATGAGAGGCGTCTGTAATTTACATCATAGGTAGACCTCAACTATGGGAGGCAAACTGAGAAAAAAAAATCCAGAAAATCACATTGTCTGTTTTTTTTTCATTTTATTTGCATATTATGGTGGAAAATAAGTATTTGGTCAGAAACAAGCAATCAAGATTTCTGGCTCTCACAGACCTGTAACTTCTTCTTTAAGAGTCTCCTCTTTCCTCCACTCATTACCTGTAGTAATGGCACCTGTTTAAACTTGTTATCAGTATAAAAAGACACCTGTGCACACCCTCAAACAGTCTGACTCCAAACTCCACTATGGTGAAGACCAAAGAGCTGTCAAAGGACACCAGAAACAAAATTGTAGCCCTGCACCAGGCTGGGAAGACTGAATCTGCAATAGCCAACCAGCTTGGAGTGAAGAAATCAACTGTGGGAGCAATAATTAGAAAATGGAAGACATACAAGACAACTGATAATCTCCCTCGATCTGGTGCTCCACGCAAAATCCCACCCCATGGGGTCAGAATGATCACAAGAACGGTGAGCAAAAATCCCAGAACCACGCGGGGGGACCTAGTGAATGAACTGCAGAGAGCTGGGACCAATGTAACAAGGCCTACCATAAGTAACACACTACGCCACCATGGACTCAGATCCTGCAGTGCCAGACGTGTCCCACTGCTTAAGCCTGTACATGTCCGGGCCCGTCTGAAGTTTGCTAGAGAGCATTTGGATGATCCAGAGGAGTTTTGGGAGAATGTCCTATGGTCTGATGAAACCAAACTGGAACTGTTTGGTAGAAACACAACTTGTCGTGTTTGGAGGAAAAAGAATACTGAGTTGCATCCATCAAACACCATACCTACTGTAAAGCATGGTGGTGGAAACATCATGCTTTGGGGCTGTTTCTCTGCAAAGGGGCCAGGACGACTGATCCGGGTACATGAAAGAATGAATGGGGCCATGTATCGTGAGATTTTGAGCGCAAACCTCCTTCCATCAGCAAGGGCATTGAATATGAAACGTGGCTGGGTCTTTCAACATGACAATGATCCAAAGCACACCGCCAGGGCAACGAAGGAGTGGCTTCGTAAGAAGCATTTCAAGGTCCTGGAGTGGCCTAGCCAGTCTCCAGATCTCAACCCTATAGAAAACCTTTGGAGGGAGTTGAAAGTCCGTGTTGCCAAGCGAAAAGCCAAAAACATCACTGCTCTAGAGGAGATCTGCATGGAGGAATGGGCCAACATACCAACAACAGTGTGTGGCAACCTTGTGAAGACTTACAGAAAACGTTTGACCTCTGTCATTGCCAACAAAGGATATATCACAAAGTATTGAGATGAAATTTTGTTTCTGACCAACTACTTATTTTCCACCATAATATGCAAATAAAATGAAAAAAAAACAGACAATGTGATTTTCTGGATTTTTTTTTCTCAGTTTGTCTCCCATAGTTGAGGTCTACCTATGATGTAAATTACAGACGCCTCTCATCTTTTTAAGTGGTGGAACTTGCACTATTGCTGACTGACTAAATACTTTTTTGCCCCACTGTATTTGTTGTACTCCTAATGTACAGGGAGTAGATGTATATAAATGTCTTACCTGTCTCCTGCCCTGTCTAACTGCCATGTTATAACTGCCAGTAGTACTTTGATACATGTACTTCGATTACATGTGCACAAATGCCACCCCTGCATAAATGCTCCCCCTAGCTAGGCCTGAATATATAGGAGGTTAAGGCTAAGATTTTTTTTTTTTTTTTTGCTCTCTCTCTTCTCGTTAATCAATCACACTAAAATTGAGACACCAAGACCCAATAAAGTGTTGTGGTCAAATAAAGACATGTCCAGCACTACATGGATCATAAAGCACTTTGAAAAGTTTCTTGACCTCACAACATAAGGGGACAAGCAGAGTAAGTTGAAAAAAAACTTATAGACGCCTCTCTGTTACTAATCCGTGGGCTTGACTACTCCACTTGCCTCCGCCACAGGGCAAGTGAGAAGAGCCAAGCAAAGTGGTGCATCTAATAAATGTGCCTTTTCTGGTCAGCTGCAGGCTGCTATTTTTAAACTGGTGGGGGCCAATATCCATGGCCCCTTACCAGACTGAGAATAAAAGCCCCCAGCTGTCTGCTTTACCTTGGCTGCTTATGAAAATTGGGGGGGACCCCACACCGATTTTTAAAATTATTTATTTTACTCATTTACATAGCGCCATTAATTCCACAGCACTTTACAGACATTATTGGCACTGTCCCCAGTGGTGCTCACAATGTAAATTCCCTATCAGTATGTCTTTGGAATGTGGGAGGAAACAGGAGTACCCGGAAAAAACCCACGCAAACACGGGGAGAACATACAAACTCCTTGCAGATGTTGTCTTTAGTGGAATTTGAACCCAGGACCCCTGTGCTGCAAGGCTGCAGTGCTAACCAGTGAGTCACAGTGAAAAATCAAAGTGGGGACCCCTCTATTCTTGATAACCAACTTTGCTGTAGCTGACAGCTGAGGGTTGCAGTCCTCAGCTATAGGTTTTGCCTAGCTGGTTATCACAAATACAGGGGAACCCATACTGGGTTTCTTTTAATTATTTATTTACAGTGTGGGCACTGGCTGATAAATACTCCAATCAGCTGCTCCTGCTCTCGCTGTTATTAGCGGCAGCAGCTGATGAGAGCTGTAGTCCCATCAACTGACACCAGTGACCAGAGGTTTACTTTATATCTCCAAACACAGCTGCACACTCACGCTGTCTTTTGACAGTGTGCAGCTGTCTGATCGGCAGTGATGGATTTACCGCCGATCAGAAGAGGTGTTTGACGCGCTGTCTTGCACATGACAGCATGTCAAACACTGGATGTTCAGGCCCCCATTCAAGTGAATGGGGTCCAGGTTCAGGTCCGGGTACTGTTCTGGTATCCGAACTTTTTGTAACTGTTCGGTCAAACCCACCGGACCTGAGTATCCAGGTGTCCGCCCATCTCTACTCACCATTTCATCCCACGAAACTCTACTTCCAATGCTGCCCAGGACACCCTGCTGATACTTTCTCTTGACAGCCAGTTACTTGCTGTATCTGTCACTTGTCCATAGCACGAAAGAGGATCTGCAGACATCGAGTTCTTGAAGGATTTGTTGATTGCTGGAATGGAAAGTAGGAACCGGCAGGGTGTCTGCAGCATTGGATGAAGAGTAGTGGGGGATTTGTAAGGCAAGTGTATTTTACTTTTAAATTATAATTCAAAGGTTAATTTAAATAACATCTGGATCTTTGACTTCATCATTGAAATGTTAATTGATTCTTGCACACTTACCTGTATAAGTGACCTCCTCATCCACTGCAGTAAGATCAGGGGACTGTGACTGGCAATTCTCCGCTTTACCCTCAACAGGCTCAATATCCAACATGAAAAATCCTTTTAAACCTTGATATTCTGATATCCGGTGTGGTTGCCTGAAGACAGCGCTTTGCGGCTTCTAAGGTATAACAAAGTGACACTCAATTCTTTTCTTCTTTGACTCATATTTTAAGAATTATTTGTTATAGCTCCTTAAAAATCAATGAAACCAGAGAATAAAAAAATAACAGTTCCTGGCCGGCTCCTGTCGCAAATATTCATGCGGTAGAAATTATTTATCTGACCATCACTTTCTGCTGCGGGCTAATGCTCTTTTTAAAGGCAACAAGATAAAGGGATACAAGTTTTGATATAGTATTCAGGGTAAGACATTCTCACAATCCCCTGCAGCTTTTAACCAGCTGAGTGTGTAACATTTTTCATTTCTATCCAAACCGGTGTGTCTCCTGGTACAGGAATAATATGTAATGGAGGTCACACAGAGCAATGCTTGCCACCCTTTGACAAAACACTTACATGATAGTGGCACTTAATGTCTACATGGAATCTCCTCGCAAGGAGGACATAATAAAAATGGAGCGCTCAGATGAGGAAATTAAGGTCACCATATTATTCTCAGCATGGGCTTTGGATTCTCATTTTTACGCTGTCATAAGTATATAAGAGGATGTAAGATTCTAGCACTACTTGGCATGCTACTATATGAATATGAATGTATCTATGGCGCTGCAGCTGATTTCCTTGTCGCAGACTTCCATGTGTACTCATGTCACCGTATAAAGAGATGATAACGGCATTTGTTAAAATGAAGAGCTTTAGCTGTATAGAATCTGAAAATATCTCCCAATGTAACTTCTGCCACATGTACAGGGTAATCACACTTGGATAAACTGGGCTAAGATAATTCCGCTAGCTCTGTCTCATGGAAGAAAATAGAGTGTCACGATTGCTAATGGCTTGTTTGTATTCAGCAGATATTCTCTCTACATATCAGGTAATCCCCTGATGATACAGATGAATATTCAGATACGTATTGCATAGAAGCTGAACATTTTAATGTTGTCATTACCTATCATTATAACAATTAGGTGTGTAACAGTGTGTAACCAGAGAAACACTGCACTTCATGCCGAAGCTTCAGTATCTCTACAAGCGTCTCGTCATATTCAGCGAATACCTTAACATTTCTTTTGGGACGCTGCTGATTTCATTGGGTTGTTTTAGGACCGCAAATATTTTATGACTCGTTCTTAAAGGCAACTTGTTATTGGATTAATGTTGCCCAACAACAGGCGGTATGAATCAGAGCCTGGCTGCACGATTGTAGCCAGGTATATTTTTCTCTGAAACGCTCAAGCATAGTTAGAAGATCTAGAACCAAAGTTAAAAGAAGAGACTAGTCTGGCACCGATCCCGGTTGGTTTCTCCCAGCGGAGTTTCAGGTGATTGACAGATCTCTACCATAGCAACTCTCACCTGCAAATGTGCTGGGAAAAAATTGGACTGGTCAATAGGCTATGTGCACACATACTTGGAAGTGCTGCGGATTTTGAAAAATCTGCAGGTAAATTCGCAGGTCAAAATACCTGCGGTTTACCTGCGGATTAGCCTGCGGTTTAGCCTTGCAGTTTCACACCTCACAATGGTGAAGGTGTGAAACCGCAGCGGAATCCACACAAAGAATTGACATGCTGCAGATTTGAACCCGCAGCAAATCCGTGGGGAAAAATCCGCAGCATGTGCACAGCGTTTTTGGCTTTACCATTGCAAAGAATGGTACTGTACACCGCAGCAGAAGCTGCTGCGGACCCGCAGGGCCAGAAACGCTGCGGATCCGCAGCAGAATCCGCACCGTGTGCACATAGCCTTACTCTGACTATGGTTCCCAGCCAAATCTTGGAACTATATTCTTTATCTGAAGGATTTCATAAAAGAAAATACCTGGCTACAATTGTGCAGCCAGGCTTTGACTCATGCTGCCCATGGTTCGGACAGCATGAAACACGTGACAGGTTCCCTTTATAGCAGATGACTCAGTAATTATTTTTGCATAACACATCCTAACAATATAAAGTATGTAATGTAGTCCAAGTGAATTTTCCTCGATTTTCGGAGAAATAGAGGTCGGTAAGTATTTTAATATTCTTACAATACATGACATACATAATTAGGAGAGAAGAGAGTAAAAATGTTGCCGAGACATCTTCCCTTAAAGTTAATTTTGGAACTTCCAAGACAACGAGGCCCCTTAATATGTTTCTTTACGTCTCTTGGCCAAAAATCAACTAATACTGGAAAAATATTATTGAAAGCTATACTGCATGTACAACACACAAGTAATGTATCTCTTGACATGAGGATCAGATACCATTGTGTTAAAATACAGGCATGGATGTTTGGGGTCTAGTGGAATAGGTAATAACTAATCGCTGGGTCCAACTGATACCCTCATACTGGTACCCTGATGTACCTCAAAGCGAGGCTTTGAAATGCTGTATGAGAGCGAGGCATACACTTCTCCACTCAATTTATTGTCTATGGGGCTGCCAAATACAGCCAAGTACAGTGTAGTGGGTTTTTTTTTACAGATGGAACAAAAATATGGTTGTATGAACATGAATATGATTACAGGTGTGTGAGTCTAGTCTTATTAGACTCTTTAGCCTCGCCTTTTTATGGTATTTAAATATTAAAATAAAAGCTTTTGTAAATAGTAGGAGGGTCTTTTTTTTTTTTTTTTTTTCATGTCCTATTCTCATCAGTTTTGCGTATCAGACTAGGCAATCTACGAGGATCCGTGTAAAATGGATGATACACTAAAGGCATCTTTTGTCCTTCAGTTTTTCATCGAAGCTTTATCTGTTTTTTTAACTGATCCATTGTTAAGTGTCAATTAATAAAAATCTTCACACAATTTGCATTGGAAAAATAAAAAAAGAATGAGAAAGAAAAAACAGAATAAACTAGGATGACAACCAAAAAAAAAAATCTCTCAGATGTGTGAATGTAGCCTTAGAGATAGCTTAGAAAGTTTAGGGCATTCCGTTATCTACCATAGTCAATGGCTGTACAGCAAGTTAACATGTAACATCCAGTTTTCATTAATAAAGGCGTGGTGACGTAATGCCCAACACTTTGTGTTAGCGTTTATTTCCACTTGAACTGTTCCTTTAACAAGCCTCGCACCGGTCGCCTGCACAACAATAAAACAACGGGCACGTCTCTAATTCTTTACAAGGCATTTTACCACCATCACAGTATCTATAACAAATATGAGATGAAACAGACTGAAAAGATGTTATGTAATTTTACCTGGGGCACGCTTACCATTAGCGCTGTATCCCAGCTCCGGCTGTCCTTAAAGCTTTTGTACTTCATTGATTTGCTGTCTTGCGAATGTGATGCTGTAAGAGGATGATCTGTATTGAATGCATTAAAAGAGTATACATAGCTGTCAACTGCTTAATTGTCCTGCCACACTTGTGCCGTCTCCTGAAAACTGCACAGTCTATCATGAGATCCCGGAAGCTCTGGATAAAAATGACTTCGCTCTGAGCAAGGTAGTTTGGAGTTTGTGAAAACTCTTTACATGTAGAGCTGTTCACACATCGGATATAAATGGAAGCACCGCTTGTATTTTTTGGTCCAGAACATTAGCAGGGCTTTACAGCAAGCACTGTCAAATACAGAGAGGGAGCAGTCTGCATCAGCGCACAGCTAATTGACTAATTAGAGGATTTAACAAGAATGCCTGGGTAATTGTAAAAATGGCTCACTTTCTCAAACTTAATGTTTATTTCCCATGCTTTATCTAATTTAAACTTATCACTGACACAGCAAATCGCATGAAAGAAGATGATTCAGCCGGGCTTCGTGACTGTGCTGTCCGCTCTAATCTAACATCTTGTTTATAACCTGACGGTGTATTCTGGTAAGAAAAAGTATAACCTGACGGCGTATTTTGGTAAGAAGAAGTATAACCTGACGGCGTATTCTGGTAAGAAGAAGTGATAACTTCTAAATTGCGGAGGGCCATCCAATGAGACAACTACCATTCACCAGAGCAGGGGTCAAAAGCACGCTCACCGACGATCCATTCATTCTGAACTAGGCTGCCTTAGGTGGCCGGGCCTTCTACTTGGATATCTTCAGCAGTCCTATACAGAATAAATGGAGCAAAGGTATTGCTCTGTTCAATCTGGTAATTGGTGAGGGTCTCTGCTGTTGGATCCCCAACAATTTAGAAGTTATCACCTATTTTACTTTTAAAGGCAAACTGTCGACAGATTTTTGCTACCCCATCTGAGAGCAGCATGAATTTGGGGCAGAGACCCTGATTCCAGCGATGTGTCACTTACTGGGCTGCTTGCTGTCATTTGGATAAAATCCCTGTTTTATTTTATCTGCTGCAAATCTAGCAATTCGCTGAATGCTGAGCTCTGTATAACCTCTCCCACATCATTGATTGCGATCATTTTGTGTACACTGTCCTTGAGTAAAAAGCTGGAAATGGTAACCCAGGTGTGATCCCTTTTCTGTGAACCCATTAACTTAACAGATAAGTCTGATCTGAAAGGAATCAAAGTTGTGCATGCTGCGATTTTTGACATGCAGACCATCAGTCCGCGTGTAAAAACATTCATGTGAATTAAAGGGAAGCTGTCACCAGAAAAACACTATTACTGTAACTTGCAGATATGGACCTGCCTGGCAGTACTGTGAACTTTATTCTCCCCTGGCAGTATTCCGGTTTCAGCCATGGTGTTGGCACCGGAGCAGGTTTAGTCACCACTCTAAGGATACAGAGTGGCGGCTATAACTACGCCTCCAGCCAGACTGACAATGGCATTGTATTGGGGCCGGCTGTCTGTCAAGGCCAAGGGTGCGGCTACAGCCGCTGCTGTCTATACACAGAGCAGTGACTGAACCTGCGCCGATGATGCAGATGACTGAAACCTGAACGCTGCTGGGGGAAATAAAGTTAATTTTCTCCCCGCAGCATTCGGCAAAGTGCGGGTGCCAGTCAGGTTCCCAACACTATTACTCTGCAGATTAACCCTATATTTGTGGGTTAATAGCGTTTATTTTGGTGACAGGCTTTCTCTAACACAATGAATTGCATTGGTCATTTTGCTGTATGTATTGTATTTGTTTTGCACACAGACATTTAAAGGGAGCCTGTCACCAGAAATAACGCTGTTAACATGCAGATATGAGGTTAATCTACAGGTTAACAGTGTTATGATGCTGTCCGGTGCCTGCAAATAGCCGAACGCAGCGGGATGAAAATTATCTTTATTTTCACGCCCCGCATTCGGTATTCAGTCATAGGGGCGGCGCTGGCGCTGGTTCAGGCCGTTGTAACCGTGCGTCCGGCCCTGACTGACACTGGCTGTATATGGCGGCCAGCTGTCAGTCAGGGCCAGGGGCGCGGTTGCAGCCGCCGCTTTGTATACTCAGAAGATACACAATATGAACATGAAGAATTGCAGATCATTTGTAGATCTTCAGTATTACATCATTATTACTGATCAGTAAAATGGTTTGCTGGCCTCTCTTCTCATGAGGAAGCTGAATTACATGAGGAACCCCTCTGAAATCCGAACACTGACATACTGAGGTCTTAGGAAGTATAATGCCCCCCTCAGTTTATACACGAGTCAATTGTCCAAGAAAGCCGGTGTTAGGGGGGGAGCGGTGGGTCACAGAGGCAGGAGCTGGCGGCTTCCATCACTACTTACCTTCCTGCATGCCCTCGCTGCCCTCGCCAGCAGCATTTCCAGCTGAGCGATCACGTGGCCCCGCTCATTAAGGTAATGACTATATGCATGCCTCTCCACTCCCATAGGTGTGGTGTGAATATTCATTACTGTAATGAGCGGGGCCACGTGATCGCTCGGCTGGAGGAGCTGCCGGTGCCGGAACGAGATGCAGAGAGGGCGCGCAGGAAAGTACATAGGATGTTTGTTTTTTTTAGTAGGAACCATGCATACAAGGATAGGGGATAAGGAGTATGCAAACAAGGATAGGGGATAAGGAGCATTGCATAGAAGGACGGGAGAGTGGAGCCATTAATACAAGGACAGCGATGGCTGAGCCATGCATACAAGGACAGGGACAGGGGAGCCATGTATACCAGGATAGAGATGAGTGGACAATGCATACCCAGCTTATACTCGAGTTAATACATTTACCCAGTTTTTCGTGGCAAAATTAGGTGCCTCGGCTTATACTTGGGTCGGCTTATACTCGAGTATATACGGCATCTATCTGTCCCATATCTATCTATATATCTATGTACATATCCCATACCTATCTATATCTATGTCTATCTATATCTATTTATCTCTATATATAGCTATCCATGCATCTTTCTATGTCTATCTATGTATCAGTCTATCAATCTATCTATATCTACATATCTATATCTCTCTATTTAGCTATATCTATCTATCTATCTATCCATGTTTATCTATCTATATCTATGTATATCTCTATCTATCTATCTATATCCATTGTGGTGTAGTAACCACTGAGTCCGTTAGGGGGCGCTGTGTGGATGTCCCAGGAGAAAGGATGAATGGCAGAATACTGAATTGCCGTTATGTATCTCAAAGTGGGTGGCTTTGAGATGGAGACTTATGTGTTGTTCAGCAATGGTATTGCTGAGGTGTTGTTTCAATGTGTAAGGCAGAAGTCTCCAGGTAACTAGAGAGATGGGCGAGCCTGGTTACCTACAAAACCACCCAGGGGGTGTGTTTAAAGCACTGTTGTAAAGAGTGTGTAAATGCCTGAAGGACCTGAGATGAGGTCACAGTCATGTGACCCGGTGGGCGTGGCTAAGAACCATATAATGTGGCCAGGGTAGGTCACATGGAGGTGAATGCTGGGACCTGGTTGGTCCAGTGTGGAAGGTCCCATCTGAGTGAGATGGGGCTGCCTTCTGACAGCAGTGAACGCTGTGTTAATGGCTGCACGTGCCTGAGAGTTCCCTGGAGGGAAGGAATGTCTGCAGTATGGAGAAGCAGCCATGAGAGAACCCTGACGTGGGTGAGACAACACTGAGGCTGAAGAACCTGTATGCTGGACATTTGCTTAACCTGTGTGATAACAGGATAACCAGAGTGAAGCTACAGTATAATGGACGCTATGCTGGTATATGAACTGTATGTTGCTTCTATGGGTTTATGCTGCTGAATAAACTGCATGGACTGTGTTATGGTTTATGAAAACCCTGTGCCAGATCTGGTTTTGTGGCTGCTGAGCGAGTATCCCCTACTTAGATACCTCACACCGTGTATATCTCTATCTAGTCTATCTGTTTATCTATCTATCTATCTATCTATCCATCTTTCTATCTATCAGAGATAGATACAGATAGATGAAGAACTTCTCTCTCTCCTCTCTCACTCTCCTACACGGCCATTGAGTGAAAAATGGTTGATTCCTTAATTGACTTACATGATGCTTGGTACTCGAGTAGAGCAAATACGAACGTCCGACCTGCTCAATTCTAGTACCAAGCACTCGAGCAGTTTACTGCGCGAACATCAAAAGTTAGTACACCAGCTTCATCAAGTCTAAAAAAAATCTGTTTATTAATCCATGCAGTTTACATTGTGTAATCTGATGACAGATTCACTTTTAACCTTATATTACCATGATAGGTTGTCCTCCTCCTTCGTAAATGTAAAACAAATATTTATATTTCAATGACTGGGAAAGTAACAAGTGTATGTATAGGAATCCTCAGTGTTATAACGATTGCTACTTTACGGCTCATTATACTCTGGATGTATTACTAATCTGCTATGAGCTTATATAGCTCAGTTACATAGAAACCAGTGAGTTATTTAATTTCACTATTCCAGAAAACCTTACAAGAGCATAAGGGTGGCCAATGGCCAATTATTCACCTAAACAACTGTGCCTCTCATCCACTATGTAAAACAAGAAACCATCAATAGATTTGAGAAGATTTTTGGTAGTGAATATAAAATGTTTTGAAACTTAGAAATACATTTATAGCTCATATTTCAAAAATACTATTCCCATTACATCTACATACAATGTATTAACCCTGTGTAGAACCTACCTTTCAGACTGGCAAACTTTACAACACCCTCTTCAAGAGAATACGCTGACCTTACAGGAACATGGCACGGGGTTTCAGTTGCCGGCTCTGGTGACTCGAGGGAATCTCTTGCCAAAACTAAAGATTTTGTTGCAGGCTCTGAAAGACTGAAGTGGGAACTGTACTTTCAACAAACTTTGAACAAATCAAAGCACAAGCAAATATAAAAAAAAACTTTGTAATATATCTCATCATAGAACTATTCTTCTTTCTTACTTATGAGCCACTTCTTCTCAACTCCCTGATCTCATCATTCCCGACTGGATGACCAGCTGTGAAGTGACAGGCTACACCGCATAGTATACTCTATGGAGAGGGGAGTGTGAGGAGTAGGGAATAGTAGGGAGAGAAAAAAAGAAACAGATTGTGCAGTTTCTAGGTAGTTTATTTATTTCACAACGTTGGATCCACAGGTACACAGTTGAGTACTGATGTATATTTTTTTAATGTATCAATTTATGTATGTACTAAAAAGTGAAAAAAGGCAGGAATTCCATTGTGTGGTTAGTGTAGAGGACACAACACACAACACTTAGGCTGCACCCACTAGCTCAGAGTCAATTGCAAGCTTGAGATTGTGCCTAAATAGTGTAAAATGCAGTAAACATCTTATATAATGACCAGATATTGTGTTATTTTTCATGTACACTCACATGTCAGTTTATTCTGAAAAGATATCCTTAAAAGTTACAAATACCAGTTTATTACAGTTGAGGTTCAAACCAAGTCAAGTAGTAAAATCAAATGAACAAATTACTAGCCAAGTCACCAGTCTGTTAATAGTAATATAAATTATTGATACTTCATCAACCAATGAAAAAAAGCTTTCACTCAACCAGTTACTAGTTAGGCCTCTTTCACACTTCAGTTTTTTCGCGTCAGTCAAAATCCACCAATTTTTGAAAAAAATGGATCCGCCAAAATATCCTAAAGGCATATTTATTTTCTTTAATGATGAAGTCAAGTGCTGTAGAAGCGGTCATGTGATCTAATCAGAGACGCTCGGATTAGATTTAGGGCCTGAATGATTGACATATTTGTCTAAGGTGTAGATACTGTATGCTATAATAGCCATGTGTAGACATCGTTGATTTGCTGTAAATTTATACATTTATCTGCAACATGATATAATTTAAAACATGTAAATGTGGATTACTAGTATATGAAATACGCAATAGGTTCAGAGAGCTGTATAATTAGAAGGGTAATTCAATAGAATTGCACCAAAGATGATTGAAGGAAGAATATTTGCTTAGGTTAGTGATGTATGAAATCAGTAGAGTCCAAATGAATTTGCAATTTGCATGGAGAAGTAATACAATAATTTGCATAGGTCACAATAATGTTTTATATTTTTTTTTTATTTATGACATACAAGGATGCCTAAAAGATTGTAAAACTTCAGAATTTTCCAGATTTATGCATATATTTGATCTAAAGCTACATCAGATATTCTCACAAATCCTAAAAGTAGATAAAGTGAACCAAACAAAACAAATGAATCTAAAATACTTTTAAATGAGGAATACAATCCAATGTCACATATCTGTGACTAGAAAATGTATGCGAAATGTATGTAGGTGAGTCTTGTGTTTTCAATCAATGAAATGACGACCCAGTGTGAGTGGGAAACAATTTTATCTAAAAAGCAGAGATTTATCAACGGCTGATCTTCACAACATATGTTTGTGGGAGTGTATCATGGCACAAACACAAGGAGATTTTTAAGGACCACAGAAGTAGAGCTGAAGATGCACAACAGGCTGGAATAGTTTACAAAACCTCTCTAACAAGTTTGGACTACACCAATCCACTATCAGATTGCTTAAAAATGAAGGACGTTCAAGATCATTATTACCTCCAACAGTGTATAATAATCCTCGAGGTAACAAAAGGTAAGTACAAAGCAGCTAAAGAACTCTCTCACATTAGCTAATGTCAATGTTCATGAGTCCACCATCAGGAGGTCAGTGAAATGCAATAGCAAGATTGTACTCCAAAAATAATATTGCTGTCCATTTGCTAAAGATTGCCTGGAAAAGTGGAAAAGCCAGAAAAATATAAGAACAAAGTTTTGTGGATGGATGAGACCAAAACATGGATTTTTGTGAGTACTCACAGTAAAATCCTTTTTTCCGAGACGCTCATTGGGGGACACAGACACTGTGGGTGTATGCTTCTGCCGCTAGGAGGCTGACACTAAGTGAAAAAAAGAGGTTAGCTCCTCCTCCGCAGTATACACCCTCGCCCCTATTGCGGGCGGAAATCAGTTTGGTGCCAAAGCAGTAGGAGGACAAAAAATCAGCCTTAGTACAGGTACAACATGTGCAAAGGAAAACACCACCCTTATATCAAATAAGTAAACACATATTCATTTAAACAAGAGCCAACTGGCTATCAGGGTGGGTGCTGTGTCCCCCAATGAGCGTCTCGGAGAAAAGGATTTTACGGTGAGTACTCACAAAAATCCATGTTTCTCCTTCGTCTCATTGGGGGACACAGATACTGTGGGACGTCCTAAAGCAGTCCCTGGGTGGGAGATTGACTCACCGATCCAAGCTACATGCACCTCCTGTTTAAAGGTGCGCCACCGTTGCTTGGAGACTCCTTCTACCCAGGCTTGCATCCGCCGAGGCCTGAGTATGGATATTATGTTTGGCAAATGTGTGCAGGCTGGACCAGGTTGATGCCTTGCAAACCTGTTCTGTCGAAGCCTGGTGCCGAAGCGCCCAAGAGGCGCCCACCGACCGGGTAGAGTGCGCTCTGATCCCTGCCGGAATCGGCGTGCCTCTAATGCAGTAGGACTCCTGAATAGTCAAACGAATCCATCTGGCTATGGTCGTCTTTGCGGCAGCGAGTCCCTTCCTGCGTTCTTCAGGGAGCATGAACAGCGTGTCCATCTGAGGAAAGGGTGCCATCCGTGACACGTACCTCCGGAGGGTTCTTACCAGGTCTAACGTGTGAAGAGCCTTCTTCCACACGGTACACCGGTGCTGGACAAAATGAAGGCAAAGCAACATCTTAATTGATGTGACAAAGAGGACACGACCTTCGGCAGAAAAAGAGGGGCTGGTCTGAGGACCACCTTATACCTATGGAAAGTGAGGAACGGAGCTCGGCAGGATAGAGCCGCCAGCTCTGAAACCCGCCTGATGGAAGTGATGGCCACTAGGGGAACAACTTTCCAGGAAAGGTACCTCAAAGCGATATCCTGAAGCAGTTCCAATGGAGCTTCCTGCAGAACACTTAGGACCATGTTAGGAACCCAGGCGTCCATCGGCGCCATATAGGGATGTATCAAGTGGGACACTCCCCGGATGAAAAGTTTTCACCTGCAAATTGGTAGCAACCCTGCACTGGAACAGGATGGATAAGGCCGACATTTGTCTCCTGCGGAAACCTGGGGCAAAGACCAAGTCTATTGTTCTACCGACTGAGCTATCCGGGCTCTGAGACCGACTGGAGAAAAACCAAGATGTTGGAGATTGAGAATCTTAGCGGAGAAACACCGCGGCCTCGACATCAAGCAAAGAACACCTTCCAGGTGTGGTGGTAAATTCATGCTGAAGCAGGCCTCCGGGCGCTAATCGTTGTAGCGACCACCTTGCTTCCTAACCCTGCCTGGGTTAGAATCCAAGATTCAACGGCCCTGCCGTCAAACACAGGGTCCCTGCGTTCGGGTGGCAAATTAGCCCTTGAGACGGTAGATCTGGGCGCCCTAGCAGGAGCCCAGGAACATTGGCGAGCAGCTGCCTTAGATCTGCGTACCACGCTCGACAGGGCCAGTGTGGGGCCAGCAGAATCGCCGGCCCCCCTTCCGTCTTGATCCCTTTGCTGATTCTCGAGACTAGTGGCAGTGGGGAAAATAGATATGGGAGGCGATACTGGTTCCATGGTAGAACCAACGCGTCCACCGCGAATGCCTGCGGGTCCCTGGCCCGAGCGACATATGTGGGCACCTTGGCATTCACTCTGGAGACCATCAGGTCCACATCCGGAGCTCCCCACAGTTGACAAATCTGTTGAAGAACTTTGGGATGTAGAGACCACTCTCCGGATGCAAGACCCTGCCGGCTGAGGAAGTCTGCCGCCCAATTTTCCACACCCGGGATGTGGACAGCCGAAATCACCGAGTGGTTTGCTTTGGCCCACTGAAGAATGTGCTCCACCTCGTGCATGTTTGTTCTGCTGCGGGTGCCCCCCTGACAAATTGTGTAAACCACCGCCGTGGCGATGTCCGATGGAATCCGGACAGGGCGGCCTGCTAGAAAGTGATGAAACTTCTGCAGAGCCAGCCGAATTGCTCGTATCCCCAATAAGTTGATCGGGAGGCGTACCTCCTGTGGCGACCACCGTTTCTGGGTTGTGTGGTGGCGAAACACCGCTCCCCAACCGAGGAGACTGACGTTGATTGCCATTATCAGCCCATGACATGGGGGGAAAGGTTTCCCCTAGGCCAGAGAAGAACTGGTTATCCACCATCCGAACGACTGCCTGACTTGAGAGGACAGTTTGCACCGCCGATCGAGCGTGAAAGGATTCTTGTCCCAGGCTGACACGAGGCATGCTGCAGGGGGTGAAGGATGGAACTGGCCGAAAGTTATCGCTTCGATTGCTGCCACCATTTTCCCTAGGATCCTTATCGCGGATCGGATGGTATGAGGGACTGGTTGGCGTAGTGTCCGGACTCCCTGCCGGAGACTAGCGCCCTTTCCTGAGGGAGAATTATCAACCTTCAGCAAGCGTCGAAGATCATTCCTAGGAAGGAGATCCTCTGAGCTGGCACAAGGGATGATTTCTTTGCATTGACCAACCATCTAAGCGGCAAGAGTATCTAGCGTGATGTTGACACCTTCCTCACATGCCCGTATTGACGGGCCCTTGACCAAGAGGTCATCCAGATAAGGCAAGATGACTATGCCTCGAGAATGTAGTGTGGCCCTGACAATTGCCATAACCTTTGTGAACACTCTGGGAGCCGTGGCTAGCCCGAAGGGTAGCGCTACGAACTGCAAATGCTGAACGCTGATGGCGAAGCGTAGCTGCCTCTGATGAGGAGGAAAAAATGGGAATATGCAGAAATGCGTCCTGGCTGTCAATTGAGGCCAAGTATTCTCACTGCTCCATGACCGCTATGACTGAATGGAGACTCCATCCGGAAATGTCTGATCCTGATGAATTTGTTCAGAAGCTTCAGGTCCAAAAAACAGGCCTGACAGACCCGTCCTTTTTGGGAACCGCAAAAAGGTTGGAATGAAACCCCTGAGCTCTTCTGTGTTCCGGCACTGGAACAATGACTCCGTTGTGCAGGAGCGACTTGATGGTTCCCAATAGAGCCCTTACCTGGGTATCCACCCTGGGAAGCCGGGAAAAAAAAAACCATCTTGGAGGGTATCTGACAAATTCTATTTTGTAACCGGAGGACACCAATTCTTTTACCCATGCGTCGTGAGCGATGTTGGCCCAGACGTGGTGAAAACAGAGTAGGTGGCCGCCCACTTTGCTGGTGTCGTCTGGTAAAGACCTCGAGTCATTTGGCCGATGATCCTTAGGATCTAGGTCCCCTCGATCTGGCCTGTTGAGCACGCATTCTCCCCAATGGGTTGGCTCTATATGACCTGCCGCTCCCTATCCTGATTGGGGCGGCCTGAGGTGGCGGAATAGGGCCCTGTAGTCCACCCGGAGTCCTTTAACGCATGACCCCGGACCGGTCTCCTATTCGGGTCCCGGACCAGGCTCAGGCTGCTTAGCGGCCACCACCTGACCAATGCCGTCACGCCCGGCCTAGAATGGCCGGTGGCACTGCGAAAGGCCCGAAAACGTGCCTGAATCGGGTGACGAAAAAACGATTTAACCTTCTGTTGAGGGAGAAACCCGCTCTTTCCTCTTGTGGAGTTGGAGATAAATTGATACAAAAATTGGCGGCCGCACAGATAAGGCAGGGAAGTCAAGGACTTCTTGGAAGTAGAATAGGCCCGCCATGTCCTCAACCCAGGGCTCTTCAGATAGAGATTGCATTAGTGGCAGCAAGGGCTGAACAATTGGCCGCATCTAAAGACGCATTCAATACATAATCTCCGGCTATCGTCATCTGACATGTGACTTCCGAGATCTCTGCAGGTAGATCCTGCTCCTGCGAGACCTTGTTTAATGTTTCTGACTATGATATCATAGCCTTGGCTACCCAAGTTGCTGCGAACGAGGGAGCGAGTGCAGACCCTGACGCCTAATATACTGAATGACCTAGGCTCTCAATAAGGCAGTCCGTGGGATCTTTAATTGAGGAAACCCTAGGGACAGATAACAGGGTCTTAGTGGCCAGGCGTGAAACCGGAGGATCCACTATCGGGGATCCCATCCATTGTTTACGGAGGTCCGGAGCAAACGGATAACGTTTCAAGTGCCCTTTAACCTGAGAAAAATGCAATTTTGGACGTTCTCTGTGCCGCTGCACTATGTCCTCAAACTCAGGGTGAGAGGAAAAAATTCTGTGCAGCCGCTTCACCCGTTTACATGCCACTTTACGCCCCGTAGCCGCTGCGGTATCATCCTCAATCCCCAGGGTCTGATTGATGGCTTCTATGAGGCTGTCCACTGTTTCACGTGACCCTGGAGTGTCCAGGTCCATGGGCTCGTCTGAGTCGCAATCTGAGGTCTGCTCGCTATCAACCACTGGTGACGGGGAGCGAGATTCAGACCTTACGGATGCCGAAGGCACCGGATGGACTGGGCGACACCATGTGGATTCGTTTCCCCCGGGTCTGCCTGGAGTGAGGGTGGCCCCTGCAGGCCGGAGGCTCCTGTGAGGTGGAGGTTCCCTCTAAAGGCGGTGAGACACTGTCCCTGCCACTATCTGGGGCTTGAAGGGATTCTATTGCTCTCGTAAGCGACGCCATGTACTGTGACAGTGATCGGGCCCACTCCGGGGCATTTGACACATTGGTCGCGGTCACAGGGGACGGCTCCTGGGCGCGTTTGGATTCGCAGGCTTCGCATAAATGCTGCTCTGCACCCGCGGAAACGCAGCCCAACAAGAGATGCATGCCGCGTAAAAGAACGTGTGCGTCTTTGCTTTTGTTCGGACATGCTGTATCTGTCCGCTGCTGGGGATATGGGGAGGAGGTAGCCTCTCGGGCAGCACTTACCCCAGTCCTGCACCCCCCCGACCTGGATGCTTCCTTTACATTGCGCGCCGACATCTGTGGCGCGCACCAGCCTGTAAAATCGCTCTAGGGGCTGTACTCCCACTTTGCGGCTTAGCCCGTGCTCCGAAGTCGGGGCCTCGATTTTTACCGCCGCCGAGTGCAGGGCGGGCTGCCGGAAGTGACACGCGGCCCCGAGGGCGGAACTTCCGGCCGCGGCCTAGCTCCGGCCGAAGCCGCGGCCTCAATTTTTCCCCTACCCGACCGTGGGGGAGCGGTACCAAAAGTGGCGCTACTGACCGGCGCAGTGTTCCTGTCCTGACGGATCCAGCCCTTCTGGACGGAAATGTGAAAAAGGCCTTAGGGATGGCTTGCCATCATTGATTAAACAATGAATTCTGAATTTTATAAGAAAATTCTAAAGGAAAGTGTGAGGACATTTGTCCATGAGTTGAATCTAAAGAGAATAGTCATGCAGCATTGACAGTGGTCAAAAACACAAGTCGCTCTTCAAAAGAATAATAAACAAAAAAGAATAAAAGTTAATGCTTTGGAATGGTCAAGACAAAGTCCTGACCATACTCTTAGGGCTCATACTCACATGTGAGAAACTCGGAAACTGCCGCTGACACTCGGATCGGAGAATTCAGCTGAATAGAAATACATGCAGCTGAACGCTCCGATTTGAGTGCCGGCGGCAGTGCCGGGTATTGACGTGCGAGACTCATCCGAGTTTCTCGCATGTGAGTATGAGCCCTTATAGAAAGAATTCAAGATGTTTTGTAGACTTGTAGTCCTCCAAGCTGATGTGCAGGGCCAATAAACAATTTCTGGGAAAGTTTAGATACAAATTTTGCTGCACAAGGTGGTAACGCCATATATTGAAAGCAAGGTTTCTCATACTCATGCCTAGGATTGGGAGATTAATTAAACTAATTTGACTAAATTTCCATCTGCATGCCCATCGATTCTAATTTTGGAAAATTAAATTTGACCCTCTCATGAGCAGAGCTGTCTTACTAAGGGTGGAAGTGGAGATGCTGAGCTACTTGATTGGAGAGATGAGCCTGAATGTGGACTATTTATAAGTTATAAACCTAGCACTCAACTTGAGCATATTCAGAAGAATATTTATTATAGTACGTAAAAAAATGTTTCGGTCAAATTTTGACCTTCATCAGTTACTACAAAATCAAATGAATAGACATAGGAGATAAATAAAGATAAAAAATAATCCAATTAACAAAAAATGAACAGAAACATAGATTAAGAGCACATGAATCTTCACAATAGGTTTAATACCTATTACCACGTATTTGGTACAGTACGGTACATCACATTCCCCATTGGGGATACTTACCTTTCTTTTCCTCCTCTTGTTATCAGTCCTAGGGTTGATTGAGCTCAGTTTCTGGTTAGGTTTGACTGCATTTAATGATGTTGCTTTATGTATGACCACATGCTATGTACATACCTTGTTTCTGTTCATTTTTTGCTAATTGGATTATTTTTTATGTTTTTTATGTTTATTTATCTCCTATGTCTATGCATTTGATTTTGTAGTAACTGAAGGTCAAAATTTGACAGAAACATTTTTTTTTTACGTACTACAATAATTATTCTTCTGAATATCTAAAGTTGAGTGCAAGGTTTATAACTTATAACTACTTGGTTTGTGAACCTAACCTTTAGCACCATTACTTAAGTTGTGCTCACGGTGTTTTTCCAGAATGTGGACTAGTGACTTGGCGACACTTAACGAGGAAGCAGCTCACAGGTACTGGAGATTTATCAGTAGACACAGTATGCCAGGCTGTGATCTCCTATGTTGGCTGACTCCCTGCATACTAACTTAACCCTCAAACAGCTGGAGCACAGCTCAGACAGCTATTATAGTGCAGGGGGAGCAACTAGTCAGTAACTTCAACCGATCTCTTTAGTCAACTCAGAAAATAAAGTGACACAGAGTTTGAACTTAAGAATCCTGGTGAATACTTATCACAATAGGGAAGTGGCCCCTACTCATGTCTTCTATATTGAGTTTTCTCTCCTCGCACATCTGCCTCCTCTCTCCTTCACTGCTCTCCGTATCCATTACCTAAATTCCTCTTCTACTTACTATGCCCCCCAACCTCAAATAATAAAATGTGTTCAGCTCCTATTGCCTCACCTTTCTCTATAAGTGTTGAAGGGATACTCCGGGGAGATATTAAAGTGTTTTAATTGACATGGCCTTATAAACTATAAAGCTATCAATGATTGTAATCCTAACAGTACTTGCTCTTAAATGTGGCGGTGGATCTGGTTCTCATTGCTCACTCTCCCTTCTGGCATGTTACATCACAGATCAGGGAGCGTGGCCTGGTTCTGGATTGTAGCAACAGCCAGTCCCTTCATAACATTTTCTATTCAGTCCGAGATCAGTCAGTCTATGTGAGCTCTGCTTGCCCTTCCTCCTCCTCCACTGGGAACCATGCCTTTTAATTTCACAGCTTCTTTAATACAGTTATAGCTCCATTCACACTCCTGAACATGTCACAAAGAAGCTGCAAAAACAGGCTGAGAGCAATTGCAGAACAAGTCATGTCAGTGCATAATGTGTACTGCCATAAATCAAGGGGCTGTCTGTTACTAGAAGCCAAGAGCAGACCACGCCCTTGAATTGTGACTTAACATCCCAAAAGGGAGAGGGAGCACTTAAAAGCAGATTCACCATCTTATTCAATAGCAGGTACTGCCAGGATTACAAACAACACTATGAATGTTAGCCTTATGGTTTATAAAGGCATGCACATCAAAAAAACTATTTTTCATCTCCATGGAGCACCCCTTTAAAGGGAATCTGTCACCCCTTTTTTGAGATATCATTCAATTGTGTGTCACATAAGGATTCTCTTAGTACTTTTGCTTCCCCCTGACAACGCACCCTTCATGCATAAATACCTTTTTTATATCGGTTCAGATGTATGTAAACTGCCACGGTCCGGTCCGCTGGGTGGGGCTTATTCACCTGCTCCCTCCCTCCCTGTCTTGCTCTACACAAGAAGAAATGCGTAGAGCAAGACAGGGAGGGGGGAGCAGGTGTATAAGCCCCGCCCAGCGGACTGGACAGCGGCAGTTTACATACATCTGAACCGATATAAACAAGGTATTTATGCATGAAGGGTGCGTTGCCAGGGGGAAGCAAAAGTACTAAGAGAATCCTTATGTGACACACAATTGAATGATATCATTATATGATATCTCAAAAAAGGGGTGACAGATTCCCTTTAAGCCTTTCCTCATCTTCTTCACTCAGGCTGTGTGCTATTCCCAGTTTTTCCTTCGATGCAGAAGAGGAGGAAAGTGTTAATGGCCTTACACTTGCTCCCTTTTGTCCTCAGCACCCTCTGACTTTCCACCTTCACTCCATGCCCTCCATAAACTTTTATGAAGATAGTTTTTCACCCTTTGATGGATTTTCATCCCACTCCAGTCTGACTAGTTAACATAAAACACATTTTATGCAGTGTAAAAATGACCGTTTTTATGCCTAAGGTCCTCTAGAATATTCTCTTTATCCCAGGAATTTTGTAAACCTAACGCATCTTTTGCTATCAT
The DNA here is from genome assembly GCF_039654945.1 of Dendrobates tinctorius. Taxonomy (NCBI): domain Eukaryota; kingdom Metazoa; phylum Chordata; class Amphibia; order Anura; family Dendrobatidae; genus Dendrobates; species Dendrobates tinctorius. Next base: position 44,636,263 of record NW_027361728.1, on the reverse strand, counting down.
TTTTTGGTTGTTTCCTGAGCCCTATTCTGGCCTTTTTTTTCGGCGTTAGATCACCATAAAGAAAATAAAATGTTAGTATTTTTTTTGTGGCAGAAGCACTAAAAAAAGTGCATAAGAACACCCAGATGTCCTTTTAGCCTTTCTATTGACATCTATTGTAAGTTGAGTATTGAGTGTTTTCCTAGGGAAAATCACCTGTAGAATGTACAAGTCACATCTTTCAAATTCTTGCCATCTTTGCAAAGTCTAAGCTTTTAAAAGAAGCTGAAAAACTGAACACATTGCACAATATGAAAAGCAAGTTGCTTTTTCATTATCGATTATGTTCATTCTTTTGAGGGGGTTTTCTTTCAGTAGTTTTTGCAGTGTTTGCTGCTCCAAAAGTGTCGCAAAAAGACACAGTATGAATACACCCAACAATTTAATAAGGAAACAACCCGGAAAATCACTCAAAGTCAAGCAGATTTCGGTGTTTTTTGGCCCCCAGCCGGTCTTTGTATCTTGGCCTTCAGCGATAATGTGTTACGTGAATGTTCAAAAATAAGAATAGAACATCAGCGCAGCAATAATCCATGTTATTCAGGCAGGGAATATAAAAAAGTGATATTCCAGGCTTGCTAACATGTGTATAACCGGAGACACTGTGATTTTGTATCCTCTGCCTAGAAAAGCGAATTATGCTAACGCCCAGCTACTTTTTGACTTTTACTTGGAGTGGACTGATCTATTTGATGGATTTTTTTCATTACGATTACCACTGTCTTTACTTTGTGACTTCTGCGCGGATTCCAATTCTTTCTAATGCCGTTGTGTTATTTCAACACATGTGATAACACGTTATTGCTAAAGCCCAGAAGACAGAGACTGCCAGGAAGCATTGCTGGGGGATATAATAGGGTTTTTTTTTAAATCTTATTTGGACTAAGTTTAGCTAAAAGAACAAAAAAAAATGAGAATAAAATAAAAAATTGTCTAGAATAAAAAGTTACCGGTAGATTTTATTTTTTGCCAAAATCACCCAGCTTTAGTTTGGCCTCTCAGACAGGTATTAGATAATTTTTCAAAAAGAAAAAAAAATGACAAAGGCCATTATTTTCTACAATTTCATTTTATTTGGTTGTCTCTATATAGACTTTTAGGACTTGTGTAAAAATCTTATGCAGTTTTAGTTCAAATGTATACAGAAATATGGAACATTCTGAGGGAACAAAACTTTTCAGGCAACAATGTTCCATTTTTACATTATTTCATGAAGCTGTCTCACAGACAGATGCTCAATTATTAGAGTCTAGATTTAGAATTTCAAAGAATCTGAAATGTTTGACAAGAAATTCAATTGACTTGTCCAATATTCTAGGAGCTCTTTCAGTATGCACGACTTATTAGGAAATGCCCTGAATCAACTGTTCAAGAAATGTATTTATTCCGAGACCAACAATAATCCCGGGGCTAAATTAACACATATGAATGAATACATGTAGTGCATTGGCAGCATACTTAAAACAAATGTGTGATCTGAAAAAGGAAAATATAGATATAAAAATGTTACAGCCTTTCAGTTTAATCACTGCACCTAACAGCCAAATACTAATCCAGGCCAACAGGTAAGTGCGTGCTCGTATCCTATTACAGTCACGAGGTTAGATAGCACAAGAATATAACCAAAAGCCCTATCTTAATGTAGCCATGCAGCAAAACGCAGACAAATAATTATAAAATAAAGCATGTATATCACACAAGTCACACAGAGTTCAAGCGAGGATTAAGTGATTTGCCGCTATGACTCAATGCGTTCTACATTAGATATGATTAACTATCTCGTCACATAAGGCAAGACAGCAGCATCCAGCACAATGGCCAATAAGTGCTCAAAGTGTGAAGTTTTGCTATATTCTTAAAAGAAAATTCATGGAACTTAAAAGGTAAAACATGAATATGACATCTTAACAGGAGTGCAAATATATACATTTGTCAGTACATAAAATATCCAAAAACGTCTGCACTCCTCCGATAAGTGATGCCTTTATTAGTTGATAGGGAATCCTATAAATCCTCTTTCTATTCTTTATCTTCTTTCTGGGGTCTTAGACACACACACTGTATATGTAAATGCTGTATCATGCTGAGTCCCAATAATAACTACCTATGACCTTAGTCTCATGATTCTCATAAATTACGCAGTAGATGACCGATAAATAACTTGCTGCACCCAGCAGGAGATTAAGGCTACATGACTATGTCTAATGGGGGTAGAGTACAAGTACCAGATTGATAGTGGGGATATAGCCCTCATTGACCCTCATGAAGACAGAGAATGGAGCTATAACCATCATTAGGGGTAGATTAATAAGATTGGTAATAGGGTCTTGTGTAACTCACACCTGCTCTACTAAAGATTCCATCACGCAACAACCACTACTAATAATTAACAACACAGGACAATCTGATTGGTTTCTGAATAATAATATGATTGGTTGAAAATCATTTATGCTTACCTTTGATTAACTGACTGTCCAATGAAATATGATGGTGTAATGTAAACACCTACTTAGAAGAGGATATAAACCCGGATCTGATTGAACAGCCGTGTGGCATTTCCAGATACATAACCTGTCTCTGTGTATTTATCCATCACTACTCGAGTAGGCCATAACCAATCTGGCAACCCTCCAGTATATCGGACGATCTCCCATTGAGAGATAAAGATCAAAACCTGACATAGTGCATATCTAATAGATACATTTCAGTTCCTCCTGGAACTTTTTCAAACCATCTTTAGATACTATCCATCGCGGACCAGGTTGAGGTCTGAACTGGATTTGCACCCTACACTGCAACGACACTGCTTCTATTTTTTTACATGCAGTTCCTGGTTTGCTTGAATTTAGTTGTAAGTTGGAACGAGGCAAATGCGAAATAAATAATACCTTATCGCTCAACTCTCCAGCTGCTATGTTCAGGCCTCGGAGGTCACTGCGTGTTGTAAGGTTTAGATACAGCTGGATGTCCTAGCTTGTACTGAACAGGTGAAAGATGCAGCCCACAATGGCAGAAAGAAGAGGACTATATAGTGGGCAGCGAACAGTTGGATGGCTGGAGAGGTGAGCGCCAAGGTGAGTATTATTATTATTTTTCTTCATCTTACATTCAAAACTCTGTGCGGTAAGTTGGATATATATACACACACACAGAGAAAGACAGATCTATAATACAGTGTGACTTTACACCAACACTACGCTTCATCTTCAGTGAATCTTTGGACCTGCTCAACTTGGCTACATCACTTGACTGTTACATTCGTTCAGGAAGCCTCCTGAATTCCTCTACTCTGCCACTACTGCTCTACGTGGACAGGCGCCATCCAGTTTCTAGAGCCCCACTAGTTCTAACCAGACTGCCCTGCTGCCCCCATGTCATTAGTCCATGCTGTATTTCAGATGGTCTTCTGGAGCAAGGGCTTTGAAGACCCCACTCAAAAGGTGAGATATAACAAGCCGATTACCGTAAACCCTTTGCTAGAAAAGTTCACTCCAGGATCACATGAGGTGAATTTAGGATTGTAATATGTTTTAAGCTGCCAAAGGTTTAAACAATCCGAAGACAAAATGTTAACATTACAGTAAAGTATTTGTTTTGCTGGCGGAGAATTTTGCATATTTAAATTAGACTTCTGGGGCTGTGGGAATGATAGGCTTCATTTTGTATGACCTCAGAAGGGAACTCAACTCATCTAATGCATTCCAATTAGTTTGACAGACAATCTATGTAACAGAAAGGAATGAAATTTAGAACAGTGGTATATCCTCATCCCTGAAACATGAGGTAACCTGTCATTAAATGTAAAATTAAAAATGTCTCTGCAACCTACAAGTCTCCAACTAGCCACAGCATTAAAATTACATATATTCAAAACAGACAAAGAAAAGGCACAAATAATAACAATGGCCTGTAAGTTTGCAGTTTTGTCTGTACACTTGAGAGCACTGATGTCAGGAAAGACATAAACGGGTGATAGATTGGCAAGCCATCATATATAATAGACACAGAAATGCACCGAGTAAATGTTAGATTGCATTGCAGTATAGAGAAGGAGGAACTGGGAATTCTTGGGAATTTATTCATGTGGTGTGATAGATTTTGCTTTCCTAAAAATCACCACAAAACTTAAAGTAAGCAATGCTTTATCCAAGTCTAAGTAGAAAAAAGAGCAAAAGAAGGAATAAGTCTGCCACCTATGAATAATTACCATTTAGTAATATATAATGATAAAGTGTTGTGGATGCAACAAAGTGGTGCAATCAGCGACACACCATTTGACAATTTTGACTCAGGACACTCCAAAATGCAGTCTGGTTGACCTATTTGCTGTAAAGTTCTTGTATGCTGTAAATTCCGTAGGCCATTTTTAGACATAAGAGGATTTCTAAACTGAAAATCTGCAATAAAATGCAATACATACAGTTGTGGCCAAAAGTATTGACACCCCTGCAATTTTGTCAGATAATACTCAGTTTCTTCCTGAAAATGATTGCAAACACAAATTCTTTGATATTATTATCTTCATTTAATTTGTCTTAAATGAAAAAAAACACAAAAGAGAATGAAGCAAAAAGCAAAACATTGATCATTTCACACAAAACTCCAAAAATGGGCCAGACAAAAGTATTAGCACACTCAGCCTAATACTTGGTTGCACAACCTTTAGCCAAAATAACTGCGACCAACCGCTTCCGGTAACCATCAATCAGTTTCTTACAATGCTCTGCTGGAATTTTAGACCATTCTTCTTTGGCAAACTGCTCCAGGTCCCTGAAATTTGAAGGGTCCCTTCTCCAAACTGCCATTTTTAGATCTCTCCACAGGTGTTCTATGGGATTCAGGTCTGGACACTCATTTCTAGCCACCTTAGAAGTCTCCAGTGCTTTCTCTCAAACCATTTTCTAGTGCTTTTTGAAGTGTGTTTTGGGTCATTGTCCTGCTGGAAGACCCATGACCTATGAGGGAGACCCAGCTTTTCTCACACTGGGCCCTACATTATGCTGCAAAATTTGTTGGTAGTCTTCAGACTTCATAATGCCATGCACACGGTCAAGCAGTCCAGTGCCAGAGGCAGCAAAGCAACCCCAAAACATCAGGGAACCTCCACCATGTTTGACTGTAGGGACCGTGTTCTTTTCTTTAAATGCCTTTTTTTCTCCTGTAAACTCTATGTTGATGCCTTTGCCCAAAAAGCTCTAATTTTGTCTCATCTGAACAGAGAACATTCTTCCAAAATGTTTTAGGCTTTTTCAGGTAAGTTTTTGCAAACTCCAGCCTGGCTTTTTTATGCCTCGGGGTAAGAAGTGGGGTCTTCCTGGGTCTCCTACCATACAGTCCCTTTTCATTCAGACGCCGACGGATAGTACGGGTTGACACTGTTGTACCCTCGGACTGCAGGGCAGCTTGAACTTGCTTGGATGTTAACCGAGGTTCTTTATCCAACATCCGCACAATCTTGCGTTGAAATCTCTTGTCAATTTTTCTTTTCCGTCCACATCTAGGGAGGTTAGCCACAGTGCCATTGGCTTTAAACTTCTTGATGACACTGCGCACGGTAGACACAGGAACATTCAGGTCTTTGGAGATGGACTTGTAGCCTTGAGATTGCTCATGCTTCCTCAAAATTTGGTTTCTCAAGTCCTCTGACAGTTCTTTGGTCTTCTTTCTTTTCTCCATGCTCAATGTGGTACACACAAGGACACAGGACAGAGGTTGAGTCAACTTTAATCCATGTCAACTGGCAGCAAGTGTGATTTAGTTATTGCCAACACCTGTTAGGTGCCACAGGTAAGTTACAGGTGCTGTTAATTACACAAATTAGAGAAGCATCACATGATTTTTCGAACAGTGCCAATACTTTTGTGCACCCTCTTTTTTATGTTTGGTGTGGAATTATATCCAATTTGGCTTTAGGACAATTCTTTTCATGTTTTTTCATTTAAGACAAATTAAATGAAGATAATAATACCAAAGAATTTGTGTTTGCAATCATTTTCAGGAAGAAACTGAGTATTATCTGACAGAATTGCAGGGGTGTCAATACTTTTGGCCACAACTGTATGAATATGGTCTTAACAACAAACTTCACATATATCAATAAAAAATGCATACATTTCAGGTCATGCTGCTAATGATTTACAAACCCAGAGCATGACAGGCATCTTACAGATATACACGTGTTGACTTTCTACAGATTCGCAAGCAAAGTCCACACGAACAAGCAACATTGCAAAATACCCATGGTCTCACAAATTTAGCATCACATAAAATACATGCATATTGTATAAGAAAGAATAGAGGAAACTAATTGGACGTAGCCTACCCCTTCAATAGAAAAGCAGTGCCATCTCCCTCGGCACAGTATGACACTGACACAGCTACAGTGCAGGTGAAGAACATGGCGGCCTGCGCGGGAAAGTGCACTTTTTTCAGCTGACTCAAGTTAATGAGAATAATAATAAAAATGATAATAACAATGGGCACATGATTTTGCAAATAAACAGCTGGATCACCTGCAATACTGGGTGACCTTAGCAGCAATAGATTTAAGTAATTGTTTTCTGTATGACTTCAGTCTTTCATATAGTTCTGCAGGAATCTTGGCCTACTCGTCATTGCATTCAATGAGGTTTGCGGGCATTCAATTATGCACAGCTGTTAAAATTCCACCATGGAATTTCAATTGCGATGAGGTCTGGACTTTGACTGGGCCAATGTAAAACCCTGATTCTTTTCTTTTCCTGCCATTATGATGTAGCTTTGCTGGTGAGCTTGGGATCATTGTCTTGTTGTATGACCCAGTTTCGGCCAAGCTTTAGCTTTTGGATAGATGGTTTTACTATTGATGCTAAAATACTTTCTTAAACAGAGGAGTAAATGGTCAACTTAATGTCTGCAAAGTGTCCAGGTGGATACAAAGCAAGAAAAAAAAATCATTAACCCTTCCTCACTGTAGCTAACAGTTGGTATTGGGTGTTTGGGCTGATATGCTGTGGTTGCTTTAAAAGGTGCAGGTCATTATGGCCAACAATCTCCACTTCGGTCTTTTCTATCCATACAACAATGTTCCAAAAGTCTGTGGTTTCTTTAGATGCAACTTTAACCATTGTAGTGCGGTGCTCACTGAATGTATTGGGGGACACTCACTGGCCAGCGGGCTTTAAGATACACAGGAAGAATTTTTCCACTTAAACAGTCTATGCGGTTTATTATGCAAATCATAAACCACTGTAGGCCATGTTACACATCACAGACCTAACATACAGTCCACTCTCAACTGCGGTTATGACCGCACAGTTCACTAACTGACCCTCATCTGTGCACACAGTCCTCCATGTTCTGGGTTACCTGCTTGGTAGCCTGGCAGGCTTCACAGGCTGGCATCACATGGGTCCTGACTTCCAGAGAAGCTGCCTTAGTAGGATCACTGACCCGTACTATGACTTGCTTGACAAGCTCACATCCGTCAGTACCAGACCCACAGAAGGATGGTAGCTTCCCCCAACGCAGTTAGCCATCGTGGACTCTGCAGGCACATGCCTCCTCCTTGTGTCTTCCAGGAACCTGTACACTTTCAGGACCTTCCAACACAGAGACCATGTGACCAAACCACAGTCTCATTATTTTGTGTGAGACACATTCATTGATGGGAGGTGTGTAGTTAGCCAGACCTGCCCAGCTCTCTGACTAACCCTGCAAGCCCAGCCCCTTATACACTAAGCAAGGCTCGTGGAACTACAGGTCCCAGAGCAACATTCCAGGCTGATTTACAACACATTTTACTGTAAAAAGAGCTATATTTTATTCACTGGAATCATTAACACCAGGAATGAGTCAGTAGAAGGCAGAGGACTGCATGTTTATCTGATACCAGGGCTAGTTGCCACCTTCTTGTCTACTGTTCAGTGATAATTCTGTTAAGACTGTCAAAATTCTAATGATGTGTTACTACTTGACAACACAGTAAAATTGTGTCTGCAACATTCATGAAATATTTCAGAAATATAATTGAAATAGAGATGCATCAAATTACAACTTGAAAACACATACTACCAAAAGCTATTTGAGACATATACAGTATGGGGCATTCAGTTAATTTAAAGCCCAAAAATTGAACGAGAACACAATAAAAAATCAATTTATTCCATCATAATTTAGACTAAACATGACATAAGAGACACAAAGATGCACAAAGATGCATATATAGTGCAAGGTGTGTTACAGTACATCCCAACAAATACTCAATTGGTTGACACGTTTCGATCATTAGGCTATGTGCACACGTAGCGTTTTAAAACGCTCACTAAAAACCGGACTCCTTCCCAGAAATCGCGTGTTTTTTTTCCGCGCGATTTCACCGCGATTTTACCGCGATTATGATCGCGATTTTGCCGCGATTTTCGCGTGCGTTATTCAAGCACTTTCCAAGCGATTTGAAGCATCGCTTGGAAAGTGATTGACAGGTTGGTCACACTCGTCAAACATAGTGTTTGACAAGTGTGAGCAGCTTTTTACTATTGAGGCTGCCTATGCGGCATCAATAGTAAAAGATAGGATGTTAAAATGCTAAAAAAAAATAAAAAATCGGGGTATATTTACCTTCCGGCGTCCCGCGCTGCATTCCCAGGCCACAGCGTTCCCAGTAATGCCTTTCGAGACCTGTGATGACGTAGTCTCGCGTTGCTATAGCAATCTCGCGAGGCCGCAAGGCATTACTGGGAACGCTGAGGCCCGGGAATGCAGCGCGGGACATCAGAAGGTAAATATACCCCGATTTTTTATTTTTTATTCTTTTTTTTACAGGGGTATGGTACCCAGGGCCTGGAGGACAGTCTCCTCTCCTCCACACCGTGGGTACCAACCGCACATGAGACACTTAACTTCCCGCACGGTGGGCATAGCCACATGCAGGAAGTAAGCGATTCTCATGCATTCCTATGGGTGCGGAATCGCGGCAATTCTTTGCGATTCCGCACAAAAGAATGAGCATGCTGCGATTTTTTCCGCGATGCGATTCCGCCGCGGAAAAAAGCGCAACATTAGCACAGCATGTGCGGAATACCATAGGAATGCATGGGAGGCATTCTGTACACGATTTTTAAGCGTTTTCGAGCTGAAAATCGCTACAAAAACGCTTAAAAATCGCTACGTGTGCACACAGTCTTAATGTATCTTATTCATGAATTAAATTACTCTTAAATAAATAGGATCCATTGAGGACGTTATTCTATATGTTCTGATTTTCATCTCATGTGGAGTTTTTAATTATGCTGAAATAAATGGACTTTTTATCGTGTGCTGGGTCAAATTTTTGACTTTCTGCTACAATGCCAGGTATGGACCATGCACTATTTAAAGACCGGTTATCAGACTTCAACTTAATTTTAATTCAGTCAATTTAGTATGAACAAATATACAACAAAGCACAAATTTCTTACCATTTATTTGGGTTTGCTATTAGTTTACAGACCACAGACTGTGTATATAAAAGTAAAAGTGCACTTTACAGTAATTAAAGTATTCAAATGTACACTTGATTTCATTGCAAAAAAATGCATGTCAGAGTAATTTAATGTCATCAAAGGCAACTATCTTGTAGTGCAGGAGGTAATATTCAGTTCCCCTCATCTGTGTCACATCCATACAACATCCACAACAATGATCCATGTAATTTATTCAACAAAAGTTAATACAATTTTCATATACGACGTGTTGTGCTCAAAGCTTCAATAATACAATTATTTCATACACCCCTGCTGTCAAGATCTTTTAGATTAATTCATTGGTAGTTAAACTTCATTGATAAGATTAATAACGCATATAATGGCACACTAATCATTTCAGTCAAGGCTAAAGTGATGCCCTTTATAAACTGTCAAGTCTATGAGTAACTGGTCTGCTGCTGCTTTTATGATCATCCCCAGTCCGTAGCCATTCAGTGCATTAGAGAAAACCCCAGGCAACTGAATCATACGAAGGCAGAGCTACATGGTCAGATATGCCTACCAGGGAGAACATGTGCCCTCTCCATGTACTCATTTATAAAGTTGGAAGAACATGACATTTGATCATACAAAATCTGCTTTGTAAGATTTACCGATAACATAATGCATCCACTATAACATAATGCATCCACTTTAAAGTGTTACCTGCAGGAGAAAAGAAGTACAACATGTGGCCTTTTAAATGAAAAGCCATCTGTTAAGAATAGGTCACCGAGGAGGATGGCAGGAATAGGCTAGGCCACCAGGAAACCAGAAAGGTTGGTAACTTAGCGGATTGCAGACCCCTAATCCTAACAACACAACTAGCAGTAGCCGTGGGGCGTACCTACGATGCCCTAGACGCCTCGGCACAGCCGGAGAACTAACTAAACCTAAAGCAAGAAAGGGGACATCTAAACTGCCCCGGAGTAGAACCCCAAAGAAATAGATAGCCCCCAAACATATATTGTCGGTGAGACAAGATGATTCAAAAACAAAGACAGAAAATAGACTGAGCAAATAATGGGGCCCAAACTGTCCAGATAGGAAAGGAAAGATACTGTCTGCAATCACGCAAAAACCCTAAAAAATCCAACAGGACTGATGTACAAAAAACACTGAGTTCTCACGACCACTCCCCCACTATATTAGCATTCTGGTGAAACTGGCAGCAAAGCACAAGAGACTAATATAATAGGGGACTGAACAAACTGACACAAGCTGCAACATATGGAGCGGGGTCCAGCACAGCCCCAGCAGGGAGCACGCTGAACCCTCACAGCAAAGCAGAAAGAGGCAAAACCAGATCAGATGCAAAGGATTAGCAAATGAATAACTTAATTGAAAAATGCAGGATCAGGCAGGAGACAGCAGACCTCAGAATGCACAGGAAGAACCCAAATCACCAGCAACAACTGAGGGAAGCCTGCTCACTTATATCCTCCCAAAGAGTAACACCTGATTTCCAATCGTCATCCTCAGGTGGCAGACTTCTATCAACCTGGCCAGCTCCACTACCCACAATAACCACCAGAGGGAGCCCTGACTCAGAAGTCCGATCAAGAGAATTCACAACAGTACCCTCCTTTTAGGAGGGGTCACCGAACCCTCATCCACGCCTCCAGGCCAATCAGGATGGGCCCGGTGAAAAGCACTAACCAATCTCTCAGCATGAATGTCAGAAGCAGAGACCCAAGAATTATCCTCCTGGCCATAACCTTTCCACTTGACCAAGAACTGGGGTCTCCATCTAGCCAGATGAGAATCCAATATCTTCTCTACCTCATACTTCAAATTGCCCTTAACCAATACAGGGTCAGGGGGCGCCGCCATGGGAACTACTGGCTCCACAAACCATTTCAACAAAGATTTATGAAAAACGTTATGAATCTTAAATGTAACTGGAAGAGCCAAATGGAAAGAAACGGGGTTAAGGGCTTCCTAAATTTTATAAGGTCCAATGAACCTTGGCTTGAATTTTGGAGACACAACCTTCATAGGAATATTTTTTGAAGACAACCAAACCATATCACCCTCTTTAAACTGAGGACCAATGGTCCTTTGCCGGTTGGAAAACCGTTGGGCCTTTTCCTGAGAGTGGGACAACTTATCCACTACTTGGTCCCAAATCTGCTGCATTCTCTCTACCACAGAATCCACACTTGGGCAGGCCGAAGCCTCCACCTGCACCGAAGAAAATCGAGGATGAAACCCAAAGTTTCAGAAAAAAGGAGACATCAAAGTGGCAGAACTACCCTATTGTTTAGCGCGAATTCGGCCAAGGGCAAAAATGAGACCCAGTCATCTTCATCAGCAGATATGAAACATCTCAAATAGGATTCCAAAGTCTGGTTTGTTCTCTCAGTCTGCCCATTGGTCTGAGGATGAAATGCAGAGGAGAAAGACAACTGAATTCCCAGTTTGGAGCAAAAAGCTCTCCAAAATCTGGAAACAAACTGAACTCCTCTGTCCAACACAATGTTCTCAGGAATCCCGTGCAAACGAATCACCTGTTGTAAAAACAAAGATACCAACTCAGAAGAAGTTGGCAACTTTGGGAGTGGTACAAGATGGACCATCTTTAAAAATCTATCACAGATCACCCAGATAACAGTCATTCTCTGAGAGACAGGGAGATCAGAAATAAAATCCATTGAGATATGGGTCCATGGCCTCCTGGGCACTGGCAGGGGCATCAACAAACCACTAGAATGAGAACAGGGCTTGGACCGAGAACAAGTCCCACAGGACTGCACAAAATTCCTGACATCACAAGATAAGGCAGGCCACCAAAAAGACAGACTCACCAAATCTCTGGTACCAAAAATATCCGGATGACCAGCTAACGCGGAGCAATGAATTTCAGACATTACTCTTCTCCTCCACTGGTCAGGGACATACAATTTTCGTATAGGGCATAGTTCAGGTTTGTCCTCCTGAAAATCCTCCAGGGCACGAACACATCCTCATTTAGAATGGTAGTAGGCTCGGTCACATCAAGAGAATCCGCAAAGAAACTCCTAGAAAGGGCATCCGCCTTTAACATTCTTAGTGCCCGGAAGAAAGGAGACCACAAAATTAAAACACGTGAAAAACAAGGCCCACCTAGCTTGTCTAGGATTCAAGCGCTTGGCTGATTCAAGATAAATCAAATTCTTGTGGTCAGTGAGGACCACAACTTGATGTCTAGCTCCCTCCAACCAATGTCTCCACTCTTCAAATGCCCACTTCATGGCCAACAATTCCCGATTTCCCATGTCATAATTACATTCAGATGGGGAAAATTTTCGAGAAAAGAAGGCACAGGGATTCATCTTAGAGGTTACCAGTTCTCTTTGAGACAAAACGGCTCCTGCACCAATCTCAGAAGCATCTATCTCCACCTGAAATGGGAGTGAAACATCAGGTTGCCTTAGAACCGGAGCAGAAGTGAATCTCCGCTAAAGCTCCTGAAATGCGGAGACAGCCTCTGGAGACCAATTCACCACATCAGCGCCTTTTTGGTCAAATCCGTCAGTGGTTTAACAATACCAGAAAACTTACTTATAAATTTACGATAGAAATTTGCAAAACCCAAAAGCTTCTGGAGAGCCTTCAGAGAAGTGGGCTGAACCCAATCATAAATGGTCTGTACCTTGGCTGGGTCCATTTCAAAAGCAGACGGGGACAAAATGAATTCCAAAAACGAAATCCTCTGTACACCAAAGAGACATTTCGATCCCTTAACATACAGAGTATTTTCCCTCAAAATCAGGAATACAGTCTGGACATGTTCCACATGAGAATTCCAATCACTGGAAAAGATCAAAATATCATCCAAATAAATGATCAAAAACTTATCCACAAAGTCCCAGAAAATATCGTTCATAAAAGGTTGGAAGACGGAAGGGGCATTAGTGAGCCCAAAAGGCATCACCAGGTACTCAAAATGTCCCTCAGGAGTATTAAACGCCATCTTCCATTCATCCCCGTGCTTGATGCGAATAAGATTCTACGCCCCCTGAGGTCGAGTTTGGTAAACCAACAAGCACTTTCGACTCTGGAAAGTAAATCAGAAATCAGGGGTAACGGGTACTGATATTTAACAGTGATTTTGTTAAGGGAACAATAGTCAATACATGGCCTTAATGAGCCATCTTTCTTGGCCACAAAAAAAAACCATCACCTAAAGGTGAAGAGGATGGTCTGATATGACCCTTCTCCAATGACTCCTTGATATAAGATCGCATAGCATCATGTTCAGGTACCGATAAGTTGAAAAGCCGACCCATGGGAAATTTACAACTGGGCATTAACTCAATTGCGCAGTCATAACTTCTATGAGGAGGTAAAGACGTGGACTTACTCTCACTAAATACATCAGAAAAATCAGCCAAATAGTCAGGAACATCATGAGACTGGGGAGAGGTGGAGAAAACAGGAGTGTCACTAAGAACACATTGACAATCCCAACTCACCACAGACACAGATTTCCAATCCAAAACAGGATTATGGGTTTGCAATCAAGAAAAACCCAGAACAATAATATCATGTAAATTGTGCAACACCAAAAATGTACAATTCTCTTGGTGGTCAGGGGCTACCCACATTATCACCTGGGTCCAAAACTGGGGTTTATTCTCTGCCAAAGGGGTAGCATCAATCCCCCTCAAAGGAATAGAGGTCCGCAGGGGCACCATGAGAAAACCACAACGTTTAGCAAAGTCAAAATCCATCAGATTCAAAGCTGCTCCTGAATCAACAAAAGCCTTTGCAGAAAATGTAGACAAGGAACAGATCAAGGTAACCGCCAAAAGGAACTTAGCCTGTACAATGCCCATCTCAAATGAGTGAGCAAAACATTTATCTCATTTAGGGCAGACAGAAATAGTATGAGAGGCGTCACCACAAAAGAAGCAGAACTTATTACGCCTTCTAATCTCTTGACGTTGCACCCTATACAAAACGCTATCACATTGCATGGGTTCAGAAGTTTGCTCGAAAGGCAGCACCGTCTCTCACGTAGTTTTATGTTCACGTAAACGTCGATCAAATTGAATGGCTAATGACAGAGAGTCGTTAAGACCAGAGGGGACAGGAAATCCCACCATAGCATCTTTTACGGTTTCTACCAGACCTGTCCGAAAGAGAGCTGCTAGGGCATCATCGTTCCATTTAGTAAGGACCACCCATTTTTGGAATTTTTGACAATATAACTCTGCAGCATCCTGACCCTGGTTCAATGCCAATAAGGTTTTCTCAGCTTGATCAATAGCATTATGTTCATCATACAAAAACCCCAGGGCCTGAAAAAAACACATCCACATTAGCCAGAATAGGATCTCCAGGTGTCAAAGAAAAAGCCCAGTCCTGGGGATCGCCACGCAGCAGGGAGATGACAATTTTAACCTGCTGCACCAAGCTCCAAGATGAGTTAGGTTTCAAAGCAAGAAATAGTTTACAATTAGAGTTGAGCGAAACGGGTCAGTCAATTTCAAAAGTCGCCGACTTTCGCAAAAGTCGGGTTTCATGAAACGAAACCCGACCATAGCGTGAGGTCGGCCAAGAGGTCGGCGACCATGGCGCCAAAGTCGTGTTTCAAATGATACTTCAGCGCCCTTTTTCAGCCAGTGAAGGAGGACACACACTGTGGGCAACGTGATGACATAGGCAGCGGTCACCACCATCTTTGAGAAGGGCATGCAAGTGATTGACTTGCTTTGTGTGGAGTCACAGGGGCTATAAAAGGGCGTGCACGCCAACCGCCATCTTACTTCTGTTGATCTCAGAATAGGGAGAGCTGCTGCTGATTCTGTAGGGAGAGCGTTAGGCAGGGAAGAAGATACAAAAAACTGCTTCTGCTGCTAGAGATTTTGCCTGTACAACACACCAGTTAGTGTACAGTGACAGGGGAGGCTATATTTTGGTGCATCAGCTCTGTTGGTTATTAGGCTGCCTTGCTGTTTTCACACTGCTGTGCAAACTGCTTTTTTAAAAGCAAAAATACTTTTCATCCTCTTTTTTGCCCAGTTACCAAGTGTTCATTTTTCCACACTTTTGTGTGCAGCAGTCCTGCTTATTAGACTGCCTGCTGCCATACTTGGGACTGAGAGCATCATTGTCAGCTTGCTAAAATCTCTAGGGAGATTCAAATTCTCCCCAGTCCTATGTAGACATTTTATACACCATCCAATTTCAGCCTGTTATATTGAGGTGTAATCTACACTGGGCCTGAGATAATAGTTCAGTGTCCTCAAGTCTGTAGAGAGATTCAAATTCTCCCCAATACTATATACACCTTGTACCTTGTTTTACAGTACCATATTGCTGGTGGTATTTTGGGTACATTTTCCCAAAAATGAGGAAGTGTGTTGGAAGAGGCTGTGGAAGTGGGCGTGGGTTGCCAGCTGGTAATGATGGTGTTGGTGGTGGTGGTGGTGGATCTGCTGGTAGTGGCAAAAGCACAATAGCACCTAATGCAGGAGGTGTTGAGCCTGCGTCATCGTCTGGCTCCACAAGGCCTCGAAGGCTCCCTTTTCTGGGAGTAGGTAAACCGCTTTTAAAGCCGGAGCTTCAGGAACAAGTTTTGGTTTACATTGCTGACACAGCCTCCAGCTCTATCACCTCCTTTTCTGAACTTTCAAAAAATAAAAGCACTGAGTCGTCATTGGAGGCTCATGGTCAGAAACCACACCTTTCCTTGTGTCCTTCACCCCTACCAAGAGTAAAGGATGCGGCAGGCCACACTACAGATTACTCCATGGAGCTCTTTTCACATACCATGCCTGGGTTATCAAGTCAAATCGTGAATTACCCAGTCCAAGAAGAATCTGACATGGAGTGCACTGACGCACAGCCACTGCTAGATTTATCTGCTGGTACATTCACTCAGAGCACTACATTGTCCTCGCAGTGTACTGTGCCAGAATCTGACCCTGATGAAACTCAGGTGCCCCATCCCGCATACTATACCACCAGACACGGTGACACAGAGGAAGGTGCACATGACATTGAAGAGGAGGTGATGGATGACCCAGTTGTTGACCCAGATTGGAATCCATTGGGGGAAGAGGATGCTGCTGCCAATAGCTCAGAAGAGGAGGAGGAGCATCCGCAGCAGGCATCGACATCGCAACAGCTGTTATCTAGCAGGCCCGGAGCAGTCCAAAAACGGGTTACTAAAACCAAGAGAGTTGCAGGACAGCTAGGCCAGATGGTCAAATTAGCACAGCGTGCAAGGCCTCAAAATGTCTTCCATAGTAGAAAGAGTGCAGTGTAGCACTTTTTTGAACAAAATCCTAATGATCAGGCAAAGGTTATTTGTAAGACGTGCGCAAAGACCTTTAGCCGAGGGAAAAATCTGAGAAATTTGAATACCAGTTGCATGCTTTAGACATTTATCCACCATGCACTTGCAAGCGTGGACAGACTACCAAACCTCACATACCACATGTGCAACTGCTCCCAATGAAGGTAGTCAGCAATGCTACATTGTTTCCCCCACTGTAAGCTCACCGGTTAGCACATCACCAGCAGCAAATGTTGAGGTGTTGTTGCAAGACCAAAGCAGTCAGGGAATCACAATGTTATTGCTACGTAAGACTGAATCTAGGCCATCAGAAAGAACACCAACACCATCACCATCATTAACCCTCTCTCAGTCCGCCATGTCCACAGCTAGTTCCACCATATGCAGCTCTCAAGTCCAGCTCTCCCTAATAGAGACTATGAGTAGGACAAGAAAGTACTCATCCTCTCATCCGCGTACACTGGGTTTGAACGCCCACATTGCCAAGCTAATCTCTTAGAGATGATGCCCTACTGGTTGGTTGAAAGTGAAGCTTTCCACGAACTCATGGTCTAAGCAGTACCACGCTATGACCTACCCAGTCGGCACTTCTTTTCTCACAAAGCCATCCCAGCCCTCCACCTTCATGTCAAAGACCGCATTGTCCATACACTCAAGCAATCAGTGAGTGGAAAGGTGCACCTCACAACAGATGCATGGTCCAGTAGGCATGGCCAGGGCAGTTACGTGTCCATCACTGCGCACTGGGTTAATGTGGTGGATGCAGGGGACAGCGGCGGTGGGACAGTGCTGCCTAGCCCATGGTATAGGAAACAGTTGGGTGTAGGAGTTCGACCCGCCTCCTCCTCCTCCTCCAGAAGCGAAAGCTCGTCCGCAGAGTGTAGTCGCACGGGCACTCCATTCGCAGCTGCCAGTGTTGCACACTCGGTGTTCCACTACCGAACAGCTAGTGGTAAGCATCAGCAGGCTGTGTTGAAGATGATGAGTTTGGGCGACAACAGACACACCGCGGAGGTACTGGCCGACTACTTGCAGCGACAAACTGAGTCATGGCTGGGCAGTCTACATCTTGAGGCAGGCAAGGTAGTTTGTGATAACGGCCGGAATTTTGTGGCAGCCATAGCCCTTTCAAAACTCCGACACATACCTTGCCTGGCTCACACCTTGAACCTGGTGGTCCAGTGCTTCCTTAATAATTATCTGGAGTTAACAGGCCTGCTCCAGAAGGTCCGAAGACTGTGCTCGCACATCCGCCGGTCGCTAGTACACTCCAATCGTATGCAGAAGCTGCAGTGATTGCTCCAACTTCCCAAGCACTGCCTAATTATCGACGTTGCAACAAGGTGGAACTCCACCCTGCACATGGTTGAGAGGCTGTGTGAACAGAGGCAGGCTGTAATGCATTTGTGGGAGGATACACGGCCAGGCACTTTGAGGGCAGACATGGAGTTGTCGGGTGTGCAGTGGTCGAAGCTGAAAGACCTCTGTAAAGTCCTTCAGTGTTTTGAGGAATGCACACGATTTGTAAGCGCAGAAGATGCCATCATAAGCATGAGCATCCCACTTATGTGTCTGCTCATGCAAACTTTGATGCACATTAAGGAGCAGGCGTCTGCAGCCGAGGAGGATGAGGAAGAGGAGGAGGGAAGCCTTGATGACAGTCAGCCATTGTCTGCTCCGGGATCTCTCCTGGATGAGGTGGAGAAAGGAGAGGAAGAGGAGGAGGATGATGATGAGGATGATTATTTAGGGGAGGATGATGCTTCTCGTGGGGCAAGAGAAAATGTTGGCGTGGCAAGATCTGGTACAGGGTTTGTGCGTGACTGGAGGGATGTGGATTTGCCAGAAAGTGCTCCTCCACCCAGCACTCGCAGTGCATCATTGACACCTGGAACATTGGCCCACATGTCAGATTATGCCTTGCAGATCCTAAAAAGGGACCCCCGCATTGCCAAAATGATGAACGATGACGACTACTGGTTGGCCAGCATCCTGAATCCATGCTATAAAGGCAAATTCCAAAACATCATGCCACAGGAGAACCTTGACCTAATATTGGCTAACAAACAAGCAACTCTGGTAAACCGTTTGTTTGAGGCATTCACAGCACACAGTAGCGATGATGGTTCTCCAACGAGCCGTAGGGGGAAACATGGAAGAGGTGTTCGTGGTGCACACATCAGAAGTGGCTTTGGAGACAGGGGTTTCATGACCATGTTGTGGACTGATTTTTCAAGTACCGCTCACACGACTGGTAATACTGCATCGATTGAAAGTGACAGGAGACAGCAGTTGTCAACTATGGTTACAAACTACTTCTCCTCCAATATCGATGTTCTCCCTCACAGGTCATTCCCCTGTGACTATTGGGCCTCTAAACTGGATGCCTGGCCTGAATTGGCACAATATGCCTTACAGGAGCTCGCTTGCCGTGCTGCTTGTGTGCTATCGGAAAGAGTTTTCAGTGCTGCTGGCTCAATCCTGACAGAAAAAAGGAGCCGTCTGTCGACCCAAAATGTTGATGATCTAACCTTCATTAAAATGAACCATGCATGGGTTTCAAAGGATTTTGTCCCACCTTCCCCTGATGACACATACTGTAGGTTGCCAGAAAAATGGCTCGCTTTTGTCCTCTTCTTCTTCGGACTTCTCTGATTCCTCCATTTGCAGCTGCTGAATGTCCAACATCAGCATATGCCATTTTTTAATCCTCCCTAACTGGGCTGCCTCCCCCCCCATGGCCGGGTTCACCACCTAGCGCACGCAACCGTGCGAGTGCCATTGCCCTGGACAGGTGGGTGGGCCGACTCTTGGGCGTCGGCACTGGCACAGGGTCCCTCATAGTGCAATCAAATATCTCTGACGGTGGGGGTGCACACCCGCCGTCAGACACACCGGCGTACTATGAGGGGCCCAGTGCCAGTACCGACGCCCACGAGTGGGCCACCCCTTGCTTGGGCAGGGCCCCAGCATTTGCAATATTTACCTCTCCCTGCTCCTCCGCTGTGTAGTCTGGGCTGTCAAATCCTTCCCTGGGACTGCCACTACAAATTTGGTGAACTGATAGATGATGGTTAAGATGTAGCTATGCCCTGTCCTGCTGGCCGGGCTCTAGCTTCAGATGATCAATGGCTTCAATTTCTTATGGACGTCGACTCACAATGAGATGCAGTGGTGGTTTATCATCAGCTTTCACAGTTTTCCTACTCACAGACGTGTGACATTCCTGCCCACATTTTTAAATGTGCCCTCTCATACCAATCCAATATAATCGCCTACAGCCTGTGGCTTCTGTCTTTTGCACTCCAAAGTTACCTGACAGATCATGATAGGCAGTGAGGACCATGTCTACATCTCTCCCTGTGATCAAAATTTGATGGAGATGAGTAACGGTGATGGGATCAACGGTACTGCGATACAGCAACCCTTTCTTCACAAAGAACTGTTTTCGCTGTCTCCACACACAAAGTAATTGAGGGTCAGCATCGCCTCTGAGAATTCTCCTGGGAGTTTTTCCCGTGATTAGTAATTCCTAAATTTCTGCAATCACTCGACTTTATGTCTGTACTTGTGTCCATCTCGTTTCTTCTTGCGAAGAGTCTGGACTGTCTTACTGAGACAGAAATATATATGAATATTTAAAAATACCCCAACAGTGTATAATGGTGTACGCTTCAAAAGCATTTCCTTTTTTCTACTTTTTAGATTGTTGTCTAATCCATACTGAGGTTGTGAGTGTCTTTGTCGGACTCGGGAAATAAATACGAGATTTTAAATGTTTAAACTATGCTATATATACCTGTTATCCGGTGATACTGTACCCTTTCTCAACCTTCTGCAATCTTGTCAAATCCATACTGTGCCTAAGGCTGGATTCACACTTGCGTTTTTTTTCGCGGTATTTTAGCGCTAAATAGCGCATGCGTTTTTTTTCCTATACTTTGTATGGGATGCGCTTATGTGCGCATACACATGCGTTTGTACGCGTTTTTCCGCGCATGCGTTTTTTTGCGGTATGCGCTCGGGCGCACAAAATGCATCCTGTTGCATTTTTTGGGCGTCCGACTTGCCTCAAAAAAACGCATGCGCGCGCAATGCGTTTTTTTACAGCAAGACACCCATTATAAGTCTATGGTGAGCATATGTGCGCATTGGCATGCTTATGTATGCGTTTTTTTGCACATGCGTTTTTTTTTACCATTAGTTTAGACAATGGAATTTAGGGGTTTGGGTTAGAGTTAGGGTTAGTTAAGGGGGTTTAGGGTTAGGGTTAGGGTCAGGGTTAGGATCAGGGTATGGTTTGGTTAAGGGTTAGGGTTAGGGTCAGGGATAGGGTTAGGGTTAGGGTCAGGGTTAGGGTTAGGATCAGGGTATGGTTTGGTTAAGGGTTAGGGTTAGGGTCAGGGTTAGGGTTAGGGTCAGGGTTAGGGTTAGGATCAGGGTATGGTTTGGTTAAGGGTTAGGGTCAGGGTTAGGGTCAGGGTTAGGGTTAGGATCAGGGTATGGTTTGGTTAAGGGTTAGGGTTAGGGTCAGGGTTAGGGTTAGGGTCAGGGTTAGGGTTAGGGTTAGTAAAGTCATGGTTTGGGTTAGTGTGAGGGGCCACCTAATGTTGGAAAAAAACGCAAACGCGGTAAAAACGCACTAAAAACGCATACAAACGCATAAAAACGCTGCGTTTTTTTCATGCATGCTCATAAAAATGCTTGAAAAAAACGCAGCATCTGTATGCGTTTGTATGCGTTTTTTCAATGCGTTTTTTTTGCGGGGAAAAACGCGCTGCAAAAAAAAGCAAGTGTGAAACTAGCCTAAGACCGTCTGAGTCTGCCTCCTGATTACAGATGAGTGGTGTTTGAGTGGAACTGTTGGCCAAGTTCAAATTCTAGCTGTTTTGGGCGGTGTTAGATCCGTTCGTCGAACTACAAAACTTTGATTAAAATTCGGCTGTTCGATTTTCCGTTTGAGAACGTTTCGTTAAACAAAAGCGTATCTTTTTTTCACATTAATAATGGTTTTCAATGATAATAGACAGCTTTAGGGCATAGTAGCAGTGTCTGGTAGCCAGCGGTGTAGTACACCTGTGTCGGAGCTACACCGTGTGTGTTTCTAATAATTTTTTACCGCATATTGTCCTGAAAATCCTTTTGGGCCTAGTAACTGTGTCTGCTACTCAGAAGAGGAGCCCACCCGTGAACCAAGCAATGCCGCCTGTTTATGAAAGAACCAGTTTTTGACTGCATTAACACCACTTAATACTTTGGGCGTAGTAACTGTGTATGCTACTCAGCAGATTTGGCCACCCGTGAACCAAGCTATGCCACCTGTTTATGTAAGAACTGTGTGCTACTCAGCAGAGTAGCCCAGCTGTTAAGAAAGCTACAGCACCTGTGGTTTGGACACTTAATTTTTTCACATTCTTTCTGGAATGCCGTTTAGGCCTAATTCCGGAATTACGGTTGACCTGCACTTACTGGGAAATGCTTGTTCGCGGGGAAGAATTGTAATCCCAGATCCCCATCACTAACGGGGTTCAGCGTGTTATCCGCACCTGTAAGCGATACACGCTGGTCCTTTCATTGTAGCACGCGTGCAGCCCCGGACATGTAAGGGCATGACAGACCTGTTATTC
Source organism: Dendrobates tinctorius (assembly GCF_039654945.1). Taxonomy (NCBI): domain Eukaryota; kingdom Metazoa; phylum Chordata; class Amphibia; order Anura; family Dendrobatidae; genus Dendrobates; species Dendrobates tinctorius. Next base: position 44,613,827 of record NW_027361728.1, on the reverse strand, counting down.
GCCGATCTCGAGTGCCAGAGCCTCGCGTGTCCCTCTAGTAAGCTGGACGCGGACCGCGGGGGCATGCCTGAGTCTCGCTCGTTAACGGAATTAAGCTTGCAATCTGTGCAGCTTTTTTGTGGATGGCATGGTTGAGGTTGCCCGTGTTGAATCCAATTAAGCCACAGGCTCCACTCCTGGTGGTGCCCTTCTGGACATTCCTTTAAGGTTCAGCTTTGCAACCATACTGCCCCCAGAAACCAAACACTTTTCCTGACAGTGACATTCTGGTCAAAGAGCGCGATGACATCACGTCTGTACGCCCTCTGCCTAAACAGTCCAAGTGCAGAGAGACGGAAGATGGGGATGACGAGGAGTCCAGAGTACAGGGATTCCCTAGCGAGGAGACTTATTTAATTGTTTTAAAGGTTGGGAGCAATTTTTGGGGAGCACGATACTCTGGAGAATGATATCTGGGGCCCACCATTCACTGGAGCATTCCAAAGGTGGACATCAGTCACTGGAGCAGCATTTACAGGGCCCATTATACGCTGGAGCATTAGAAATGGGGCCCATTATATATGGAGCATTATTTGGGCCCATAAGACACTGGAGCTTCATCCATGGTGAACAACATATACTGTAGCATTATGTGGAGCTCATCATATAATGTATGGAACAATATATGGGACCAATGATTCTGTATGGAGAAATATATGGGCCTCATTACTCTGTATGGCGCACTATGTGGTGGTCATAATACTGTATGGAGGAATATACTGTCTGTTTTTGGAGCTATTGGAGAATTTAAAATGGATATCAGTCATGAGATGTAAGAAGTGAAGTATTTTTCATTGTACTGTACCGCTATTTCTCTGCCGTATCAGAGGATCAGGAATTGTGTCATGTGTTAAAGGAGCCCAGTGACACTCTTTGGCCCTGGGCCCACGAAAATCTGGAGCCAGCACTACCTCCCCTACAACTTTAGCCAAATAACCCCCAGTTTTCAATGCCTAACTAATATTATGAAGTAAATTAAGGTTGACAAGCTTAAGGAATAAGAATTGATGTTTTTGGCATTAAAATGGGCACTGTAGGTGTGTTTCCTGTCCTCCACTCACTGCCGACTTCTCTTCCCCATTGACTTACACTGGGTTTCGTGTTTTAGTCAGACTTCGACTTTTCACAATAATCGGCCGATTTCATTCGACCCGACTCTTGCGAAAGTCGGGTTTCGTGAAACCCGACTCGACCCGAAAAAAGGCAAAGTCGCTCATCTCTAATTACAATTATTCTTAAAATTCAAAAATTTTGACAGATCCCCAGAAAACACATCAGGAGTAGGGATCTTTGGTTCTACAACAGATGATTGAGCAAGATAGGTAGAAATTCCCCACACTTCAGCAGCGAGCTGCTCAACACGATCGGACAATTGCTTAGTCTCCATTAAAGAAAAAATCCTCCTACGGCCCCAGAGGAAAAGAGGAAAGAATCTAAAAAAAATTTCAGACACTTTTTTTTTTTTTTTAACAATTCTTTCCTTCTTGCAAGTACCCTAGAGTCTACAGTTTAGGCTGGTGATTTTGTTATGAATAGGTCACCGAGGAGGATGGCAGGAATAGGCTAGGCCACCAGGAAACCAGGAAACCAGAAAGGTTGGTAACTTAGCAGATTGCAGTCCCCTAATCCTAACAACACAACTAGCAGTAGCCGTGGTGCGTACCTACGATGATCTAGACACCTCGGCACAGCCGGAGAACTAACTAAGCCTATAGCAAGAAAGGTGAAATCTAAACAGCCCCAGAGTAGAACCCCAAAGAAATAGATAGCCCCCAAACATATATTGTCGGTGATACAATACGATTCACAAACAAAGACAGAAAATAGACTGAGCAAATAATGGGGCCCAAACTGTCTAGATAGGAAAGGAAAGGAAAGACACTGTCTGCAGTCACGCAAAAACCCTAAAAAATCCAACACGTCTGATGTACAAAAAACACTGAGGTCTCACGACCTCTCCCCCACTATATCAGCATTCTGGTGAAAATGGCAGCAAAGCAAAAGAGACTAATATAACAGGGGACTGAACAAACTGACACAAGCTGCAACATATGGAGCGGGGTCCAGCACAGCCCCAGCAGGGAGCATGCTGAACCCTCACTGCAAAGCAGAAAGAGGCAAAACCAGATCAGATGCAAAGGATTAGCAAATGAACAACTTAACTGAAAAATGCAGGATCAGGCAGGAGACAGCAGACCTCAGAATGCACAGGAAGAACTAATCACCAGCAACAACTGAGGGACGCCTGCTCACTTATATCCTCCCAATCAGTAACCCCTGATCTCCAATCGTTGTCATCAGGTGGCAGACTTCTATCAACCCGGCCAGCTCCACTACCCGCAATAACCACCAAAGGGAGGCGCGACTCAGAAGTCCGATCAAGAGAATTCACAACAGCCATCTATGTATTCCTAAGATCAATAAATGGATAAGGTTCACCAAAGAAAGAGCTTGATCAGATGTCTGCAGAGGGGTCTGTAAAGAGGCTTGCAAACACATATGCAAATTTTACAACTCAAGGTTATTCTCAATAAGGAGAACAAATTCCTGAGCTCTCTACAATAAAAGTTACATAATTAATAGTTCAGCACAAATAGTCTACAGAAATCAGAAAATCTAAAAGATTGGCTAAAATACTTTTCAAAAACGGAGCCGATTCATTAAAGCAGCAAAGATTTTATTGTTGCGCACATCTATCTTAATAAAGGGCTTGCAAGAGGATGATGCACCAAATTCATTAAAGGGAATCTGTCACCCTTTTTTTGGCTTTGCAGCTGCTGGCAAAGACATCGGGGGCTTATCTACAGCATTTTGTAATGCTTTAGATAAGCCTCCGATGTAACCTGAAAGAGAAGAAAAACACGTTATATTATACTCACCGAGGTGGGCGGTCCGGTCCGATGGGTGTTGCCGTCCCGTCCGGCGCCTCCCTTCTTCATGCGATGACGTCCTCTTCTCCCATCCTATAATGGCTCCGGCGCAGGCGCACTGCTCTGCCCTGTTGAGGGCAGAGCAGAGTCCTGCAGTGCGCAGGCGTCGGGAGAGGCCTGGCGCCTGCGCACTGCAGAATTCTGCTCTGCCCTCAGCAGGGCAGAGCAATGCGCCTGCGCCGGAGCCATTTCAGGACAGGAGAAGAGGACGTCATCGCATGAAGAAGGGAAGCGCCGGACCGGACCGAAACACCCATCGGACCGGACCGCCCACCTCTGTGAGTATAATATAACGTGTTTTTCTTCTCTTTCAGGTTACATCGGGGGCTTATCTACAGCATTACAGAATGGAATGCTGTAGATAATCCCCCGATGTCTATGCCGGCAGCTAATAGGGGATAAAAAGGGTGACAGATCCCTTTTAAGAGGTACACACCACTTTTAGGGGATATCAGGGACTTAAAAAAAATGTGCCTAAGCACTAACAGTCAGGTTGCCTGTTGTGGCCGGCGCCGCTCTCCACCAGCACAGACATCTGCTGGAGTCAAGGCAACAGAACAGTAGTTTCTCTTCCTGTTGACAGGGCGTGACTACTGGTGTCATGCTGATTGACATCGGCTTCCATTGGCTAATTGGGGGAAGCTAACTGTAAATTAGAATGATGTCAGTAGTCCCTCCCTGTTAACAGGAAGAGAAACTGCTGCTCTGTTGACAGGGAGCAGCCGAATCTCAGGCAGGATGACCGTCGCCGGGTACAACAGGCAGGTAGTTGCCTCTGTTAGCAACTACATGTCTTTTATTTTAAGGTCACGGATATCCCCTTTTATAAATTGGGTGCATCTTCTCAGTGGCGTGTGCCTCTGTGTGACTCGCAGGAAATGCTACTCCAGTCAAGGAGAAAAAAAAAAGTCACTTTAGCTGAATTTGATTGGAGGGCAAAGCCACACTGCAATACCACCCAGTTCCACACACTTTAGCAAAGTTGCTGCAAACTGGCTTGAAAACGCAAAAAGTTACAAAATTTCTGCACTACTTAAAAAAATGTGCAACTTTTCAAAGTGTTTAACTTTTCTGTTACTTTCAGGAATCGGCCCCTATCTTTTAATCTAGTTGCCTAAAAGCATATTCTAAAGCAAAGTCAATAAAAAATTTAATACTAGAGATGGGACCGTTCTGATTGGGTACACTTTGTGGCAGTGGGCTGGCTTTTCTGCGTTTTAATCAAAATAGTGTTAACTAAGAATTCTGTGTTAGTTACATGTACTATTACTATATGCATTTAATTACTAGAGGGCATTTGTTCTTTTATTTTTTATTATTTACATGTACTATTACTATGTATTGATTCACTTACATAATTCAGAATATTTTCTCATCTGTTTTTATCATGAGTTTTTTTCTCAATATGGATGCCCGGAGCTTATCTTAACCTGGGCATTTAGGGAATATGTTAGCAAGTCTGTTAGTATGTCATATTATACTGAATGATAGGTCTGATGTGCTTTATTTTTGTAGTATGCAACATAAGCCAAATCACCTCAGGGGTTTTGTTTAAAAAACCATATGATTTTATTTTAAATATTCATATAATGTAGGGATTCATGAAATAAGGCCGGAGAGCAGCCACAAACATACAAGAATAAAAATGTTAAATATTCATCTTAAAATCAAATATACCAACCGTTGGCTTTTCATTTCATTGTTTTCGGTCACTCTCACCACAAAATTTCTAGATTCATCCAGTTTCTCTTCAGGATCCTACAAAAAGAAATTATGTTATTATACTATTGTATAAAACTAGAGAGATTTCAGATTGTTTTGCAGTAGTAAAAAAGCAAGATATTTAATCACTTTAAAAAACAGAGTAACACTCAAAATAAAATAAAATACTGAAATAAAAAGGTTTCCTGAAAATGTATTCAACGTTATTTAAATTTAAGTAAAAAAAAAAAATAAACATAACTATCTGCAAGTTCTGACACAATTGTTTGTCGGAAAGGTCCATACAACAATTTTGGTTTTTTTACAATGCAAAAAGTGGACACACGAAATTTAAAAAATTCCTTCCAAAATGTTTGTTTAAAGAGTCACATAATTATTATGTTAGTAACAGTAAGGCCGGAATCACACTAGGTTTTTTTCTCGGCCGTATTGTACGTGTAAAGGAAAGCGCAGCATGCTGCGATTTGCACCGTATTACGCCCGAGACTCGCCAATGCAAATCTATGGGGGCGAGAAAAAAACAGATTACACACAGACCATACGTGTGACTTTCGAGAAATGCACACCACTGTTCTTTAGAAAAGCTGGCAATTCAGTGTGCAATACAGTAAAATCACACTGACAGGTTAATAAAGAATAGATAGAATACATGTATACACATAGTATAGGTATATATCATTGACACACACACATATATATATATATATTTATATTTCATAGAGATCTAGATAGCAGAATAGGTTAAAATTCAGTTTTCAGCATCTGTAAGAGACATGGTTTACATACTGTAAACCATTGCATATCCGTTAGATTTATATATGTCCCTCATTAATAATGTTAGCAGTGCATGTGTGTAAAATTTTGGAGCTATAGGTGTTAAAGGATTAATTCACTGAAAATATTGGCGTGGGCTCCCGCCCACATTTCTCCATCAGAGAGGGCAAGCCAGTGACTGAGGGCAGAAATTAATAGCCAAGAGAGGGACCATTGTTTTTGGGCCCCCCTGGTTAAAAAATCAGCTCCCAGCCACCCCAGAAAAGGAGCATCTGTAAGACGCGCCAATTCTGGCACTTACCTTCTCTCTTCCCACTGCTGTGTAGTGGTGGCATATGGGGTAATAAGGGGTTAATGTCACCTTGCTATTGTAAGATGACATTAAGCCTGGTTAATAATGGAGAGGTGTCAATAAGACACCTATCCATTATCAATCCGCTGGTCAGAAAGGGGTTAAAAAAATTATCACACATTAAGAAAAAAGACTTTTAATGAAATAAACACAATTTTTTCCATCTTTATTTCACTCCCAATCCAAGCAAAGCCATCGTTCTCCTGCAAAAAAATCCAAAATAAAAAAGCAACAATATCCATACCTGTCCACCGTACAGTCATGTCCCATGCCACAATTCATCGGAAGGGGTTAAATAGTTTACAACCGGGAGCGGTTGCTAATGTGACCAGCCTGGCTATAAACCATGGAGGAGTGACAGAGAATCTGCCTGCATAGCCTCCCCGCCTGACCGGAGATGAACTGTGACGTCAGCCTCACTGACTACCGCTGACATCACTGAGGCTGCGCAGACTCCATGCCTGACCTGAGGTGAACTGACAGCGTGGGAAAGTATTCAGAAACTTTCCCACACTAACCAGTTCATCTCCGGTCAGGCAGGGAGGCTAGGCAGGCAGCTTTTCCTTCATTCCCCGTGGTTTACAGTCGGGCCAGTCACATTAGCACCTCTCCCGGTCGTAAACTATGTAACCCCTTCAGATGGATTGCGGCGTGGGACATGACTGTATAGCAAACAGGTATGGATATTGTTGCTTTTTTTGGGATTTTTTTTACAGGAGAACGATGGCTTTGAATGGATTGGGCGTGTAATAAAGATGGAAAAAACTGTTTATTTCATTAAAAGTCTTTTTTCTTAATGTCTGTGTGTTTTTTTAACCCTTTGAGACAAGTGGATTAATAAAAGATAGGTGTCTTATTGAAACATCTCCATTATTAACCAGGCTTAATGTCATCTTACAATAGTAAGGTGACATTAACCCATTATTACCCCATATGCCACCACTACACGGCAGTGGGAAGAATGTGGGTAAATGCCGGAATGCGCCTTTTGTAGGGTGGCTGGGGCAGATTTTTTTTTAGCCAGGGGAGGCTCAAAAAAATGGTCCCTCTCTAGGCTATTAATATCTATTCTCAGTCACTGGCTTGCCCTCTCTGGCGGAGAAAATTGGGCGTGAGCCCACACCAGTTTTTCCGTGATTGAAATCCTTTAATTTAACACCTACTGCTCCAAAATTTTACACACACACTACAAACATTATTAGTGAGGGACAAATAAAAAAAAACCTGGATATGCAATGATTTACTGTATGTAAACCATGTCTCATATCCTGTCAGGTTCTGTCATGATTTTACAGATGCCGACAATTGATTTTTCACCTATTCTGCTATCTAGATCTCTAAGAAATATAAATATATATATATATATATATATATATATATATATATATTAGGGATTCAACTCGCTTAGGTGCGACGGGAGATAACCAGGAGGCGCGTTCCTTTTAAAAGTTCACAGAGATTATTGCTTCATAACCCATAACGCAGCACATAACACAAGGAATAGCCTTTAGCTCAGGCGAAAGCAAGCATAAACGTCCATGATTTCAGGCTCAGTCCTGGAGCCTCAGCAAACACAGGAGGCTTATCCGTCCTCACATACAGCCAATATCCACAGGCCTCACCGGGTCAGCAGCCTCAGCAAGTGGTCTTCAGGAAGGTAGAACACCTTCTTCCACCTATGCCTGTCGGGACCTTCCACATGGCTCAATCAGATCCATGCTCTCTCTCTCTAATGTGACCAACTCTGGGTACCTTATATGGTCCGTAGCCACGCCCAGCGGGTCACATGGCTATGACCTCATCACAGGTCCTTCAAGCATTCATACATATATACTTTATTATGACACTCTTAAACACACCCCTGGGTGGATTTGTAGATAGTTCTCACTGACACAGTGTAACAACAGCTCAGCAGTGCCTCTGCTGATCAGCACATAAGCAAGCCTTCATCTCAAGGCCACCTACCTTGAGATATATAACGATCCTTCAGCATCCTATATACATTACCACAATGGATATGACTGTAGGCCCGTCCTGGGACACCAAACAGCGCTCCCTAGCGGACATAGTGGTCACTGCACCACAATATATATAAACACAGGGTGGTCCAAAAGTAGGTAGACAATATGTGTAATAGGGTTATGAAGGGGGAGAAACAGCCTGTACAGAAAATAATAAACAACTTGTTGCTGAAACATTTGTTCAGAGTCCAAAAAAGTCCACCAGAAGAGTCTCTATAGTATTGGGAATTTCACGAGCTTCCATCATGCGAATCCTGAATTCTATTGGGTGGAAAGCTTATCGTCCACATCTAATTCATGGTTTACTGGAGGATGATCCAGACAGGCGGCTGCAATTTAGTGAAATTATGCTTAACGAAATTGAAAAAAATCCAGTAATTTTAAATAACATTACGTGGAGTGATGAAGCTTCTTTAAAATTAATCTGGCCATATTTACAGACATAATTGTATTTACTGGTATAATGAGAACATGCATTTAACATTAGAGCAACAACTAAATGAGCCTGGTGTCAATGTTTGGGGTGGTATTTCAAGTTTTGGTGTTTTTGGATCATTATTTTTTATGGAACAGTCACAGGAGATAAGTATCTCGAAATTCTAATGAATCAAGTTGTTCCTCAGTTACAGCAATAGCTTAATTCAAATGATCTTTATTTCCAACAAGATTGGGCCCCTCCACATTATTCAAAAATAGTCCGCGAGTATCTTGATGAAACATTTTCTAATAAATGGATTGGCCGAAGAGGCCCACTTGATTGGCCGACACGTTCACCAGACTTGATCCCAATGGATTTTTTCTTTTGGGGAGTACTCAAGGACAAAGTTTATAGTAGAAAACCAAAAAGTGTCAGTGATTTGAAAAATTACATAAGAGATGCATTTCAAGAAATTAATACCCAAAGAGACTTGTGCAAAAATGTTATTTTTGGTGAAGAATCAACAACAAGTGGGACACAATTGTGAAGTTGATCGAAATTTATTGGTTATTTTAAATTTTTTTGGGAAATTCAAAAAATGAAATGTGGGGCGTGCAGTATTTATTCGGCCCCTTTAATTTCAGTGCAGCAAACTCACTCCAGAAGTTCATTGTGGATCTCTGAATGATCCAATGTTGTCCTAAGTGACTAACGATGATAAATATAATCCACCTGTGTGTAATCAAGTCTCCATATAAATGCACCTGCTCTGTGATAGTCTCAGGGTTCTGTTTGAAGCATAGAGAGCATCATGAAGACCAAGGAACACAACAGGCAGGTCCGTGATACTGTTGTGCAGAAGTTTAAAGCCGGATTTGGATACAAAATGATTTCCAAAACTTTAAACATCCCAAGGAGCACTGTGCAAGCGATCATATTGAAATGGAAGGAGTATCATAACACTGCAAATCTACCAACTCGGCCGTCCCCCTAAACTTTCATCTCAAACAAGGAGAAGACTGATCAGAGATGCAGCCAAGAGGCCTATGATCACTCTTGATGAACTGCAGAGATCTACAGCTGAGGTGGGACAGTCTGTCCATAGGACAACAATCAGTCGTACACTGCACAAATCTGGCCTTTATGGAAGAGTGGCAATAAGAAAGCCATTTCTCAAAGATATCCATGCAACAAGTTTGCAACAAGCCACCTGGGAGACACACCAAACATGTGGAAGAAGGTGCTCTGGTCAGATGAAACCAAAATCAAACTTTTTGGCAACAATGCCAAATGATATGTTTGGCGTAAAGGCAACACAGCTCATCAACCTGAACACACCATCCCCACTGTCAAACATGGAGGTGGCAGCATCATGGTTTGGGCCTGCTTTTCTTCAGCAGGGACAGGGAAGATGGTTAAAATTGATGGGACGATGGATGGAGCCAAATACAGGACCATTCTTGAAGAAAACCTGTTGGAGTCTGCAAAAGACCTGAGACTGGGATGGAGATTTGTCTTCCAAAAAGACAATGATCCCAAACAAAGCTATATCTACAATGGGATGGTTCACAAATAAATGTATCCAGGTGCTAGAATGGCCAAGTCAAAGTCCAGACCTGAATCCAATTGAGAATCTGTGGAAAGAGCTGAAAACTGCTGTTCACAAATGATCTCCATCAAATCTCACTGAGCTCGAGCTGTTTGCCAAGGAAGAATGGGCAAGAATTTCAGTCTCTCGATGTACAAAACTGATAGAGACATACCCCAAGCGACTTGCAGCTGTAATCGCAGCAAAAGGTGGCGCAACAAAGTATTAAGTTAAAGGGGCCGAATAATATTGCACGCCCCACAGGCTGGAGTGGCAGCCTGTTACAGTAGCTCCTTCTTTGCTCTCCTTTTTTCTCTATTTTTTCTATTTTTCCATTCTCTTTTTTATTGTTACTCCAAAGGACATTGCACTATGGAAAACCATAAGAGGACCTGGACCTTTGATGGACTTTTTACCTTGTTTTTACTTGGATCTATTGCGTTGGGAAATCCAGGAACTGAAAAAGACCCTATTGTCTACTCCAGAGAAGCTATACTGCTGCTTAGGGATACAGCAAGGCAGCATGCTGCTAATAGACCAGAGGGCATTCTACCAGAAATAAGGAGGACAAAGAGAAGAGGTTGCAGAGCTGGAGCCCTCAGGAAAGCTAGAAGAAGGCGCTATAGACCTGCTCTTCCCTCCGTCATTATGGGCAATGTGAGGTCACTCGGGAATAAGATGGACGAACTGTCGGCGCTGACCAGACATCATCGGAAATTAAGTGAGTGCAGTATGTTGCTGTTTACAGAGACCTGGCTCACCGAAGGTACTCCGGACACTGTTGTCTCATTGGATGGCTTTAAACTCATTCGCGCGGACAGGACAAGGGAGAGCGGTAAGAGGAAAGGCGGAGGGCTGGCGATATTTGTGAATGATCGATGGTGTGACTCTAGGCATATCGTGGTCAAAGAGCAGACATGCTGTGAGGACACTGAGCTATTAGCTGTGGGCACGAGACCTTTTTATTTACCGAGGGAACTATCGCATGTAATCATGATAGCTGCATATGTCCCCCCTTCTGCGAAAGCTGATGCCGCCACTGAGGTCCTAGAATCCACAGTGAGCATGATGCAGTCCCTTCACCCCCAAGCACTCCTTCTGGTTTTGGGAGACTTCAATCATGTGTCTCCAGCATCCATACTACCCGGTTGCACACAGTATGTTACCTGCCTCACTAGAGACAACAAAATATTGGACTTGTTCTTTGCCAATGTGAGAGGGGCATATGCCTCGTCAGCCCTACCGCCCCTTGGAAGAACGGATCACAACCTAGTGCACCTCCAACCCATGTATAAGCCGCTTGTACAGAGAGAACCTGCTGTCACTCGCACAGTGAGGATATGGACTGAGGAGAGTGATGATGCTCTGAGAGACTGCTTTGAAACAACCACTTGGGATGTGCTGCAAGATTCCTATGGTGATGACATGGATGGTCTCACACACTGTATAACGGACAACATTAATTTCTGTGTAGACAACACGGTACCCACAAAAGTAGTGAGGTGCTTCTCTAACAATAAACCATGCATCAGCCCCGGAATAAAGGCTCTTCTCAAAGAGAAGAAGATGGCCTTCAGATCAGGTGACAAGGGCAGGCTGAGAGAGGTGCAGAAAGATCTGAAGAATCTAATCAGGCAGGGAAAGGCTAATTATAAGTGAAAGATTGAACTGAAATTGTCACAGAATAGGATTCATGAAGTCTGGGAGGGTCTAAAGTCTAAGGGTACTGTCACACTTAGCGATGTACCAGGGATATGACGCGGTCAGGATCGCTGGTACATCGCTAAGTGGTCGCTAGTGAGCTGCCACACAGGCAGATCTCACCAGCGACATCGCTGGGGACGGGGGTCGCTACTTACCTGTCACACTAGGCTATCCTGCGTCCTCCCGCCCGGCTCCACGCTCGTCGCTCGTCTCCCCACAGGAAGCCCAGCAGGAAGCTGACGACGAGAAACGGTCCAGGACGTTCTCGCGCGATCAGCGATAACCAGCAGGGGAGCATGTCGTAGGTAAGTATCAGACACAGCGATGTCGCTAGCAATATCGCTATAACGTCACAAGTTATAGTGATATTGCTAGCGATATCGCTTAGTGTGACAGGCCCTTTTATCTGGGCATAGACAGACTGTCTCCAGGATGGTTGTAGATAAAGAGGGGCTTAATGAACTTAATCTATTCTTTAACAGATTTAAGGCCCCGTCACACATAGCGATCTCGCTAGCGAGATCGCTGCTGAGTCACAAGTTTTGTGACACAACAGCGATCTCACCAGCGATATCCCTATGTGTGACAGCGATCAGCGACCGGCCCCCCTGCCGGTATCGGTGATCGCTCTTGGAAACCTCTGGACATTTCTTTCGTCGCTGATCTCCAGCTGGCCAGCACGCATCGCTGTGTGTGACAGGCGGGAGACCAGCGATCAGCGATAAAATAATAATGAAAAAAAAAAAAATATTACTATTCTCACCTTCCGATGTCCCGCGCAGCATTCCCGCCTCTCTCCACGCTCCGGTCCCAGTAATCCTTTGCAAGAATGACCGCGAGACTTCGCGATCCAGCGAGAACGGACGTCATCGCGGTAATTCTCGCAAAGGATTACTGGGACCGGAGCGTGGAGAGAGGCGGGAATGCTGCGCGGGACGTCGGAAGGTGAGAATAACAATATTTTTTATTTTAATTCTATTTTTGACATGAATCAGCGCTGAACACAGCGATGCCGCACGCGCGGCGTCGCTGTGCTAATCGCTGGTGAAGCTGTCTGTTTGACAGCTCACCAGCGATCACATAGCGATTCACCAGCGATCCTGACATGTTGATATCGTTGTCGGGATCGCTGGTAAGTCGCTTAGTGTGACGGGGCCTTTAATCACACACTGGCTGCTCCTGCCCCTGCATACCATTCACACCTATCTGCTACAATAACCTCACCCCCCTGCTGCAACTTGTCAACTGAGCCAGGGTCTGTTCTTCACAAGTACCCAGGTTGCAAAAGAACTGGATAAGATCAAAGTTTTGAAGGCTGCAGGTCCTGACGGCATCAGTGCAAGGCTAATCAGAACCTGCGGGCACCAGCTGAGTGAGATCATTACATATCTGTTCAATATGCGCCTGAGAATAGGTATAGTACCACAACTGTGGAAATTATCGTGTGTGGTACCAGTTCCGAAGAAACCTTATCCGAAAGACCTTAATGACTATAGACCTGTAGCATTGACATCACACCTGATGAAGGTACTAGAGAGATTGGTTCTCACACGTCTCCGTCCTCTAGTGAGCTCGGATATGGACCCTCTCCAGTTTGCCTACAGGCCGGAAATTTGGTGTGGATGATGCCATTATCCACCTTCTAGATAGGACTCTCGCTCACCTGGAGAAACCTGGGAACACTGTGAGAATAATGTTCTTCGATTTCTGTAGTGCTTATAATACCATACAGCCAGGTCTACTGAGAGACAAGCTGGGCCTTATTGGCGTGGACCTCCAACTCTCCACATGGATCCTTAACTACCTCACGAACCGACCTCAGTTTGTAAAGGTTCGGGACAGTGTGTCAGACACGGTGATCTGCAATACAGGGGCACCTCAAGGTACAGTTCTTGCCCCTTTTCTCTTCACACTGTACACTGCGGATTTTAAGTGCAACTCGTCTAGCTGCTACTTGCAGAAGTATTCTGATGACTCTGCAATAGTAGGCCTCATCACAGGAGGAGATGAAAGAGAGTACAGAGATACTAACCAAGCTTTTGTGGAGTGGTGTCAGAGGAACCACCTTAGGATTAATTCCGGGAAGACCAATGAATTGGTGGTGGACTTTCGCAAGGGAAAAAATCCACCAGTAGTGGTGAACATTCAGGGAAATGACATTGAGATAGTCGACAACTATAAGTACCTTGGTGTGATCCTCAATAATAAGCTTGACTGGGCCCATCACTTGGATGCAGTGTACAGGAAGGGCCACAGTAGGCTTTATCTGCTCAGAAGGCTGCATCCTTCTTCAACTCTGTTGTGGCATCAGTCATCTTCTTTGGTGTGGCGTGCTGGGGTAGTGGCATATCAACCAGGGACAGGAATAGGCTGGACAAACTGATTAGAAGGGCCAGCTCTGTCCTGGAATGCCCCCTTGATCCAGTTCAGGAAGTAGGCAACAGGAGGATACTGGCCAAGGTGAGCTACATGGTGCAGAATGATTCCCATCCCATGCATGAGACCGTGACAAAGATGTGCAGTACTGTCAGTGACCGGCTACTTCATCCTAAATGTGAGAGGGAGCGCTATCGAAAGTCCTTCCTTCCTGCTGCAGTTAGGCTGTATAACCAGCACTGTCCAAAACGGAGAACGACCCAAACAGTGAACTGATTGATCCAAAGTTGTGATAGTCCGGTTATATTTTTTTTTTCGTATATGTACCTACCTACTGTCAATGTAATGCCTTTATGCATCTGTATCTGTACTTGTTCCTGCCTTGCTGCTGTAATGCTCTGAATTTCCCCATGGTGGGACGATTAAAGGATTATCTTATCTTTCAGTTTTTGAATTTCCACAAAAATGTAAAATATCCAATAAATTTCATTCAACTTCACAATTGTGTCCCACTTGTTGATTCTTCACCAAAAATTTACACTTAATGTTTGAAGCATATGTGGGAAAAGGTTGAAAAGTTCCAGGGGGCTGAATACTTTTGCAAGGCACTGTATATATATACTATACATGTTTTTACAAATATTTGAGGCTATGGACACTTTATATGTCCATTTTGCAAGCCGGCGAGAAAATCTCGCTGTTCGCATCCTCGCATTCCCAACGGATGACATATGGATCACTGTTCAGGGAACATTTCTGCAATTCTCATCCGTAAAAACTGGACCGTATTTTTATACATTAAGTGTGACTCCGGCCTAAACTTAACAGAAAACTACAAAAAGGTAAAATCAACTTTTTCCTTAAAAAATCTGATGGCAAAAATATGGGTCTAAGGCAGTGGTTAGAGTTTATTTATTTTACTTCCATATAGGGAAGGTTCACACAAGCATACAGAAAAAATCAGTTTCGTCCAAATAATTTGGGTGATTTTTCTCTCACTTGTAATCCATGTGCAGTCCTTATCACGATTCATGATGCACATATACGGTAAAGAAATATCGGTATAGTACAATGTCAAAGATTTCACTTCTTACATTACATGAGTGATATCTATTGTAAATTCAACAATAGCTCAGAAATTAGAGAATCCTCGCAGCAGAGTGACTGCAGACTTTTTATTTTAGACCGGACAGTATAGTCCTCCATTCAGTATTATGGACACCACATAGCCCTCCATACAGTATTCTGGGCAGCACATAGACTTCCATACAGTATTATGGTCAGAACATAGTCCTCCATTCAGTATTATGGGCACCACATAGTCCTCCATACAGTATAATGACCTCACATAGCGCTCCATACAGTATAATGGGCCTCAGATACTACTCCATACAGTATAATGGGCCCTATATATTACTCCATTCAGTATAATGGGCCCCATTTATTACTCCACACAGTATAATCACCCCACATAGTGCTACATATAGTATAATGGGTCACATATATTGCTCTATACAGTATAATGGGCCCCACACAATGCCCCATACAGTATAATGGGCCTTATATACTACTCCATACAGTATAATGGGCCCTATATATTACTCCATACAATACAATGAGCCCCATTTATTACTCTACACCATATAATCGCCCACTATAGTGCTAAAATGGCCACATATATTGCTCTATACAGTATAATGGGCCCCATGTATTACTCTATACAGTATAATGGCCCCACAATGTGCTCCATACATTATAATAGGCCCCATAAATTGCTCCATACAGTATAATGAGCCCCATATATTATGCCACACAGTATAATGGCCCCACATATTGCTCTATACAGTATAATGGGCTCCATATTGTGCTCCATACAATATAATGGCCCCCATATATTGCTCCATACAGTATAATGGTCCCACATAGTGTTTCATAAAACTATAATGGCCCCATATACTACTACATACAGTATAATGGCACCACATAGTGCTCCATACAGTATAATGGCCCCAATTAGTTCTCCATACTATAGAATGGTCCCATGTAGTACAAAATAAATATTTAGTGGGAGTGCTTTTTTAAGCATACAAGATTTTTTTTTACTGTGGGCAAGACATGGAATCACAAGCATAAGTTGATATAGGTTAAAGATGTGTTGACTCACAATACACAGTGTTTACAGAACAGGGAAAGACGTTGCATCCATGTTTAAACCACAGATACTGAAAAACAGGATTCATATATGCAAAATCCTCCAGGTCCCTATAATAAACATAATTTTTGTCAGCATTCCTTTAGATGACAGTGATTGAAGGAAAGGGACCATTTACAAAGAAATCCAAGGAAAATTCATATTGGTTTGCTAAAAGTAGATAGACAGACACAATCCTTAACACTGAAATTGCAACACAAAGGACATGCTGTACGGTTCTGCAAATCGAGAAAGGTGTTGCTAAGATCTAGAAATTTCTGATCAAATTTTCAAGCAACTAGCACCAAGCTGTGATATGTAGAAAAGGCATAAAAGCCGGACTGGTATTTTTCTGCATGGGTCCTGGCAAATTGTACGTAGTTTTTTTGTGCATGATCTTTAGGAATGGCTTCCTCCATGAACAACACCCATACATGTCATTCCTCTGCAGAGTACACTAGATTATGTCACAGAAAACTCTCAGCCTGGATTGGGTTTCTATTTCTTTATTTAACTATAGTGAAATCGTATGTCAATTTTCTTCAACCCTTCTCACCAGAATACAATCCAGTTTAGGTGCTTTCGTGGGCGGCCTGAACATCTCTGTGAGATGATAGCAGTTCCATCTTTATTAAATGTTTGCATCACTTTTGCTACAGCATTCGAACTGTTGAAAAAGATTAGTGATCTTCCTGTAGCCTTCACCTTTCTTGTGTAAAGAAAACATTTTCTTTCTCAGGTCTAGTGACATTTCTCTTCCATGTGGTGCCACTGCTGACAGCATGAAATGAGGAGGGGTTTTCTTTGTTAAGTACTGCTCTTTTATAGTTAACTCTTTGCTGGACACCTGTCTAATGAATAATTAGACCTACCAGTTGTTGAATTCTTGCCAATTTAAATTTTGTAGTCTACACTTTAGCTTTTCTCCAAAGACTTTCAATGTGGTGTACCTATTTTTGCAACATCAATTAATTTTTTACGAAAAATTACTTTTTTGGGGGTGTGGAAAATAACAAATCTTACTACCAATCAATAACATATTTGCAGTATTTCATAGTATAGTAACCTATAGAAAATGTTGATTCTGAAAGTAAAGTAAAGAGTTTTCTGACAAATTTGTTGTGGTGTACTCATTTATGCTGAGCAATGTACGGTAGATACAGTCAAGCATGCATATGTATAAATCAATACTACATTTTAAGCAGACTTAAACAGGAAGAACTACACAAAATTTTATGGAATCAACACAAAATAAAATAAACTGTACAGCAATAATATGCATTTTAGCTTCTTGACTTTTATAGGTAGGCTGTACATTTCTGCTGGATAAAATGACTTTTTTTTTTATAACTAGTCATTATCCATGAAATGAAAAGTGTCCAACAGAAAAACAGCTCATTTAAAAAATGAACAAAAGCTAATATGACAAAACAGCGAGAAGGGAG
Organism: Dendrobates tinctorius; assembly: GCF_039654945.1. Classification (NCBI taxonomy): domain Eukaryota; kingdom Metazoa; phylum Chordata; class Amphibia; order Anura; family Dendrobatidae; genus Dendrobates; species Dendrobates tinctorius. Next base: position 44,596,267 of record NW_027361728.1, on the reverse strand, counting down.
TATTACAGAGAATAGATAAAATATTAACTTCCAAAACTAATAGTAGCTGATCAAATGCAGCCTAGCAGTGAGTCCATGAAAGTACATTGAAGAATTATGCTTGCTCAGTCGTGCATTTGCACTCTTGGTCTCTGACCCATTTAAACTTAAATTTTACTGGTGTAATACAAAAAGATCCAGACACATAGTAACCAAATAAGAAAAGAACTATAATAAATGTCAGAAAATTAAGAAGTAGCGTTGGCTTAGTGGTGACTCACATTAATGCATATTCCACCAGAGCAACTTAATAATGAACAGATAATATACAGTGATCCTTAACTTTGATGTGGGCTTATAGCAAATGTTAAGCTAAAAACTGAACGATAAGGTAGTATTTCTCTATGTCAATTCTTTCTATTAATTCAAACATCACTTTTCCTCTAACTAGACCTTGCTGAGGCATCAACTAGAAATTAAAAGATTTATTCAGGAATTCCCTCTGGGGCTTTAGGGGATCTCCTTCAGTATACCTGAGCCCAGAATGGCTCATATTAGGCTCCAAGGGCATATGTGTGTATAAAAAAAATAATTAAGGATTATAAAGCCATACTTTTCATTGCCTTTAACACTTAAGTGACATATATGCATATTTCCATAACATTTTAAAGTTTGATAGAAGTGGATGCATTATGCTTGTTCTCCCTGTATGATGCTGACCAATCATTGGCAGGCAGCAACATTCAGGAGAAAGAAATACATGCTCCACAATAGCTTAAGTTTCTCAGTGTGTGGGATATAATCACACAAATGTCTACTGTGCTCAAGCAACTTATAAGAGCTGTCATTTTATCTCAAACAGGAATAGCCTGCTCTGATCTCACTGCAGAGCAATTATTAATTGCCCTGAGTACAACAGATATAAGTGTGATTGCTGACACATCTCTGTACAGGCAGTGTGGAGTAGGGTCAGTACAGGACAGATGACACTTCTAGGATAGGAGGGGAGCTGGATTTGCAATGTGACACAGCTTAAACTAAGCTGTGCTGTCCTTTGCCTACAAGGATATTATCTGGAAGGTGTGAGTAACCTGTGCTTTATAATCTTGCAGAAGGTTGTATCAGATCAGGGGTGGGCAATTAAGTTTCCCGAGGGGCCACATGAGAGACCATGAATGTTGTGGAGGACTGAACAAATAGCTTGAAATTAATTCTACTCAATATTAATTGCATCACTTAATATTAAGCAGAATTAAGTATCGTGACACCACTATATATCTTTCAACCCAAGTACAGCCCCTTCTGTATATCGTATGAACCCCCCACAGCTTCCCTATATACAGCATGAGCCTCACACAGCCTCCCCATATACAGGATTAGCCTCACACAGCCTCCCCATATACAGCATGAGCCACACATAGCCTCCCCATAAACAGCATGAGCCTCACACAGCCTACTCCATATGCGGCACGAGCTCTAAACATCCTCCCCATATGCAGCATGAGCCCCACACAGCCTCCCATTATACAGCATGAGCCCCACACAGCCTCCCCATGTACAGCATGAGCCCCACACAGCCTCCCCATATACAGCATAAGCCCCACACAGCCTCCCCATATACTGCATGAGCCCCACACAACCTCCCCATATACTGCATGAGCCCCACACAGTCTCCCCACATACTGCATGAGTCCCACACAGCGTCTCTATATATTTCATGAGCCCCACTCAGCCTCCCTATATATACTGCAAGAGTTACACAGTTTCCCCATATACTGCATGAGGCCCCTACAGCTTTCCCACATTCTGTATGAGGCCCCCACAACCTCCCCATATACTGCATGAGCCCCATACAGCGTCGTTATATATTGCATGAGCCCCACAAAGCCTCCCTATACACTGCATGAGCCCCACACAGCCTTCCCTATATACTGCATGTGCCCCAAATAGCCTCCCTATATATACTGCATGAGCCCCACAGTCTCCCCACATACTGCATGAGCCCCCCCACAGCCCCCCATATATTGCATGAGGCTCCACACAGACTCCCATATACTGCATGAGCCCCCCCACAGCCCTCCCATATATTGCATGAGCCCCACACAGCCTCCCTATATATACTGCATGAGCCCCACACAGTCTCCCTATATATACTGCATGAGCCCCACACAGCCTCCCTATATATACTTCATGAGCCCCTCAGTCTCCCCATATACTGCATGAGGCTCCACACAGCCTCCCCATATACTGCATGAGGCCCCCCAAAGCCTCCCCATATATTGCATGAGCCCCACACAGACTCCCTATATAATGCATGAGCCCCATACAGCCTCCCCTATATATACTGCATGAGCCCCACACAGCCTCCCTATATATACTGCATGAGCCTCACACAGCCTCCCTATATATACTGCATGAGCCCCACACAGTCTCCCTATATATACTGCATGAGCCCCACACAGCCTCCCTATATACATACTGCATGAGCCACACACAGCCTCCCTATTATACAGCATGAGCCCCACAGTTTCTCCACATACTGAATGAGGCCCCACCCAGCCTTCTCATATACTGCATGAGCCCCACACAGCCTCCCTATATATTGCATGAGCCCCACACTGCCTCCCTATATACACTGCATGAGCTCCACACAGACTCACCATGTGAAGCATGTCACCCCCATAGCCTCCCCATGTTCTGTATGTCCCTACCATAGCATTCCCATGTTCTGCATGACAGCTCCATAGCCTCCCCATGCACAGCATATCACTCCCATAACCTCCCAAAGCGCAGCACGATGCCCCCATAGCCTAACCATGTGCTACATGTCTTCCCATAGCATCCCCATGTGCTACGTCACCCCTATAGCCTCCTCATGTGCTACATGTCACTCGCATAGCCTCCCCATGTTGTGCACGACAGCCCCATAGAATCCCCATGTGCTGCATGTCACCCCCATGGACTCCCCATGTGCTGCATGTCACCCACATGGACTCCCAATGTGCTACATGTCATCTCCATAGAATTCGCATGTGCTGTCTGGCATCCCATATAATCCCCATGTGCTGCATGTCACCCTCATAGAATCCCCATGCTCTGCATGTCACCCCCATAGAATTTCCATGTGCAGCATGTCACCCCCATAGAATCCCCATGTGCTGTATGTCACCCCCATAGAATCCCCATGTGCTGTATGTCGCCCCCCATAGAATCCCCATGTGCTGCATGTCACCCCCATAGAATCCCCATGTGCTGCATGTCACCCCCATAGAATCCCCATGTGCTGCATGTCACCCTCATAGAATCCCCATGCTCTGCATGTCACCCCCATAGCCTCCCCATGTGCTGTATGTCACCTCCATAGAATCCCCATGTGCTGTATGTCCCCCCATAGAATCCCCATGTGCTGTATGTCACCCCATAGAATCCCCATGTGCTGTATGTAACCCCCCATAGAATCCCCATGTGCTGCATGTCACCCCCATAGAATCCCCATGTGCTGCATGTCACCCCCATAGAATCCCCATGTGCTGCATGTCACCCTCATAGAATCCCCATGCTCTGCATGTCACCCCCATAGCCTCCCCATGTGCTGTATGTCACCTCCATAGAATCCCCATGTGCTGTATGTCCCCCCATAGAATCCCCATGTGCTGTATGTCACCCCATAGAATCCCCATGTGCTGTATGTAACCCCCCATAGAATCCCCATGTGCTGTATGTCACCCCCATAGAATCCCCATGTGCTGCATGTCACCCCCATAGAATCCCCATGTGCTGCATGTCACCCCCATAGAATCCCCATGTGCTGTATGTCACCCCCATAGAATCCCCATGTGCTGTATGTCACCCCCATAGCCTCCCCATGTGCAGCATGTCACCTCCATAGCCTCCCCATGTGCTGCATGTCACCCTCATAGAATCCCCATGTGCAGCACGTCACCCCCATAGCCTCCCCATGTGCTGTATGTCACCCCCATAGAATCCTCATGTGCTGCATGTCACCCCTCATAGAATCCCCATGTGCAGCATGTCACCCCCATAGAATCCCCATGTGCTGCATGTCACCCCCATACAATCCCCATGTGCAGCATGTCACCCCCATAGAATCCCCATGTGCTGTCTGTCACCCCCATAGAATGCCCATGTGCTGCATGTCACCCCCATTGAATCCTCATCTGCTGTCTGTCACCCCCATAGAATCCCCATGTGATGTATGTCACCCCCATAGAATCCCCATGTGCTTTATGTCACCCCCATAGAATGCCCATGTGTTATATGTCAGCCCCATAGAATCCCCACGTGCTGTCTGTCACCCCCATAGAATCCCCATGTGCTGCATGTCACCCCCATAGAATCCCCATGTGCTGTCTGTCACCCCATAGAATCCCCATGTGCTGCATGTCACCCCCATAGAATCCCCATATGCTTTCTGTCACCCCCATAGAATCCCCACGTGCTGTCTGTCACCCCCATAGAATACCCATGTTCATACACATAAAAAAAAAACACCACATACTCACCTCGGTCCTGCTCCCTGGCGCTCTGCTCCTCGCTCTGCCTCCGGTGTACTGACTCTCTGGTGGTACACAGGTGACGCGATAAGATGACGTCATCACATCAGCTGTTTCACACGCTGATTGGTGGAGTAAGTGGCCGGAGGCACCTCCTCCACCAATGCTGACTGCGCCTAGGGAGACAACGGAGAGTGCCAGGACCTCTGGTTTCCAGCCCCACGGTAGTCGCAGGCCGGACTGAGACAGCTAGAGAGCAGGATGTGGCCCGCGGGCCGTACTTTGCCTAGGTCTGTATCAGATGATCAGTGCTGTATCATTGCATCCCATAATCTGAGAAACCTGTTCTAAGCTATTGTGGGGGGCATGTTCTTTTTCTGCTGTGTAGCTGCCTACTTATGATTGATCAGCAATACACCCCCCTTCCCCCATGAAAACTATCTGATAACACCCACTTTACCTTAACAAAAGTTATCTCAAATACTTTGTAAATATCTCTGCAATGGAGAGGCAAAAATAAAACAAACAAAAAATGGGACATCATAGTTTCCTCTCCCAAAGGTGGCCACCATATCAACCTCTGATGCAGCAACAGGGATTGGGGAGCAAGTCAGGAATAGTATGGCGGAAGGTAGGGAGGAGGATTTGTGTATTAGTGTCCATTTTTTACTACTTAAAAAATTCCTTAAATGTTTCCATAATACCAAGCTAATACACTTAATACTTACAGCAAATTGTGTGTATGTCCAAATAGGTAATGGTGGATATTTCATCATTACAGCAAATTGTAATGAATGAAACACATTACTTTAACAACTGTACTATCAATCAATAGCTTCATAAAAATAAGATATAATTCCTTAGAGCAAGAGCTATGATATTAACATGAAATACTAATCAATTTAATGTGAAAATTATAAGTAAATAATTAGCCTCTAAACACAAAGAGCGATTCACTCCAAGGTCCCAAACACTACTCACATTCTTACCTGCCACTTGAAATTGATATTATAACTTTGTTTCACTTTATAGTGATTGATGAATGCATAGTAAATGAATAAAGTGGATTACAGAACACGAGAGGAAGGCAAACACCTTCACATTAACTGCAGCTAATTTTGTCACTGTTTCCCAAATTAATTTTAAATGGATTGTTACATCAAAATATTGACAAGGTAAAATTATCCTATACATAGAGATTCAAAAAGGAAAGTTTTAAAACTGAAAGAGCATTCCACCCTTCCAAATAAAAACCACCCACAGAAACTGAAAGATAACCTATTATTTCTTTCTTTTTTTTATTTATTTCACTTATGTTGCGCCTTTTTGCATCATCGTCTCCATTGGCGCTCACAATATACGGTAAATTCCCTATCAGTATGTCTCTGGAATATTAGAGGAAACCGAATATAAACTGCATGCAGATGTTGTTCTCGGAGGGATTTGGAGTCGGAACCCCAGCGCTGCAAAACAACATTGCCAACCACTGAGCCACCGAGCTTCCTCTTTTCACCTCTGGAGAAACATCATAAAGTAATGGGAGAGCAAAATATGAAATTTTTCCAAGATATAGAATGTATAATGAGGAGAACTGCAATGTTTTCTCTTCAAATTACTGATAAATAACATAGTAACATAGTTATTAAGGTTGAAGGAAGACTTTAAGTCCATCTAGTTCAACCCATATCCTATCCTAACTTGCCCTAACATGTTGATCCAGAGGAAGGAAAAAAAAACCCATGTGGCAAACAGTAAGCTTCACATTGGGGAAAAAAATTCCTTCCCGACTCCACATACGGCAATCAGACTAGCTCCCTGGATCAACGCAATATTAAGGAAACTAGTGTATATAAACTGTAATATTATACTTTTCAAGAAAGGCATCCAGGCCCTTCTTAAATTTTAGTAGGGAATCACTCATTACAACATCATATGGCAGAGAGTTCCATAGTCTCACTGCTCTTACAGTAAACAATCCGCGTCTGTGAGTATGCTTAAACCTTCTTTCCTCCAGACATAGAGGATGCCCCCTTGTCCCCGTCACAGGTCTAAGAGTAAAAAGATCATTAGAAAGGTCTTTGTATTGTCCCCGCATATATTTATACATTGTAATAAGATCACCCCTAAGCCTTCGATTCTCCAAACTAAATAACCCCAAGTGTAATAACCTGTCTTGGTATTGCAGACCCCCAGTTCCCTAATAACCTTGGTTGCTCTTCTCTGCACCCGCTCCAGTTCAGCTATGTCTTTCTTATACACCAGAGACCAGAACTGTACACTAGAGTTGAGCGACTTTTGTTTTTTTAGGGTCGCGTTTCGTTTCGTGAAACCCGACTTTTCCAAAAGTCGGGTCGAGCAAGATCGTCCGATTATAGGGAAAAGTCGGGGTTGTCCCGAAACACGAAACCCAATGTAAGTCAATGGGGAATAAAAGTCGGCAGTGAGAGGAGGACAGGAAACACACCTACAGTGCCCATTTGAATGCCAAAAGCATCAATTCTTCTTTCTTAAGCTTGTCAACCTTAATTAACTTCATAATACAAGTTACGCACTGAAAAATGGGGGTTATTTGGCTACAAACTGTGGGGGGGAGGGCTGGCTCCAGGTTTTCATGTGCCCTGGGCGAAAGAGTGCCCCTTTAACACATACCACAACTTATCATGCTCCGATAGGGCAGAGAAATAGCGGTATAGTACAATGAAAAATACCTCACTTTTTACATCTCATGACGAGGCCCATCTATTTCTCCATACAGAATCATTGGTCCCATATAATGTTTGAAACAGTATATGATGAGCTCCACATAATGCTACAGTATATGTTGGTCCCCATGGATGAAGCTCCACTGTCTTATGGGCCCAAATAATGCTCCAAACATAATGGGTCCCATTTCTAATGCTCTAGTGTATAATGGGCCCTGTAAATGCTGCTCCAGTGTCTGATGTCCACCTTTGGAATGTTCCAGTGTATGGTGGGCCCCATCTATCATTCTCCAGAGTATAGTGCTCCCCAAAAATTGCTGTCCCAACATTGAAAACAATCAAATAAGTCTCCTTGCTAGGGAATCCCTGTACTTGTCTGGACAGGTGCTGTAGCTTGCTTAACAGCTCGCCAGCCGTTCTCACGCCCAGTATGGATTACACGTGATTGCACAAAGGTGAGAAAGGGTACCGTATCCCCAGATAACATGTATGGATAGCGTACACATTCAAAATATATGTCTCAGGAGGCAGGCTCAGACGGTGTTAGGCCCAGTATGGATTGCACGTGATTGCACAAAGGTTAGAAAGGGTACCGTATCCCCGGATAACATGTATGGATAGCGTACACATTCAAAATATATGTCTATACAGCATGAGGCAGGCTCAGACGGTATTAGGCCCAGTATGGATTGCACGTGATTGCACAAAGGTTAGAAAGGGTACCATATCCCCGGATAACATGTATGGATAGCGTACACATTCAAAATATATGTCTATACAGCATGAGGCAGGCTCAGACGGTGTTAGGCCCAGTATGGATTGCACGTGATTGCACAAAGGATAGAAAGGGTACCGTATCCCTGGATAACATGTATGGATAGCGTACACATTCAAAATATATGTCTATACAGCATGAGGCAGGCTCAGACGGTGTTAGGCCCAGTATGGATTGCACGTGATTGCACAAAGGTTAGAAAGGGTACCGTATCCCTGGATAACATGTATGGATAGAGTACACATTCAAAATATATGTCTCAGGAGGCAGGCTCAGACGGTGTTAGGCCCAGTATGGATTGCACGTGATTGCACAAAGGTTAGAAAGGGTACCGTATCCCCGGATAACATGTATGGATAGCGTACACATTCAAAATATATGTCTATACAGCATGAGGCAGGCTCAGACGGTGTTAGGCCCAGTATGGATTGCACGTGATTGCACAAAGGTTAGAAAGGGTACCGTATCCCTGGATAACATGTATGGATAGCGTACACATTCAAAATATATGTCTATACAGCATGAGGCAGGCTCAGACGGTGTTAGGCCCAGTATGGATTGCACGTGATTGCACAAAGGTTAGAAAGGGTACCGTATCCCTGGATAACATGTATGGATAGCGTACACATTCAAAATATATGTCTCAGGAGGCAGGCTCAGACGGTGTTAGGCCCAGTATGGATCGCACGTGATTGCACAAAGGTTAGAAAGGGTACCGTATCCCTGGATAACATGTATGGATAGCGTACACATTCAAAATATATGTCTCAGGAGGCAGGCTCAGACGGTGTTAGGCCCAGTATGGATTGCACGTGATTGCACAAAGGTTAGAAAGGGTACCGTATCCCTGGATAACATGTATGGATAGCGTACACATTCAAAATATATGTCTCAGGAGGCAGGCTCAGACGGTGTCAGGCACAGTATGGATTTGACGGCCCAGATTACACAGCGGAGGAGCAGGGAGAGGTAAAGATTGCAAATGCTGGGGCCCTGCCCAAGCAAGGGGGACCCACTCGTGGGCGTCGGTACTGGCACTGGGCCCCTCATAGTACAGCGGTGTGTCTGACGGCGGGTGTGCACCACCACCGTCAGAGACACTTGATTGCACTATGAGGGACCCTGTGCCAGTGCCCGCGCCCAAGAGTCGGCCTACCCACCTGTCCAGGGCAACGGCACTCGCACGGTGTCGTGCGGTAGGTGGTGACCCCGGCCATGGGGGGGGAGGCAGCACAGTTAGGGAGTTTTAGAAAGTGGCATATGTTGATGTTGGACATTCAGCTGATGCAAAAGGCGAAATAGGTGAAGTACCAGGAAGAGGTGGACCAAAGCAAGCCATTTTTCTGTCACCCTATGTGTCATCAGGGGAAGGTGGGACAAAATCCTTGGAAACCCATGCGTGGTTCATTTTAATGAAGGTTAGATCATCCACATTTTGGGATGACAGACGGGTCCTTTTTTCTGTCAGGATTGATCCAGCTGCACTGAAGACTCTTTCCGATAGCACACTTGCAGCTGGGCAAGCGAGCTCCTGTAAGGCATATTGGGCCAATTCAGGCCAGGTGTCCAGTTTAGCGGCCCAATAGTCAAAGGGGAATGACCTGTGTGGGAGAACATCGATATGGGAGGAAAAGTAGTTTGTTACCATAGTTGACAACTGCTGTCTCCTGTCACTTTCCATCGATGCAGTATTACCAGTTGTGTGAGCGGTATTTGAAAAATCAGTCCACAACATTGTCATGAAACCCCTGTCTCCAACGCCACTTCTGCTGTGTGCACCACGAACACCTCTGCCAAGCTGCCCCCGGCCCGTACGGCTCGTGTGAGAACCATCACCGCTGCTGTGTGCTGGGAATGCCTCAAGCAACCGATTTACCAGAGTTGCTTGTTTATTAGCCAATATTAGGTCAAGGTTCTCCTGTGGCATGATGTTTTGTAATTTGCCTTTATAGCGTGGATCCAGGATGCTGGCCAACCAGTAGTCGTCATCGTTCATCATTTTGGCAATGCGGGGGTCCCTTTTTAGGATCTGCAAGGCATAATCTGACATGTGGGCCAATGTTCCCGGTGTCAATGATGCACTGCGAGTGCTGGGTGGAGGAGCACTTTCTGGCAAATCCACATCCCTCCAGTCACGCACAAACCCTGTACCAGACCTTGCCACGCCAACATTTTCACTTGCCCCACGAGATGCATCCTCCTCCCCTAAGTAATCATCCCCATCATCCTCCTCCTCCTCCTCTTCTTCCTCCACCTCGTCCAGGAGAGGTCCCTGAGCAGACAGTGGCTGAATGTCATCAAGGATTCCCTCCTCCTCTTCCTCCTCATCAACATTGGCTGCAGACGCCTGCTCCTTAAGGTGCGTCAAAGTTTGCATGAGCAGACGCATAAGTGGGATGCTCATGCTTAGGATGGCGTCGTCTGCGCTTACCAGCCGTGTGCATTCCTCAAAACACTGAAGGACTTTACAAAGGTCTTTCAGCTTCGACCACTGCACACCTGTCAACTCCATGTCTGCTCTCAAAGTGCCTGGCCGTGTATCCTCCCACAAATGCATTATGGCCTGCCTCTGCTCGCACAGCCGCTCCACCATGTGCAGGGTGGAGTTCCACCTTGTTGCAATGTCGATAATGAGGCGGTGGTTGGGAAGGTGGAGCAATTGCTGCAGCTTCTGCATACGAACGGAGTGTACAGGCGACCGGCGGATGTGTGCGCACAGTCTTCGCACCTTCTGGAGCAGGGCTGTTAACTCCGGATAATTTTTGAGGAAGCACTGCACCACCAGGTTCAAGGTGTGAGCCAAGCAAGGTATGTGGCTGAGTTTTGAAAGGGCTATGGCTGCCACAAAATTACGGCCGTTATCACTAACTACCTTGCCTGCCTCAAGATGTACACTGCCCAGCCATGACTCAGTTTGTCGCTTCAAGTACTCGGCCAGCACCTCGGCGGTGTGTCTGTCGCCCAAACACATCATCTGCAACACAGCCTGCTGACGCTTTCCACTAGCTGCTCGATAGGGGGACACATCGTGTGCAACAGTGGCAGCTGCAGATGGAGTGCTCGTACGACTGCGCTCTGTGGACGAGCTTTCGCTTCTGGAGGAGGTGGAGGAGGAGGAGGGTCGAACGCCTACAGCCAACTGTTTCCTATACCGTGGGCTAGGCAGCACTGTCCCACCACCGCTGTCCCCTGTGGACCCTGCATCCACCACATTAACCCAGTGCGCAGTGATGGACACGTAACGGCCCTGGCCATGCCGACTGGACCATGCATCAGTTGTGAGGTGCACCTTTCCGCTCACTGACTGCTTGAGTGCATGGACAATGCGGTCTTTCACATGATGCTGGAGGGCTGGGATGGCTTTGCGAGAAGAAGTGGCGACTGGGTAGGTCATAGCGTGGTACTGCATAGGCCATGAGTTCGCGGAAAGCTGTGCTTTCCACCAACCGAAAGGGCATCATCTCAAACGAGATTAGTTTGGCAATGTGGGCGTTCAAACCCAGTGTACGCGGATGAGAGACTGAGTACTTTCTTGACCTACTCATAGTGTCTGGGAGGGTGAGCTGGACTTGAGAGCTGCATATGGTGGAAGTAGCGGTGGACAGGCGGACTGAGAGAGGGTTGATGATGGTGATGGAGTTGGTGTTCTTTCTGATGGCCTAGAATCAGTCTTTCGTTGATATAACAGTGGGATTCCCTGACTGCTGTGCCCTTGCAACGACACCTCAACATTTGCTGCTGTGCTAACCGGTGGGCTTACAGTGGGGGAAACAATGTAGCGTTGCTGACTACCTTCGTTGTGATCAGTTGCACATGTGGCACTTGAGGTTTGGTGTTGTGTCCACGCTTGCAAGTGCATGCTGGTTAAATGTCTAAGCATGCAACTGGTATTCAAATTTTTCAGATTTTTCCCTCGGCTAAAGGTCTTTGCGCACTTCTTACAGATAACCTTGGCCTGATCATGAGGATTTTGTTCAAAAAAGTGCCACACTGCACTCTTCCTACTTTGGCAGACATTTTGCGGCCTAGCACGCTGTGATCTTTTGACCCTCTGGACAAGCTGTCCAGCAACTCTTTTGATGTTTGGAACCTGTCTTTGGAGTGCTCCGGGCCTGCCAGATAACAGCTGTTGCGATGTCGATGTCTGCTGTGGATGCTCCTCATCTGAGCTATTGGAAGCAGCACCCTCTTCCCCCAATGGATGCCAATCTGGGTCAACAACTGGGTCATCCATCACCTCCTCTTCTATGTCATGTGCACCTTCCTCTGTGTCACCGTGTATGGTGGTATAGTGTGCGGGAAGGGGCACCTGAGTCTCATCAGGGTCAGAATCTGGCTCTGTACACTGCGAGGACCATGTAGTGCTCTGAGTGAATGTACCAGCAGAATCATCCATCAGCGGCTGTGCATCAGTGCACTCCATGTCAGATTCATCTTGGCCTGGGTAATTCACCATTTCACTTGATAATCCAGGCATGGTATGTGAAAACAGCTCCATGGAGTAATCAGTAGTATGGCCTGCGTCATCCTTCAATCTTGGTTGGGGTGAAGGACACAAGGAAAGGTGTGGTTCATGAACATGAGCCTCCAATGACGACTCAGTGCTTTTACTTTTTACAACTGAAGAAGAGGAGGCGATAGAGCTGGAGGCTGAGTCAGCAATATAAGACAAAACTTTTTCCTGATGCTCTGGCTTTAAAAGCGGTTTGCCAACTCCTAGAAAACTAAGCGTTCGAGGCCTTATGTAGCCAGACGATGACGCAGGCTCAACACCTCCTGCATTCGGTCCTATTTTGCTCTTGCCACTACCATCAGATCCACCACCAACACCATCATTACCAGCTGCCAACCCCCGCCCAATTCCACGGCCTCTTCCACCAGCCTTCCTCATTTTTGGTAGAAATGTAGACAAAATCCAACAAACTATATAGTATGTAAAACAAGGTGTCTATAGGACAGGGGAGATTTTGAATTTCTGCACACACTTTTGGACGCTGGACACTTTTGGATTGTGTGAGGCCCACTGATATCTGAGCGCTATGTGACAGGCTCGATGGCACAGCTGTGACCTAAGTGACTAGAGAATAAGTGAGATTTTGAATCTCTGCACACACTTTTGGACACTGGACACTTTTGGATTGTGTGAGGCCCACTGATATCTGAGCGCTATGTGACAGGCTCGATGGCACAGCTGTGACCTAAGTGACTAGAGAATAAGTGAGATTTTGAATCTCTGCACACACTTTTGGACACTGGACACTTTTGGATTGTGTGAGGCCCAATGAATATCTGAGCGCTATGTGACAAGCTCGATGGCACAGCTGTGACCTAAGTGACTAGAGGATAAGTGAGAGTTTGAATCTCTGCACACACTTTTGGACACTGGACACTTTTGGATTGTGTGAGGCCCAATGAATATCTGAGCGCTATGTGACAAGCTCGATGGCACAGCTGTGACCTAAGTGACTAGAGAATAAGTGAGATTTTGAATCTCTGCACACACTTTTGGACACTGGACACTTTTGGATTGTGTGAGGCCCAATGAATATCTGAGCGCTATGTGACAGGCTCGATGGCACAGCTGTGACCTAAGTGACTAGAGAATAAGTGAGATTTTGAATCTCTGCACACACTTTTGGACACTGGACACTTTTGGATTGTGTGAGGCCCAATGAATATCTGAGCGCTATGTGACAAGCTCGATGGCACAGCTGTGACCTAAGTGACTAGAGGATAAGTGAGAGTTTGAATCTCTGCACACACTTTTGGACACTGGACACTTTTGGATTGTGTGAGGCCCAATGAATATCTGAGCGCTATGTGACAAGCTCGATGGCACAGCTGTGACCTAAGTGACTAGAGAATAAGTGAGATTTTGAATCTCTGCACACACTTTTGGACACTGGACACTTTTGGATTGTGTGAGGCCCAATGAATATCTGAGCGCTATGTGACAAGCTTGATGGCACAGCTGTGACCTAAGTGACTAGAGGATAAGTGAGAGTTTGAATCTCTGCACACACTTTTGGACACTGGACACTTTTGGATTGTGTGAGGCCCAATGAATATCTGAGCGCTATGTGACAAGCTCGATGGCACAGCTGTGACCTAAGTGACTAGAGGATAAGTGAGAGTTTGAATCTCTGCACACACTTTTGGACACTGGACACTTTTGGATTGTGTGAGGCCCAATGAATATCTGAGCGCTATGTGACAAGCTCGATGGCACAGCTGTGACCTAAGTGACTAGAGGATAAGTGAGAGTTTGAATCTCTGCACAAACTTTTGGACACTTTTGGATTGTGTGAGGCCCAATGAATATCTGAGCGCTATGTGACAAGCTCGATGGCACAGCTGTGACCTAAGTGACTAGAGAATAAGTGAGATTTTGAATCTCTGCACACACTTTTGGACACTGGACACTTTTGGATTGTGTGAGGCCCAATGAATATCTGAGCGCTATGTGACAGGCTCGATGGAACAGCTGTGACCTAAGTGACTAGAGAATAAGTGAGATTTTGAATCTCTGCACACACTTTTGGACACTGGACACTTTTGGATTGTGTGAGGCCCAATGAATATCTGAGCGCTATGTGACAAGCTCGATGGCACAGCTGTGACCTAAGTGACTAGAGGATAAGTGAGAGTTTGAATCTCTGCACACACTTTTGGACACTGGACACTTTTGGATTGTGTGAGGCCCAATGAATATCTGAGCGCTATGTGACAAGCTCGATGGCACAGCTGTGACCTAAGTGACTAGAGGATAAGGGAGATTGGATTGCTTTTAAAAAAGCAGTTTGCGGAGCAGTGGGTAAACAGCAATGCCAGCCTGTCAGGAAGCCTTAAAAGGCAGCCCAACAACCAACACCACTGATACACCACTATATAGCCTCCCCTTGCACTGCACACACAGTGACTGGTGTGTTGTGCAGGCCAAATTGCTATCAGCAGCAGAAGCAGTTTTTTTTTCTTCTCAGCAGGACAAAAAAAAAAAATTGGGATTGCTTTTAAAAAAGCAGTTTGAGGCCCAATGAATATCTGAGCGCTATGTGACAGGCTCGATGGCACAGCTGTGACCAAAGTGACTAGAGGATAAGGGAGATTGGATTGCTTTTAAAAAAGCAGTTTGCGGAGCAGTGGGTAAACAGCAATGCCAGCCTGTCAGGAAGCCTTAGAAGGCAGCCCAACAACCAACACCACTGATACACCACTATATAGCCTCCCCTTGCACTGCACACACAGTGACTGGTGTGTTGTGCAGGCCAAATCGCTAGCAGCAGAAGCAGTTTTTTG
Source organism: Dendrobates tinctorius (assembly GCF_039654945.1). NCBI lineage: Eukaryota > Metazoa > Chordata > Amphibia > Anura > Dendrobatidae > Dendrobates > Dendrobates tinctorius. Next base: position 44,581,001 of record NW_027361728.1, on the reverse strand, counting down.
GTCTTCTTCCCTGCCTAACGCTCTCCCTACAGAATCAGCAGCAACCTCTCCCTATACTGAGATCGGCAGAAGTAAGATGGCGGTCGGCGTGCACGCCCTTTTATACCCCCTGTGACGCCCACCAAAGCAAGCCAATCACTTGCATGCCCTTCTGAAAGATGGTGGTGACCCGTGCCTATGTCATCACGTTGCCCACAGTGTCCGTGGATCCTGATTGGCTGAAAAAGAGCGCAAAACAAACTTTTGAAACGCGACTTTGGCGCGTAAGTCGCCGACCTCGTGGCCGACCTCATCCTAGGGTCGGGTTTCGTTTCATGAAACCCGACTTTGCCAAAAGTCGGCGACTTTTGAATTTTTTCGACCCGTTTCGCTCAACTCTACTGTACACAGTATTCTAAGTGTGGTCGCACTAGTGACTTATATAGAAGTAAAATGATGTTCTCCTCATGAGCATCTATGCCTCTTTTAATGCATCCCATTATTTTATTTGCCTTTGCAGCAGCTGCCTGACACTGGCCACTAAATGTGAGTTTGTCGTCCACCCATACACCCAGGTCTTTTTCAGTGACAGTTTTGCCCAGTGTTTTACAATTAAGCACATAATTATACATCTTGTTCGTTCTACCCAAGTGAATGACCTTACATTTATCCCCATTAAAGCTCATTTGCCATTTATCAGCCCAAGCTTCTAGTTTACATAAATCCTCCTGTAATATAAAATTGTCCTCCTCTGTATTGATTACCCTGCAGAGTTTAGTGTCATCTGCAAATATTGAAATTCTACTTTCTATGCCCCCTACAAGGTCATTAATAAATATGTTAAAAAGAAGCGGGCCCAAAACTGACCCCTGTGGTACCTCACTGCTAACCGTGACCCAGTCCGAGTGTGCTCCATTAATAACCATCCTTTGTTTCCTATCCCTGAGCCAGCTCTTAACCCACCTACACATATTTTTCCCCTATCCCCATTGTTCTCATTTTATGTATCAACCTTTTGTGTGGCACCGTTTCAAAAGCTTTTGAAAAGCCCATGTACACCACGTCCACTGCATTCCCTTGGTCCAGTCCTGAACTTACCTCTTCATAAAAGCTTATCAGATTAGTCTGACAGGAACGGTCCCTTGTAAACCCATGTTGATATTGGGTCATGAGGTTATTCTTCTCCAGATACTCAAGTATAGTATCTAGAGTTGAGCGATACCGTCCGATACTTCAAAGTATCGGATCGGAATGGATCGGCCGATCTTAAAAAAAAGTATCGGTATCGCCGATTCCGATACCGGAAGTCCCATTCAAGTCTATGGGACTTCCGGTATCGGAATAAGAAAAACCCTGTTTTTGCCTTGTACAGCTTCTCTGGGGTCTGTACGGGCCTTTCGAGGGGCTGTGCCGGCCTGCCAGGGGGTCTGTGCAGGCTCCGGTGGTCTGTGCCGGCCTGCCGGGGGGCTGTGCCGGCCTGCCGGTGGTCTGTGCAGGCTCCGGTGGGCTGTGCCGGCCTGCCGGGGGGCTGTGCAGGCTCCGGGGGGCTGTGCCGGCCTGCCGGGGGGCTGTGCAGGCTCCGGGGGCTGTGCAGGCATCGTCCGATGGGACTACAAGTGTGTGGGAAATTCCCACACAGCAATGGCATAAAGTGAGACTAGGGACTTTTTTTTTTTAAAGTGGCGGAGGAATACAGTGCGGAAGGATACCTACCTTCCGTCATTGGATTCCTGCAGCCCGTAGAGAACGGCAGCATCAGCTGATGCTGCAGTTCTCTACCCAAGATCGTCGTGGGACACACTCGTGGACTGCTTCGGATCATGGGTGAGTATTTTTGTGGTTTGTTATGTTAATATTTATTCTGTAAAAGACAATGGCTTCGGGGAACAATGTGACAAGTATTGGTAAGTATGTTACTCTATGTTATATGTACTGTATGTCTATGTATGTATTGTATGTAGCATGCATGTAGTATGTATGTAGTATATATGTGGTATGTATGTAGCATGTAGTATGTATGTAGCATGCATGTAGTATGTATGTAGTATATATGTGGTATGTATGTAGCATGTAGTATGTATGTAGCATGCATGTAGCATGTATGTAGTATGTATGTAGTATGTATGTAGCATGCAGTATGTATGTAGCATGCATGTAGTATATATGTAGTATGTATGTAGCATGTAGTATGTATGTAGCATGCATGTAGTATGTATGTGGTATGTATGTAGCATGTAGTATGTATGTAGCATGCATGTAGTATATATGTGTTATGTATGTAGCATGCATGTAGTATGTATGTAGCATGCATGTAGTATGTATGTAGTATGTATGTAGTATGTATGTGGTATGTATGTAGCATGCATGTAGTATGTATGTAGTATATATGTATGTATGTATGTAGCATGTAGTATGTATGTAGCATGCATGTAGTATATATGTGTTATGTATGTAGCATGTAGTATGTATGTAGCATGCATGTAGTATGTATGTAGTATATATGTGGTATGTATGTAGCATGTAGTATGTATGTAGCATGCATGTAGTATATATGTAGTATGTATGTAGCATGTAGTATGTATGTAGCATGCATGTAGTATGTATGTAGCATGCATGTAGTATATATGTAGTATATATGTAGCATATAGTATGTATGTAGCATGCATGTAGTATGTATGTAGTATGTATGTAGCATGTATGTAGTATATATATATATATTTTTTTTTTAACATTTAACACATTAGCCGGATGATGGGACTACTACTGTCCCATCATTGGCTAATGTGTCAATCACTGTCATGGTAGCAGGCATCGCCAGATGGGACTTGTAGTCCCATCGGACGATGCTTGCACAGACCCCCGGACATCAGCACAGCCCCCCGGCAGGCCGGCACAGCCCCCCGGCAGGCCGGTACAGACCCCCACAGGGTGCACAGACCACCGGCAGGCTGGCACAGCCCCCCGGCAGGCCGGTACAGACCCCCACAGGGTGCACAGACCACCGGCAGGCCGGCACAGCCCCCCGGCAGGCCGGTACAGACCCCGGGCAGTCCACACAGCCCCCCCGCAGGCCGGCAGAGACCTCCGGAAGGCCCGAAATGACGGCGCATCATGATGTGCACACACCGCGCATCATGATGACGTCATTTTGGCTGTCAATCAACTTTGAACTTCCGATTCCGATGCCGACTTCCGATATTGAAAAAATATCGGAAGTCGGTATCGGAATTCCGATACAGCAAGTATCGGCCGATACCCGATACTTGCGGTATCAGAATGCTCAACACTAATAGTATCTCTTAGAAAACCCTCCAGGATGTTACCCACAGTTGAGGTTAAACTTACTGGCCTATAATTTCCAAGTTCAGTTTTTGTCCCCTTTTTGAATATTGGCACCACATTTGCTATACGCCAGTCCTGTGGTACAGACCCTGTTATTATGGAATCTTTAAAGATTAAAAATAATGGTCTATCTACGACTGTGCTTAATTCCTGCAGTACTCGGGGGTGTATCCAGCGTCGGACTGGAACACCTTGGGCCCACCAGAGAAAATCATTCTTGGGGCCCACTATGTAGCTGCATAGAGTTAAATACCAGACCACCAATTATGCGGTAAAACACGCTAATATCCGGGTATAATATAAGGTTGTACATGTCTTAATTATGTAGCAGGAGTTGGGGTAGCCCCCTCATAGAATATAAAGCAGCCCCCTCACATAGTATAATGCAGCCATCTCATAGAATATAATGCAGCCATCTCATAGAATATAATACTGCCCCCCTCATAGGGTATAATACTGCCCCCCTCATAGGGAATAATGCACCCCCTCATAGGGTATAATGCACCCCCTCATAGGGTATAATGCACCCCCTCATAGGGTATAATACTGCCCCCCTCATAGGGTATAATACTGCCCCCCTCATAGGGAATAATGCACCCCCTCATAGGGAATAATGCTGCCCTCCTCATAGGGTATAATGCTGCCTCCTCATAGGGTATAATGCTGCCTCCTCATAGGGTATAATGCTGCCTCCTCATAGAGTATAACGCTGCCTCCTCATAGGGTATAACGCTGCCTCCTCATAGGGTATAACGCTGCCTCCTCATAGGGTATAACGCTGCCTCCTCATAGGGTATAATACTGCCCCCCTCATAGGGAATAATGCACCCCCTCATAGGGTATAATGCTATATAGATATATAGATATAGAGTTAGATAGATATAGATAGAAAGATAGATGTAGAAATAGATAGATATAGAGATAGATAGTAGATAATGGATAGAAAGTAGATAATGGATAGATATAGATAGAAAGATTCATAGAGATAGAGATAGATAGAGATAGATATAAAGATAGATATAGAAAGAAATATAGATAGATAGATAGATCGATAGGTAGATAGATATAGAGATAGATAGAAAACAGATAATGGATAGATAGATATAGAGATAGATAGCTATAGATAGAAAGATATAGAGATAGATAGATATATAGATAGAGATAGATAATAGATAGAGATAGATAATAGATAGAGATAGATAATAGATAGAGATATACAGATATAATAATAATAATAATAATAATAATAATAATATAGACATATATAGATAGATATAGAGATACATATATATAGATAGATGGCTATAAATAAAAATAGATATAGAGATATATATATAGAGATAGATATAGAGATAATAGATATAGAGATAGATAGATAGAGAGATATAGAGATAGATATAGAGACAGATAGATATAGAGATAGATATAGAGATAATAGCTAGATATAGAGATATGTATAGAGATAGATAGATATAGAGTTAGAAAGATAGATATAGAGAGATATAGAGATAGCTAGATAGATAGATGGAGAGATAGATATAGATAATAGAGATAATAGATAGATATAATAGATAGATATAGATATATATATATATATAGAGATAGATGGATAGATCAATAGATAGATTAAAGAGAGAGATAGAGATAGATAGATAATGAGATATAGAGATAGATATAGAGATATAGTGTTAGATAGAAAGATAGATATAGAGATATATATAGAGATAGATATAGAGATAAATATGGATATAGAGATAACAGATAGATATAGAGATAGATAGATAGATAGATAGATATAGAGATAGATAGATAGATAGATATAGAGATAGATAGATAGATAGATAGATAGATAGATAGATATAGAGATAATATATAGATAGATATAGAGATAATATATAGATAGCTATAGAGAGAGAGATATAGAGATAGATATAGAAACAGATATAGATATAGAGATAGATAGGTAGATAGATATAGAGATAATAGATAGATATAGAGATAAAGATAGATAGAGAGAGCGGTAGATAGAGAGAGAGATAGATATAGAGAGAGATAGATACAGAGATCGATAGATAGATATAGATATAGATAATAGATAGAGATAGATAAAGATAGATAATAAATATAGAGATAACAGATAGATATAGAGATAGAGTAAGATAGAAAGATATAGAGATAGGTAGATATAGATAATAGAGATAGCTAGATAGATAGACATAATAGATAGATATTGATAGATATAGAGATAGATAGAAAGATAGATATATAGATAGATGTAGAGATAGAAAGATAGATATAGAGATAGAGCGATAGATAGATAGAGATAAATATAGATAATAGATAGAGATAGATAGATAGATAGATAGATAGATAGAGAAAGATAGATAGATATAGAGATAGATATAGAGATAGAAAGATAGATAGATATACAGAGAGATAGATATAGAGATAGAGATAAATAGATAGATAGATATAGAGAGAGATATAGAGAGAAATAGATATAGATATAGAGATAATAGATATATACAGAGATAGATAGATATAGATATAGAGATAGATACAGAGAAAAGATATAGAGATAAATAGATAGAGAAAGATAGATAGCTATATAGATATAGAGATAGAAAGATAGATATAGAGATAGAGCGATAGATATACAGAGAGATAGATATAGAGATAGATAGAGATATATAGATAGATAGCTATAGAGAGAGATATAGAGATAGATATAGAGAGAAATAGATATAGATATAGAGATAGATAGAGATAGATATATAGATATAGATATAAAGATAGATATAGAGATAGATATAGATATAGAGATAGAGCGATAGATAGCGAGAGATATAGATATAGAGATAGATAGATACAGAGAAAAGATATAGAGATAGATAACGGATAGATAAATAGATAGGTATAGAGATAGATAGATAGATAGATAGATAGATATAGATATTAGATAGAGATATATATAGATAAAGATAGATAGATATAGATGGTAGCTAGATAGATAATAAATATAGAGATAATAGATATAGAGATAGAAAGAGTAAGATAGATAGATATAGAGATAGATAGACATAATAGATAGATATAGAGATATATATAGATAGATATAGAGATAGATGTAGAGATAGAAAGATAGATATAAAGATAGAGCGATAGATAGAGATAGATATAGAAATAGATAATAGATAGAGATAGATATAGAGATAGATAGATATAGATAATAGATAGAGATAGAAAGATAGATAGATATAAGAGAGATATAGAGAGAGATAGATAGATAGAGAGAGCGAGAGAGATATAAAAAAAACAAAACAAAACACAATACTCACCTCTCCTCCTCGCTCCCACGCTAATCCCGGCTTCAGTATCAGGAGCTGCCCCCTCTGCCAGACACACAGCGGGTGCGCGATGTAGTGACGTCATCGCGCACTGGCTGAGAGGACTGAGGGCGGCGCCGGCCCTGATTTACAGCTGTAGTCTGCAGAGCAGCTTACTGGGCTGGGGGCGGGGCCTCTGGGGGTGTGGAGACCTGAAATGATATTCACTGCTTCGCAGTGAATATTCATTTCTCTTTAGTAGCGGGGACAGGGGCTCCTGCCTCCTGACACCCCCTGCTGCTCCGCTGGCAGGGGCCCCCAGCCAGTGGAGCAGCGGGGGCCCTAGGCAACTGCTGGCCCTGTATGCCAGCAGGTGCCAGGGCCCACCAGATGCCAGGGCCCACCGGAGAATCCACCGGTTCTCCGGTGGGCCAGTCCGACGCTGGGTGTATCCCATACGGGCCCGGGGATTTGTCAATTTTAGTGATTTTTAGATGCCGCCGTACTTCCTGCTGGGTTAAGCAGGTGACATTTAATGGAGAAATTTTATCCCTGATCATGTTATCCGTCATGGGATTTTCTTGTGTAAATACTGTTGAAAAAAGTCATTTAGCATATTGGCTTTTTCCTCATCCTCATCCACCATTTCACCCAGACTATTTTTAAGGGGGCCAACACTATCATTTTTTAGCTTCTTACTATTTATGTAGTTAAAGAATATTTTGGGATTATTTTTACTTTCTCTGGCAATGAGTCTCTCTGTCTCAATCTTTGCTGTCTTGATTTGCTTTTTACAGAATTTATTTAATTTTCTGTATTTATTTAATGCCTCATCACTACCTATTTGCTTTAATTCTGTAAATGCTTTATTTTTGTCACTTATTGCACCCCTTACAGCTCTATTTAGCCATAGTGGTTTCCTCCTATTTCTAACATGTTTATCACCATACGGTATATATTGTGCACAGGTTCTATTCAGGATGCTAATAAACGTCTCCCATTTTCTTTGTGTATTTTTATGTCTCAGGATATCGTCCCAGTTAATTGCACCAAGATCATCTCTCATCCGTTGGAAATTTGCCTTCCTGAAGTTTAGTGTCCTTGTAACCCCTCTACTACACATCTTATTAAAGGATACATGAAAACTTATTAATTTGTGATCACTATTACCTACTTGACGCTCAACCCTTACATTTGATATGCAGTCTGGCCTGTTGGTTAATATTAGGTCTAGCAGTGCCCCCCCTCTTGTTGGGTCCTGAACCAGTGGTGAAAGGTAATTGTCTCTCATAGTAGTCAAAAACCTATTACCTTTGCTGGAACTGCAGGTTTCGGTTCCCCAATGTATTTCAGGGTAGTTGAAGTCCCCCATAATAATGACTTCTCCTTGAGTCGCAGCTTCATCTATTTGCTTTATGAGGATATTCTCTATTACTTCCATTATTTTTGGAGACTTATAACAAACCCCTATCAGTAATTTATTATTTTTTCCCCCTCCCCTTATCTCTACCCACAAGGACTCTACATTTTCATTAGATTCATATATATTATCACGAAGGATGGGTTTTAAGGATGATTTTACACATTAACACACGCCTCCCCCTCGCTTATTTGTTCAGTCATTTCTGAACAGACTATAGCCCTGTAAATTAACCGCCCAGTCATGGCTCTCATCCAGCCATGTCTCAGATATCCCCACCATGTCATAATTATGTTCCAACAACATTAACTCCAATTCCTCCATCTTGCTGGCAAGGCTTCTGGCATTAGTATACATGCACTTTATGTATCTCTCTGTACCTCTATTCTTTCTCAAATTATTAACTGTTCTAACCCCACCCCCTATGCCACCCCCACCCCCAATTTCATTATTTGTGCCCAGGTCTCTATCTGCACTGTCTTCCCCTCCTATAAAAGGATTACCCCCCCGTCCCTAGTTTAAACACTCCTCCAACCTTCTAGCCATTTTCTCCCCCCAGCACAGCTGCACCCTCCCCATTGAGGTGCAGCCCGTCCCTAGCATACAACCTGTAGCCAACTGAGAAGTCGGCCCAGTTCTGCAGGAACCCAAACCCCTCCTTCCTACACCAATTCCTCTGAGCCACTTATTAACCTCCCTAATCTCCTGTTGCCTCTCTGGCGTGGCACGTGGTACAGGAAGTATTTCCGAAAATACCACCTTGGAGGTCCTTGCTTTAAGCTTGCAGCCTAATTCCCTGAAATCATCTTTAAGGACCTTCCACCTACCTCTAACTTTGTCATTTGTGCCAATGTGCACCATGACCGCTGGATCCTCACCAGCCCCTCCCATAATCTGTCAACCTGATCAGCGATGTGTCGGACTCAAGCGCCAGGTAGGCAGCACACCGTTCGACGATCCCTGTCTTTGTGACAGATTGCCCTAGCTGTTCCCCTAATAATTGAGTCTCCCACTACCAGAACCTGTCTGGCCTGCCCTGCTCTCCTATTTCCCCCCTTACTGGAGCAGACACTCCTCCGGCTTTCAGAGGACATGCCTTGCTGCAGCAGTACTACTCCTGCACTAACACTCCCCTCATCTGCCAACTTAGCAAACTTATTGGGGTGTGCCAGATCAGGACTAGCCTCCCTGGTGCTCTTCCCTCTACCCCGCCTTCTAACTGTCACCCAGCTAGCTGCTTCATTGTCCTGCAGCTCCAACCTAGCATGCCCCCCTCATCTATCCCATTGAGCATCTGCTCAGTGAGCAGAAGACTCCTTTCCATATTGTCTATGGATCTTAGTGTTGCCAGCTGCTCATTTAGATCCAGTATCTGGGCTTCCAAATGCACAACGAGCTCACATCTCGCACAGCAGTATGCACCCTCGACCGGCTGTTCAAGGATTTCATACATGCGGCAAGACGTGCACTGGATGGCATTGGCAATAGTGGAGCACATCCTAATTGGGAATGCACCAGACAAAAAGATAAGCAAAAATAAATACAAAGTATTAATAAAATATAACAGCAATTCAGTAATACCTCCCTTGGAAACTCCCTGAATCCAAAGTCACTGAATCACAAGTCACACACTTACCACAGTTCGCACTTACGCTCAGGTCACACTCAGCTCATTCACACTCGCTCAGGCAGAAGATTTAAAAGATTTTTTTTTCCCTTTTACCAGCACACCACCCTGCTGCTCAATGCACTTCTAAAAGGAGTTGAGCCCCAACCAGCTGCCCCTTATAAACCCTTATTTATGAACTCCCACCCTTAATTAACCCCTTGTGAATATAGTTACACCTCAAGATTTAAATGCAATATAGTTAACCCTTAAAAACACAGATAGTAAAATAAGAGATTAACCCTGTACAAAGAAAAAATAGGTTAAACAAGCCCCCAAGCCCCCCCAAAAATTTAACAGGTAAAAAGCACTCAGCAACCTAAAATTCAGCAACTCACACAGGTATTTGTTATAGGTTTTCCAAATACCTCTTCACTGAATCACAAGTCACACACTTACCACAGTTCGCACTTACGCTCAGGTCACACTCAGCTCGTTCACTCTCGCTCAGGCAGAAGATTTAGGCCATGTGCACACGATGCAGATATCCAGCGGATCCGCAGCGGATTTTACCGCGCAGAAACTTTGCATATCCGCATTGTGATGTACAGTAGCATGTTAGTCAATAGAAAAAAAAACGCTGTGCAGACGCTGCGGATTTTTCAGCTCGGTTTTCTTGTGGTTCAAAATATGCAGCATGTCACTTCTTTGTGCGGTTTTCCACCTGCTCCATTCTCCAAATCCGGAGGGGGAAATCCGCAGGGGAAAACCGCACAAAAAGCGCAAGAAAACCGCAAGAAAAAAGGAAGAAATCCGCAGGAAAAATGCAGGTCATTTGACCTGCGGATTTCTTCAATTCTGCGTGGAAAAATCCGCAGGGCTAAAAAGTACGTCTGCACTTAGCCTTAAAATATATATTTTTTCCCTTTTACTAGCACACCACCCTGCTGCTCAATGCACTTCCAAAAGGAGTTGAGCCCCAACCAGCTGCCCCTTATAAACCCTTAATTATGAACTCCCATCCTTAATTAACCCCTTGTGAATATAGTTACACCTCAAGATTTAAATGCAATATAGTTAACCCTTAAAAACACAGATAGTAAAATAAGAGATTAACCCTGTAGAAAGAAAAAATAGGTTAAACAAGTCCCCAAGCCCCCCAAAAAATTGAACAGGTAGAAAGCACTCAGCAATCGATAATTGAGCAACTCACACAGGTATTTGTTATACCATTTCACTGAATCACAAGTCACACACCACAGTTCGCACTTACGCTCAGGTCACACTCAGCTCGTTCACACTCGCTCAGGCAGAAGATTTAAAAGATTTTTTTTTTTTTCCCTTTTACCAGCACACCACCCTGCTGCTCAATGCACTTCCAAAAGGCTTCAACCCTCTAAGAAATGGGGACATGAATCGCCAGAAGTGGGTCACTACTAACAACTTTGTGAGATAGTTTAGTGACAGCTTTGTGTGATTTCCTGCATCCAAGCTGAGAGATTCCACTGTAAGGATGTAGATGGTGAGTGTGCAGCGTGCTATCAGAGGAGAGATCTGAGCTACTGTCTTACGGTATACTAGATGTAGTTAGAAATGTTGCAGTGGACGATGGATTCCTTAGTATTATGGAGCATCATGGGTTGGTGGCTAGTTTCAGCCACAAAGGGAAAAGTTTAGAAAGCCTTTTTAGTGCGGGATGGCTAATGCTGGTTGCTGTGTCGGTAATAAGAGACACCGATTAACCTTTCATAAGCAGCTGTATTATCCTACTACTGCAGTTTAGAAACATCTGTCACCCTGCCTTAGCTTGGCTGCAGACTACACAGGTAAATCTTACTACACGTCTGATAAATAGCAATATTCTAGATTTAGTGAAGTTCAGGCTGGAAGGGAAAATAGACTTTCACCTGATTTGTGTTTCACTTGCTTCCTGCCCACGCTAACGCATTGGTGAACAACCAACATTTGACATTAGGGAATATATGAAGCAACATTTTTTCTATCTGTCAGAAGCTATAGGCTAAAAAGCGCTACCTAGGACAGACATGGCACAAGTCACTCCATATGACAGTTCCCAGAGGAGCCCCAGTCTTCACATTTCATCCCCCGCAGACAGATGTGGACTTACAACTGAATCCACTGGATTACTTCCATGAAAGGGATGCTAGCTGGGGGAGCGATCCAAGATCCAAGGGAAGAAAGATGGGTTGTCAAGTTGGGTCAATAATGAGAAGACAGTTCAGGTGCAAAATCAAGAGGCAAGAGGGTGGCCAAAATACAAGCCACAGTCAGACAATAGAATATATAAAATAGCACACAGAAGCGGAGTATCAGAAAGACCTAACTAATTGAAAACCAGAGGCTGGTTTGATGGTGTTTATAAAAAAAATGGAACCCCACCCATGGTTCCTAGCAAAGAGCTAATTGCCTACCAGCTCACTGCAGCAAAACACAGATGGGCAGGAAAGAGACAGCTAGTCTCGGCAATCTAAACGCTAAACTGCCACACACTGCTGGCATGTAGCAGACACCATTGGATTAGTGCAGACCCACCCAGTGACCGGGACAGGGGTTGCAGCAGCATGTTTAGACACATATGTGACAAAACAAGGTGAAATGAGCAAACTTGATCTGTTCACCCTGAATTCTGTCTCATCTTAGCAAAATGCTTCACTTGCAATTATAAAATCACATATACCCCTTTATAGGAAAGTTACCGATCTTCAGCTTTAACACTGTTGATGTTTGTAGGGTTCTTATGAGCTACAGATTGTAACAGTGGTATAACCTGAAAACCAAAAGCTTGTTACACTGAAAGCAGCCTGGATGAATGGACCATTTTTTCAACAAGGTAATTTCTTTAGTTAATTAATTAAACTAAAGAAAAGTTAACAAAACTATACAATTGGTATATAATGTCATCAGTAATTTAGACGCATTGTTATCACTGTATCTATTGGGATTCACAATCTGAATTCCTTATCACTATGCCCCACAAAAAAATACAAACTCCTTGCAGATGTTGTCCTTAGCAGGATCTGAACCCAGGACCCAAGTGCTACAAAGCAACAGTGCTAACCAGTGCCCAGTATTTGGTCTGTTTTAGGACATGTCTCAAATAGTGAAGCAATATTCTATGACAAAGCAGAGTGTAACAGGATTGAAAACTAGTGAAATGAAGAAAATGCAAAACAGGTAGCTGTCCACTCTTGTTTAATCAGTTATCTCACAGATATTTTCTTGATTTAGAATAATCTGATTTCCGCTCTTTAGGGCCCCGTCACACATAGCGACTCACCAGCGATCCCGACAACGATATCAACGTGTCAGGATCGCTGGTGAGTCGCTACATGATCGCTGGTGAGCTGTCAAACAGACAGCTTCACCAGCGATCAGCGCCAGTTTTTTGACTGTTGGTCTCCCGCTGGCCAGCGCGCATCGCTGCGTGTGGCAGCGGGAGAGCAACGATCAGTGACGCTGCACGCTGGTTTCCAATGCAAACAGCGGGTATCTAAGAGCCGCGCGGCTCTTTAGATACCTGCTGTTTACATTGGAAACCAGCTTGCTCGCTGGTCCTGATCGCTGGTGGGGCTGTCACCAGTGATCAGCTGTGTCCCAGCGATCCCATCCACGTCGGACCGTTGGTGGGATCGCTGGGACATTGATGCGTGTAACGGGGCCCATAGACTGTATATGACTGTCTAACAGAAAACCGGCCAGGCTGCCCAGAGTAAACAATCAGAGATCAAGTATTACTTCATACACTGCTCTGAAAAAAGTTTCACTGTGATTGTTCGCCTGATTTTCTTTTTGCAATGCAGTTCATTTTTGTAAAATAACTTTTGTGCAGTGCAGTACAGTGCACCTCCACTTTATAGGACTACAGCACCATAGTATGTGTCGGGCATGAGACTACACTTATCGGAATGGTATGTTTTACTGCAGAACTTTTTACTGCAGTGCAGCTCCAGCATTATACATTTATGGCAATACACTACTGCTCATACTATCAAAAGATATTCCAGCCTCTATCATAACATAAAACTGTCAATTTCATGACAAATTGAGTTAACATTACTAAAATATACTATAACGCAGCAAGGAAAAACTCAGTTGAATACTCTAATTCTGCCAAAAGTGAGGCTAATGCACATAGTAGACTATTATTCTGCTGAAATGAAACCTTGTGCATGGCGCGCTAAGATATAGTACCCAACTGCAGTTATTCCCTTTATCAAAACGTTTTAATGGCTCCACAATACCTTATCCAACTCCACAATCTTTAAAGCAGGTTCATGTATCACACCGTTCCTGACATGTTCCTCAGCTCTGAACAAAGCCACATAATTTTCATGCGCTTCCATTTCTTCAGCTTGAAAGAGTAACGACCAGGTAAGAATTAGTGCAAAGTCAATGGAATTAACGTCTTACTCAGGCGCTTTAGTGCGGTCAATACAAATGCAGCAGAGACGCACTAACCTGTCAAATCACCGCACTTATCCAGTTCATTCTCTGATACCGTGGGAGAATATCTCACTTCTAAATGGTTACCTGGGACTTGACTAACTGGAGTTCTGGAGAAGGAAGGAAAAAAGGAATATATTTAATTTACCCACCTGGGAGCTATGGGAAGCAATTTGGGGTGATGTACACAAATTTCTCATAAAGGAAGAACATGACTATCTCAACAAGGGCCAGTATATAACACAAGTTCAGTCATTGACATTTACCAGAGACTGTTTATTAGGATTACATAGGAAATAACTCGACACCAGATTTCATGCTCAGTGCTGCACCTATTATTTGCCTGGTTGGGTTTTATAACAGTGCAATTCATATGTGAACAGATGTCAGATGCAGACAAATGAACACACAGAAAACCTAAGCGAAAAGAATGTGACGAGTTACGACATCTGCATCAAGGTGAAGAAAACCAATGACAAGCATTTTTATTGGTGTTTAAAGCTCGAATAGGAAATCGCAGCTCTTGAGCTGCCGAACAAGGCGTCGTTCGGACGAGCACTTTTTCAGTCCAACTGATCGCACTTTGACACCGCATGGCCCAATGTACAGTCATATGTTAAAGTTTGGGCACCCCTATTAATGGTAACCTTTTTTCTTTATAACAATTTTGGTTTTTGCAACAGCTATTTCAGTTTCATATATCTAATAACTGATGGACTCAGTTATATTTCTGGATTCAAATGAGGTTTATTGTACTAACAGAAAATGTGCAATCTGCATTTAAACAAAATTTGACCGGTGCAAAAGTATGGGCACCCTTATCATTTTCTTGATTTGAACACTCCTAACTACTTTTTACTGACTTCCTGAAGCACTAAATTGGTTTTGTAACCTCATTGAGCTTTGAACTCCATAGCCAGGTGTATCAAATCATGAGAAAAGGTATTTAAGATGGCCACTTGCAAGTAGTTCTCCTATTTGATTCTCCTATGAAGAGTGGCATCATGGGCTCCTCAAAACAACTCTCAAATGATCTGAAAACAAAGATTATTCAACATAGTTTTTCAGGGGAAGGATACAAAAAGTTGTCTCAGAGATTTAACCTGTCAGTTTCCACTGTGAGGAACATAGTAAGGAAATGGAAGAACACAGGTACAGTTCTTGTTAAGCCCAGAAGTGGCAGTCCAAGAAAAATATCAGAAAGGCAGAGAAGAAGAATGGTGAGAACAGTCAAGGACAATCCACAGACCACCTCCAAAGACCTGCAGCATCATCTTGCTGCAGATGGTGTCACTGTGCATCGGTCAACAATACAGCGCACTTTTCACAAGGAGAAGCTGTATGGGAGAGTGATGCGAAAGAAGCCGTTTCTGCAAGCACGCCACAAACAGAGTCGCCTGAGGTATGCAAAAGCACATTTGGACAAGCCAGTTACATTTTGAAAGAAGATCCTGTGGACTGATGAAACAAAGATTGAGTTGTTTGGTCATACAAAAAGGCGTTATGCATGGAGGCTAAAAAACACAGCATTCCAAGAAAAACACTTGCTACCCATAGTAAAATTTGGTGGAGGTTCCATCATGCTTTGGGGCTGTGTGGCCAATGCCGGCACCAGGAATCTTGTTAAAGTTGAGGGTCGCATGGATTCAACTCAGTATCAGCAGATTCTTGAAAATAATGTGCAAGAATCAGTGAGGAAGTTGAAGTTACGCAGGGGATGGATATTTCAGCAAGACAATGATCCAAAACACCGCTCCAAATCTACTCAGGCATTCATGCAGAGGAACAATTACAATGTTCTGGAATGACCATCCCAGTCCCCAGACCTGAATATCATTGAACATCTGTGGGATGATTTGAAGCGGGCTGTCCATGCTCGGCGACCATCAAACTTAACTGAACTGGAATTGTTTTGTAAACAGGAATGGTCACAAATACCTTCATCCAGGATCCAGGAACTCATTAATAGCTACAGGAAGCGACTAGAGGCTGTTATTTTTGCAAAAGGAGGATCTATGAAATATTAATGTCACTTTTATGTTGAGGTGCCCATACTTTTGCACCGGTCAAATTTTGTTTAAATGCAGATTGCACATTTTCTGTTAGTACAATAAACCTCATTTGAATCCAGAAATATAACTGAGTCCATCAGTTATTAGATATATGAAACTGAAATAGCTGTTGCTAAAACCAAAATTGTTATAAAGAAAAAAGATTAACATTAATAGGTGTGCCCAAACTTTAACATATGACTGTAAGTGATGGGCTTGCTCATAAGAGAATTTTTTCAAATGGATCGCAGCAAACTAGAAGTGTTGTGGCCTCTTTTTTGGGGGGCTTAATCCCCGCTCTAAAACTCTGTGGGAACATACACTAAATAAAATGGATGACATATAGACACCAACCACATGGCTTCTGTTTTTAATAGATCTATTGCAGAAGCTACATAGGAAACTATTTTCAGTCTTCTGCTATTTATTTTTCCTCAATCTAATGTTAAAACGGGAATAAGGCCAAAAACGGGTATAAGGAAGACATGTAAATGCAAGAAACTGATACTGAATACAGGACACCGTACAGATGTTTTTTTCTGTAAAAAAGGACATATTTTCAAATGATGATCAGTCTTAGCTAGAAATAATATCTTTCATCTCGCTATAAGAATGAACTTCAGGTGCAAAAATGTATGTTTTAGATGGTCATAGTTCGTGACTTTTCAATATGGGATGGACCCTTACTCTTCCTTAAAACATCCAAATCTAAATCTAGGCCCCAATTCGTCATTGCCTCTGTGCCTGTTTTTTGGCTAGTTTTGTGTTTTGAGTCAATTCATTATTCTATTTGCCCCTTTTTATAAGTCTATTTCATATGTGATTTTATTTTTTTTATGGTTTATGGGTTGAATTTAGGGATTTCAGACGTTTTCGTCTAATTCATCAATTGAAACTTTTCAGCCAACAACAATTTTTGGTGCAATTTCACTCTATTTCCCTCTGGTGTATATTTGAGTATGCTAGTCATTTTGAGAAATGTGTGACTTTTGGTGCCAAAAAGTTGCAAAAACATTTTATTTCTGCAACAAAAAAGATTTTTGACTTTGCACAAAATTCATGAATCACGAGACATTTTGAAGAATTTGGCATCAAAACGGCAACCAATACCACAAGTCATTAAAGAAAAGTGACTTATAAACAAGCAAATGATGAATCAGGTTAAAATGGTCACATTTCAATTTAAAACATAGGGCTAAAATATTCATAGTAGACGTCAGGTCAAGTGCAATTCCCAAAAACTGTGCGATACCCCAGATGTCTGAATACAGCACAATGTCAGATAGCAATACAGGGGCTGCCCGCTCTAGCTGGCCATTCTAGCAGATGCAGTGCACAATGACCCTACTGAAATTCCTCATTCTTGTGTATGCCCATGCATGGCATTATCAATGCAGAATCCTTCAGCTGGCCATCAAAACCCAGCATGTTGACCACCATAAAAAAGTAGCATCTTCTATCAGCTAGAATCATTCAATTTTAGATCTGCAATATGCAACTTCCATCTGATTTCCAAAGCACAAAATCTAAGTTGTCACAGTTTGCACAAAAATATCATCACATATAGTATTTTCTTACATCAAAATGACCAAGGGTAACGACCTCTGCAACTGGGCTGGTGAGAGGCCCACCAACACCAGCAAATACTTTAGCTGAAGAGTATTGCAGTGCACAGACCCATCAGGTATGTGCGCCGCAATACATGCTGCCGGCCAATCAGAGGCCAGCAGCTGACGTCAGTGTGCACATGACCAGGGCCACATGGCAGTGACATCTTACGATCCCATGGCTTGTATGCTGAAGTCAGCTGCTGGCTGCAGGATAAGATGCCGCACGGCGGGGGAGTGCAGGGAGGATGAGTATAATAGTATACTTTTTAAAATCAGTGCGTCATATGGATGTCTTGAGTTGTCATTACGATTTAAAAAGAGAAAACACAGTAGTTTGACAATAAACGGCTTCACCCAACCAGTAACCATGAGTGGAGAAAAAGGTTTGGTGTTATCATTCATATTCTCTGAAAAAAGACCAAGAAAGCTAAAATTCTGCCAGGGTATGTAAACTTTTGAGCACAACTGTATATACTGTATATGTACTACAGAGCTCAACTTAATGCATAGTAAATGATATATCAAAAACAAAGAGAAAAAGAGGTATGCACACAATAGGGATCACCTTATCAAATATTTATTAAATGTAGAAAATAATCGACAAGAGACATATAAAACATTTAAAAAGCCTAAAGCTAAAAAGAACCTGACCACATATTAAGGTCCTCCCCAATGACCATCTAAATATAATCTGAATAAATCAGACTAGAATACAATTGTTGTGCATAATGACTCACAAGAAACATAAAAACATGACAAAAGAGTAATGCAAAACAACTTCAAGATGGGGTGCTGCCAGCTCAATCAGAGAGATCCAGCGCAACCTATTTGTCAAACAAAAAGCTTGATGGCAATACAGTAAGTGTAACAAGTCCACAATGAGAGAAAGGCTATTACACACTAGAATCACATGTAAGTAAAGATTTCAAACTGCCCATTACAAGTCTCTATCAAAATGGCAGACCCATTACCCAAGTTTATTCAAGCCAGAATGAATGGTGTAGTGCTGAGCAGAACTAGACCATTCCAGATAAAGTACTACTGAATATCCTGCTGGGAAAATGAAGCCATTTTCCCTCTCCTTCCTTCCATCCCTTTCCTCTCCTATATAGTTTTTTCTTAGTCAATGTGGTTTTATGTCATTTAAATTTTATGTAATTTATGTTTGGTTCATAACTCTGTTTGAAAATTTCAATAAAAAAACTTTATGAAAAAAAAGATGAGCAAGTCGGTTTGCAGGACCCTGGTCCAGCAACTTCATCAGTATTCTGTAGCCACTGATTGAGCCTTGCAAACCGCCTGCTACCTGTCAGGATCCCCATTGCTTCTATAAGCCTAGAAATGACATCAATCTTGTGATGTGATGGAAACATGACGTCAAGCCCGGACAACTACCGTAATTAAAATTGGAGCTAGAGAGACCTGTAAGTAGGAGACAGCAGGACTCCCATCCAGCAGTAACAGAATACTGACATGGTTGTTGGACCAGGGTCCTGGCAATAGATTTACTCATCTCAACTAATAACCACTTAGGATTTAAAGCTGATTTTTTTATATTAGTTTTCACTAGGTTTTTTTTTAGTTCGTGAAAGAATGTGATGTGCCAGGACCTGCATCTGATGAGCCAGGAGCTTAGCCTACAATGTATAGGACTAGATAGAGGGTAAAAATGGAAAAAGCGTAATTTAGGGGGGATTAAGATCTCACAAACACAACATTATATATTAAAGTGGCTTTCCCACAAGAGAGTTTTATGGCATACTGCTTGGATATGCATGAATTATGGTGAGAGACTGGAATGAAAGAATCAAGCCATTTTAGTTATTCAGTAATGCAGTGCTTCTCTGGATAGGACGGGAGTCAGGAGTGGAGTTGTGTAGGAAAACGGGTGAAGCGACTTCTCTTTATCCTAATTGATCAGACAGGGCATAAACATGGCTACAAGAAAATTAAGTTTGCCTATTTCTTGTATGATTGGCTATAAAGCCCAAAACACTACTGAAATTGGCAACATAAAAGATACGGTTGCTCGGATGCCCTCTACATAGAATTAATATACAGTACAGATCATTTAACAGTGCGTGGAAACCCAACCATCATCTGTAGCCACACTATGTCACGTTCAGAATACGAAAATATGTGATCTACATAAAAGCAGGTTCAAATTTAAAAAGGGATTCCAATAAATGATCAGTCTGATTATTTCTATACATATCGGAGATATACTGTACCTTCTGTGCTTTTTTAGCATCAACTTCTCCATGTAGCTTAAACTATTTTCTTTAAACTCAATATGCAATGGTTTTGCTTTGGCAGTGAGTACAGTCTGCACTTCTGAGCTTCCAGTGTCATCTAGAAAACAGATTTTATCCATTACAACAGATACATATGTATGGAAAAAAATAATTCTGCTTCATGGTGGATTGAAGGATTTCATTATAAGCCCTATGACAGCTCAAGTTCAGTTCAACAGAACATCGAGGAGCAGGGTTTTGCCTTCATGCAGGACATGATAGAAGTCCACCACATTACATATGCCTGAAAGAAGCTGTATTTTGTGAGAGTAATATTACATTGGTGTAAGTACATTT
Source organism: Dendrobates tinctorius (assembly GCF_039654945.1). Taxonomy (NCBI): domain Eukaryota; kingdom Metazoa; phylum Chordata; class Amphibia; order Anura; family Dendrobatidae; genus Dendrobates; species Dendrobates tinctorius. The sequence continues at coordinate 44,560,612 of NW_027361728.1, read as the reverse complement.
TTACTATGTGTTTATTAGACATAAGCAGAGATTCAGCAACACTGGCGTTTTGGATGGTAGTGTCCAATTTTTTTTCACAGTCCCATAGATTTGGACAGACAGAACTCGTACATAAAAAACTGATGTTTGAATGAACCCTTAGAAACGTATTACCCATCTGCATAACAGGGCCTTTAAAACGTTTTTAAGAAATCTTGGGGTTCAAAACCTAACCATAGAAATAACTTTGTTTGCTGTCATGAAGAGATCTAGTAAGGTAAAAAAGAACTTTCTGAAATTTTGACAAGTCTTAAAGGGGTTCACTGTAGGTTAGAGTAAAACGTATTGATCAAGTAGGTGGCCGTCCCACACGATCAGCAGAACAGGGGACTTTTATCCCTATTGGAGCACTTTTATTCCCAGTTAGAATTGTGCATATATATATATATACATATAATTGTCTAATTCTGTTTGTCTGTCTGTAAAGGAAATCCCACGTCGCTGATTGGTCGCAGACGGCCGTCCGCGACCAATCAGCAACAGGTGCAGTCCTTCCGTGAACTGGCACGGAATTCGAAAGATCGCACGCCACCGCTACCGTCGGGAGATCTGCGGCGCTAGCTGCTGATCTCCCGACGGTTGCCGCGGGTCATCTCCTGCCGCACGGAGGTCAGTGGCGATGCAGCTGGGAGATGACCGGCGCAGCGCTCAATGTGCAGATGGTACCCAGGGTACAGAGGAGAGGAGACTCTCCTCCAGGCCCTGGGTACCATAAACCTGTAAAAAATAGAATTAAAATAAAAAATAGTGATATACTCACCTTCCAATGGCCCCCGGACTCTTTCCCTTCTCTCACCACGCACCCGGCATCTTCCAGTCCCAGTAATGCTTTGCGCGAAAGACCACTGATGACGTCGCGCTCTGGCAAGAGTGATGTCATCTCCGGTCCTTCGCGCTAAGCATTACTGGGACCGGAAGATGCCGGGAGCGTGGAGAGGAGATCGGGGGCCGTCGGGTGGTGAGAATAAAAAAAATTTAAAAAAAAGGTTATTCTTACCTTCCGACGGCCCCTGATCTCCTCTCCATGCTCCCGGCATCTTCCGGTCCCAGTAATGCTTAGGCTACTTTCACACATCAGGTTTTCGGCGTCAGGCGCGATCCGGCGTCGTGCCGGAATGCCGGATCCGGCAAATGTTTTGTAAAACCTGATGTGCCGGATCCGGTTTTCTGCCGGATCCGTCTTGTTCTTGACAGACAAAACCGGATCCGTCTCATCCGGTTCATCCGTTTTTCTATCCGTTTTTTCGACGGATTACGCCAGATCCGGTTTTTAAAATTGACCCTTGTGGCCCCTCAAGGCAGAGTACACTGGCAGGATGACAGAGTGTGAAAGATTTGTGCCCTAACCAAACTTGTGTACCTTCTGGACCAACAGTATATACCTTTGCCAACCAAAGTTGGCTATCTTGTCATGGTCTACTATTTTTAGCTTTAGGCCACAGGTGTGTACCTGGTTGTGTTTTATGCAAAGTATTTCACCTTTTAACAAAAGTTGTGTACATTGTTAGGAAATCACCTACAATAAACACAACTTTTTAGGTGAAATACTTTGCTTCAAACACAACCAGGAACACAACTGTGGCAAAAAGCTAAAATTTACCCACAGTTATACCTGGTTTTGAATACCTTTTTACCTTTGAAATACCCTGTATTTAACCTTTTTTTTAAACATAGTTCGCCGCAGAAAGAAAAGACAGACAACCATTGTGAAACGATAATTTAACTTTTATTTAAAATTTTTTTTTTTTTTGTAAAATGTTTTTAAAGTGCAAAAAACTTTTTTAATAAAGGTTTTAAACCCAATGGGCATTTTTATTAAAAAACACACATTACAAATCTGTGTATTGTGGGGTGGAAATACTGCTGGAGGGGCTGCGGGACACTTCGACACTGGGTGTGTGGAGAGAGGACTGGGATCGTGGTGGGGAAGGAACAGTTAGAGGTGAAGGTGTGGAAAAAACTACAGAATGGGTGGACATGTGGGAAGCAGAAGAGGTGGTGGGTGGTGGAGTGGAGGGTTGGGCAGGGACTGTAGGAGCAGATGATGTTGATGGAAAGTTGTATGGGGAAGGAGTTTGGTACGGGGAAGGAGTTTGGAACGGGGAAGGAGTTTGGTACGGGGCAGGTTGCTGGAAGTGGGGAGATGACTGGTACTGGGGAGGTTGCTGGTACTGGGGAGGTTGCTGGTACTGGGCAGGTTGCTGGTATGTAGTAGGAGGGGGAGGATGAAAAGTGGCTGGAGGGGGTGCAGATGTAATAGGAGGGGGAGGATGGAAAGTGGCTGGAGGGGGTGCAGGTGGAGGAACTACAGTGGTGGGAGGTGGAGGTTGGGAGGTAACCTGCTGTAGAGCACCGTGGCACGAATGCATTACATGCATCTGCTGGGCAGGAGAGAGCGTTTCCATGCGCTCCACAACAGACCTGAAAAAGGTGTGGTTTGGCGAAGATCTTGCTTCTGAATGCATGGTTTGCAGAAGTGTCTTCACCTCCAGAATGCTGGAGTTGATCTGCTGAAAGCCTGCGGAGATTTGCTCTGACAAGACTTTGAGACAGTTCTGGAAAGATGCATTCAGATGCAATAACTCTTGCGCATAACTCTTTTCCTGACCCCTCTGCCGCTGCCGCCCAGTACCCGCAGGTGTACTAGAGGCGGCAGGGGCAGAAGGGTGGGGTAAAGGGAAAGCGATCTCCTCACCAGCAGCTTCATGTAATGTAGGCGGCCACGATGCTCCTGTGCTGGTGGATGGGACAGATGGGTCGAATGTGTGGGAAGGCAGGGAAGGTGCAGATGTACCGGGGCGGTCGAAGTGTCCCTCGGTGCCGGTCTCCTCAGGGATCGCCTCAGAAGGGTCCAATCGTGCAGGCTCCCGAGTGCTGCTCACCGTGCTGTGGAATAAAGAGAAAAAAAAACAATTAAAATACTGACATGGTATGGCCCTGGCTGAAAAAAAAAAGTTACATCTTTTTCACATGTGGTGTGTAATATTTACCTTCTGGTGAGCATTGTTTCCCGGAGGAACGACAGGGCTTGTGCGTACTTGTACTTGCTCCGGCGTCCTCCAGATCCACTCGGGGCCCGCATCTCTTTATTGAACTCCTTCTTGAAACGATCCCTCACAGACCGCCACCGATTCACAATTCTGTTCCCTGAAACGAGAAAGGAGTGGTTAGTATACAACATCAGTGTTTCACAAACTCCAGTCCTCATGGTCCCCAGGGGTCATGTTTTCAGGATTTCAATAGTAAATAGAAATCCTGAACACATGATCCGTGGGGACCACGAGGACTGGAGTTCGGGAAACACTGGTTTACATCAAGCAACTGTTACTGTATATACTTACGCTCTTTAATCTGGTCCCGAGCTTCGAGGTCCTCCCAGCGGCCCACAAGGAGAGAACAGATTTCCTCCCAGAGTCGTCGGGTAATGATCAGGTCAGCGTGGTGGCGGTCAGCCATATTCCAGAGCGGCTCCCTTTCTCTGACGAGATCGATGAGGCGGTCCACATCAATCCCTCCATCCTCACCGTCAGAGTCGGGAGCACGCTGTGAAGGCTGTTAAAGAAAAAGACAAAAATAACATAATTAGCCTCCACAAAAGAAATGAAATAAAAAGTGCCAAAAAACAAAGCAAAAATATTTATACTTACACGCTGGTGACCGCCGCGTTGCTGTCGCCGACGACCCTGGGAGGCACTGCGAGGACCTCTTGGCCGAGCACCAGATTGGGAAGACTAGAGAAGAAAACAAAAAATGTTATGAGTTTGGATGTAGGCATTTGTTTGCTGTGTGTGGTCTGCAGAACATTGTTTTCTATGTGTTGTGTGTAGTGTGATGTTGTGTTTCTGCGTTTGATGCAAAAAACTTACGAATTGTGAGCCCACTCCAAGCGTCTGTCCACCCCTTCCTTCTTCTTCTGGGAGCTCCTCTTCATCTTGTGATTCCTGTTTTGAAATAAAAGGCAATGAATAGACATATATTACAGAGATGATGGATTTTGGAAATAAAAACTTACCGTCAAACGCTGACGATGCGAGGGAGGGCTCCCAGAAGAAGATGTGCTGTCCTGTTGATGGCCAGACTCCATGGCTGTGGGTATTGCTGCTGCCAGTGATGCCATTTCTGCTGCTGCTGCTGCTGCATCTCTTTGGCGGCTGTTGAATAAAGAGAAACAAAGGGCCAATGAATATCTTGATATTCCATGGCCCTAGTTTGGAGGAATGGGGGATTTGATAATTACCGTCTCTCATCTGCTTCTGGACTCCCCTCCCGTTCAGCATGCTGCTCCATTTGGGGTGTTGCTGATGGTGCTGCTGCTGCATCTCTTTGGCGGCTGTTGAATAAAGAGAAACAAAGGGCCAATGAATATCTTGATATTCCATGGCCCTAGTTTGGAGGAATGGGGGATTTGATAATTACCGTCTCTCATCTGCTTCTGGACTCCCCTCCCGTTCAGCATGCTGCTCCATTTGGGGTGTTGCTGATGGTGCTGCTGCTGCAGATGTCTGCTGCCTTCTCCTGCGCCTGGTTGCTGTCTTGGGTGGCATGTTGGGTGTGGCTGAGGGTCCCATTGTCTTGCTTTTATATATCTCCTGTGGGCAGAGCTACTGAGCATGCTCAGACCAAAAAAACCGGATCCGGCCACCGGATCCGGCTTTCGCCGGATCCGGCGCATTGCGGCGCTCATAGGCTTTCATTGTGTGAAAAAGCCGGACGCGCCGGATCCGGCGTGTCCGGCTTTTTCGCCGGAGACAAAAAACGTTACAGTAGACGTTTTTTCCAGACGCCGGATCGCGACACATTGCGACACATTGCCGGATCCGGCGAAAACCGGATGAAACGCATGGCCATCCAGCGCGATCCGGCGCAAATGCAAGTCAATGGGGGGGAAACCGGATCCGGCATTGCATTTCGCCGGATCCGGTTTCTGTCAAAAGCGCCGGATCGCGCCTGACGGCGAAAACCTGATGTGTGAAAGAGGCCTTAGCGCGAAGGACCGGAGATGACGTCACTCTTGCGAGAGCGCGACGTCATCAGCGGTCATTTGCGCAAAGCATTACTGGGACCGGAAGATGCCAGGCGCGTGGTGAGAGGAGGGAAAGAGTCCGGGGGCCGTCGGAAAGGGGAGTATAACCTTTTTTTTTCTTTTTTTTATTATTTTTTACATTCTGTCTTGTACTATAGATGCTGCATAGGCACACTGCTACCATGTGCGCTTTCTTTGTTGAATCACCTAACAGCTTTGCTATCACTTGGTTCTGCTTCAGTCATTACTAAGTGTGCTTGCTGTCAGACACTCGGCTGCTGCTCCAAAGTGCTGTCTGCACGCTCGGCTCCACTACTTCACAGGGCCTGTTTGCCAATCCGACTTTGCTGTTTCAAGATGCCTGATTACATATACAGTCCTGTCACACCCAGAAGCTCTCTGCATACTTCACTCTTTAATTATTTTACTATGCATGCCCACATATCCTGCTCTGCTTATCCTTGCAATCCCATGTGCCGTACAGTATATTAGTCCGAGTGGCTCACGTGCCGTCAGGTATATCAAGCTCTACTGATTCTTGTTGCTCCATGTGCTGTCTGGTCTATTCAATTCCACTGCATCAGCACCTCTGATCCATGCTGCTCACCATAAACTATGGTTTAGTGAATCCAACTCACCAGGTGAGCCGAAACAGCGAAATTTAAACGTGAGAACTCAAATAATACAATTCCATCTTTCTATGAAAAATGTTTCAACTTTAGAGTAGACATTTTGGTACCAGATGGATTATGCTTCCAGGCACCAAGACATTACTAGGGCTAAATCTAATTTCTTGAATGTTACTAACAACTACATTGCACAGGTTTTCTGTAGCACATGACAAATATAGTAAGTACAGTATATTCAGAATTCGCTTTGTTAGTCTAAAGCTTTCACATCCCAGTGCAGTTAAAACATAAAGCGAAAACAGAGTCTGTTTGCTGGCAAGCGAGTCTTCAGATGCAAAATATGTAATTAGTGAGAAAATAAATGCAAAATGCTAATGTACAAACCTTTGATGATGAAGAATCATCTGAATTGCAAAGAAATGTTAGATGTTGTATGGTATATGGATTAAATAGAATAAAAATGTGCTCGCTTTTCCTCAGTGGGCTAAAGAATAAGAAGTCAAGTTTCACAAGAGTGATCTGAAGAAAGTGCCATGCGTCTTTTAAATGGGTCTGTTCTCTACAAGGATAAGTAACACAAAGGAACTCTATAGAGATTCTTGCAACAGGTGCTTAGGATTGGGGCAGCCACAAATGATTCTATTTTGAGACAACTCAAGTACTTTATTCAGAGTAGAATATGTACACAAAATATAACAGGCACATGGAAGAAACACAGAAGCAAAATGAATGTTGAAAAAATTGAGCGGAGGTTCATGGGACCAATTAAAGAAACCAGTGTAGGGAAGGTAAAGAAAACCCATATCTAGACCATGTGAATCCAATTTCTGTATATAATTTAGTTATATTCTCCAAAGTACAAGAGAATAATCTCTTTCTGCAAGGTTGTCTGCCAATCAGCTCCTTCTGCATGGTGCAATGATGACCATGATGCCTACTGAAGCCACAGACAACTGATTATCAGACATAGTTGCACTGTGTCATATCATTGCTGTAGTTGCTGCTTAATTTGATCTGAGTCATAAACCTCCCATGTGCCCACAATAGAAAAGCATTCAAGCCATAATAGATAGCATAAAAATACAATAAAACTGCTAGGAATACCTGCAGTGGACGCAATCGTCCTCAAGTTTCCAAACTGCTCCACCGATCTGCCTGCTCTGGGGGCAGAGCTAGTGCGCATTTGGATGGTGCGATTGCACACGGTGGTGCCTCATGTGTGGAAGTGGTAAGCGATGTGGGAACAAGGGATTTTGTACTTCCCACTGTTTTGGTGGCCTGGGAGACATGGGATGCTGTGCCTCCTGGTTGCCAGGCAACATAGGATGCTACCTTGCCTGGTGTTAGCCAATGGTGGGAATGTGTTCACTCTGATGTGCAAGTGAGAAGGGTGTGGCTCCCTAGACATGACTGGGAGGAATGCATCACCTGATTGCTGTCTTTGGATTTGGGCTGGCTATTTCAAGCCTACTTCTAATTCATTTCTGTGCTGTTTATTCAGTTCCCTTGCATAGTGGTATGGTGAGTGCTTCCTGGTTGAGCTCTGGTTGAGTCTCAGTAGGTGCTAATAGTAGTTATTGGTTCTTTTTTTACTAGCTATTGTCCTTAGGTTTCCCTTTGGTTTTCGTTTTGTTTTTTTTACTAGATTTGAATTTACTCTTGTACCTGACTCTACATCATCCGCGTCACTAGACTCCAGCTTCCCTGCGACATTCGTCTGGGAAAGGCTCGGCGAAGCCATCCTCCTCTTTGGGAGTGGGTGAAGAATATTCTGACCCTTAAGGACTTGCCTATATGTGGTGGCTTGTGCAAAGTGCATCTGTGACTGCGTTTTTGCTGGTCTGACGCAAGCCGCTACAGAGCAGCTATTCCTGCGCATAACAAAACCCAAGTAATGAAATCAAAACAGACTTTTAGTTCAGCCCTTGTTTAAAGAAATATTTTTTTTCAGTGGATTCAGCAAATTATATTGCAACTAACAGAAAGGAAAGATAATCTTGATAGGTTTATTAAAGGTTTTTTTGTTTCGGGTTTAATTTTTTTAAAGCACAGACTTGCTCTATTGAAAAATAACAAAACCAGCCTTTATGCGCAGTTACTCTAGCACTGCATCCCTGCTGCCGCAGTCGTTGTTAACACAGTTGCTGGGGTAAAGTCACGGTTACAGCCTGTAACCACTGCAGTCACTGTACTCAGGGTAGATGTCAAAGTAGAAAATACATGAAAGCTGAGCCCAGTGATTGGTAGCAGCGGTTACAAACTGTTGTTGTGAAATCACTGCTGCAGCCATGTTAACTAAGACCAGGAGCAGCAGTAGAGAAGCAGTGCTACAGCAGCAGATGTTAATGGATTTTTTTATTTTTAAATTGAGCCATCAAATACCATAAAAAAATCAAACCCCTCTAAGATATCTCTGAGTGACACTAGTGAGCGCAAGGAATTACAGCAGTTGTGGTACTATAAAACATATAATGCTTATCACTGTTCAATTTCAATTAGGTCCCCAAATTCTGTGAATGGAGTAGATATGTTATTGGCCTTCAACATTTTTGAGGCTGGCAACACACATTAGTTATCTGTATGTCAAACACAGTTTTATTCGAGAGCTGTCTCTTACAACTCCCCCATACCAATAAATATTTGGTTCAGAGTAAGCAGCTACTAGCTTTTTTCATGCAGGAACAACTGCCCAATCCTTCTCATGACATTTATCCTTGAAACAAAGTCAGGAGACCCCAATACACATTAGATAGACAAATGTCGGTCAATGTTTTTGACCACATTGACCAATGAGTATTGTGAGATTTAGAACTGAAAGGTGACAGAACATCCAGATGGTTTGCTATGCTCGGTTTTCCTTGTAGCGTGTGGTGACCTTCCATACCTTAGCACCCTACAGTAAAACTGATACTACATGGACACTTTATCAAAATTGAAAATAATCCTGCTTTAATTTTCTGCATCTGTAAGATATTTGAGTTTATTAATACATTCATTGCGTGGGAGTTTGATAGCTGGCCCGGTTTGCTTAGGTCTCGGTTCTCTCTCTTCATTTTACATCATCTTTAAAAACATCTGAATATCCCAATAAAGCACAAAAAAAGTACAGAAACAGCAATAAACGCTGCGCTACCTGCTTCATTGACATGTCGTGATTTATTCTTGGCCTCATTTCTCCATTCCAATAAAGCTTCATTAAAATATTTTGCCGATTCCTCTTCATTAAAAGTTCCATGCAGTAGAGATCCAGGTAAATATTCTTTTCTTGGCTTGGAGATAAAAAACTGTTGGAGAGTTTGTAAAGATTTTATTTTGTATCTTGCAGTAGTATATGGTCTTCTAAAAGAAGAGCAAGCAGCACCAAAGAACACAGTCTGATCTAATCAATTTCAATACCAATAATAAAATAATGTATTAATAAAAGAAAAAAGTGTAAAAAATGTACAATACGATGCAAAAGGTTTTGTCAGGTGTGTAAAAAAAATGCTATAAAGAATGCTTTAGAAAATATAGTCGTTAATAGTTGATTTTTATCAATTAACAAAATGCAAAGTAAAGGTACAAAAGAGAAATGTAAATCATATCAATATTTTGTGTCACCGCCTTTTGCCTTCAAAACAGCATCAAATCTTCTAGGTACACTTGCACAGTTTTTGAAGGTACTTGACAGGGAGGTTGTTCCAAACATCTTGGAGAACTAACCACAGATCGTTCTTGAATGTAGATTTATACAAATCCTTCTGTCTCTTCATGTAATCCCAGATATAATCAATGATGTTGAGATCAAGGCTATGTAGAGACATAACATCACTTACTGTATATGATTCTTTCTTGATGTTGAAGATAGTTGTTAATGATACTGGCAAAACCACTTCTGTTATGACTTCTCCAAACAGTAGATGGGTGCAGCTGGATCCCACTGGATGCGGCCAGGTGTGAGCTGATGACAATACTGGGGACATCTTCCAATTACAAAGGGAAGTAAGCATACTGTGTCTCATTTGCTGCCAACCAATGCGTCTACGGTCCTCAATGTTAGCCATTTTTTGGTGTCCTCAAAGCTGTCCTCAATGGTGAAACACACAGTCAGATACTAATCCACCATGCAATGCCATGAGGAAGGAATCTGATTGGCTCCATATTTATACTGCAATCCCAAACATACAGCCAATGTTATTAAGAACTAACTTCAGCATAAAGAAGAACAAGGAGTATTAGAAGTGATGACATGGTCCCCATAGAGCCTGATCTCAACATCATCGAGTCTGTATGGTGTTACATGAAGAGATAGAAGGATATATGTGTATACTTACATCCACAGCATTAGCATCCACAGAAGATCTGTGGTTAATTTTTAGAGATGTTAGGAATTATTATTATTATTATTACGCATTTATATATCGCCATTTATTCCATGGCGCTTTACATGTGAAAAGGGGAAATATAGACAAGTATAATAAACATGTGTAAGACAAGGGACACACAAGTACATAAGGAGAGGGGACCCTGCCCGCGTAGGCTCACAGTCTACAGGGATGGGTGAGGATACAGTAGGAGAGGGTAGAGCAGGTCGTACGGTGGTTCAGTAGACCGAGGATCATTGCAGGCTGTAGGCTTGTCGGAACAGGTGGGTCTTCAGGTTCTTCTTGAAGGTTTCCGTTGATGGTGAGAGTCTGATGTGTTGCGGCGGAGAGTTCCAGAGTATGGGGGAAGCACGGGAGAAGTCTTGTATGCGGTTGTGGGAAGAAGAGATAAGGAGGGAGTAGAGAAGGAGATCTTGAGATGATCGAAGGTTGCGTGCTGGTAGGTACCTAGAGACCATGTCACAGATGTATGGAGGAGACAGGTTGTGGATGGCTTTGTATGTCATGGTTAGGGTTTTGAATTGGAGTCTCTGGGCAATAGGAAGCCAGTGAAGGGCCTGGCATATGGGGGAGGCTGGGGAATAGCAGGGAGACAGGTGGATTAGTCAGGCAGCAGAGTGTAGGATGGACTGGGGCGGAGCCAGAGTGCTAGAGGGGAGGCCAGAGAGTAGGAGGTTGCAGCAGTCGAACCGGGAGATGATAAGAGCATGCACTAGTGTTTTTGTGGTTTCGTGGTTGAGGAATGAGTGGATCCGGGAAATATTTTTGAGTTTGAGGTGGCAGGAGGAGGCGAGGGCTTGGATATGTGGTTTGAAAGAGAGCGCAGAGTCGAGGATCACCCCAAGGCACCGAGCGTATGGGACTGGGGAAAAAAGCAGCCGTTGACATTGATGGATAGGTCTGGTGGAGGGGTAGAGTGAGATGGGGAAAGATGATGAATTCTGTTTTGTCCATGTACAGTTTGAGAAAGCGAGCAGAGAAGAAGGCTGAGATAGCAGACAGACATTGTGGGATTTCAGTCAGTAAGGAGGCGAGGTTGGTTCCAGATAGGTAGATCTGCGTGTCATCGGCATAGAGGTGATACTGCAAACTGTAGGATTCTATGAGCTGTCCCAAGCCAAAGGTATAGATGGAGAAAAGTAGGGGTCTTAGGACAGAGCCTTGAGGAACACCAACAGACAGGGGGCGAGGTGAGGAGGTGGTGTGTGAGAGGGAGACACTAAATGTTCGGTCTGTTAGGTATGATGAGATCCAGGATAGGGCCAAGTCTGTGATGCCAAGAGATGAGAGAGTCTGTAGCAGGAGGGAATGACCGCCCTGTCAAGTTTCTTTAAAAAATGTCTGCAAGTTAACCTAGAAGAACTGATGCTTTAATGCTGCTTTGAAGGCAAACAGTGGTCACACTAAATATTGATTTGGTTTTGTTAACTGACACAAACCAACTATTAATACTTCTATTTTTGGAAGCATTTGTACTTTACAACATTTTTTCCACGCCTGCCTAAAACTTTTCCACAGAACTATACACAATATTAGAAAGGCGTGGGTACATAAGCTTTTTAAATTTGACTTAGTGTTTACCAAGCCTACAAGTCAGCATACAGAAAAAAGAAATAATTTCACTTTTCTTGTTCTGCCCTGCTCCTAGATGAGGCGCAGTGCTGCCCAAAAATAGGTGATGACAAACCTGTGCAAGGAGTTGTGCCTGGGTCACTGCCTGAAGAACGCTGGGGTCAGCAACTACTTTGCTGCTCAGTAACCAATGAGCACTTTTCATCACTGGCAAGGAGAGAGCTCATTGGCTATTAGAGGCTCCTATCAGTGGCAGAGACTCAGTGACAGGAACTTGCATTAACCAATGAGCGCTCTTTCTCATAGTAACACAGAGCGCTCATTGGCTACTGAGAGGTTCCTACCACACAGTCCTATCCCTGCTCTGTGTGACAGGAGTTTCTGCAGTAAAGGAACATCTAATTGTCTGGTTCCCACCCAATGCGGCTGTAGAGGCAGAAAGATGTTCCTTCTCAGGTAAGGCACAGTGAAAGTTGTTTCCTTTGTCCCCCCTACATCTAGGGGGCGGAGCTTTACAAATGGTGGGGCTGGGGCTTAATAGGCACCAAGGGGGAGCTTGGTGAACATATACCGTATGTGCCTGACCTGCAAGAGAAAGCAGGTAAGCATTACACCGAGACTAAAGACACATCTATGCTGGTGACCACAGCTGCTAAATGACTACTAAATGACTAAATGCAGGCCAATCAGCTTTAATTTAACAGCCTGTTTAAAAAGACTGACAACCCTTTCATGTGCACTATACAGATTGTGTGTGCATAGAACATAGCATGATGGCAGGCACATCACCTGGTTACACAGGACGATGTGCGGCCAACATCAGTGACTTTTATGTAAGCTTATTCTGAACCTGACAGCTGAAACATGCTGCATGATCCAGGGACAGTAAGTAACAGGCACTGGCTGCATGGATACAGCCAGGTATGTATGTCTTTAAAACGATGCGGTCTTTCGGAAAAGACTATACTTCAAAAGCCACGCTGGAGACTAGACAGACAGGCAGATCCCTGGTAGCTTCTCCCTGCCCACCAGTTAGGATTCACAGGTCTCTGCACATGTGCGTATAGTTTGCAGGCACTCTATGTCACTCAAAATAATGGCAGTGAGTGATGTGCATGCGCTCACAATACCTATATTCCCATGTGGGTGACTAGTCACAAGATGGCATGTAACAGGCTTTTGCATATTTGTGGTCAAGGGCGGACTAGTGTCATCCGGCTTCTCTCTATTCTCTTCTATTGAAAGTAGCCAAAACAGAAAAGTTGGTGTTGTGAGTTCATTTTTCCCTTCACCATTGAGGCCTGATGAACTCCCTCCTCTAGTGAAGGAAGGTAGTGAGACTGATTACCAAACACCTGGGCAGCTAGATGATGACTGGGTGGCTGGAATTGAGGACTGGATATAAGGCTGCCGACGCCCTTCTTCCTGGCTGGTGATTTTCCTGCTGGATTCTTGGAGACCAGTCTGATTCCTACATCTCAAAGCTAAGTTTTTCTGCTCTGCTTTGTACTCTTCAGTTTCGTTTTTGTTTTGCCTTGTTTTTTGGGAGTTCTGCCATCCCCGGCCTGGGGTGAGCTGAATTCCATTTTTGTCTCTGATCTGTTGATCTTTTACTCTGTCTTCAGAATATACCTGAGTGCTGATATAGTCTTTTGAAGCCTAGCAACTTCAGGGCCTGTTTTTCCTATCAGTCGGTTGGCTCATTTTGATAGGGTTTTTGCAGATGGCAGACAGCAGCTTTCCTATCCTGTCCTATGTAGTTAGCTTGGGCCCCATCATTTGCTCAACCTATCTTTCTATCTGTGTTAGTGTTTTCATCTTGCTTCACCGTCATTATATGTTGGGAGCTGCCTATTGCTTTGGGGTCTGCTCTGGGGCAGTTTAGTTTTTCCCCTTTCTGTCTTTAGGCTATGTAGTTCTCTGGCTGTGATCGAGGGGTCTAGGGCACCGTAGGAACCCCCCACGGCTACTGCTAGTTGTTGTGGATAGGTTCAGGGGTCTGCAATCTGATAGCTGCCAACCTCTCTGGTTTTTCTGGACTTAGCTGGTATTTTGTTATTTCCTCCTTCGGTGACTCATCATAACAAGTTGGCATGTGACAGCAAGCATGCAAACCCCATACATGCCATTATGTAACCACCTGCACGCATGGGAACATAAAGAAATTGTGATAGCATGCACACTACACACTGTCACTATTTACCAAATCTTACTTCTAGACCGGTGTGTGTGCTGCAAGTGTCTGATACAGTATGTTAGAGGAGTGTGTGCTGCATGCGTCTGATATGTGAGCAGTGTGTGCACGCTACACGTGTCTGATATGAGAGTATTGTGTGAGCTGCATGTGTCTGATATGGGAGCAGTGTGTGAGCTGCAGGTGTCTGATATGTGTGCAGGCTGTGTGCTGCATGTGTCTGATATGTCAGCAGTGTGTGTTTTACAGTGCGTTGCGAAAGTATTCGGCTCCCTGGAACTTTTCAACCTTTTCCCACATATGATGCTTCAAACATAAAGATACCAAATGTAAATTTTTGGTGAAGAATCAACAACAAGTGGAACACAATTGTGAAGTTGAATGAAAATTTATTGGTTATTTAAACATTTTTGGGAAATTCAAAAACTGAAAAGAGGGGCGTGCAATATTATTCGGCCCCTTTAACTTAATACTTTGTTGCACCACCTTTTGCTGCGATTACAGCTGCAAGTCGCTTGGGGTGTGTCTCTATCAGTTTTGTACATCGAGAGACTGAAATTCTTGCCCATTCTTCCTTGGCAAACAGATCGAGCTCAGTGAGGTTTGATGGAGATCGTTTGTGAACAGCAGTTTTCAGCTCTTTCCACAGATTCTTGATTGGATTCAGGTCTGGACTTTGGCTTGGCCATTCTAACACCTGGATACGTATATTTGTGAACCATTCCATTGTAGATTTTGCTTTATGTTTGGGATCATTGTATTGTTGGAAGACAAATCTCTGTCCCAGTCTCAGGTCTTTTGCAGACTCAAACACGTTTTCTTCAAGAATGGTCCTGTATTATTTGGCTACATCCATCTTCCCATCAATTTTAACCATCTTCCCTGTCCCTGCTGAAGAAAAGCAGCCCCAAACCATGATCCTGCCACCACGTTTGTCAGTGGGGATGGTGTTCAGGGTGATGAGCTGTGTTGCCTTTACACCAAACATATCGTTTGGCATTGTTGACAAAAAGTTCGATTTTGGTTTCATCTGACCAGAGCACCTTCTTCCACATGTTTGTTGTGTCTCCCAGGTGGCTTGTTGCAAACTTTGAACAACACTTTTTATGGATATCTTTGAGAAATAGATTTCTTCTTGCCACTCTTCCATAAAGGCCAGATTTGTGCAGTGTACGACTGATTGTTGTCCTATGGACAGACTGTCCCACCTCAGCTGTGGATCTCTGCAGTTCATCCAGAGTGATCATGGGCCTATTGGCTGCATCTCTGATCAGTCTTCTCCTTGTTTGAGATGAAAGTTTAGAGGGACGGCCAGGTCTTGGTGGATTTGCAATGGTATGATACTCCTTCCATTTCAATATGATCGCTTGCACAGTGCTCCTTGGGATGTTTAAAGTTTTGGAAATCATTTTGTGTCCAAATCCAGCTTTAAACTTCTCCACAAGAGTATCACGAACCTGACTGTTGTGTTCCTTGGTCTTTATGATGCTCTCTGTGCTTCAAACAGAACCCTGAGACTATCACAGTGCAGGTGCATTTATACGGAGACTTGATTACACATAGGTGGATTATATGTATCATCATTAGTCATTTAGGACATCACTGGATCATTCAGAGATCTACAATGAACTTCTGGAGTGAGTTTGCTGCACTGGAAGTAAAGGGGCCGAATAATATTGCACGCCCCACTTTTCAGTTTTTGAATTTCCACAAAAATTTAAAATAACCAATAAATTTCGTTCAACTTCACAATTGTGTTCCACTTGTTGATTTTGTTCTTAGACTTGGTGTGAGTATGTTAGCGGAGTGTGTGCTGTATGTGTCCGATATGGAAGCAATGTGTGATGCATGTGTCTGATATGTTTGCTGCATGTGTCTAATATGTGTTCTGCATGCATCTGATATGTGAGCAGTGTGTGCGCTGCATGTGTCTGATATGTGAGCAGTGTGTGTGCTGCATGTGTCTGATACAGTATGTGAGTGGTGTGTGTATTGCATGTGTCTGATATGAGTGCAGTGTGTGCTGCATGTGTCTGATATGTGAGTGGTGTGTATTCCACATGCGTGTGATGAGTATATAAGTGTTGTGTGAGCTGCATGTGTCTGATATGCAAGCAGTGTGTGAGCTGCATATGTCTGATATGCAGGCTTAGTGTTAGGGGCAGGAAGACCAGGTAGCTGCCTAGGGCCCCCACTCCTCTCGGGGCCCCAAGTCAGTTGCGTGCCACTAATAGCGGCACATCATGCGGTCGCTATGGGTTCCCTGAGTAAGAGGGGCCTGGTGCCGCCCAACCCTCCCCCAGCATTCAACTTATTGGCATCATAAATGCCGATGCAGTTGAAAGCAGTGATGGAGGAGAGAGTGTCATGGGACCCTCCTTCTCCCATCACTCCATCTCTGCCACAGCGTGTGCCAGTAGTGGAGCTGATGAGGTGCGGAGATGCTCTGCAGAAGCCAGAGCAGCGGGGGAACGAGGAGGAGAGGTAAGTATTGTGTGTGTATGTGTGTGTCTGCTGCACTGTGGGGAGACTGCATCATACTGTGCGTGTGGGGGTATTGCATTATACAGTGTGTGTGTGAAGGGGGCTTCATTATCAAAGAATCATGGAATGGTAGAGTTGGAAGAGACCTCCTGGGCCATCTGATCCAACCCCCTGCTCAGAGCTGGATTCACTAAATCATCCCAGACAGATGTCTGTCCAGCCTCTGTTTGAAGACTTCCATGGAAGGAGATCTCACCACCTCTCATGGCAGCCTGTTCCGTTCATTGATCACCCTAACTGTCAAAAAGTTTTTCTAATATCTAATCTGTGTCTCCTCCCATTCAGTTTCATCCCATTGCTTCTAGTCTTTCCTTGTGCAAATGTGAATAAAAATGATCCTCCTACAATGTGACAGCCCTTCAGATGTTTGTAGACAGCTATTAAGTCTCCTCTCAATCTTCTTTTTTACAAGCTAAACATTCCCAAGTCCTGCAACCTTTCCTCATAGAACATGGTTTGCAGATCGGTCACCATTCTGGTCACTCTTCGCTGAACTTGCTCCAGTTTGTTGATGTCTTTTTAAAAATGTGGTGCCCAAAACTGGACACAGTATTCCAGATGAGGTCTGACCAAAGAGGAGTAGAGGGCAATAATGACTTCACATGATCTAGACTGCATGCTTCTGTTAATACATCCCAGAACTGTATTTACTTTTTTGCTGATGCATCACACTGTTGACTCATGTTCAGTCTGTGATCTATTAGTATACCCAAGTCTTTTTCACATGTGCTGTTGCTTAGCCCTATTCCTCCCATTCTGAATATGCTTTTTTCATTTTTATTGCCCAGATGTAGTACTTTGCATTTTTCCCTGTTAAAAACCAGTCTGTTAGTTGCTGCCCACTGCTCCAGTTTATTTATATCTTTTTGAATCCTTTCTTTCTCTTCTCTAGTATTAGCTATCCCTCCTAGCTTTGTGTCATTAGCAAATTTAATCAGTTTACCCTCAATTACTTCATCTAAATCGTTGATAAAGAGGTTGAACAATACAGGGCCCATGACAGAGCCCCGTGGTACCTCATTTGAGACCTTCCAACTTGATGTGCAGCCATTTACGACCACTCTTTGGGTCCGATCACTAAGCCAGTTATGAATCCACCTAACAGTTGCCTTGTCCATTCCATACCTAGTCATTTTTTCAATAAGGATTGTGTGAGATACTTTGTCAAATGCTTTGCTGAAGTCAAGATATACTATATCTACAGCATTTCCCTGATCCACCCAATCAGTGATTCCGTCATAGAAGGAGATTAAGTTAGTCTGACATGAGTTATTAGTTACAAACCCATGCTGACTCTGTTTAATCACTTCATTCTTATCCAGGTACTGACATACATGTTGTTTAATAATTTGTTCAAAGATCTTTCCTGGTATAGAAGTCAGACTCACCGGCCTATAGTTGCCTGGGTCCACCTTCTTCCCCTTTTTGAAGATAGGAACAACATTTGCTCTTCTCCAGTCTTCTGCGACGTCTCCTGTTCTCCAAGAATTTTCAAAGATTATTGAGAGGGGTTCAAAAATTTCTTCTGCTATCTCCTTCAGTACTGTGGGGTGTAATTCATCTGGACCTGGAGACTTGAATTCATTTAGGTTAGCTAAGTGTTTCCTCACTATCTTTCTGTTTATAGATATCCTGGATTCTTCTATTCCCTTAATAGGACAGTGAAGAACAGTTGATGTTACATTTCCTTTCTGAGAGAAAACAGATGCAAAATAGGAATTTAAAAGTTCAGCCTTCTCAACATCCTGTCTTACCATTTCATCATTTTCATCCTGTAAAAATCCTATAGCATCTTTGACTTTTCTTTTACTTTTGACATATCCCCAAAATCCTTTAATATTGCTTTTGACGTCTCTTGCAAGCCTCAATTCATTGTCAACTTTAGTAATCTGATTTGTGCCCTGCAGGTTCTGCAGACCGCATTATATTCTTCTTTAGATATGTCTCCCTCTTTCCATTTTATAAACATTTCTTTCTTCCTTTTTAGCATGTGCTTAAGTTCTGTGTTCATCCATCCTGGTTTCCTTAAATGCTTCCTATTCTTCCCTCTTTTCAGAATTGTTAACAATTTTGCTTTGAGAATTTGATTTTTCAAGATTTCCCATCCTTCCTGGACATTTTTGTCTTTAAGGATATCCAGCCATTGGATCCCTCCAATTCTCTTTCTGAATCCCTTAAAATCTGCCTTTCTGAAATCTAACCTTGACGTCTGAGTCGTCACAGGTCTTCCTCCTCTAGTTATCCAAAATTCTAAAATAGCATGGCCCGCTACCTCCTAGAGTCCCAGCCACTCTTACCTCCTCAACCATTTCCTTCCTGTTTATAAGGATTATATCCAAGGTAGCAGATCCCCTTGTTTTCTCCCCTACCTTTTGGAAGATAAAGTTGTCAGCAAGAGAGGATAAGAATTTCCTTGACCTGTTAGTTTTGCCTGAGAGAGATTCCCAACAAATGTCTGGATAGTTGAAATCTCCCATGACAACTGTGTCATATTTTTTGGAGAACTTGGCCATTTGATGCATAAACAGTTCATCTATAGCTTCAGCTTGCACAGGCCTACAATGGTGTCCATTCCATTGTTCTGTCCTTGTCTTCTTACCCAGTTTCCACAGAACTCACGGGGTCTGAAGCGTCAATATCTGTTCAGATATATGCTTTTCTGCAACACCCCCTCTTGGTTTATCAAGTCTGTTTCTTGCAAATAAGTTGTATTCTTCTAGCCATGTATTCCAATCATGTGTATCGTCCCACCAAGTTTCAGTGATTCCAATGACATCATATTTCTTTTCCTGTGTTAGTAGTTCCAATTCTCCTTGTTTGTTGCCCATGCTTTGTGCATTCCTATAGAAATATTTTAGTTTGTGATTGGTTTCTCTTTCTCCAATATTTTTATTGTTTAGATTTTTTTTATCTTTGTACTTCCTTTCCACTTCTAATAGCAGAATTCACAATAGTATTTGTCAGGTGTATGGCTTTTTCTGGCCTTTTGCTTCCCTTCCCACATTTTTCTAGTTTAAAGCTCTCCTTATATGTAGTAAGGAGACTTCCAAATACATGTTTTCCAGTCTTAGTAAGGTGCACCCCATCTCTAGCAAGTAGTCAATCATATAGATAACTCACTCCGTGATCCAGAAATCCAAATCCTTGCTGACGGCACCATCGACGTAGCCAGTTGTTCACCTGCAGAATCTTATTCCACCTCCTTGTTCCATGGCCATCCACTGGGAGGATGGAAGAGAAGACCACCTGTGCTCCCAGTTCTTTCACTTTCTTACTTGTTTTCAAAGTCTCTGCAGATGGTTTCCAGGTCGTTTCTTGCGGTGTCATTTGTCCCCACATGTATTAGCAGGAATGGGTATTCATCTGTAGGTCTGAAGAGTCCTGATATCCTGTCAGACACATCTTTAATTTTTGCACCTGGAAGACAGCACATTTCTCTTGAGGTTATATCCGGTCTGCAGATAGCAGCCTCTGTTCCTCTCAACAGGGAATCCCCCATGACCACAACTCTCCATTTCTTCTTCACAAAATTTTTCTTTCTCCATCCAGGAAGACTCTGAAGGCGTACAAGGTTGTTGTTTGTGGGCAAAGTCTTATCCTGATGCATTTCTTCATCGTTCTCCTGCGTAAGAGCCTGGTAATGTTCCTGAGCAGTAGGGGGGCTGACTGCCTCTTGATCCTCCTGCTTTTCTGGGTCACATGTTTCCATTCCTCTGTTTCTTGAGGTGCACTTCGAATTTCTTCTCTTTCTGTAGCATGAAGAGATAATTCTGCTCTGTCTAAGAACTCTTCACCTTTCTTAATTACTTTCAATGTAGCTAACCTCTCTTCTAGATTTTGCAACTTTTCCTCCAATAGGGACACAAGCTTGCATTTCTGGAATGTAAAATTTGGCTTTTCCACTGGTAAGTCTGTGAACATGTAGCAAGAAATACAGCTCACCAAATGGCTACTGACCTCCTCCATGTTCTTATTGTTAAAGAGATATCAAAGCGGTGAAAAATGTGCCAAAATTTGCGATTCCCTCCTTTCAGCTGCAACGGCCAAAATCCAGTGTTCTTTGAGCTCGCGAAGGCTGTTCACTTATCCCAGAAGGCACTGAGAATATACAAATCCTCTCCTGAGGACTCTTCCCCTGGTTTACCGATTTCCTCCTTTCAGCTGCTCATTATACTGTGTGTGGGGGGGGCTGCACTATAGTGTGTATGTGGAGGGCTGCATTATACTCTGAGGGGGCTACATTATATTGTGGGGGCTGCAATATACTGTGTGTGGGGGGACTGCACTATACTGTGTGCATGTGTGGGGGGCTGCATTATACAGTGTGTGTTTGGGGGGGCTGAATTATACTGTGTGTATGTGGGGGGCTACAGATTTCAACTATCCAGACATTTGTTGGGAATCTCTCTCAGGCAAAACTAACAGGTCAAGGAAATTCTTATCCTCTCTTGCTGACAACTTTATCTTCCAAAAGGTAAGGGAGAAAACAAGGGGAACTGCTACCTTGGATCTAATCCTTATAAACAGGGAGGAAATGGTTGAGGAGGTAAAAGTGGCTGGGACCCTAGGAGGTAGCGACCATGCTATTTTAGAATTTTGGATAACTAGAGGCGGAAGACCTGTGAAGACTCAGACGTCAAGGTTAGATTTCAGAAAGGCAGATTTTAAGGGATTCAGAAAGAGAATTGGAGGGATCCAATGGCTGGATATCCTTAAAGACAAAAATGTCCAGGAAGGATGGGAAATCTTGAAAAATGAAATTCTCAAAGCACAGTTGTTAACAATTCCGAAAAGAGGGAATAGGAAGCAGTTAAGGAAACCAGGATGGATGAACACAGAACTTAAGCACATGCTAAAAAGGAAGAAAAAAATGTTTATAAAATGGAAAGAGGGAGGCATATCTAAAGAAGAATATAATGCTGTCTGCAGAACCTGCAGGGCACAAATCAGATTATCTAAAGCTGAAAATGAATTGAGGCTTGCAAGAGATGTCAAAAGCAATAATAAAGGATTTTGGGGATATGTCAAAAGTAAAAGAAAAGTCAAAGATGCTATAGGATTTTTACAGGATGAAAATGATGAATTGGTAAGACAGGATGTTGAGAAGGCTGAACTTTTAAATTCCTATTTTGCATCTGTTTTCTCTCAGAAAGGAAATGTAACATCAACTGTTATTCACTGTCCTATTAAGGGAATAGAAGAATCCAGGATATCTATAAACAGAAAGATAGTGAGGAAACACTTAGCTAGCCTAAATGAATTCAAGTCTCCAGGTCCAGATGAATTACACCCCAGAGTACTGAAGGAGATAGCAGAAGAAATTTTTGAACCCCTCTCCATAATCTTTGAAAATTCTTGGAGAACAGGAGAAGTGCCAGAAGACTGGAGAAGAGCAAATGTTGTTCCTATCTTCAAAAAGGGGAAGAAGGTGGACCCAGGTAACTATAGGCCGGTGAGTCTGACTTCTATACCAGGAAAGATCTTTGAACAAATTATTAAACAACATGTATGTCAATACCTGGATAAGAATGAAGTGATTAAACAGAGTCAGCATGGGTTTGTAACTAATAAGTCATGTCAGACTAACTTAATTTCCTTCTATGACGGTATCACTGATTGGGTGGATCAAGGAAATGCTGTAGATATAGTATATCTTGACTTCAGCAAAGCATTTGACAAAGTCTCTCATACAATCCTTATTGAAAAAATGATTAAGTATGGAATGGACAAGGCAACTGTTAGGTGGATTCATAACTGGCTTAGTGATCGGACCCAAAGAGTGGTCGTAAATGGCTGCACATCCAGTTGGAAGAATGTCTCAAGTGGGGTACCACAGGGCTCTGTCCTGGGCCCTGTATTGTTCAACATCTTTATCAACGATTTAGATGAAGGAATTGAGGGTAAACTGATTAAATTTGCTGATGACACAAAGCTAGGAGGGATAGCTAATACTAGAGAAGAGAGAGAGAGGATTCAAAAAGATTTAAATAAACTGGAGAAGTGGGCAGCAACTAACAGAATGGTTTTTAACAGGGAGAAATGCAAAGTACTACATCTGGGCAATAAAAATGGAAAAAGCATATATAGAATGGGAGGAATAGGGCTAAGTGACAGCACATGTGAAAAAGACTTGGGTATACTAATAGATCACAGACTGAATATGAGTCAACAGTGTGATGCAGCAGCAAAAAAGGCAAATGCAATTCTAGGATGTATTAACAGAAGCATACAGTCTAGATCACGTGAAGTCATTATTTCCCTCTACTCCTCTTTGGTCAGACCTCATCTGGAATATTGTGTCCAGTTTTGGGCACCACATTTTAAAAAAGACATCAACAAACTGGAGCAAGTTCAGAAAAGAGCGACCAGAATGGTGACCGGTCTGCAAACCCTGTCTTATGAGGAAAGGTTGCAGGATTTGGGAATGTTTAGTTTGCAAAAGAGAAGACTGAGAGGAGACTTAATAGCTGTCTACAAATATCTAAAGGGCTGTCACATTGTAGAAGGATCAACTTTATTCTCATTTGCACAAGGAAAGACTAGAAGCAATGGGATGAAACTGAATGGGAGGAGACACAGATTAGATATTAGAAAAAACTTTTTGACAGTTAGAGTGATCAATGAGTGGAACAGGCTGCCACGAGAAGTGGTGAGTTCTCCTTCAATGGAAGTCTTCAAACAGAGGCTGGACAGACATCTGACTGGGATGATTTAGCGAATCCTGCTTTGAGCAGGGGGTTGGACCAGATGGCCCAGGAGGTCCCTTCCAACTCTACGATTCTATGATTCTATGATTCTATACTCTGAAGAAGTTGCATTATACTTGGATGGGCTGCATTACACTGTGTGGGGGGGCTGCATTATACTCTGAGGGGGCTGCATTATACTGTGAGAGGGCTGCATTATGCTCTATGAGGGGACTACATTATACTCTATGAGGGGGGCTGCAGTATACTCTGAGTGGGGCTGCATTATACTCTATCAAGAATCATGGGGAGTGTATTATACTATATGTACTATATGGGACCTACATTATAGTGTATCGAGGACTACTGTACCAATCAATCTTCCTCAGCCGAAGTATGGGTAGGTGAACACTGTCAGTAAACGCTGCAGGTTGGATGCTGCATACATCCACAGCATCCAGATGTTACAGTATAGTGGATGGGATTTCAAGAAATCCCATGCCCACTATTCATGCAAAGATGCCCGCTGCTCACCCGCGGAGATGGACATGCGGCGCATCTCTCCAGACGGCAACATGTCTATTTATCTTTCGGAGACGCGAGTCTCTGCAAAAGAACTTTCACCCGTACAATGTATTGGACGCGGTGAATCCACACGGTTTAATGAACAAATGTGGATTCACCTGTGTTCAATAGCTGGCAGCCAATTCCTGAAAGTGTGCACATATTCTAAAGAGGCTGAGAAACAAGCGTCGAATGACTTCAATATTGTCAATCGTGCTTGTTTAGCGGCTTGAACCCACGTATGTAAATACAACAGAAATGTTTATGTGTGATGGTGCAATATGTGAATCCAAGGCCCCACTTTGTCTAAAACCAGACCTGCTGATATGTGAGTGTTGTGTGAGCTGCATGTGTTTTATATGGGAGAAGTGTGTGATGAATGTGTCTGATATGTTTACTGCATACGTCTGAGATGTGTGTTGTGTGAGCTGCAGGTGTCTGATATGTGTGTGATGCATATGTCTGATACAGTATGTTAGTGGAGTGTGTGCTGCATGTGTCTGATATGTAAGCAGTGTGTGATGCATGTGTCTGATATGTGTGCTGAATGTGTCTATTATGTGTGTGGCATATGTCTGATATGGGTAGTGTGTGTGCTGCACATGTCCAGTGTATGTGTTGCTTGTGTCTGATACAGTATGTGAGTGTTGCATGTGTCTGATATTGGAGCAGAGTGTGATATATGTGTCTGATATGTGCGTGCTGCATGTGTCTGACATGTGAGGATGAATGTGCTGCATGTGTCTGATATGGGAGCAGTGTGTGCTATATGTATGTGATATGTGAGTGTTATGAGAGCTGCATGTGTCTGATATGTAAGCGGTGTGTGCTGTATGAGTCTGAGATGTGGGCGATGTGTGTTTTTTCAGGTAGAATCGGTCTGTAAAAAAAGAGTGCACATAGCCTTAAACAGCAAAAACAACAGTATTGGATGACAGATGGATAGAATCGGAGTGTTACTCTGAGTGATAGGGTCTGAGTGGAAAATTTTGATCAGCAAAAACAATGACATATGAGCATGCCCATAGCTTCTACTTTCAAGTGTTCAATCCATGAAAAACATGGCTAAAGAAAGCATATGAAAAACGCACATGTCAATGCGGCCTAGCAAAGATTTGAAATACCAGTTACACTACTTGTTTGCAAATACGGCAGTGGAATTTCCGGATCCTTTCTAACACATCACTCAGAACTGTGCACAACTTCTCGGTATAAGTGTATAAAGCAAACGTGTGTTATCGGTACTTAGCACCTTCGTAACAAGAACCAACACCAACCTTTCCGCTGTCTCCTTGCGTTTCCTTAATGGGAGAGATTCCGGATGAGGTTATCCTGCCAATAATCTCTTTGTCTTTTATAGGTTTTCCACTTGTCTCATCAACATTCAGTTCTTTCTGGAAAGCACGGGAAATATCTAATTTACCATCTTGAGATTTCTCCTGCAAATATGAAATATTAGAAGTAAACTGAATTACTAAACAATTTCACTGCTGACATAAACGCATGAAATTAGCAACCCACTGGCTCCCAGTATGTTGCGCAGACATTTCCAGTGGACATTTCACTTTTGCCTTTCTTCCTGTGCATGGTAAATTTCTTGTTGAATGTTCGGCGCTTCGCTCGTTATTTAAAAAATATGGAAATTGGCATGGAAGAAGTGTACTTAAGGAAACGACTATAGATGAGCACAACTGGTTATTTTTGTCTTCGGCAATAGTCTCTTCTGCAGTTTGGAGTGCATTTATCTTACAAATCCGCAGTATAAAAGGCACCGTTAAGTCCAGGTTAGGCTTAAATTGGGATGCAATGCGCAGCTCCAACAGATTTTTGACATGTTTTATTTTTATGGCATCGAGCTTCGCATGTGTCGGCATTTGTAGTTCAATTAAGTTAAAAACTAAAGCTCGCGCTGCTTCATTTAAAATGCTCTTTTATATGGCATGCAGGTGTATCTTAAGAGGCTGTTACTTATGTAAGGCTGTACATTTAAGACGTTCATTTCCATACTAAACAAGAC
This sequence comes from Dendrobates tinctorius, assembly GCF_039654945.1. Lineage (NCBI taxonomy): Eukaryota > Metazoa > Chordata > Amphibia > Anura > Dendrobatidae > Dendrobates > Dendrobates tinctorius. Next base: position 44,534,980 of record NW_027361728.1, on the reverse strand, counting down.
ACATCTCTCTGCCTAATATCAAACTAACCGCAAGGTAAGGGGAAACGGTAGAAATATTATCTAAAATCCATCAAAAGAGAAACGATTGACTGCATGCATAGAAAGAAGGGCTTTGATTCCTCGCTGCCAGATTTCTTTTTGTCCTCGACTGTCAAGACAGAAATTAATGATCACCACAGACGGTGTCTCTCAAAGTTCGCTCTGCGGAAGTTTTTGCAACAAAGGAGACTTAGTTTGGCACAAATGATAATTAATACCTAGCGTGCTTTACTTGCGTGGTTGACAGCCTCGACGGGGACCAGTCATTTGAGAATTTCAACGTGTACACAAAATCCTATATACCGTGGGAGTTTACATAACTTGAACCAAGATTAAGGTCTTGTTATGTCTGTTCCTTGACAACAGATACAAAATCTATGAACCTGTAGTCATGTTCTGCTCCTGTTGTAGCATTAAACAGACCAGAAAATTTCTGAATCTCGTCATGTTCTATTTTCCTAACCAGCTTATTCGGAGAGGCTTCGTTGGGGCAGCGTGAGACGTGTTAGACTTCTACAGACTTACACTGAGCAGATGATCGGTCAACGACATGGGAAAAATCAATTTTATTGGTGAGACAACCATGCAGTAAAGATCATTGTCTAGAAGATCGTTCTTATTATTTTTGGCCAATATTTATGGTGTGGTTTGGACATTTTAGACCATGGATTTGCTGATTTCTATTCCTGAGAGCTTAAGTATACAGTACTAAGTGAGCCATCCAAGGTTCTTCATTCATTGTAGGAGACCTTATTTATAAGCTGCTGAGGTACAGTGTTATTAGTACAGGCGCATTAGGCTTTGTATGTATTTGCCTACATTTCACTGATTTTACTGTGCACTTTGGAAGAAGAAAAGCAGATATAATAAAGTGGAAAGGACTTTTAGTGGCATAAGGGTTTATAGTTATACCTAGGAAAACTGCTTTCCATGTTTAGGTTTTTTTATGCTGGAATGGAAAATTGCATCTGAATTTTACAAAATCCATGCAAATAGTGAAAATGGACAGGTAACTGAATTAATTTGCTATTACCCTGTGAACAATTGTGTAAGACCTTAAAAATGAACTCTAAACAAAAAGACTCATATCTCTTGAACCGTAGAGGAAAAAAGGGGAAAAAAAAACCTGAACACACAGGGGAGCAATTGAGACAAAATATGAATACAAACCTGATGTGGACCTGATGACAGGTCCTCTTTCAAGGGGATGTCCACTACTTTTTATTATGTTAAAAATGGGAACATAATGACCATAAAATCAAAAGGAAAAAGCAACGTTTTTCAGGTTTTCAATACCATGGAATAAGTATTGGAAAAAAATAAAAAGGCCTTCCGCAAAACCGGAAGTGACGGTGCACCGCAAAAACAAACTTTTGTTGTTTTTGCAGCCCCATGGATTTTCAATGGGGGCCATGTCCGTAAGCTGTGACAAAGATCAAGCAGGCTTGATCTTTTTTGACAGCCGCAAATACGGCTCTCATGGCCATACGGCTCACGGCGCTCCGACTAATTTTTGCAGGCCGATTTTGCGGCCCCATAGAAATCTATTGGGGTTGCAAAAACAGCCAGCAAAAACATGGTTAGTGTAAAAGAAGCCTAATAATAAATAACATTTCTAATACAGCAAAGACCATACATGCAATAGAAACAATACAGTAAAATGAATTTGAAAAGAAAAAATTGTTGCTGTTCATGTATTCACATACGTTATACTTAAAAAAAAAAACGTGCTTGTCTCCTCCTAACTTTTGAATACTGAATACACAGCGAGGCTGATCTTTCCGCTGTGCCTTGTCCTTTGCCACACTAGACTATGGTGGAGTAACCGACTTACAGTACGGACTTGCGGCTTTGCTAGATGGGACTCTACTTACGATGCAGGGCAGCCGCCGATCCTCACTTCTCCATTACACACTTCTATAGAGAAGGCAGTTTGCATGTTATTGATACCAAATAAAGAGGCGTAATTCTGACAACACCATGGGAAGGAAACCGCTTGTAAAACACCAGTGATGAAATGCTCTTCTTCACACAGCAGTGGAATTAAAGGGTTGCTGTTAAATGGACATTTTTACATAACTAGTCCCATTACAGTCCGCTTTCTATGTCACCAATTAGGAGCAGCAGCAAGGAATTTCTTGTCTAAGATAAAAATAACTTTTCCAAACTGTTGGTACAGAACAATGTTCTTCAACTGGGTCATACACTTCCGAAAACAATACAAATGAACCACTGCAATAATTCGAACATCATGCCAGAATCAGTTTAGGATTTAGCTAAATCTAAGCATTAAGCCAGAATATTAACTGGAAAGCTTCTTTAAAAATCACTTTGGATTAACTTTTCTTAGTTTAATTAGAACAATTTTAAAAGAATGCAATTGACTCTAAATTTATTTTTTAATCCAGGCAATAGAATAAGAAACACTTTCCTTCTATATATCTTATTTGCTACATTACAGTTATTTGAATCTCTTTGCTTTAATTAAACGGATTGGAAATCACTATATCATGTGTCTTGGATAATCGCAGAAATGGATTTTGAATTATTCTAACAGTGTGATATTGCAATTATGAAGAATAAATATATGTACAATTACATAGAAAACACGCAATTTATTTAAAGAGCACGTTACATAAAGCAGTACAATTGTGACCCGTGTGATGTATTGGTTAATTACAAAAGCAGAGAAAACTTTATGAAAATTACAGGATTTATACAAGAGAATGTGGCATCAATTCTTCTAAAGGGAGCTGTTTGGTTTACAGAGGCTCTTTGCGATGGATAATAGGCATCCAGCGAATACACACCTCTCACTGGAATTAAACAGCTGTTGTACAATGTACAGACAAGATGGCTCTTAGCAGTAGATCACCTCTTAGGATAATAGAGGAGGACCTCGAGTGAGGGAATCGCTCTTCTAAGTACATTTTCCTAACAATGCATAAGCCTAGAGGCTCTTTACAGAAGAGTTTCTCATTCCACAAGTACGTCCAACAGAGCAGATATATTGTGTCACACACTGGATCATTCAGACTACCGTGACCCTGTAACCTATTTTTCATATACCGTTAGGCTTTCAGGGACACCTTTGGCCAGGATTTTTTTCAATGCTCATTTGCTTTCTAACTGCAAATATAATTAACTTCCTAAATAGTCTTTAATAGAAAAAAGCACCATTTTTGCTGCTGCTGCATAACATCTGCAAGTCCTTTATCTCACAGAGCGCATGGCAAAAATGTCATAAATCTGAAAAACAAACAAACGAAGAATTGCTCACCGGCACTGCAAGATTGCGTTTGTGAGTCAGTCCAGTGCTGAATCGCCCATGTTACTTGCCCTACTTAAATTGAATATTTTGTCACTGGGCTAATTCAAAAGGTTTGCTGTTTTACTGCATGCTATAATATAGTTGCATTAAGTAGGTTGTGTCAGAGCATAGGATCATTGTGAAGATCATACTTACCTATCCGTATGATAAGTGTCTGATTGCTTGGAGTTGCACGAGAGGGATCCCATCATTCATGACAAGTGGATTCTTGTCTTGTAACCGGTTGGTGTTCCAGCTATCAGACAGCCATGTGAACAATTATTTATCACTAGAGTTGATCGAATAGCTTTGGATAAGTGCTTATCTGAATAGCTAAATAAAAAAATGTTTTATTCATTTCATTGTGCATTCAGTGCATATATGGGTGTGACTGCCCTCTTTCTGAGCTGGGAAAACCATCCTGTCTGGCCTATGCTTTTACTAGTGGTTCAGCCGCTCGATCCTTGTTCACATTCACGTCGCTTGGCTAGTGAAAAGGTTTTAACCCTCCATCAGGAACAATGGATCTGACAGGCGCAGCTCTTCTACTTTCATTTCTCCCTTCTCACCAGATTTTCAGGAAACCCCTTCCCTCTAGATAGTCTCCTGGCTCTAGCTGCTGTGTGAAACCTGATACCACAGTTGGTCTGCAGAGCTTCAGGAAGGAAGATATAGCTGTGCTGGCTTCTCAGGCTCATTGGTCCCGAACACATCACACTTTATAAGGTTGGTATGTAATGTTTTTAGTCATTACAATTGTTTATTTAGCTTGTTTTATGAATGGATAGAGAAAGGTTTGTGGATATTTCATATAAATAAGGCAGCTTTTCTTACAAATGAAAGTGCGCTTCTCAGGAGTTTTGAAATTTGTGTATATCAAAGTTATTACTTTTATGTTGAGTAAATGGGTTTGTTTTGCACCTGATAATGTGTAGTCTCTTTTATTACATCCCTATGAAGGTCTCTGATCACTTTTAGATCACTGAAATTGAGAAAATTAGATATTCTAGGCATTTTTCTAGCCTGCACTTGACAGGCACATTGTTCCATTACGAGTCAGTGCGAATATTGTTCCTGACGGAGGGTTAAATACTAGAGTAGGGACTGTCCCACAAGGGTTGCCGTGACGTGGCAGGATGGCTTGTACATTATTTTGATCAAAATTATGTTTACTAAATACCCTTATTGTTATTATTACCTTTATGCATTATTTGCAGTTTATTTTTTTATTTTTTTACTTTTTAGTTCAGGATATTTATGTTTTTTGCTTTCTGTTTTATCTGAATAGGTATAGCGCTTACCGAATAGTTGCATCATGGAACCTGGATACCTGGAGCGCTCCCGATGATCAGCTGTTCGGCGCCGCAGCTGCAGGTGTCGCGGCTGTGTGACAGTCACAACACATGCACGGAGAGCCTGTTTGCTGTGTCTGTCACACAGCTGCGACACATGCAGCTGTGAGGCCGATCAGCTGATTATCGGGAGCGCTCCAGGTATCCAGGTTACCAAGGGAGCTATTCGGTTAGTGCTATAGCTATTCGGACAACCTCTTATTCGAAGCTAATCGATCAACTCTTTTTATCACCTATGCTACCGATAATCTCCGCAAAATCCTCATATAGGACACATATACTATAATGAATATCAAGATAGACAAAATAAATGCATCTGGAATATTCCATCAACATAGGACACTCTAATGGTCAACTGTAAAAGATAGGTGTAACCCAGCTACCTTGGTTCCAGCGCCTGGCTCCATGTCTTCCTTGCCCAGTGGCCTGCTACCTCTACTCTCATACACACTGGATTACCAAGGTAACCCATGGAGAATTTATGATATCACTCTCCTACCTCTTAAGGCCAACTCAGGAATAAACACACCGCCTGATTATTCTGGTTCGGAATACAATGGCTACCACGTGCTAGCAACCTCATGAGCCTAATTAATTTAATCCAGCTCTATCAAGTCTCTGGACTCCACCAGATAGAGTTTCAAGACACAACGCTACCCATTTATTCTGCTTTTCCAAACATGTCCTCAAACTCTGTTCAGTATCAAAGTGACTTCCTACTCATCTCTGGTGTTCCAAGGTGTTGTCCACATAGTTGGCTCTGCTGTTCCACAGTACTGTCCACAGACTTGGCTTTGTTGTATCAAGTTGACTGTCTGCATACCCAGCTTTTCTGTTCCATGATGCTGTCCACACACACGGTTCTGCTGTTTCAAGGTGTCGGTCTGCATACCTTGTGTTGCTGTTTCAAGCAACCTGATTGCATATACAGTTCCACATGCTGTATGGCTTATCCAGCTCCTCAGTATCTCGCTGCACCAATGCATGCAATCAAAGCTGCTCAGTGAATCTACTTCTCCAGGTGAGCAATAATAAGAATAGTGGTGAAGGCAACAATTACACACATTAAGACGTGTAGTGAGCAAAATTTAGCTAAATAATTATATATAATGGTATAAAGATAATCATGAAGTAAAATATATTTTATATCCCTGCCATGTCAATTTCATTTACAATGCCAACAAATACAAGATGTAATGTCCTTACAACATCCCACTAGTTCTTATGACCTGTTTGCCAATGCTTCAGCTAAAATTCACAACATGCAAGATGCCACTCAGAGTGGATAAAGAATAGAGAACCACACACAAATATTTTGGGGGCACAACCCCCTTCTTCAAGCATAAAACTGCATATAGTATCTTGTCCGAGTTAGGGAATGACCTGGAATGGAGGACAGAGACCTTATATGTATTGCCATAAATTGCAGCTTCATCAAAAGGTTTATTGTATTCATTTTATATTTACGGTACTTTAATGGGTTAAAGTTGGGGAACTTAACTTTTTGGGGATTATTACTAGGGTGCAAAACATTATTTAGGCTGGCATACAGTCGGATATTGTCAGTAGCATGTGGCACATCTTATTTTTCGGCCCTGTCTGTCAGCTGACTGTAATTTTTAATAAAACATTATTAGAATCTAGTATATATTGCAAGTCCTCTTACGGTTTTTACAAACCTGTTGTTATGTATGGAGTTTGGCTCTTTGTATGCAGCAATTGAAATTCCATTCTGTGAGTTTCTCTACTTTGTCGATAGACGATACATTTACTTTATGGGATAACTGCTTTAATTAAAGGGTTTGTCATATTAAGACATCTTTTGTCTATCAGCTCTGTTAGGACGTACGGACAAGAGAGAGATCCAGAGGACATGAGCAAACCTTGTATTACATGGATGGCTATTCATCAGAATGGCTGCCATGTAGTACTATTGGCTGATCATGGCAAAATCTGATGGTTCCTGGAAGTATCAGGTGTAGGACAATGGGGTCACATACTTTACACAAAAAACAGATACTCAGATGCTGCAAGAAACCTTTACAATTCTTTTTAGAATGTTAGAATTCTTTAAAAAAAACTTTAGAAATTACTGTAAAACACAGATATGGCAGTTTAATAAATTGATACCGTACCGCACTGATAATTCGTATGACACTGCGAATGCACACACATCTCTTGCTTCTTGCTTGCCCACCTGATTTGGGCAATGCCAGTTTCCATGGAAAGAACAATAAAGGGACAAAGTCTGGTACCTGGTTATGTATGTGTATGTGTGTCTACAATTAATAATTATAGGCAATTAGTAAGGGTTGTAGTGTCCAACAGCCATCACCACTATCCTATGGGAATAATTACAGGCCTAACCATTCCCAAAGGGTATTCCATGTAACCTAAATGTTTAGGGTTGTGGTCCAGGTTATCAATTAATTTGGGAAGTTTTAGAGACGAGGAAAGGCTGCAGAAGTGAAAGACCAAAGATGTCTCAGCAGCAAACTCTGCAATTGAGGGGAAGTAATCATGGAGGTCAGTGTCAGATGGAGAACAAAGGAAAGTGCACGAATACTACTATGGACATGTTTGTTATCGTAAATCATTGTGATACTTACAGCACTATAAAACAATTCTAGCTAGCGTTGGATTATTAATTCTGTGATCTGCAGTTTGACACAACTAATTTTTCATAAGTCTACATCTCCAGTACCAAACCATACATTGGGCTGCATGCAATCTTGTGGGCTGCAACTGTCATTCGATAGCTAAAGTAAATCAGTAGTGCTACAGAAAGTTTAGACACAGTTCACACAATGGGATAGTGTCAGAAGTTAGGGGACAATGTCAGACTATGACGAAACTCAGCCTTTTGACAGAGTGAAATGTCACACCAAGTTGTAAAAGTATTAATAAATTTCCAAAAGGATTGACTGGGAAAAGGAACAATGCAAAGTAAGGCTGTGTTCATGTCCAGTTAGAATGGATCCAGAAGTAATACTTTAGCAAAAAAAGTTGCGCAGACACAACTTTTTAAATAACTGATCTCTGCTAGATCAGTTTTTAACATTGAAGTCTATAGAAAATAGATCCATTAGTTAGCCACCCATTTTTCCTTTATTTGTAAAGGATCCGTTGTTTGCTTGCTGGATCCTATAAGTTGTAGGGGTTTTCCATTTTATGAAAAACCCTGTCCTAGGTTCACTTTGTTAAAAGAAAAATACAAAAACTGTCCTTTACTCATTCTACCAAATTTAACACGGAGTCTCCACTGCTGCTCAACGTGCTTGTTATTGTCTGACATCATGTGAGTGCTGCAGCCAGTGAGCGCAGCAGCTTGTGCGGTCTACTGAGGCAGAGCTCAGTCACTGGCTGCATCGATATCGACATGATGCCAGCGCTGCAGACAATAACAGACACCTAGAGCAGACGCGGAAGCTTAGCGCTGGACCCAGGGAGGGTGACCAAATAACAGTTTGTTAATAAACTGCGCCTGCAGACAAGGGTTTTCGGAAAATGTAAAACCCCTACAATATGATTTCACCCCTTCATGACTGGAGCATTTTTTGGTTTTGCGTTTTCGTTTTTCACTCCCTTTCTTCCCAGAGCCATAACTTTTTTATTTTTCAACAATATGGCTATGTGACCATGGTTTTACCATGTCGTGTACTAGAAAACGGGAAAAAAATTCCAAGTGCGGTGAAATTGCAAAAGAAAGTGCAATCCCACACTAGATTTTTGCTTGGCTTTTTTGTTAGGTTCACTAAATGCTGAAACTGAACTGCCATTATGATTCTACAGGTCATTACGAGTTCATAGACACCAAACATGTCTAAGTTCTTTTTTATCTAAGTGGTGAAAAAAAAATTCCAAACTTTGCTAAAAAAAAAAGGAAAAAAAATTTCCGAGACCCATAGCGTCTCCATTTTTGACATAGAAGTAACTTATATATCCATGGTTAAAAGGGTTTTCCGGTCAAAACAGGTAAATCTGCAGTCACTTTGTGTGACTGTAGACTTATGAATACTTCCAGGCACATGCACTGTGCTCTTCCAGGATTTGCCAGTTTCAGACCCGGGAACTGAGGCTATAGATGAGTTATACATACTCCTATCCAGTGGGCATAACCTCGCTCCATACACACAGAGTGATTGCAGACTTATTGATGGGTGTATCAATATGTAAACTGCTGCTGGTACCAACCTATTGTGCGGTACCACCAGCGAAACACCGTCGCACCACACATACACACACTCTATACGCCGTACGCACCACACTCACACACTCTTACACACTCACACTCTCACTCCCACACTCACTCTCACACACACTCACACTCACTCTCTCACACACAGATTCACACTCACACACTCACTCTCACACACTAACACACTCACACACACTCACTCTCACACAGATTCACACTCACACACTCTCACTCTCACACTGTGGTATGTTCTGTACACGGTCAGACACAGGGGGGAGACAGCTCAAAAGGGACAACACATGAGGGGAGAACAAAGCACAGGAAGGAGAGAGACAGCAGACAAGGGGGATAGCACATGGGGTAGACAGGTCAAAAAAGAGAGCACAGACAGGAGAAGTCAGCACATGGGGAAAAAGAGAGTGGATAGGTGGGTGAGCACACGGGGGGGGGGGGAATCTCAACGCTGCAAAGCCTGCCCCCATCCTGACATTACCGCCCTCCATCTAGTTTTCTACTATTAATATTATTACAGCTACTACATATTGGGATCGGATCTTGGAGTTGGGTATACCCCTGTAAGGGCTCATTCAGATGAGCATATTATAAGTACCAGTACTGCACATTTACCTACACACAGCTCTATCACACACACATTATACAGTAGCATATAACAGATTGGGTACCCTAAAATTATTGTTATTGCCAACAGTTAAGAAGTTGAAGATTAAATGATCTCTAAAAAGCCTAAAGTTAAAGGTGACACATTTCCTTTGTATTTTAGGCAAAAATAAAAATATATATATCATTTTTTATATTTTAAAACTTACAAAAGGAAAATGGGCCGATGCAAAGGTTTGAGCACCAATTTTGACCAAGGTTGTAGACCGGAATTAGCCAGTTAAGGATATGACTTGTTCACTATCATCGTTAGTAAAGGCCAGGTGATGCAAATTTCCCAGCTTTATAAAAACTCAGCCTCCTTTAATTGTGCTCAAAAGAAGCAGCCATGGGTTCTTCTAAGCAGCCGCCTAGCACTCGGAAAATGAAAATGGTGGAGACCCACAAAGCAAGTGAAGGCTATAAGAAGATAGCAAAGCGGTTTCAAGTTTCCCTTTCCTCTGTTCAAAATGCAATTAAGAAATGGCAGGAGTAGTGGAAGTCAAGATAAAGTCTGGAAGACCAAGCAAAATTTCAGTGAGGGCTGCTCGTAGGATTGCTAGAGAGGCAAATCTGAACCCCCGCTTGACTGAAAGATTTAGCAAACTCTGAAGTTGTGGTACATTTTTCTTAGTTCACAGACACCTGCACAAATATGGCCCTCATGAAAGAGTCACCAGAACACCTCTCCTGCATCCTCACCAGAAGTATGCAAATGAACATGTAAACATGTCCTTTGTACCAATGAGGCTAAAATAGAACTCTTTGGCCACAATGATCAAATATATTTGTGAAGAAAAAAGGACACAGAATTTCAAGAAAAGAACATCTCCCCAACCATTAAGCTTGGGGGTAGATCAGTTATGCTTTGGGTTTGTGTTGCAGCCAATGCCACAGGGAAAATTTCAACGGTAGAGGGAGGAATGAATTCAATTAAATTTAAACAAATTGTGGATGCAAACATAACACCATCTGTTAAAAAGCTGAAGTTAAAGGGAATCTTGTCACCCATTTTTTGTGATATGATGTTAAGATATCATTCAATTTAGTGTCACATAAGCAATATAGCAGATCTTTTGATACCCCTTGACTCCCCACCTTTGATGCATAAATACCGTTTTTAGCTCTCCTGCGGTGTATGTAAATCTCCGCGGTCTGGTCCGATGGGCAGGGCTTATTCTCCTTCTCCGCCCCCCCTCGGCTTGCTGTACGTATTGTGATCTGTGAATATCACAGATAGCGTAGTTACCGCGCGTGCGCATTGAAATGTCCTCCCGCGCGTGCGCAGTATGCTTTGCCCAACTGTGGGCAAAGCATAAAATAATTATTTCACATGCACTGGCATATGCAATTACGTTCTATGGCCCGGAAGTAATGCGATACTTCCGGGCCATAGAACGTAATGGTGTAATCTTTAACTTTAGGCATTTAAGAGATCATTTTATCTTCAACTTGCTTTACAGTTGACATTAACAGTAATTTTCACCAGGGGTGCCCAAACTTTTACATGCCACACTATATGTACATATATAAACAAAAGAATACAGCAGCACCCTGTGACAACTTGCTCCTGTTCACATTTTCTTTGTTCTGTTTGAAAGTGTTGGTCGGTTTGTGCATTGTACTATTGGAGGTATGGACTGTCTCCTTTTCTGACTGAGCACTCCTCCCATTATCCTAGGGCTGTTTTCAATTTGTGCTGGATCCTACCTGAACTTTAAATTTGCATGCTTTTAGCCTAGCAGAGACATGTTTGATAAGTATTAGGGTATGTTTTCATGGTCAGGATTTGCTGCAGATAGGACGCTGCGTACAGCCGCAGTGTCCAAACCGCAGCGTCCGGATGTTACAGCATAGTGGAGGGGATTGCATGAAATCCCATCTCCACTATGCGTGAAGGGACGTCTCCAGCATCCCTGCGTATACGCACATGCGGCGCGCAAGATAAATCGCACCGTTCTATGAATAGGATGCGGTAATTCCGCATGTATTCAATGAACACATGCGGAATCACCGCGTGTACAAAAGGAGGCAGCACTTTGGGCAGGTTGGGTATCCGTTGCATTCAAAGAGCTGCCAATCTGGAACGTGGACACATAACCTCAGGCTAGAGTCCAATCAAAGAAAAGTACACTTTGTTGCGGCTGATGGGCTGTCATGAATTGGCCAATTTATGTGCCTTCATACATCTTATTGCTTACAGAGTTTTGCTGTATAGGTTTTAGTCATGTAATAAAAATCATGCTAGAAAGAATAATTCCAGTCCATTTTCCACATTTTCTATGACCCATAATATGTACAATCCATTTGAAAAATAAACAAATCTTTTTTGATTGGGAAAGGATAAAAGAACTAATATAACGTGGTCACGTGGATGCATAACTATGCACACCTTTAAACTATTACTTTGTTAAAGTACCTTAACCACCATTCTCCACAGGTCAAACATAAAGAATATGGGAGATTGCTGTTACGTACAGTACACAACTTACTTGCCGGAAATTCCTGCAGCTCCTTAAACGTTGCTGTGGGCTTCTAGTCGGCTTCCTAGACCAATTTTCTTCTCTTTTATGAATATTAAGGAATATTGAGGGATACAGTTCTAGGCACTGTCACTGTTTTGAAAAATTTAAAGCGAACCTGTCCCCTGTGCCCCCAGAACCACCAGGAGTTATGTCTGCATATGTAAATTCTCTTAACAGTCTCTTTATTACATTACACACATAAACAGATCTTTAGAAAAAGTATTTCTAAAGTACAGTTATGATGAGCAAATGAGGCCTTTGACTAGTTGAGGGGGCGTTAGTGTCCCCAGACTAGTCGGCCCACTTAGATGTTATCACGCCCCTGTGGGCGTGATAACATAGCTTACAAGCGCTGGCGACATTGCTAGTGCTATATTTACCTCGTGTATGCACACGGCTTCTTTCCCTCACTGCATTCATCTTTTGAAGCCATATGTAAGTGGCCCAGCTTCAGAGAGGCGCACTGTGCATGATCGGAAGTCTTCTGCACCTCACTGAAGCCAGGACAAGTACACCCGGCTTTAGACGATGAATGCAATGAAGGAAAGAAGCCACGCCAAGTAAAGAGCTAGCGATGACACCGGCGCTTGTAAGTTCTGTTATCACGCCAACAGGGACATGGTAACATCAAAGATGGCCAATTAGCCTGAGGACACTAACGCCCCATCGACTAGTCAAAGCCGTCATTACATATGAATTACATATGCATTCACAACTCATGGTGGTATGGCACACAGAATGCATGTGTTCTCATCTTAATTGTTCTGCTTCCAAATTGAATGTGGGGTCTTACGGCCGGAGAAATCGGGACAAATGCAAGCAATTGTCTCAAATGATTTCTGATTTATTTCCAGAAGTGTACAACATTTTATAGCAAAAATCGAGCTGCCTCATTGCATTACGTCATGGGTTCTTTCCAAATTACTGATTACCCCAAATAGCAAATTACTATTGATCTCACATGTTCTATATTTATTAAATAATCATTACACAAATAATTATTGTTTCTGGCCTAGCCTAACCTGGTTTCGATGAGACTAGGTGGATACAGAAATGAGTCTTACAAGATCAAAAATATCTTAAAACTACACGATTCCAATATTCAGCAAAGCGTCCATATAAACTTATAGGTTTGATTCTTGTTTATATTCATATGTCATATATTCTCCCCTTAACAGTGGTTTTGGATGCATGGGGGACCTTCTTGATGACTATCTGTAACAGACTGGGCAGTAAAACCACTGCGCCGTGATCTGAGGAGAGCATGGATGGGTGTGTCTAGGTGCCTCACCAAATCTGACCTTGAATGCACGGCGGTTAACAATACCGTGATCTGAGGACTGACAAGGGAGGTGAAACCAGGTGCTACATCATGACTGATCACGGCTGGATGGCAGCTGACCCCCCAGGGACAGGAGGCAAGAATGGCCAGGAATGATAGACGTGACTGGCTGGCATGGCTGGTGATGTGATGACACAACAGACACACAGGCAGGCAGATACTGGCGGGCACAACTGGGATACAGCAAGCATGTAAGGCTAAACTAACACATTGATCAGGCATCTCCCATCAGGTGGAGGAGCCTTAAATAAAAAGTGCCTGCCAGCTATTGGCTGGGACACTTTAGAACAGCGTGCTCTGGCCCTTTAAGAGGGCATGACCGTGCGTCCCAAGCACAGAGCTCGGGGATCTGCGAGCAGCACACAGTCCCCTGGCAGAAGCAGCAGGTGACAGAGTAGGGAATGTGGGGCAGTGGGGTTGGGTGAGTGAGTCAGCATCTCTGCCAGGAGAGGGAGGCAGAGTGCAGATATGACGGCAATAGACCATCTTCACACTGCTTTATGGTATATTGTATCTAAGGCCTTGGATTTTAAAGAACCTTTCTCCTAACTGTTAACTTTCAACAATGAGATTCCTTTGCTGTATTGTAAGCTAATTAAAGAACAGTGACTTTTGCTATAAAATGCAACTGCTATATATGGGGTTAAACAGAATCACCTTTAGTGATGGTAGCTGTGTACGGACTATTATTTAACATGAATTTAAAAGTGATTGGCTAATAATGAACACAACCACATCCCCAGTTATAACAGAGTGCTCACACTTTTGTTACAACAGTATTTCAGTTTTGCTAATTTTATTCCCATCCCCTATTACAAAATGATTTCAGTTTATTTCTCAATGAATTTGTTCAGTGACATTAAAGGTGGAAAAAGTTCTGAAACATTTTTTCTTTCTCTTCGGCTGTTGTTTTGGTCACTTTTGTATTTTGTCATTGCTCTTACCAGAAGAGGTACAGTAGCATGAGGCTGTGTCTACTGTACAACCCACAGAAGTTGCTCAGGTAGTGCAGCTCATCCAGGATGGCACATCAATGCGAGCTGTGGCAAGAAGAGTAGCTATGTCTGTCAGCTCAGTATCAAGAGAATGGAACAGATACCAGGAGACAGGCCAGTACACCAGGAGACGTGGAGGGGGCCTTAGGAGGGCAAAACCCAGCAGAAGGACCGCTACCTCCTCATTTGTGCAAGATGGAACAGGAGGAGCAATGTCAGAGCCTTGTAAAATAACTGTCATGATCCCAGTACAGGTTTTTGATCTGCACGTCAGGAGTTAATGTTTTGAGCCCAGTGCAGGCTTTGACCTGCATACTTGGGGTTAATTATTGTGGCCTCTCTTTGGTTCGGGAGAACTTCTTATAGCCCTGGGAAGCGAAAATCCCCGTCAGTTAAACTTTTGTCCTTTGGCGAGTGTGGTGACCCCTGTGTGCATGTGCCTTGTGCCTGTCTTCTAGCTTGCTTCTATGGATCTGACCCGGTTCTGTCCCCCGTTGTGAGTTTGCCTTTTGATTCTGTACTGTGTATCTGCTTCTCTGGTTTCTGATTCCTGCTACGTCCTGGCTATCCTTTCTGTCTAATCCTTTGGTACTGTCGTGCTATCTCGTGCTTTGACCCCGGCCTGATCTGGTTTATGTCCCTGTCTATGCCCCTTGGTAACTTTGTCCCGTAGTTACCCTTCTAGGAGTTTTCCTTCAGCTCCTAGCTCTCTGGAGGCCACGCCCCCAGAAGTTACGTGCTTCAGGTCTGTCACGGTCACTGTGTGTCTGGACGCAGATGTTACCGCAAGGCGAACCCATAACACACGTGACCCTGGATACAGCGCCTCCAGTGGGGCGAATTTAAATAATAAAACGTGCAGATGGATACACCGCCTCCACCTGGCGAATTTAGGTATTACACGTTAATATAAATTCTGGAAACCCCGCCTCCAGTACGGCAAATTTAAATAATAAGGGGGACCTGGGAAACATTAACAATGGTGGGCCCTGCGATAGGGAAAAGGGAATTGGAGACCTCCTGAGCTCCCCTGAGCCAGTGTCCCTGCACTCCTAACGTTCCCTATGCCGGTTCCGCACCGGGCGCCGCACGCGTACCTCAACGCCCTTGCTCGCCCTGACCCTAAACCCACACTAGGGAATTGGGCGGTGCGGAGACTAATCCCACCACTGCACTAATAACACACATGAGGGAAAGAGACAATACAGGGGGACACCACTTAGCTTTATGCTCTGTGCTTATGCTCCTGCAACAGAGCCCTCCACCTGCGTGCGTCTTTTCCTCCACCCGAATCCATCACCATAACAGGATACTTCACCTCGGTGCAGCCTTGGAGCAGAGTCCACCACCAGTTGCTGCTGCTTAGTAACAGAGTCCCAAGGATGAGTTCAGCTTCTGCCACGAAGGCAAGCATGCTTGAGTCCAGCTCAGCAGCCAAGTCCCACATGGTGAGTGCCACTCTCCATAGTAGCCACTCCACCAGCCCATGCAGACACTTCCTGCCGACACCATCACTGCGACCCCACCACGCCATGCCAGCCCTTCGTCCAGACACCATAGCTGACACACGTCCCCCCTGGCTAAGCTGCGCAGGACTCCTCCTCAGCTCCATCCTTCCACCAGGCTCTCACCAACTCAAATGAAAGAATCAATATCACCAGCAGTGATTACACACCCTGAGACTCATTTATAGAGCCCCACACCTGATTCCTAATTACGTGCACATTAAACTGAAACCTAAGGTGTGATACCACTAACCACCACCGGGGACAGTCAAGTCACTTTGGCAACTTGCCAAAAGGAAAAAAAGTTCACTCTGTGCAATTTAAAACTGTCAGATCACTTCAGATCATGACAAGGTCCTGTTCATCTGAAGCACGCATCTTCAGTGCTGCTGCCCCGCTCCACAGGTATCTTAGAGCACAGTTTGTCTTACTCAGGACACGCGACTGGCTAAGTGAGCAAGTGCAGTGCGGTGTTCTGACAATAACCTACAGCAGGCCACTAACATCAACGTGTCTGCTCAAACTGTCAGTTACAGGCTCCATGAAGGTGGTATGAAGGCCCGACCTCCACAAGTGGGTGTTGGGCTTACAGCCTACACCGTGCAGGGCGAATGGCGTTTGCCAGAGAACACCAAGATTGTCAGATTCGACAATGGCGTCCTGTGCTCTTCACAGATGAGGGCAGGTTAATGCTGAGCACATGTGACAGATGTGATAAAGTCTGCAGACGCCGTGTAGAACATCTGCTGCCTGCAATATCCTCCAGCATGATTGGTTTGTCAGTGGGTCAGTAATTTCTTTGGAGAGCCACACAGCCCTCCATATGCTAAGTAGAGGTACTCTGAATGCCATTAGGTACCAGGATGAGATCCTCAAACCCATTGTGAGACCATATGCAGGTGCACTCGGCCCTGGGTTACTTCTGATGCATGACAATGCTAGGCCTCATGTGGCTGAATTGTGTCAACAGTTCCTGCATGATAAAGGCATTGATGCTTTGGACTGGCCTACCCATACTTCAGACCTGAATTCAATCAAGCACATCTGGGACATCATGTCTCGTTCTCATCCACCAATGCCACGTTGCACTACACACTTTCCACGAGTTGACTGATGCTTTAATCGAGGTCTGGGAGGAGTTCCCACAGGAGAATATCTGCTGCCTAATAAGGACCATGCCCAGGCATTGTAGGGAGATCATACAGTTACGTGGAGGCGACACACACTAATGAGCATCATTTCCTTGTCTTGAGGCATTTCCACCGAAGTTAGATCAGCCTGTCATTTGATTTTCCACTTTGATTTTGAGTATCATTCCAAATACAGACCTCCATGGGATATTAATTGTGAATTACATTTATCATTTTTTATGCTTTATTGTTCTCAACACATTCCACTATGTAATTAATACAGATTTGCAATTGGAATATTTCACTCAGTCATTCAGTGATATCTAGGATGTGGTATTTTAGTGCTCCTTTTATTTTTTGGAAAAAATACACACATACACATACATATATGCAGGGCTGTGGAGTTGGAGTCATGGAGTCAGAGTCCATTTTGGTGGAGTCAAAGTCATGGAAATCGAGGTGTCGGAGGTTTGGCTTACCGACTCCACAGCCTTGACAGGGCAGTGGAGTCGAAGTCGTGGAGTCGGAGCCCATTTTGGTGGAGCAGGATTCAGTGTCATGGAAATTGAGGAGTCGGAGTTGGAGGTTTGGCTTACCGACTCCACAGCTCTGTATATAGGTAAGTATATTTACTGTATTAAGTTGGGGGTGACAACAATTTTGTCCAGCCCATTTTGGAGGTTTTGTGTGAAATACTGTCCAATTTGCCTCTTTTTCTCTGTTTTTTTTTTGTGCTGTTCCAATACACACAAAGGAACATAACAAAACATGTGTAACTGTAATAATTTTCTGGGAGAAATACGTCATTTTCTAAAACAATTTCAAGGGTGGCAACACTTTCGGCCATGAATGTATGTATATAGCTATGCTGCCGCTGGCTAAAAGTCAGCAAGTAGGACCAAAACAGCACCAATCCTCACGTTGTTCAGTTCACTGTAACAAAATGATTGACAATTGTGAAAAACCTTTCAGTTTCTTGCTATTTCCCTCAAGTTAAAGCTCATTGAAACATTTTAACACATTCTTTCCCAGATTTCTCAACTCAGGCGCAACATTGATCAGCATTAATTGGGTATTGATTGAGACAGCTAGTGCAGCCACATGATCGCTGGGTGATTGGTTGCCGAGTCTCTGTATGATCAGCTTTGGAAATTACTGGACATTGCACTAACAAGTTGGAGATAATGAAACACATTTGTTAAGTGACCGCTGCATTCCTGACACTGTCCGGCTTAGGAAACTAAAGCTTGGGCTATTATGAATGGAGAATAAGCAAAACTGACCTGGACACAAATCAGGATGATTATATGTTGCAGTAGCACTTCATTACTACAGAACGGCAGGGAGTTTACAGTGACCGAGAGCCGCACTAGCCAGAGAGGCATTATGTAATCGGCTTACATCAGATCACCTACCGTCCTCCTCGGCCCAAAAATCCCACTGTTAACACACGAAGGTCATTTATAATCCACACTGTCATTTACACAAATATGTCAAAATGCTTTCAACAGGCAGCGTGCCAAAACCCAGATTTTCGTAATTAACCCCTGAGTATTTCTTTTGTGTGGTATATTTGCACGGCAGCAGCTAGGTTGAGAAGGTTTCTTAAGTAACGTGTTCCACCTTGCAGATCAGACTGGCAGATCTCCACACTCCTACAGAGAGGTGAGGTGTCCAATATTACATCTTCCCGTCTCTACACCACAGAACACGGAGCCGAGACTTGGACAGTTTCCAATTTCTGGTGTAGAAATAACGATGGAAGAATGAATACCTGTGTTACCATGGCGATCAACGTCCAAATTGTGGAGGTGATAATCAATTTAAAGGGAACCTGTCACCATGAAATTGCTATCCAATTTACAGGCATCATATAATGCAGCCGGGGGAACAGAGCAGACTGAGATGTCATTTTTTGGGAAAAATATTGGCTCAGCCTGTATTTTATTGATTGAAATTCCTGCTCTTTTAAAGTTTAGGTGTCAGGTGGATGGACCTGTTAAGTGATTGATACATCTGAATGGTATACCCGTTCAGGGACAGCTATGAATCACTCGCTAGGACCGCCCACTGCTCAATTACTGCTCTTTAGTGGGCTGGTCACTGACCTCCGGCTTGAGGGCACACACGGAGAGGTGTCCAGGACCATAGGCTTCCCATCAAGTCCATGCACACCTCTGTATGTATGCTCAGGCAAGAGCTCAGCACTTCAGCCTACTGAGTGGTGCACTGCAGAGCGGCTTTTTGAGCAATCAGAACGGTTTGCTGAACCCTCACCCCGAATAATTTGCTATATATTTGGTTTTCTTTACACACATACTCCATTTCCTAAAGGACTTAATTCCAATGTTAACAGTTTAAGAACTGTGACGCCCTCATGACTATTTTATGGCTACCAACCAGTGCTAATTTGTCCTTGAGCCACAGAGATGACTCTATAAAAGGGAATCTGTCAGCAGGTTTTTGCTATGGAATCTGACAGCAGCATAACCTAGGGGCAGAGACCCTGATTCCAGGGATGTGTCAGTTACTGGACTGCTTGCTGTAGTTTGGATAGAATCCCTTTTTCTGATGCAGATGTATTAATGTCACGCTCACGCTCTGACTGGTGGGCATGAGCCAGGGGGTTGTGGCCCCATTGTGCCACAAACCAGACTACGATGGAAGGGGCATAACTAAGACAGCTGCCTTTCACTGGAGCCTCTGGTGGTGAGGTCAGGCTTGTGCGGCAGGCAGCTGCCAGGTGCCACTCCAGGGTGGTGTCTGGCTGTGGCTGCTGATCCTACTTGGGGAGACGGTACGGGCGACAGGCAGGAGTAGTAGACAGACACGGCAGAGACACAGGGCAGGCGGGCACGGCAGAGACACAGGGCAGGCGGGCACGGCAGAGACACAGGGAAGGCAGGAGTGGTAAATGAAGGAACAGGTAGAGACCTGTTCACACAGGGGGTGCAGGTACTGGCACACGCAGGAAGGAACAGTGTATGAAGGGACTGGTAGAGACCTGTTCACACAGCAGGTGCAGGTACTGGAACAGGCAGAAAGGAGTGGAGTATGACGGAACAGGTTTGTATCTGTTCACACAAGATGTGAAGGTACGGATACAGGCAGGAAGGAGTGGAGTATGAAGAAACAGGTTTGGACCTGTTCACACAGGAGGTGCAGGTACGGATACAGGCAGGAAGGAGTGGAGCATGAAGAAACAGGTTTGGACCTGTTCACACTTGGAGGAGAACCGCACGGTTGCACAGAAGAGCTGGAGAGCAGCAAGAAGTTCTGCATCAGCAGAAGCAGAACAGAGCAGAACCGCTAGAGTACGGAGCACAAGCAGACAGAGAGGACACCAGGAAAGACACAGCAGGGAAAGGAACCATACACAAGGAGACCGACAGACAGAGGTAGGACAGAGTTCAGACAAGGTAACGAGGTGAGACAACATATAGGACCAAGGACACAGGGACCAGAATATACTGCCTCCTGGTGGCCAGGAGGGACATATACAAGACAAGGCTAGAACAAAGACACAGAGTCGAGGATAAGACAAGGCAAGAAGTAATAGCACAGGGACCAGGATATTCTGCCTCCTGGAGGGCGGACAGAGAAGTACTAGGCAAGGTACAGAGACACAGAGATTAGGAATAAAGCCTCCAGAGTAGGCGAGACATAGGACAGGGCCGGGCTTACTCAGCAGCAAGAAACTAACTGAGTTAACACATTGCACAGGCAAGATCCACTGGGTGGAGCTGCCCTAAATACTAGAGAGCTCTTGGTAATTGGTCAGGGACACATTAGACAGGTGCACCCTGATTCCATAAGAACCAGAGAGTTCTGGTGCCACCCCCCTATGCACACAGCCAGGAAACATGCACAGAGCAAACAGGAGACAAGAGGCACAGAACATGGAGCTGGCAGCAGACAGAAATCACAGTGAGTAAGTTGGTGTGCGGGGGATGGGAGGCCATGTAACATAGTAACATAGTTATTAAGGATGAAGGGAGACTTTAAGTCCAGCTAGTTCAACCCTTATCCTATCCTAACTTGCCCTAACATGTTGATCCAGAGGAAGGCAAAAAAAACCCATGTGGCAAACAGTAAACTTCACATTGGGGAAAAAAATTCCTTCGCGACTCCACATACGACAATCAGACTAGCTCCCTGGATCAACGCAATATTAAGGAAACTAGTGTATATACCCTGTAATATTATCCTTTTCAAGAAAGGCATCCAGTCCCTTCTTAAATATTAGTAGGGAATCACTCATTACAACATCATATGGCAGAGAGTTCCATAGTCTCACTGCTCTTAGGCTGGTTTCACATTTGCGTTTTTTAGCGCTGGAAAAAAACGCATACCTGCGCATGCGTTTTTTCCCCTATATTTAACATGGGTGCGCATACCTGCGCGCTGGTAAGCGCATGTATGCGATTTTCATGCGCTGCGTTTTTTTGGGGTGTGCGTTGGTATTTTCCAGACGCAGCATGTTGCATTTTTTGGCCCTTGAAAAAAGCGCATGCGCACGTATGCGCACGTTTTGCGCTAAAAATGGCCATTATAGCCTATGGATGCGCATACGTGCGCACTGGCATGCGCAGGTATGCGTTTTTTTAGCGCTGCGTTTTTTTGGTGGTGTCCACTTGTTGTCCTAGTTATAATCTTCTAAAGTCAAAAAAAAAAAGTCTATATAAAGGAGGTGCCTGCCAAAACTCTGCCACTACTACACTGACAGATTGAAGAGCAGACATTCAACCAAGAACCCATTATATCAGCGAAGAATGTGAGTATATTACATTATATGCCTGTCCTTTTAAATTATGTATGTACTACTGATTTTTATTATTTTTACATGCAGTATGTCTTCAGAATCAGAGTATTCCCCATCGCGGCAGGAATTGGCGCAAGCAGACCGTGAGGTGATTATTTTTGTGCATCTGGTAAGTATATCTGCTGCTTCTCCAAATCTCTTACGTTTTTTTCAACTTTTTTAAGACATCGTCATCATCCTCTTCTGTGGACGGGACTAGTGAGGGCGAAGAGCAGGAGCAGCGAAGCCAAGTCCCGGTGGTGATACGGAATGTAAGTATCAAATGATTTGTAATGTTCTTTATTTTTTATCTTCTATTTTTACTCTTTTTTATGTTTCTTTTTTTGTAACTTTTTATTCAATTTAAATTGGATTATTCTAATGAATGTGTTTTGTCTAGGTTCCACAACGAGATGAAGACGTGTACCTGGATAATGAGCAGCTCATCAGCCTGGTCCAGGAGCGTTCGCCGTTGTGGGACAGCCGTGACCGGCTGCACAAGGACATTGTGGTGACCCGGCGGCTATGGAATGAGGTGGCCGCAGCGTTGATGGATGGCTGGGACAGCGCCACAGCATCCTCCAAAAAGGCGTTTAGTGAGTATTTCCCTGCTCTGTATTGTGCCGCAGTGACTGTTGTCCTTGACGGCACTGTTGGGTTTCGTGCTAGGTGTATTCTAGCAGGAAACCCAACAGTGTCATCGGGGTCTACAGTGACTGCTTTGAGTATTGTATTGCTACATTGTGCCGCAGTGACTGTTGTCCTTGACGGCACTGTTGGGTTTCGTGCTAGGTGTATTCTAGCAGGAAACCCAACAGTGTCATCGTGGTCTACAGTGACTGCTTTGAGTATTGTATTGCTACATTGTGCCGCAGTGACTGTTGTCCTTGACGGCACTGTTGGGTTTCGTGCTAGGTGTATTCTAGCAGGAAACCCAACAGTGTCATCGTGGTCTACAGTGACTGCTTTGAGTATTGTATTGCTACATTGTGCCGCAGTGACTGTTGTCCTTGACGGCACTGTTGGGTTTCGTGCTAGGTGTATTCTAGCAGGAAACCCAACAGTGTCATCGTGGTCTACAGTGACTGCTTTGAGTATTGTATTGCTACATTGTGCCGCAGTGACTGTTGTCCTTGACGGCACTGTTGGGTTTCGTGCTAGGTGTATTCTAGCAGGAAACCCAACAGTGTCATCGGGGTCTACAGTGACTGCTTTGAGTATTGTATTGCTACATTGTGCCGCAGTGACTGTTGTCCTTGACGGCACTGTTGGGTTTCGTGCTAGGTGTATTCTAGCAGGAAACCCAACAGTGTCATCGGGGTCTACAGTGACTGCTTTGAGTATTGTATTGCTACATTGTGCCGCAGTGACTGTTGTCCTTGACGGCACTGTTGGGTTTCGTGCTAGGTGTATTCTAGCAGGAAACCCAACAGTGTCATCGGGGTCTACAGTGACTGCTTTGAGTATTGTATTGCTACATTGTGCCGCAGTGACTGTTGTCCTTGACGGCACTGTTTTTTTTTATCAACAGTGGACAAAGTCCGAACACGTTGGCGTTCGATCAAGGACCGCTTCAACAGTGATGTTCGTGCTGAGGGCCAGGTTCGCAGTGGATCTGCGTCAAGGACCAGAACTAGATACCGTCACTATAACGCGTTGCAGTTCCTAAGACCGGTCCTTGCCACGAGATCGTAAGTATTATAAATTTTGGGTTTTTATTTTTATTAATCTGTGTTTTTCTAATCCACAGCTGATGCTTCTTGTAAAGGCATGGTAGTAATGATTTTCCTTTCTTCAACAGCACCTGGAGCAGCACCCTGCAACCTGGCCCTGGAGCGGTCCTTCCTCGGACGTCCTCTGACCCGTCCCAGCCATCCGACAGCCAGGAAGCACCTTGCAGGTCAACCACACACACAGCTGGTGACCAGGAAGCTGGGCCATCAGGTGTTCCCCTGTCCCAGGTCTCTGCCACTGGTTATGCGTGCACTACCCGCCAGCGGCAGAGGGCCTTGGACAGGAATGTCTTGCCCGAGTTTATGCATTTGAGCGAGACATTTAATTCCAGCCTCAAGTCACTGTCCGACAGAGTTGAAAGCGGTGTTGCACTCATGGAACGTGGTTTTAACCACTTTGAACACCGCTTCAATTCTGTAGAACAGCGCCTTGACCGTCTGGAGGCCGACCTCAACAGACCAGCACACCATTTTTTTAGTAAGATTGAAAAGGGCATGGCGGAACACCTTAGTCCTGATCAACAGCTGAATGTGCTGCAGGCCTGCAACAATGCTTTCTTGCAGGCTATGCAGCATAATCGGTACGGTCAGCAGTCAGTGGTGTCCTTTCCACCTGTGCCACCATTGACTCGCTTCACCTCACTACCGACTTGTGCTGCATACCACTGCACGGACACCTCTATTCAAAGCCAGGACACCCACCGTTACACCACCACAAGTCTGAGTGCAGCTGGTCACTTCACCGACACCACCATGGCAAGCGCTGCTCCTGTCTGGAGCACCACCGCCACTCCCATGCATGCGTGGAGCTCAGCCACCACTAGGCAAACATGGAACAGCCCTGCCGCTACAACAACGTGTAGTAGCCCTGCCACCACCACTCTGCAAACCTGGACCATTACTGCCGCCACCAGTCCTCCTGCAAGGACGAGCACTGACAACGAAGAGCAGCAGCAGCAGCCACCTCAGCAGCAGCTCCAGCCACCTCATCAGCAGCCACCTCATCAGCAGCAGCAGCCACCTCAGCAGCAGCAGCAGCCACCTCAGCAGCAGCTGCAACCACCTCAGCAGCAGCTGCAACCACCTCAGCAGCAGCTGCAACCACCTCAGCAGCAGCAGCCACCTCAGCAGCAGCCGCCACCTCAGCAGCAGCCGCCACCTCAGCAGCAGCAGCCGCCACCTCAGCAGCAGCAGCAGCCACACCTGCAGACGGGGGACCTACACTCAATATTTGCCCCTACTTCAAGGCGAAATCCATCAAGGCGGGCATTGGGCCAAAGTCGGTCCAGGCACACAAGCCTACGGAGACATGCCATTACAACTAATGTACCTGAACAGATTTCCTCTCCTCCAAGTGTTCCTAGTTTGATTCCCTTAACTGGACTACCTTCCCCCACAAGTTTTGTTGCCCCTTCCCCTCAAACACCGTCTTCAACAGCAAGTGTTGCATATTCCCTGCACACCCCCAAATTGAAACCATCTGCCCCCAAACGCCGGAAAAAATAATTTTTTGGTTTATTTTTGTGATAAAAAATAAATTTACATTTGTGGTTCACCATTACTAAGTTTCATTAATGTTGTTTGCGCCGCTCACACACACTGATGGGTAAATACATGTTAAAAACCAACCCAAGGCCTAGTATAGTCATATGTGAAATAACACGGACTAGTATAGTCATACCAAGGCCTAGTGTAATAACTCGAGTTTTACCAACTTGGATCTGGTTTCATGAAAAACAAACTGTTGAAACTTGTCTTAAAAATAAGTTTCTTTCTAGTTTCACCAGTTTGTTTTTTGTGAAACAAGATGCTAGTTGTTAAAAATCGAGTTATTACAGTAGGCCTTGGTATGACTATACTAGGCCGTGGTATTTCACATATGACTATACTAGTAGGCCCAAGGCCTACTATACTCATATTTGAAATACCACGGCCTAGTATAGTCATTCCAAGGCCTAGTGTAATAACTCTAGTTTTACCAACTAGAATCTGGTTTCATGAAAAACAAACTGTTGAAACTTATAAGTTTCTTTCTAGTTTCACCAGTTTGTTTTTTGTGAAACAAGATGCTAGTTGTTAAAAATCGAGTTATTACAGTAGGCCTTGGTATGACTATACTAGGCCGTGGTATTTCACATATGACTATACTAGTAGGCCCAAGGCCTACTATACTCATATTTGAAATACCATGGCCTAGTATAGTCATTCCAAGGCCTAGTGTAATAACTCTAGTTTTACCAACTAGAATCTGGTTTCATGAAAAACAAACTGTTGAAACTTGTCTTAAAAATAAGTTTCTTTCTAGTTTCACCAGTTTGTTTTTTGTGAAAAAAGATGCTAGTTGTTAAAAATCGAGTTATTACAGTAGGCCTTGGTATGACTATACTAGGCCGTGGTATTTCACATATGACTATACTAGTAGGCCCAAGGCCTACTATACTCATATTTGAAATACCACGGCCTAGTATAGTCATTCCAAGGCCTAGTGTAATAACTCTAGTTTTACCAACTAGAATCTGGTTTCATGAAAAACAAACTGTTGAAACTTGTCTTAAAAATAAGTTTCTTTCTAGTTTCACCAGTTTGTTTTTTGTGAAAAAAGATGCTAGTTGTTAAAAATCGAGTTATTACAGTAGGCCTTGGTATGACTATACTAGGCCGTGGTATTTCACATATGACTATACTAGTAGGCCCAAGGCCTACTATACTCATATTTGAAATACCACGGCCTAGTATAGTCATTCAAAGGCCTAGTGTAATAACTTGTAAGTTGGAATGGAGCAGATTACATTCATCCACTCAATGCTGACTTGTATTCCCCATGGACTTTCATTGGGGTTGGGTTTTGAGGGTTGTGTTTTGAGAAAATCACATACTTTGTTTTCAACTAGTTGCACAATTTTCTCTTGAAAAAAAATGGTTTCCTGATTCATGGCCTGCAGCTTTGCTCGTTCCAATATATTTCACGCAGACTAGCAATGCTGCATTTTAACTCATATGTGTATTTACCTGCCCAGGTGTGTGAACATCAAAAAATTCAGTTATACATGGGAAGTTTTTTATTAAATTGGAGTTTCAAAAATATAGTGCACTCAGTAATGGTATCAAATAAGGTTTTTTATTACCATAAACAAACAAAAACATTACACCATTTCATCTTGCCAGTGCACCCGTCCTACATCAGAAATAAAGTAGGCCGCAAATTGGTCCCTCATTTGGCCAACTTCAACGGATGACCTGAGAGTGTGCTGAGTGAATTCAGGCAATGGGTTAGGAGCATCATCGTCCAGTTCAAAGGTCGGGTGCTCTTTAGCCATCACAAAGTTATGTAGAACCACACAGGCCTTCACCACCTCATCGACTGTTTCAAGTTTAAGATTAATGGCCGTGCCCAGAATTCGCCATCTGGAAACAAGAATCCCAAAAGCACACTCGACAGTTCTTCTGGCCCTGGTCAGCCTGTAATTAAATATTTTTTTGGTGTGGTCCAAGTCCCGGCTGGAGTAGGGTTTCAGTAAGTTTCCGCACATTTGAAAAGCCTCATCGCCAACCATTACAAAGGGCAGTGGCGGAGCTTCGGTGTGAGGAAGAGGCCGTGGCATAGGGAAATTAAATTGGTTGCCATACAACCTCCGGCCCATGTCTGAGTTTTTAAAAGCCTGTGAGTCATTACCACGGCCAAATGCTCCAATGTCCACTGCTACAAACATACATCCGGCATCCGCAATCGCAATGAGTACTATTGAAAAGTACTTTTTGTAATTATAGTACTCAGATCCCGTTCTTTGGGGTTTGATGATCCGTATGTGTTTACCATCAACAGCTCCCAAACAGTTGGGAAAATTGCATACTGTCCAGAATTTGTCAGCAATTTCCATCCACTTTTCAGCGGTGGGCAGGGGCATAAATTCTGGGCAAAGAACATTCCAGAGAGCCCGGCAGGTGTCAGCAACAATTCCAGACAAGGTAGAGATTCCAATACGGTACTGGAAGTGTAGTGAAGATAGGGTTTCTCCAGTCGCCAGGAATCTGTGAACAGACAAAGAAGTAAAATTAATATTTATGTATATTATTTTAAAAAACTATAAAATAAAATATTAGTACATTCACGAAAACTAATTACCCACGGTTTTGAATACTAAATTTAAAAAAAACCCATCAGACCGCACCCCTTGGTTTTTAAAACATACCGTAATGTCACCAGTAGCCGTTCCTCAGGAGGAATCGCACGACGGAGCTGTGTGTCCTGTCTCCGGATGGATTGTTGGACACGAGCAAGCAAATCCATGAAACTTTCGTGGGACATCCTGATATAATCTGTAAATTTCTCTGGGTTTGCCTGTAGCTCGCTGTAGAGGGTGTGGTATGCCCCACGGCTCTCCCGGAGTTCAACAATCGGATGTATCCACATACGCCGCCGTCTTCGCTGCCTCTCTCTCTTCCTTTGTTCATGGCAAGCAACTGCATACGCCTGAGCCATCGCAATGTCCAAATCCAAGTTGAAGTGAAAACTCTTCCAGCGCAGATCCATGGTCACGAGAAGAATCAAGCAAATGTGAAGAATACTGTAGACAGGGTCTATATATTAACATACCACACCCACAATGAAGTCCCATTGGTCTTGTGTGTTGTTGAATGGTTGTTTTTTCATTTTTGTGGGGTTTTTCCAAAATCTGTAAAAAAACGCAAACGCACAAAAAACGCATACAAACGCGCAAAAACGCTGCGTTTTTTTCCTGCATGCGCATAAAAATGCTTGAAAAAAACGCAGCGTTTGTATGCATTTGTATGCGTTTTTTTAATGCGTTTTTTGCGGGAAAAACGCGCTGCAAAAAAAAGCAAGTGTGAAACTAGCCTTACAGTAAAGAATCCGCGTCTGTGAGTATGCTTAAACCTTCTTTCCTCCAGACGTAGAGGATGCCCCCTTGTCCCCGTCACAGGTCTAAGAGTAAAAAGATCATTAGAAAGGTCTTGGTATTGTCCCCGCATATATTTATACATTGTAATAAGATCACCCCTAAGCCTTCGATTCTCCAAACTAAATAACCCCAAGTGTAATAACCTGTCTTGGTATTGCAGACCCCCTAGTTCCCTAATAACCTTGGTCGCTCTTCTATGCACCCACTCCAGTTCAGCTATGTCTTTCTTATACACTGGAGACCAGAACTGTACACAGTATTCTAAGTGTGGTCGCACTAGTGACTTATATAGAGGTAAAATTATGTTCTCCTCATGAACATCTATGCCTCTTTTAATGCATCGCATTATTTTATTTGCCTTTGCAGCAGCTGCTTGACTCTGGCCACTAAATGTGAGTTTGTCGTCCAACCATACACCCAGGTCTTTTTCAGTGACTGTTTTGCCGAGTGTTTTACAATTAAGCACATAATTATACATCTTGTTCATTCTACCCAAGTGCATGACCTTACATTTATCCCCATTAAAGCTCATTTGCCATTTATCATCCCAAGCTTCTAGTTTACATAAATCCTCCTGTAATATAAAATTGTCCTCCTCTGTATTGATTACAGAGTTTAGTGTCATCTTCAAATATTGAAATTCTACTCTCTATGCCCCCTACAAGGTCATTAATAAATATGTTAAAAAGAAGCGAGCCCAAAACTGACCCCTGTGGTACCCCACTGCTAACCGTGACCCAGTCCGAGTGTGCTCCATTAATAACCACCCTTTGTTTCCTATCCCTGAGCCAGCTCTTAACCCACCTACACACATTTTCCCCTATCCCCATTGTTCTCATTTTATGTATCAACCTTTTGTGTGGCACCGTATCAAAAGCTTTTGAAAACTCCATGTACACCACGTCCACTGCATTCCCTTGGTCCAGTCCGGAACTTACCTCTTCATAAAAGCTTATCAGATTAGTCTGACAGGAACGGTCCCTTGTAAACCCATGTTGATATTGGGTCATAAGGTTATTCTTCTCCAGATACTCCAGTATAGTATCTCTTAGAAAACCCTCCAGGATTTTACACACAGTTGAGGTTAAACTTACTGGACTATAATTTCCAAGTTCAGTTTGTGTCCCCTTTTTGAATATTGGCACCACATTTGCTATACGCCAGTCCTGTGGTACAGACCCTGTTATTATGGAATCTTTAAAGATTAAAAATAATAGTCTATCTATGACTGTGCTTAATTCCTGCAGTACTCGGGGGTGTATCCCATCCGGGCCCGGGGATTTGTCAATTTTAGTGAGTTTTAGATGCCGCCGTACTTAATGCTGGGTTAAGCAAGTGACATTTTATGGATAATTTTTATCCCTGATCATGTTATCTGTCATGGGATTTTCTTGTGTGAATACTGTTGAAAAAAAGTCATTTAGCATATTGGCTTTTTCCTCATCCTCATCCACCATTTCACCCAGATTAATTTTAAGGGGGCCAGCAGGGTTGTTACAATTAGAGCTAAGACTTGTGGGCTGTGTATAACCCTGCCCGGATTGGCAGCTTCTGGTGTACACTTTGCATTGTAAGAAAACTGCCAATCAGTGGTGTGGGTGGGGTTACCCAGATTAGGCTAACTGGTCTGCATGTCAGGCAGAGATAATCTCCTGCTAATAAAGCACTGATTGTGTCGAAACTACAGCACACAGCCTAAGAAATGACACATATTTGGAAATTGGGTGTCTTTCTCTACGTTATGCAAATACCTGTTGACAGATTCCCTTTAATATGGAATGACTGGTTGTTAAAGACCCCACTGTGACCCCAACTAATCATTGCATTCCTCCCATTCTTTCTCACTGTGTGACCTCAATACAGAAACCATCTAGTATGTGGCTCCACTAAAAGTCTATTGAAGTGATACAGATATTGCAGTGGTCAGCTGGTGCTCCATTCAACCGAATTCTAGTTGTGTAGTAAAGAGACAAGGGAGGCTCGAAAATCTGGATCTAGTGGTTGATGAGGTTTTCAGATCTGGGGTCCTCAGCAATCAGACATTTATCATCTATTATATGGCTACAGTTGGAAGCAAAATGATTGAACTTTCATTATAAATGAGGTTTCAGATGTTAGAAATAAACCAATAAAACTAGAACAATGTAAATTGCTCAATACAACTAATCTAATAATATAACAAGTGGTTCATCCAAATGTGACACAAAATGCCAAATCCAAATGCTGCTGATGAGCGTCAGTTATGATAGTACACCCTTTTAGGCAGACTGGTTGCTAGGACTTGCCTGATATAAAAAGGCTGCGGGTTTTAGGTACTGTATCCTTAGCAACAAATTCATCTTACAAGTTTTTTTTTTTTTTTCTTCCTACAAAACGATGAATATTGATTTGGCCATGAATAAAGCCTCCGATGTGTCTGCATTTTTTACAAGCACAATGTCCATTTGATAAATGTATCTACAATATTTACCAACAAGAAGGTGAAGCAACATATGGCAGCGCACGGATGCAACCTCACTGCAGTTTCCACAGATGTTACTCTAGTAGACAACAAGCTGGAAGGTCGCGCTGTACCTGCCCCACATAACAATGACTCGCTCCGGTAGTATCTGACAGTGTCTACGTAGTGGTGTTGTACCGATGTAGAAGGTCTATAGACATTCAGGAGCAGCTGTAATGTGGCAGGTCCCATAGGAGAGGAGAAGGTTAATCCACTTTCATGTGTTTAATTGTTTTAATGCTGATATGGTTTTAAAATATTTAGCTGAAAGCTGTAATTGTGCCTGGGTACTGTGAAATAATGGCACTGAGTTCATCATTGGTGGACACAGACAGGATAGGGTCGCTGTGGGAGAACCATACATTGGCACTCTGCAGTCCGATAGCACATTATAAAGGACAATTACACCTGCTTTGGAGGTAAAAATGGGCCACTTAACCTCTTGGGCTCCAGTGCACAGGTTGCACTAGTGATATGTTTCCCCCCTGGAGCTAATCTAGTTGATATGAGGGTAACAGACTGGATGCCACATCATTGTGCAGAAATGCTATCTACCTGAAGATATAGGGTTAATGTGCAGGTAAATAGCGATAATAGGCTGCCTTACCGGAGCAGCGGCTACAGGGAGAAAATGAACTTACAAACTCCCTGCAGCCGCTCACTACACAGGGAATGTGCTGTAATAACTTCCTGGCACACTGATTACAGCATGTTGTGCACACACAGTATAGTCAGCAATGATTGTAATCTGCACTGCCCTAAGACTGCAAGCAAGCAGCTACAGGGAGAATATAAGGTTATTTTATCCCGGTAGCCACTCACTACATATTGAGTGCACTGTAATCACTTCCTGACACTCTGATTACAGCATGTTGTGCTCACACAGTATAGTCAGCGATGACTGTAACCTGCACTGCCCTAAGACTGCAAGAGAACAGCTACAGGAAGAATATAAGGTTATTTTCTCCTTGTAGCTGCTCTTCCAGTAAGTCAAGCAGTAGGATATCAACCCTATTTACCTGCAGTTTATCCCTATATCTGCAGGTAAATATTATTTCTGGACATGACACAGTGCCTTAAAATATAACTATAGCCAAATTATAAAACTGCGCTCATAAATTAAATAAAACATTTCCGTAATACATGTTTTGGCAGCTGATATGATTTTCATTTTCCAAACAGTACCAGGCACAGAAGGTGGCACCTTTAAGCAGTGACTTGATGGCTTCTGTTTGGAGGTTCCAGCTGAATCTCTGAAAAACAGGATTCATTTGTGCCCCTGATGGAGACTTTTATTACAATAAGGCAAATGAAGTTCTCATAGGCTCCATTTGTGTTCCTTTGTGTTGGTTTCATCTTTTCAGCATAATCAGCTATGTTCTTTTGCCCACCTCAATATGCAGACACCTCCGCAAGGGAGCACAAACTAATTTTCAGAGATTAACACTCAAGCCCCCTACAGAAGCCATAAAACTACTGCTGAACCCTGTGTGTGCCTAGCCCTAGTCATACATTTTGGGGGCTACGCAGAAAGGTCTTTAGTCATCGGGTCACCTAAATGCATACACAGGCTTCTCCCTGCATTCTCAATTATTTTCTACTAGCTGAAGAGCCCGGCGCTGCCCAGGCATAGTAACTAACTACAGTTAGTTATAAAAAAAAGCTGAGTGTATAGCCCCGCCCACTCAGCATCGCCACACTCACTATAATATCCCACGTCATCCTGTCAGCCAGAGCTACCGGACTACTACCCCTAATATCCCACATCATCCTGTCAGAGCCAACCAACTACTACCCCTAATATCCCACATCATCCCGTCAAAGCCACCGGACTACTACCCCTAATATCCCACATCATCCCGTAAGCCAGAGCCACCGGACTACTACCCCTAATATCCCACATCATCCTGTCAGCCAGAGCCACCGGACTACTACCCCTAATATCCCACATCATCCAGTCTGCCTGGGGTCAGAACCAGAGTGCTGAGTGGAATGGCCCCAACTTCCATATCGGGGATCCCTTTAAGAGAGGCCTGGTGTCAGAACCAGAGCGCTGAGTGGATTTGCCCTCACTTCCGTACTGGGGATACCTTTAAGAGGGGCCTGGGGTCAGAAACAGAGTGCTTAGTGGAATTGCCTTAACTTCCATAGCAATGATCCCTTTAAGAGACCCTGGGGTCATAACCACAGAGCTGAGTGGAACGGTCCTAACTTCCATACCGGGGATCCCTTTAAGAGAGCCTGGGGTCAGAACCAGAACGCTGAGTGTAATTGCCCTAACTTCCGTACTGGGGATCCCTCTAAGAGGGAAGATGTGCCTACAGGTTGGAGGATATGTGATGGGTATATGGGCAGGGAGGGGGTGAGATTAATTTCTGTCACATGCTCTCTGCTCCTTTCTGGGGGGCAGACAATGGCTGGGAGCTTATGTTCCCAGGGATGCTAGATTTCTCCCACCCGATCACTGTCTGCTGAGGTGTTGTCTGGAGTGAGAAAACTGCTGCTCATAGCAACCAATCACAGCTCAGCTTCTTTTAAACAGCTCTGGTGAAATGAAAGATGCTTCGTGATTGGTTGGTGATACACACATAAACACATACATACATACATACATTCACTTTTATATATAGAGATTCACCATCTCTTTGCATCTAAGCAATGTTTGTTCATGTTGATCATAGACCAGCAGTAAAACCATATCAAGAAAAGCCCAGCCCAGAGATCATCTGATTATCCTCAAAAGAGTAGCTTCTTCAATTCAATAAAAACTGTCACCAGGTCAAAAGAGGACAGTTTTTGTTCTTATCTTAGTTCTCACTGCTTTGCTGAGTAATCATTTTTTTAGATCCAGAAATATGACCATAAAATTTGCATTAAAAGTGAATCTATCAACTGGTTTTTGCTGTGGAATCGGACAGCAGCATGATATAGTGGCAGACAGTCTGATCCCAGTGATGCACCACTTACTGGGCTGCTTGGTGCATTTTTTATAGAATTCCTGCTTTTCCTGCTGTAGATGTAGCAGTGCTCAGAATGCTGAGCCATATGTAACCCCACCCCCATCACTGATTGGCAGCTTCCTGTGTACACTGTGATTTGTCAGCAAGTTGCTAATCAGTGGTGGGGTTGGGTTACATAGATTAGCAGGACTAACCTGCACATGACAAAATAGTCCAGCAGCAATAATCTCCTGCTGATACTAACTGTACTGAAACCATAGTAAGCCGCTCTCCGACACTACATTATGCTACTCTTAGATTAATTAGCAGAAACAAACTGTTTCAATGTTCACCCTATGACATTAAAAACGCACAAGAGACAGCACACGGATCACACACGGATGGTGCACACGGATGCTATACGGATGTGACAAACGGACACACGGACACGGATATCTCCGGTACCATTTTTTCCGGTACTGGAAATATCAGGATGTGTGAAACCCGCCTTACAAGGAGGCCATGACCATTATCAAACACATAGATCTAAACACATAGTCTATCCAGAGCAGACACAAACAGAAAAGGGCCCCTGTGCAAAAACAGCATATGAGCCCTTTGCAGTCCAATAATTCATCATAATGGTCAATTTCAGCTGCTCTGGAGGTTGAAGTGCCCCCCTTATCTCTTAGGCCCCCATGCGACTGCCCAGATTACACCGATGGCATGTCGGCCTTGAGTCTAAATCCACACAAATAATAACAGCATTCTCTTACAGTCACTTCACCTTGGCTCAAGCCAAATAATATCATCATGAAGCATATGGCAAGGGTTAATTTCACAAGTCATCCCTTTTAAGGAAAGAACTCTTCTATGGATTCCTGGGAGGCTATAAATACAAACTCATTCTTTTAAGGTTTTCATTCACTACAACAGAGGGCACTGTCTGGGAGAAATTGGCTATAAAATGCTGTAAACCATGATCCTTAAATATAAAAATACAATTTTAATAGTACACCCAGAGGCGAATTGCCATAAGACATTTTCATCAAAAAACTAGCAACAAGCTTTCAGCGTTCAGCTATTACATTAAGTCGCAATACATGCTCGTTGAGTAATTTTACAATACGTACAATGATTTATGATATGTTTCTGGAACTCGTGTAGAAATACATGCATGATTAAATCTCACAATTCCGAGTGTTACAGGAAAACGACTAGAGATATGAAACCAGACTTGTTTTATTAGGAGAACTAAATACAAACAGGAAAAACAACGAGATTTACATAATCAAATCTTTGCATTAAGAAAAATATGAAAAATTAATTTTAAACGACAAATAGGCAATGGTAGAGTAGGCTTATACGGCATCTCTGAGGCAAGTACCTGTATGGGCAGCGTTCTGTGTAGCTTCAATGCCCCCTTCTGGTGAAATCTGGTAAAACACGCAGCGCAGTAATCCTCGCCACACTCCAAACACATCTTTGGTGAAAAGCATTGAATAGAACAAAAACAAATTACTGTATTGACCACAGACTCAAGGAATTCTGCACATGTGTTAAATTATACAATGAGCTCGAGCTAATCAGCAAAAAAAAAAACATCAAGAATTCTTAGCCCAAATGCTTCAGAGAACGAGCACGATTCTGCGACAAGCACAACAAGAAAAAGCTAGGTCACTGTCAGCCTCTGTGAGTAATAGCAGACTAAGGGAGGGCCCACTGGAATAATGGTGCTACATGTCTACGTCATCGTTGGATAGCTCAGCCTGCGTTCTGGCACAAGTATGCGCCGGTGTTGGATTGTTTTGTGGAGACCGTTGTATTAGTAATGTAAAGGGAAAATAAATAAGTGACATTACTCATTATGTTCTCTTTTCTCAGTTTCTTAATCATCACCAGAGAAGAGCAAATCAATTGGCCTTCTCTGAAGCCTGAAGTTGGGGAATTGAGTCTCGAAATCGGCTAATCCATTTGCCCATATTTACGATTCTCACGTTGATCCAAGAAATGGGAATGCCGAAGCTGCCATATCCAATTAATTATCTCGCTTTTACTGGGTAATGATTGCAAACTAATGCACACCTTTGTTGGGTTTTTTTGGAGGGGGGGGGTGAAGGTCAAACAATACAGATGGATTGCTGCTATTTCTTTCTACTTTCCAGTTGATTTTAAGGCGATTGTTCTGACACAAAACACCATCAGAAAACAGGATAGAATAAGCTACCCTGAAAAATGGTAAAGGCAATGGGTTATTCATGAAGAGCTAGGGCAGGGCCTCATTCAGACGTCACAGAAAGAATACGGACCGATTTCTATCAGGGTTCTGGATCTGATTTGGTCACTCTGTCCATTTTTACCGGTGATTTTCTTGTTTGACAAATAAAAAGCAAAGCTTCTCCTACCCATGACAATGATACTACACACAGCCTGTCATTTTCACGGACACTTTGGGGCCGATTCCTCGATGGGACTGATAAGAACCTTTCTTTCTTCTTTTGTCTTGTGTTCATTGACGTTTTTTGGACTTAAATAGGGCACGGGGTTCATGAATGATGCAAAAAGTCAAAAATGGCAAGCCTTTTTCTTTTTACAGCACATAAAGCTAAACGTTTTGTAAATGGCACAAAAAGTGAGCCAAAACATCTGGCGCACATGAAATCACGCCATAGGGGTTGACTGGAACACAATTGTGACAACAAATGTTGCAATACATGAACTGGGCCTATAGACTAGTATGAATGATTTTAATCTGTGACTTGGATAAAAAACGGATATGTCTCCATGATGACAAGCACGTGTTCATGAAAAATAGGATAAAACTTGTACGTGAAAAATGAAGTCTGAACAAGTCCTAAGGCTATATGTGATGGAATTTTGGGACAGCAGTTTCACTATACTGACTGACTGTGGTTTCGTCCTATACACTGACTGGGTGTCACAATCCATTTTTTGATTTGTGGCAGCTCTGGTTCCACTCAGTTTTAAATGTTGCTTTTTCCTTTCAGGATCAGGGGGAGTAAATATTAGTTTTCCCTCGCTGGCCATCTGCAGAGTTGCTAGGTCAGCTGATGTGGGTGGTGACCACTCCCACCATCCTTTAAATGGTCACCTGATGCATCAGCTGACTGTTGGTGATAGAGTTTCTCTATGGAGACTAGCCTTGCAGTGGCAGCTCTCTTGAGTCTGGTGTTTCTGCAGTTTGGAGTCCGGCTTCTGTGCCATATGTGGTGTGGAGCTTGGCAGCAGAGTCTGGAAGCTAAGTGTGGTGTTTTTGCTGTCCCCTATGTGGTACTATCTGCAGTAGTAAGGCTAGCACCCCTTGCCGGCCAGTGCACTAGCCATGACAGTACTAGGTGAAAGTGAGGAACAAGGTTTCTGACGGCAGTCGGGGGAAGGACCCACTTAAGGGTGTTAGGGGAGTGCAGGGACAGGCTCAGGTTTGTTCTCAGGTGGTGACCATCCCCTTAAGTAGGGCTTTCCTCTCCCCATTTCCATCCCATCGTGTGTGTGTTGCGACGTCCGCTAGCCGACACCCCCCGTCCCGGTGGGTTGAGTCACATCGTGACACTGGGTATAATCTGTTTTGGAGATCCATGGCATTTAAAAATTCACATTCTCATTTTCCTGTGTACAATTTCTCTGATATATGAGGATAGCGTTTTCAAACCCGTCCACTTTATTTACACTGTAAAATGCTGAAAATCTCACACCGCAAATCCACGGCACATATATCACATGTGAGCATGGCCTCATGCCTATGTGTCAGTCTATTACAGCTATGCTGACCTGTGAGTTGTAGATTCTGTAGTGTAAAAATAATGGCAAACCCCATGGGGCTGCCAGTGACCATTTTGCAACCGATGTGGTGCTGAATTGTGATGTACAACTATAACAGAAACCAAAATGCTAATGTGAACAAAGCCTAGTGAACAGAAATGTCATACATCCATCGCATATGGAAGACTTACATGGGTTCTCCCAGCAAGTATATTTATTGAACATCCACACAATACGGCATGAATGAATAGTAAATGCGAACCCCACAAATGTCACTTTTACGTATTTCTAGAGGGGACTTGACATGTAGTGCTGTTAGTGGTGACAGCGGCACATGTTGGGGCCCAGGTCTCTAAATGCAGGTATCCATGCACACATCAGTCTTTTAATGTGTCCCTTGTATTACACTCAGCACAAGACCTATACTCATCCATTATTGCAAGTCAAATTCGGCTTTATAGGTCTATGGGGAGCCATCAAAAACAGATGCAAAATGGAGGGAAAAAGGATGAAACAAGGAAGTAAAACTGTCTGCATTTAATAAATGTAAGAACCAAACATATCCATATAATCAGACAAAACCTAATAATCATTCCTGACGCGCGTTTCGGAATTAAATTCCTTCGTCAGGGGGACTACTTTATTTGAACAGAATTTACTCTCTGGATAATGCTGGCTTTTGACCTTTTATGCCTACATATTTATTATTTATATGTTTTAATATGATCAGGAATGACTATTAGGTTCTAAATACACGCACAGTCTTGTTGTAATCCCCCCATTGCCATTCTTTATAATTAAATAAAAATAAATTTTTCTGAATATATTATTCTCGCCTACCTTGTCTGATTATATGGGTACATTTGGTTCTTCTGTTTTTGGGTGGTTTTCCTACCCACTGAGCACTGGTGATATATTTATTACTTTGTTATTAATTTAGTAGCACATTTTTTTCTCATATATACTGGTGCTTAATATATTGGCTAATTTAATAAATGTGAATAAGAAAATAAATGTGTAGATGTAACCAAAAATGCGGTGTCTCCGGTGAGACAACCCCTTTATTTTCACCGGATTATTCAGGATTATTGAGAGTCTTAAAAATTGCTGACTATGAAGGCAAACAGTCTCTTAATTTGTTCTCTGAGCGAACAGCACCTTATTATTCTGGATTATTGGACAGTAAGGAAAAAGGAAGCGAGTATGAAGGAAAGTGGCCTCCTAATTGGACATCCGCACTCAGGTCACACTTGCAACTGAAATGTGAGAAACTCGCGTGAGTCTCGCGTCTCAATATTCGGAACTGCCGCCGACACTGAGTGTGCGGTTGCATGTATTTCTATGCGGTTGCGGTTGCAAGTGTGACCCCAGCCTAAGGTTGTGTCACATGACGTTGTAATGTTTTCTTATTGGTGAGTTCTTTCTATATAGAAAATCATACATAGAACTCAGTATGGCTTTGACAAAGACCGTATAGGTCGAAACGCGTAGCCTCTGTCTGGCGTGTGGCTATAATGTGGAGAGTCTTTTGAATTTACAGATTTTAACATGGTTTAATAAAGAAGAATTTTAACTCACCTGGAGCTATCAAGGTTTTCATAACCAGCCTAAGGGTACATTGCTACAGAATGGTACTGAATATTGAGTAAACTCCCCCCACATACCAGTAATGTACTTTTACTTTCACACTGTCCACACACTTTGCCTTTGAGTTTCGTCCTCTCTGCCGCTGGGATGTTAGGAGTCCTCGATGAGGTCTTTGGCTTCTCAGGCTCTAGGTAAGGCACAACACAGATCAGGTCATGTGAAGGGAAAGACAGAGAAGACGGAGGAAAGCACTCAATCACCTATTATATATTAAGTGTTCTGTATTCTGGCAGAAACACGTCGCTTACTGGCAATCCGCAGCCACAAATTATTCTACAATGTGCAGAGTACGATTAACGGAAGCTTGACTATTCAATATTTGTTCCTTCACAACTCACTAGTCAACATATGCAGCCATGCATTAGTTTAATTTAACAGGTTTGGTTATTGACAAGAGGCCAACACATGGAAATGGAATAAATCACAGTGCATCTGACTAATGGAAGGAGAAAGTCATATCTGCGAGTGAAATATGGAACCAATTTACTTAGAGGACAGAATTAGTTAAAACCTCCAGCGAGACTGATGAATGCCTGTAATGTGACCGCATACAGTCGCTAATTGTTCAGCAATTAAAGGGGACGTATTTCTGGGCTTTCATTAACCCTGACAGCTTGACAAACAATTACTGGTGTTTGTGTATAGTATGTAATTATTCCCTGTGATGTTGTATGCCAACAATAATGGGCAGTAATAGACGCACTATTGATGCCCATCGACAAATTACTCCTCCATATTGTGCTAAGCTCTTATACAGCACCTATA
This sequence comes from Dendrobates tinctorius, assembly GCF_039654945.1. Taxonomy (NCBI): domain Eukaryota; kingdom Metazoa; phylum Chordata; class Amphibia; order Anura; family Dendrobatidae; genus Dendrobates; species Dendrobates tinctorius. Next base: position 44,494,843 of record NW_027361728.1, on the reverse strand, counting down.
GAGATGAATGGGCCTGATTTATCATTTGCAGTTCATGAATTCTTCTCAAACTCAAAAATGCTCTTCAACTTTGTCTGTATCCTGTTTTTTTAGCGCAAAAATCACATATTCGGGGGCGTGGCTATGTAGCCGAAGAGAAAGAACGCATGCTGGAAGAGCTCCTAAGAATCCTGCCGTTATCCTGCAACCAGGACCTTATCACTGCGGCATACCTGGCGGTATTTGGTCCCCTGGATATCTGGACCCCCGCGGGAGGACATGGAGCGGCTCTGGTGAGCTGACGGCCGGGGAGGCCGGGTCGGGCAGCGGGGCCTGCACGAGACGGAGGCCATCTTAGACGCGCTGTTATGAATGGGTCACCGAGGAGGATAGCAGGACCAGGCTAAGCCACCAGAAAACCAGAGAGGTTGGTAACTAAGCGGATTGCAGACCCTTGATCCTATCCACACAACTAGCAGTAGCCGTGGAGCCTACCTACGATGCCCTAGATGTCTCGGCACAGCCGGAGAACTAACTCAGCCTAAATCAAGAAAGGTGAAATCTAAACTGCCCCGGAGCAGACCCCAAAGGAATAGACAGCCCCAAACATATATTGTCAGTGAGACAAGATGAAAACACAAACGCAGGCAGAAAAATAGACCGAGCAAATGATGGGGCCCAAACTGACTAGACAGGACAGGAAAGGAAAGACACTGTCTGCAATCATGCAAAAACCCTGAAAAATCCAACACGTCTGATGCACAAAAAACACTGAAGTCACATGACTTCGCCCCCACTATATCAGCACTCTGGTATATACTGAAAGCAAAGCAAAAAGAGACCAATATAACAGGGGACAGATCAAACTGACACAAGCAGTAACATATGGGCGGTGATCCAGCACAGCCCCAGCAGGAGCAAGCTGACCCGCACAAAGCAGAGATAGACAAAACCAGATCAAATGCAAAAAGATTAGCAAATGAACCACTTAGCTGAACCATGCAAGAACAGAGCAGGAGACATCAGACCTCAGAAGGCACAGGAAGAAAATCACCAGCAGGGATTGAAGGAAGTCAGCTGTCTTAAATACATCAGTCAGAAACCCCAGATCTCCAATCGTCATCATCAGACGAGAACTCGCAATAACTCTGTCAATCTGACCAGCTCCACTACCTTCAATAACCACCAGAGGGAGCCCAGAAAGAGAATTCACAACAACGCACGCTATGTCAGTGAGAGCTGCGGCATCAACCCCTACCACTGCAGCGCTACCCGGGCAGTGAACACACATAATGAGGACTTGAGGGGACACGCGGTGAGTGCCCTGGAAGATTGGGCCCCGCGTTCTCCCCCCACTGATAAACCCACTCTACCCGTTGGCGCCCACTCTACCCATTGGCGCCATTACTGTGGGGGCCTCTGGATCCCCACCACTGCTGCTGTCCCTGCGGGTGCTGCGGACCCCCCCTCCCCCTCTGGCCACAAGAAATCCTATTGACTCAGCATCAGGCAACATCCTCACAATTTCACATGGCCCCTCTGCGTGGGAGCTATTCCTGGGCCATAATCATTCAATAATAACCCTGCTGTGTTCATCATCTGAAGTGGGAAATCCCGGAGTATATATCTCTAGTCGTCTTGCTGCGCCATATTGCTATTGATCATGAATCGTTCTAAGGGGTCAGTGGCCGCAGAAAAATTAAAAGAGTTTGCCAGACCTGATCCCTCTGAAAGTGCACGATCCCTTAGAAATAATCCCTCTCAAGTTCAACGTAAAAACAGTTCCTCTGGGGGTGAGGGGGCGACTGAGCAGGAATAGCTGACCCTCAAACAGGCGTCCGAACAGTTGATGCAGGCCATCTCCCTAACTAGGACATCCCTGACTGAGAAAATAGAGGACATATACACTGAGGTGGGACGACTTCGGCAAGATATGCAAACCAGGAGGGGGCGCATTGCAAAAGTGGAGACAGTGGAGACAAGAGTGTCCCAGATAGAGGACACCGTCACACCTATAGAGGCCAAGTTAACAAAAGTGGCAAGCTCTGTGAACGCCTGGAGACAGAAGGCACACGATCTGGAGAATAGAATGCGTCGGAATAATATCTGTGTCATTGGTCTGCCGGAACGCTCAGAAGGTCAACATCCTGAGCAATTTTTGGAGGGCTGGCTCAAGGCTTCTCTGTGGGATGAATTCTCTCCAGTGTTTGCCGTTGAAAGGGCTCATAGGGTTCTTTCCTACGGGAGCCCCACCTAGACCTTTCCTGGCACGTCTCCTCAACTGTAAAGACAGGGACACCATTCTGCGTCTTGCACAGCAAAAAAGTCCTATCAAGTTCAACAATGCCGTGATCTCGATTTTCCCGGATTTTTCCATGGAACTTCAGAAACAGCAGGCACAATTCATCGAAATCAAGAAGCGGCTCAGAGAGAGGAACATTATATATTCAATGGTCTATCCGGCCCGGCTCCAGGTTGTCCACGGGGGCTCCTCTGTGTTTCTTATGGATCCAGCGGAGGCGGCTGAATGGCTGCGGTCCTATAAAGGATCCCCTGCAAAGGAATCCTAATGTACTCACTGCTAGTTTGAATTCTTTTACTAATGGTCTAATCGGGGCTTTTCCTGCAGGTATCCAGTTTACCAACAAAACCGGACACTGAGTTCAGTGATGGTATCCCCTTGTTTGCTTTCTCATAAGAGCGTGGGACTTTGCTCCAATAATGTTTGGTTCTTACTTTGTTTTCTCTTTTACAATGGTTTTGATTGTTATTTAGGCAGAAGTCACAGCCAACAGCAATCTCAATCTCTATGCGGTGTCTCTAAATTTTACTTGGGTGATGCTATGAGCCATATACACCGGAGTAAACATGGGGTCTGAGATGATATGTATGACATGGAACGTGAGAGGTATAAAAACCCCTCGGAAAAAGATCAAGGTTTTCGCGCAGATCAGACATTATCGTCCTCACATTGTGGCCTTGGTGGAGAGGCACCTGACCAGGGATACAGCTCGGGGCGTGCAGAAGCCTTGGGTACAATGGTCTGCCCATGCATTCCACACTAGCTATTCGAGAGGGGTTTCACTGCTGGTACATATAGATGTTAGATGGGAAGCCAGGGAGACCCGAAGAGATCCTGAGGGTCGCTTTGTTTTTGTACATGCATTGATAAATACCAGGAAATAAGTAATCCTATGTGTTTATAACCCCCCTGGCCAATATGTCCATTCTTCAAAACGCAATGAGTTTTGCCCTAAATTATCCAGATGCGGATGTTATCTGTATGGGAGACTTTAATATGGTCATGAATAACTGCCTTGATAAATTGAGATTGGATGGGGGAATGTCTGGGGGAGCCTCTTCACTGACTGCAACCCAACTGTCACTATTTATGGGGGTAGTGGGTGGTTAGATTTATGGAGGATACGTCACCCTGAATCAAGGGAATATACCTGTCACTTATCCACTAGGCGCTCTCTATCGCGCATAGACTATATATTCGGATCCAGTGGTCTGGCGATGTGGGTGGATAATATAGGAAATGGCAGTAGGGGCATCTCAGACCATAGCCAAGTCATTCTTAAACTTAAGTATGGGCAATTAAATAACAGGATGGTTTGGAAGTTGAATCCTTTTTGGTTAAAGTTGATGGTGTCTCATCTCGTCCCACCCAAAACCTCAAAATATCAATTCATTTTGGGATGCCCTTAAGGCATATCTGAGGGGCTGCATATCCTCTATGATCTCTTATATCAAGCGGATAACCTCAAGGGAGGATGATGAGATGGAGCGACGATTGAAAGATTCAGAGGCCACATACATATCTAACCAAACTAACAGCAATAGGATTGAGTGGTTGGCTGCTCAGAGGTTGTATGCTCAGCATATAGACACTAAGTCTAAGCGTAAACTATTCTTTACCCGTCAATCTTATTTTGAGTTGGGAAACCAGGCAAGCAAATTCTTGGCCTATTTGGTACGCCAACACAACACCGCAAACACAATATTAAAGATTCGTAAGTCGGATAATTTATTGGTGTCTTCAACTGAGGAGATACTCGGCTGTTTTTATGATTACTACAGGTCATTATATGAATCTAAAAGTGGCTTTGATAATTAGGAGTGTTTAGACTACTTGTCAGATGTGACATTCCCTACATTAGATCCTGAACAGTGAGCCCTTATGGATGCTGAGTTCATTGCAGAGGAGCTAGAAAATGCCATGACGGATATGGCCTCCGGGAAGGCCCCTGGACCAGACGGCTTCCCTATTGAATTGTACAGGAAACACCGGGATATTTTAACACCACTTCTTGTAAAGGTATTTCAGGGAATTTGGGAAGGGAGATCTATGCCTGAATCCTTTTATGAGGCTAATATCATAGTGCTCAGGAAGGAGGGGAAGGACTCTTTGAAATGTGGATCCTATCAACCCATCTCGTTAGTAAATGTGGACTATAAAATTTTTACTAAGATCCTAGCTACCAGACTGAATTCAGTTATACTGAACCTTATACATTCTGATCAAACGGGCTTTATGCCTGGTAAGAGCACTTCCATTAACATTAGACGAGTCCAGTCAATAGTCCAATATAGCTCCCTAATGCCTGACAACAAATGAGCACTTGCATCGTTAGATGCTGCCAAGGCTTTTGACTCTCTTGAGTGGCCTTTCCTCTCTGCATGCTTGCAAAGATATGGCTTTGGTGATAAATTTATAAAATGGGTCAAAATACTATACATGAAGCCCAAAGCCCGTATTAAAGTAAATCATTCCATGTCTGAGTCTTTTTCACTACACAGGGGGACACGTCAAGGGTGCCCCCTTTCCCTGGCCCTCTTTGCCCTTGCGATTGAGGCACTGGCAATACGTATAAGGTCTTCCCCTGGCATTAGGGGTATAGATATAGCGGGTCGGGTTGATGCCAATAGCCTATATGCTCACGATATGGTGATATTTATGGATGAAGCGGAGGAAACTCTGCCGCAAGTAATTGCCACTATAAATAGATTCAGTAAATATTCAGGTTTATATATAAATTGGGAGAAGTCCGCTTTGTTACCCCTTTCCCATGCCCCAACTAGAGGCTCTCTCCTCACTGTCTATTGAATCTAGCTTTAAATATTTGGGTATCTACATATCTCATAGCAGTGTGCTTGACTTAATATCCACCCACTGCTGGAACTAGTTAAAGTTAAATTTTCAACTTGGAGCAAACTTCCGCTGTCTGTGGCAGGACGCATTAACCTTATTAAAATGATATTACTTCCAAAACTTAGCTACTCCCTTCAACATAGTGCTGTAATGGTACCCAAATCCTTCTTTGCGAAACTTAATTCCCAGATCACATTTTTTATATGGGGGAAAACTAGGCCCAAACTTAAATTGTCCACTCTACAGAGGCCTAAAAAGGGAGGTGGGGCGGTGCTACCAGATTTCTTCCTATATTATTTGGCTGGACAGGCTAAAGCTTTAAGTAACTGGATGCCGGGTAATTACCTCCCCAATTCTGAAAATCACCTGCTTCATGCTGCACAAACTGATTGCCCACTGGGTTTCCTTGAGTTGGAGAGGACTGATGTCCCTCGTCTACTACCCTTGCTCCAACAGGCGCGAATAGCATGGAGGCAAATTAAGAAAGTGATTGGATTTAAAGATTTTATAGCTGAAATGCCCCTGTGGAATAATGATTATTTCCCGGAACTGTTAAATCACCCATCCACTGATTTTTGGATTCAACATAATGTCTCCTCGATGGGGGACTTGTGTGACCAGGGGACCTTAATGTCTTTTGAGCAATTACAGGATGCGCATGATATCCCGAGATCCCAATTTTTTCGCTATTTACAGTTGAGATCGGCTCTTCAATCACATGAGATGTAGGGGTGGGGGCCGTACTATTTCATCTCTACCTTTGATAGGAATCCTTAATTCACAGGGTCCCCAGGGTCTTATCTCCTCTTTATATACGTACATGCTGTCAGTGGGAGCAGAATCTTCCATAAGCTCTATTAAGGGGAAGTGGGAAAGACTCATCCCTAATACGCAGGGAGAGGAGTGGGAAGACATCCTGGAGTCTCCGATCGGAGTATCACCATCTATTAATAACAGAATGATACAGTTATATATAATAAATCAATCATACTTGACTCTGACACGACTTTTTAGGATGGGTCGATTTCAATCATCAGAATGTCTGCAATGTCATTCACCAGATGCAGATTTTATTCACATGATATGGCAGTGTCCCACTATTCTACATTACTGGAAGGAGGTGACGTTACTCTTGTCATCCCTGGGGCAAGTCCCTGTTCCTCTTGAACCACTGGCCTGCTTGTTTGGGGTATGGGATGAGGAGATCTGGGATCACTATGTCGGGATCTTTCTGCGCGAAACACTGTTTATGGCACGGAAGGTATTGGCACTACGGTGGATGGGAAGTTCGTGTCCTTCCCTTAGAATGTGGATTGACCTGGTAAACTCGATTGTTCCATACGAATGCACGCTATATCAAAATAGGGGATGCCCGGGTAAATTTGAAAAGATTTGGGAGAGGTGGAATTCCTGTCATCTCACTTTACAAGGTTGAGACATCGCGTGTGAGATAATATGATATAAGATACTAGGCTGCGAAGTAGTGAATACCAGTTGATGTAGTTGCAGTTGCAGTTTAGGAATTTATAATTAGACTTTATTATCTGTGTAACATGATAAGTAGAGATGAGCGACCTTGCCTTTTTTAGGGTCGAGTCGGGTTTCATGAAACCCGACTTTCTCAAAAGTCGAGTAGAACGAAATCGGCCGACTATAGGGAAAAGTTGGGAAAAGTCGTGAAACATGAAACCCAATGCAAGTCAATGGGGAGAAAAGTCGCCAGTGAGTGGAGGACTGTGAACACACCTGGCATGAATTTTAACCCTAGAGGCGGCGAAATCTCTCTCTCTTCCCTCTCTCTCTCGCTCCCTCTCCCACTCCCGCTACGCTCCGCTTCTCTCATTGGCTGAAAAAAGTCACGTGCAAGCATTCGGCGAAACCCGACTTTGGCGCTTGGGTCGCTGACCGCATGGCTGACTTCACACTGTGGTCGGGTTTCGTTTCATGAAACCCGACTTTGGCATCTGACCGACCTGTTTCACTCAACTCTAATGATAAGGCTTGTGAGATTGACTGATATACATGCTTCACAACGTATAACCAGCTGTTCTTTGCATATACTTGGTATGTTGTGCATTTTCTTTGCATTTTCTTTGTTCAATAAAAAAATTTAAAAAAAAAGATCACATATTCCCCTAAAGCGTTGGAAATTATGGCCCAAAATGACAGGTATACAAAAAAAAAACATTCACTCCAAGGGGGGTAACTGGAGTACATTTGTGCAAAAACTTTGCAACTTTTTGCGATGTTGCAAATGATGAATCAGGCAAAAACATCTGAAAACCCTAAACACAGCCCACAATGGCGAACATAAAAAAAAACAACAAGCAAACACATAAAAAGGTGACTTAAAAAAAGTCGCAAATAAAACATGAACATGGCATAATTAAAAAGAGGTGCAAAATCCTTATAACTCGACCAAAATAAACGTAAATGCAATAATGAATCGGCCCTATGTGCTCATACTGCATCTCTATATGCTACATACACATATATATTTATATACCTCTGTATATGCCACAAATCTACCACATGGGAACACTTTTTGGGCCACGTGCACACGTTCAATGTTTGGTCAGTATTTTACCTCAGTATTTGCAAGCCAAAACTAGTAGTGGAATAATCAGAGGAAAAGTATAACAGAGACACGTCACCACTTCTGGATTTATCACCCACTCCTGGTTTTGGTATACAAATACTGAGGTAAAAAAAAACTCACCAAATACTGAAGGTGTGAATGTGACCTTAAAGAAGTTTTCTGGACACAAAAATCCCCACTCAGCTGGAGTTTGTTGATAAAAACAAAGCTGTTTTTTACTCACCTGCCTCAAGTCTCTGCCGCTGCTCCTGATGAATGTATTAGGCTATATGCCCACGTTAGCATTTTTAAACGCTCAGGAAACTGATCCCCTTCCCAGAAAACGCGCGTCTTTTTTCCGCACGTTTCTTGCGCGTTTTTTGCACAAAAGACGCGCGTTTTTGACACGCGTTTTCTGGGAACATTGGGGAAGGCTAAAAACGCTCAGCAATGCGAAAATTAATGAGCATGCTGCGCTTTTAGCCGCTAAGGCTAGTTTCACACTTGCTTTTTTTTGCAGCGCGTTTTTCCCGCAAAAAAACGCATTGAAAAAACGCATACATAAGCATACAACTGCTGCGTTTTTTTCAAGCATTTTTATGAGCATGCATGAAAAAAACGCAGCGTTTTTATGCGTTTGTATGCGTTTTTAGTGCGTTTTTAGCGCGTTTGCGTTTTTTTCCAACATTTTTAGGTGGCCCCTCACACTACCCAAACCATGACTTTACTAACCCTAACCCTGACCCTGACCCTAACCCTAACCCTGACCCTAACCCTAACCCTGACCCTAACCCTTAACCAAATCATACTTAACCCTAACCCAAACCCTAAACCCTAACTAACCCTAACCCTAACCCTGACCCTAACCCTAACCCTGACCCTAACCCTAACCCTAACCCTAACCCTGACCCTAACCCTAACCCTGACCCTAACCCTTAACAAAACCATACTTAACCCTAACCCTGACCCTAACCCTAACCCTGACCCTAACCCTTAACCAAACCATACTTAACCCTAATCCTGACCCTAACCCTGACCCTAACCCTAACCCTAACCCTGACCCTAACCCTTAACAAAACCATACTTAACCCTAATCCTGACCCTAACCCTGACCCTAATCCTTAACAAAACCATACTTAACCCTAACCCTGACCCTAACCCTAACCCTGACCCTAACCCTAACCCTAACCCTGACCCTAACCCTAACCCTAACCCTAACCCTGACCCTAACCCTTAACAAAACCATACTTAACCCTAATCCTGACCCTAACCCTGACCCTAACCCTTAACAAAACCATACTTAACCCTAACCCTGACCCTAACCCTAACCCTGACCCCAACCCTAACCCTAACCCTGACCCTAACCCTAACCCTAACCCTGACCCTAACCCTTAACAAAACCATACTTAACCCTAATCCTGACCCTAACCCTGACCCTAACCTTTAACCAAACCATACTTAACCCTAACCCTGACCCAAACCCCAACCCTAACCCTGACCCTGACCATAACCCTAACCCTAAACCCCCTTAACTAACCCTAACTCTAACCCAAACCCCTAAATTCCATGGTTAAAAAAAAAACGCATATGCAAAAAAACGCATACATGAGCATGCCAGTGCGCACATATGCGCATCCATAGGCTATAATGGCCATTTTTAGCGCAAAACGTGCGCATATGTGCGCATGCGCTTTTTTGCAGGGCCAAAAAATGCAACATGCTGCGTCTGGAAAATACCAACGCACACCCCAAAAAAACGCAGCGCATGAAAATCGCATACATGCGCTTACCAGCGCGCAGGTATGCGCACCCATGTTAAATATAGGGGAAAAAACGCATGCGCAGGTATGCGTTTTTTTCCAGCGCTAAAAAACGCAAATGTGAAACCAGCCTAAGCGATTCCTGAGCGTTTAAAAACGCATGCATTAGCACAAAAAGCCCAAAATGCATGCAAATTAATTTGAAGCTTCTTTTAAGCGTTTCTGCAGCGTCTGAGCCGGCACAAAATGGAAACGCTTAAAAAAAGCAACGTGGGCACACAGCCTTAGGCTATGTGCACACACTGCGGATTGGTCTGCGGATTTTTATCTGCAGAACCGCAGGTAAAACCGCAGGTAAAATACCTGCGGTTTTACCTGCGGTTTGGCCTGAGGTTTTGCACTGCGGTTTGCCACCTGGACAATGGAGAAGATGGTAAACCGCAGCAGAATCCACAGAAATAATTGACATGTCAATTGTTTCTGCGGATTCAAAACCGCAGCTTTTCCGCAGTTAAAAATCCGCAGCATGTGCACAGCAGAATGTTAATCCCATAGGATAACATGCTACTGTACACTGTCTGCAGAACTGCTGCAGTTCTGCTGCGGCCAAAACCGCAGCGGAACCGCAGCAAAAACTGCAGCGTGTGAACATAGCCTTACTGTCTTCAGATGTCACATTGACAGCACTGCAGCCTACTATAAGTGAGCCCAGAGGCTTTCCCAGAGTTGATGGAATGAGCCGCTGTACTCACTGGTTGCCTCCAGTGCTGTCAACATGACGTCAGCACAGCAAACGATACAGACACCAGGAGCAGCGGAGGTGACTTAGCCCTGGACCTGGAGAGGATGAATATAGCGCAGTTTGCTTTTTAAAAACAGAAACCCCTGTATGCAGGGTGCAATAATGTTCCAGTGCCGGCGTACAGAGAGATAAAGTAAAGCGAAAAAAGTAGTTTGGCACCGTGTTAGCCAGTAGAAAAAAATATATAAAGGGCTCTCAGTGAGAGAAACAAAATAGGAATCTTGTGGGTATGATACAAGTTCTTCTCTGTCAAAGAGGACTTAGGGATTCTGGGCAGCCAAACTCAAGTCAGACTAGAGAATAAAAAAACTCTGACTGGACACCTCCCTCTGGCGGCAACACCATTTTGGACCAATATATTGACTCATTTAGACATTTGATGCAGTCCACGATATTGGATAAAAAAGCAAAGGAAACATCTAATATCAGTTTGAAGGAGAAAAAAGCGATTCACGGCCTTAAGAACAACAGGGAGATCACTATTAAGTCTGCGGATAAAGGTGGTGCCATAGTTCTCCTTAATACAACCGACTATATCAAAGAGGCACACAGACAACTGATGGATATACAGTACGACACCAAACTGGATGATGACCCAACTCCAAAATATCTGAGGGAGTTGAAAAGAGACATCAAATGTCTATGTACAGACCCCATAAACCTTCTGGACATACTACCCGAGAATCCAAGGATGGAAGCTTTCTATATGCTTCCCAAGATTCATAAGGCAGGCAACCCAGGGAGGTCATTCATCTCAGGGGTGGAAACACTCACTGAAGAAATCTCAGAGTGGGTTGAAAACATCCTCAAGCCGCTGGTAAAGAAGACAGCCAGCTATATACAGGACACTACAGACCTGCTGAATAAGCTATCCATGATAGGTCCCCTCCCCGACAGCACCATCTTAGCCACCATGGACGTTGAATCCTTTTATTCCAACATCCCACACGAAGATGGACTAACCGCCTGTCGAATGTTTTTTGAGGCCAATGGGATCCCCTCCGAGTCTGTAATAGCACTTACCAGATTCATCCTCACACACAACTTTTTCTCTTTCGGTGAGGAGCTATACCTACAACGCACCAGCACCGCTATGGGAAGTAAAATGGCACCCCAGTACGCTATCCTCTTCATGGCTAAACTAGAAAATGACTTTTTAACATCCTGCTCCATCAAACCCTTTGCCTATTTCCATTACATCGATGACATCTTAATAATCTGGACTGAGTTTGAACAAGAACATCTAAATTTCCATGACAAATTCAACAAATTTCATCCAACCATAAACTTGACATTATACCACTCAAAAACGAAAATCAACTTCCTAGACACCACCATAAAAATCCAAAATGGTTCATTCCAAACATCAGTGCATCGGAAACCAACTGACCGTCCCACATACTTCAAATGGGACAGCTTTCATCCTAAACACATTAAAAAGTCCATTGTCTACAGCCAGGCCCTCAGATATAACCGTATCTGTTCCAGTCTCAAGGACAGGGATGAACACCTACCCCAGCTTAAAATGTCATTTTTAAATCAAGGTTGCCATCCCACCTCCATTGATGATCAGATCGTTAGGGCCACAAGGATCCCTAGAAGTCAAGTACTTCAATACAGAAAAAAAGAGGAAAATCATTGTGTACCTCTGGTAGTGACCTACAACCCACAGCTTGAAATACTGAGAAAAATGGCTAAGAAACTTCACCATATCCTACACAAGGATGACTAGTTAAAAACACTATTCAAAGACCCCCCTTGCTATGTTACAGGCAACCTTCCAATCTAAGAAACATCATTATCCAACTTTCAATGCCTTCAGATTCACCAAGAGGAACATATTCTTGTAATGGGAGAAGATGCAAAACCTGCATTCATATAGAGACGAAAGACAAAATCCAAATTCCCAACACACAGCAGGACTATAAGATCCCCGGGACATTCACATGTTACTCTTCCAATGTGGTGTATTTAATTCTATGCAATATATGTCCTGTGGGTGGCCTCTATGTTGGAGAAACAGGACAGAGACTGAGAGCAAGGATGAGGTCTCATCCTCATACAATTACAGACAAAAAAACCCATTTACCTGTGGCTAAACATTTTTGTCATCCAGGACACAACATAGGCAATATGAAAGTTGTCATTTTAAAAGGCAATTTTAAATCACAGAAACATCGGAGGGTGTGGGAACACAAATTCATTACAATCTTTGATTCCATTCACACAGGACTCAATTTGTCAGAAGGTTTTATGGCCAATTACCATATCTGAGCTATCTCCTCCAAGTAGCCCTTTGATCTCACAGAACTTTCCACTTATGTAATCTTACCTAATTAAGGATTCTCTCTTCAAGCTCATTGTTTGTTTATTGAAATGTCCATGTATCACACCACCATGTGCTTTAAACTGTATATAAATAAGGTTTCTTCAGATATTTTGTCATATCAGCCTGATGAAGGGACGTAAGCAGTCCCGAAAGCTTGCTTTGTAACATCATTCACTATTATTTGTTAGCCATTAAAAGGTATCATACCCACAAGATTCCTATTTCGTTTCTCTCACTGAGAGAGATAAAGAGGCACACAGAATGATAACAAGAGTAATATAGTATCAGAGATACTTTGTGACTGACCATCAGGCTCCACACACAAAATGCACAGTACAACCTCCATCAACTATAAAATACACAGGGGTTTTCTATTTTATGATTCTATATTAAATGTAATTCTACAATGATACATTTTCTGCAGACCACATAATAAAGACTACAGTTATTAGTCTTAAAAAAAGTGTGAGGAACTTGGTTGATGAAAGTACCAGATCTTATATCTTAGGCCTCATTCAGACGTCTGTGTTGCACATACGTGTCATATCCATTTTTTTACAGAAACAACACATACCCAATAATCTATGGGGCTGTTCACATGTCCATGTTTTTCAACGACCATGTGTCCATGCAAAACTCATAGAGCCATGTCCGTTTTTTTCCCAGCAGCACGGATGACAAGGGCCAATACAAGCCTATGGGTCTGTGAGAAACACGTACAGTACAGAGATGACATCCATGTGCTGTCCGTGTGTAACATTTCAAAGTTTAGGAGAAGCTTTAGAATTTGTCTTTCTTTATTCATCTGTGAAAATCACTGATGACACACTGATGGTAAAAACGGACACAATGATGGAAAACACTGACGACACACTTATAGTAAAAACGGACAAAATGATGGAAAACAAAGTTTTCCATCATTGTGTCCATTTTTTCCATAAGTGTGTCATCTGATGACATACTAAGGCTGTAGTCACACAGCCATAATTCTCGTGCAAGAATCGCATCGTAAAACTTGCCCTAGCCGGCACCTCTCCTGACCTGAGGTTGACAGCTGCATAGTAATCCATTATGCTGTCATGCTCAGGTCAGGAGAGGTGCCAGCCAGTGAAGTGCGATGCGATTATCGCACGAGAATTATGGCAGTGTGACTCCAGCCTAATGGTAAAAACGGACACAATGATGGAAAACACTGATGACACACTAATGGTAAAAAGGACACAATGATGGAAAACACTGATGACATACTAATGGTAAAAAGGACACAATGATGGAAAACACTGATGACATACTAATGGTAAAAAGGACACAATGATGGAAAACACTGATGACACACTAATGGTAAAAAGGACACAATGATGGAAAACACTGATGATATACTAATGGTAAAAAGGACACAATGATGGAAAACACTGATGACACACTAATGGTAAAAAGGACACAATGATGGAAAACACTGATGACACACTAATGGTAAAAAGGACACAATGATGGAAAACACTGATGACATACTAATGGTAAAAAGGACACAATGATGGAAAACACTGATGACATACTAATGGTAAAAATGGACACAATGATGGAAAACACTGATGACATACTAATGGTAAAAACGGACAACGATGGAAAACACTGATGACAAACTAATGGTAAAAATGGACACAATGATGGAAAACACTGATGACATACTAATGGTAAAAATGGACACAATGATGGAAAACACTGATGACATACTAATGGTAAAAATGGACACAATGATGGAAAACACTGATGACATACTAATGGTAAAAAGGACACAATGATGGAAAACACTGATGACATACTAATGGTAAAAAGGACACAATGATGGAAAACACTGATGACATACTAATGGTAAAAAGGACACAATGATGGAAAACACTGATGACACACTAATGGTAAAAAGGACACAATGATGGAAAACACTGATGATATACTAATGGTAAAAAGGACACAATGATGGAAAACACTGATGACACACTAATGGTAAAAAGGACACAATGATGGAAAACACTGATGACACACTAATGGTAAAAAGGACACAATGATGGAAAACACTGATGACATACTAATGGTAAAAAGGACACAATGATGGAAAACACTGATGACATACTAATGGTAAAAATGGACACAATGATGGAAAACACTGATGACATACTAATGGTAAAAACGGACAACGATGGAAAACACTGATGACAAACTAATGGTAAAAATGGACACAATGATGGAAAACACTGATGACACACTAATGGTAAAAAGGACACAATGATGGAAAACACTGATGACACACTAATGGTAAAAATGGACACAATGATGGAAAACACTGATGACATACTAATGGTAAAAAGGACACAATGATGGAAAACACTGATGACATACTAATGGTAAAAATGGACACAATGATGGAAAACACTGATGACATACTAATGGTAAAAACGGACAACGATGGAAAACACTGATGGCAAAAATTAACACAGGTATCATGCACTGATGACACCGGCACCATTTTTTCACAAACGTAATTAAACATGGACGTATAAATGAGGCCCTAGTATGCTCAATAGATAAAATGTTTTCTGTTAACGTTCTGACCAACCAGGGTAAATGACGTACAGTCAGCACCCCATAGGATGGAAAAGAGGACAACTAAGACATTTTCCATCAGTGATTAGAGCACAGTGAAATAACCTGTAAATCCACTCGAGAGTATTCACCTGTGACCTGAGGACTCCGCACTTTATCATCATTTATCATCATTTTCTTACTTATTAGGCCTGTTTCACACATCAGTTTTTGTTGTCAGTTAAAATCCGCTAAAATGGCGGACTGGCACCGGACCGTTGTTTTAACGGATCCGTCGAAGGAAGAATTTTAAAGGAACCGCTGCAGAGAGAGAGAGAGAGAGAGAGAGAATTTTTTTCAGCCGCCAGAACAGGGTTTAGGGTTAAATTTGCGGCCAAGGCAAATCTTCCGGGCATGCGCAATGTCAAATGCGGATCCTGCCGCCCGAAAAAACGTTGCATTGTCCATCCAGGCATGTCGGCGGACACCAAAATTTTGGCAGATCGGCAAAAAAACGGATCCAACAGATGGCCATCCGTCAAGATCCGCCGGTAATGCAACTCAATGGGAAAAAAACGGATCCGTCAAGCAAAATGGCGGATCCATTTTTTTTTGCAAAACAGCGGATTTTGACTGATGGGGAAAAACGGATGTGTGAAAGAGGCCTTAGCAAGCTCATATAATCACAAACATAATCGGACACGTCGGTATCAAAACAATTTGTTACATTTTACCTGAAGCAGAATTTTGGAGGACTTTCAGTTTTATTTTCCCAGCAGAAAACTAAAATAATCACAAAAGATAAATCATATTATGGGAGAGTGACAATGCAGTACAGAACAAACATTTAGGATTCTGCAGCATAAATTAAAGGGAACCTGCCAACTAAACTAGTAGTATGGCTGAATAGGTCGTAGAGGAACAATAAAATTGACACCTGTCTTGTAGTAATCCGATGTACCAGACACGAGAAATCAAGCTTTGACTCCACATGCAGATTAGCCTGGAAGTGCATTGGGGGCGTGTCCATGTCCACACTGAGAACATCAACATGCCCCCAATGCACTTCCAGGCTAATCTGCATGTGGAGTCAAAGTTTGATTTCTCTTACTAAAAGACAGGTGTTATTTTTATTTTTCTATTAATACTTATTCAGCCACACTACCGGTTTTAGTTGAGTCTTATACAGTGTTCATAAAGCTGTAACAAATTCAGGAATAGCTCAATCGCTTCTACATCATTCCCTATGTATGAATAAACTGGTTTCAGCTACATGATGCTTGGTCAGAGAGGGTTAAATGCCCACTCACCATGAAGGGGTTCACTTTATTTCGTTCTGGACTATTTTGATGGAGCTGTTTAATATGTATCACATCAATACTGCACCTTTTGTATTTGATGTTGTGGCAGCTGTAATGTCAGATCTGGCACCTTCAGCGGATAATTAATGGGCATTGCATAGCGTTTTCATACAGTGAGGAGTTTCAAATCCCCAATCCAGATTTCAATACAAAATATTATATTGAAGGAAATACAAAGAAAAGAGTAATCCCCAGCACAAAGCTGTCAGTCTCCCACCGCAGACTTCTTATTACAATAAATGGATCCTTGATTCTGTTCAGCATCCTGAAACTGCGGCTCACAAGCTGATTGCTCCCTGTGTTCTGCTGGTTATCTACTTGACTATGACAGACAGCGGCTGATAGACAGTGTGCCACAGGGGTGGTGAGCCTCATGTTCCACTGATCATTTATTTTTTGACATTCATGCCGATTTACTATATGAAAAGTGCACAGTATCAGTGAACGCCGTAACAATGTGGACACAAAAGCAGTTCATTGCATTTACTCTGGGGTACAGATGCCCCCCCCCGAACAGTGGCATTCTGCCAAGAAGGCGAGCCATGAGATCCTATGTAACTCCAAGAGGGGAACGGTCAGCACCAATTCCCTCCAAGCAAACTCCATCCATATTCCGGGAAGCCTCCTGCCTTTGGTTAAAAATCATCACTTTCCCATCGGCTCCTTTCTTCACTCTGTACCTTACATATTAAATATCTATGACTAAGCCCAAATTCAAACGTCTGGGAAACATGGTGCGTACAGACTGTAATTTAATTACTGAAGGAGCATCTCCCAACCTGAACTCAACAGCACCATATTACTATAGGACTGGTGTTAGGCGTCGGGTTCCTGACGCTGCACAGCAGGTATCCCAAAACTTGCCTTCGGTGGTTTTTAACCCGCGTGTGTTTATCTATTACTTTGCCGTATAGTCTCCGCCATTACCGAGCAGGAGTTTGCCATCTCTGAACGGTGGACCCCAGGCTGTGAATGCACCTCAATATCATTTTATTATTTGGTGCGTTCCGCCAGCCTAACATTATACTAGCGCCAGGGTCTGGCTAGTAATGGCAGACGAACAGCGACTGCAGCGGTACATCCAGCAGCTGGAGGGCAGGTTGGTGGCTCTCGAGCGCTCAGCCTCAGCTGCGGATGTTACCACGGTCACTGTTCAGGCAGCCACAGAGGCTGTCTCCCGTGTGTCCCCCACCATCCCTGTCCCGACTTTGTTCCGCCTCCCACTGCCCGAGAAATTCTCGGGCGATAGTGCTTCTTGTAGGGGTTTCGTGAGCCAGTGTACCATACAGCTGGAGCTGCTGGCTGCACGATTCCCCTCTGAGCGGGCTAAAGTGGGATTTGTTATTTTCCTATTGTCGAGCAGGGCTCTGGAGTGGGCCACACCGCTGTGGGAGCATGGTGATCATCTGGTGCAGAGTGCCTCGCAGTTCTTGGGCACTCTGAAGCAGGTCTTTTTGGGACCACGTGTCACCCATACCGCGCTCCAGCTGCTGGCATTATTACAGGGTCAGCCATTATGCCATCCAGTTCCGGACGCTGGCTTCAGACTGGAGTGGTCAGATAAGACCCTCATTCCAATGTTCTGGAGAGGTCTGTCTGACCATGTGAAGGACGCCCTGGCCACCAGGGAGAGTCCCGCCACACTGGAGGAGCTTATCACCATCTCCACCTGCATAGACCTTAATTTTTCTGAGCGAATGTCAGAGTGGTCCCAGTGTAGGCAGAGGTTTAGGTTGGCACCCACTTTTGCTAAACCTCCGGAACCTCCCAATCGGGCGTCTGAGCTCCAAGAGGCCATGGGGAATTCTCGCGTGAGTTCCAGGTCCCGGTACGCGCGAGCACCCGTGGCCTGTCACATGTGCCAGCAGTCAGGTCACCCTGCCAACAGGTGTCCACAGCGGCAAGGAAAAGGCTCGCCTCTAGTGGCTGTTGGAGGAGGCCTACTAGATACAACAACGTTTTCCTCCAAGCTGTCCTTTGAGGGGGGGCTTGAGTTTGGCTCTTCCACTCTGGCGGTGGAGGTTTGCGTGGACTCCGGGGCGGAGGGCAATTTCATGCTGTCTGCCTTCGCCCAATGGCATGCAATTCCTCTGGGTTTACTACCTCAGCCAGTCAACATCAGAGTGGTGAATGGAGCGACACTACCCTCTCAGATCACCCACCAGACCGCCCCGCTGATACTCTCGCTGTCTCCTTCCCATCAGGAGACGATATCTCTCCTTGTCATGCCCGAGGGTATCGACCAGGTTCTCTTAGGGGTTCCCTGGTTGCGTCATCACTCTCCCCATATAGAATGGTCCTCGGGGAGAATTCTCAGGTGGAGTAAATCCTGTGAGGGTAGGCGTCAGAGGGAGTGCGTTCAGGTTGCCTCCACTGAAGCCCCCGCAGATCTCTCCTCTCTTCCCAAATACTATCAACAGTATGCAGATGTGTTCTCCAAGAAGGCGACCCTTCCGCCTCACAGTCCCTACGACTGTCCTATTGACCTCTTGCATCCTCGGGGTCGAGTCTATCCCCTATCTCTCCTGGAGACAGAGGCCATGTCTCAGTATATCAGGGAGAATCTGGCAAGGGGATTCATTAGGAAGTCGGTGTCACCAGCAGGGGTGGGATTCTTCTTCGTCCAGAAGAAGAATGGAGAACTACGTCCCTGCATCGATTACAGGGGTCTTAATGCCATCACCGTTAAGAATAAGTATCCTCCACCCCTGATATCGGAACTGTTCGATAGGCTACGAGGAGCAAGAGTGTTTACTAAACTTGATGTGCGGGGGGTTTACAACCTGATTCACATCCGTGAGGGGGACGAATGGAAGACTGATTTTAACACCAGGGACGGGCACTATGAATATCTGGTGATGCCCTTCGGGCTTTGTAATGCTCCGGCCGTCTTCCAGGACTTTGTGAACGACATCTTCCGGGATATGCTCACCACCTCAGTTGTTTGTAGTCTATCTGGATGATATCCTCATCTACTCTCCAGATATAGACTCCCACCGGAGAGATGTTTGCAAAGTCTTCGACCTCCTACGGGCAAACTCCCTCTATGCCAAGTTGGAGAAGTGTGTGTTTTAGCAGGAGTCCTTGCCATTCCTGGGCTATATCATCTCTGCCCAGGGATTGGCCATAGATCCTGCCAAGCTACAGGAGGTTATGGATTGGCAGGAACCTCATTCTCTCAAGGCGGTGCAGCTCTTTATGGGATTTATTAACTATTACCGCTAATTCATTCCCCACTTCTCAACCTTGGTAGCTCCCTTGGTTGCCCTGACCAAGAAGGGAGCAAATCCTAAATTGTTGTCAGAGGAGGTCTCCAAGGCCCTCCCCTCTATTAAGTCTCATTTCGCCAGAGCTCCCATTTTACATCGCCCCGCTGTAGATAAACCGTTTATTTTAGAGGTGGATGCCTCGTATGTCGGTGCTGGAGCGGTCCTGTTCCAGAAGGATGCTCAAGGTCGGAAGCATCCTTGCTTCTTCTTTTCTAAGACCTTCTCACCGGCGGAGAGGAACTATTCCATCGGGGACAGGGAGTTGCTGGCCATGAAATTGGTCTTTTCTGAATGGAGACATCTCCTGGGAGGGGGCTCGCTACCCCTTCCAAGTCTACACTGACCACAAAAATTTAGTGTATTTACAAACTGCCCAGCGGCTAAATTCTCACCAAGCTAGATGGTCCCTGTTCTTCTCCAGGTTCCATTTCACGCTCCATTCCCTATCCAGTGAGAACGTCCGGGCCGATGCTCTCTCCCGCTCCGTGGGGTCATTGGAGGAGAAGGAGCCTCGGCTGATCGTCCCGTCCGAGAGCCTGAGGACCGTGGCTCCGGTCGCACTTGAGTCAGTACCTCCGGGCAAGACATTCGTCCAGGGTGGGTGGACATTTCGGGACAAAACGGACCTCTGAGCTTCTGGCGAGGACGTACTGGTGGCCGCATATGGCCCGTGACATCAGGGACTATATTCAGGCGTGCGTCTTTTACGCCCAGAATAGGTCCTCTCAGCAGCGGCCCGCTGGGCTACTTTACCCCCTGCTGGTAGCGGACGGGCCCTGGGAGATGGTCGGTATGGACTTTGTAGTGGGGCTGCCCAAGTTCAGTGGCAGCACGGTCATCTGGATTGTCACCGACCATTTCTCCAAGATCGTGCACCTGGTACCTCTCTCCCGGTTACCTTCTGCACGGGGCCTGACAGCGTTGTTTATTAAGCATGTTTTCCGCCTGCACAGCATGATAAATCTCTCCTCGGCCTATCATCCGGAGGCAAACGGGTTGGTAGAGAGAGCAAACCAGACCCTGTTCACATATCTACGACATTTTGTCTCGGCCAGGCAGGATGACTGGGGATCCTTGCTGCCGTGGGCGGAGTTCGATTTGAACAACGCTGTGGCCAACTCCACCGGCCAGACCCCATTCCTCCTAAACTACGGCCAGCATCCACGCGTCCCTGTGCCCATGCCCGTGTCATCCACCAACTCTAGGGTGGCAGACTGGGCGGTGGAGGCACGTGACATTTGAGATTGCACTCAGGATGCTATCCGGGCCTCCAAGGAGAGAATGAGGGTTTCCGCTGACGCACACCGGCGCCCTGCTCCGACCTTTGTCCCTGACGACTTAGTATGGCTCTCTGCCCGTAACATCAGGCTGCGGGTTGAGTCCATTAAGTTCGCACCTCACTACATTGGCCCCTTCAAGGTCCTTGAGCAGATCAACCCTGTGGTCTACCGTCTGGCCCTTCCACCACACTTGGCTATCACTGACACCTTCCACGTGTCCCTCCTTAAGCCTGTCCACATGTCCCGGTTCTCCGAGTCATCTGCCGGGACATCGGATCTGTTCTCGGACAAGTTTGAGGTTAATGCCATCGTGGGATGCAGGGTGGTACGTTGCTGCTGCCACCTCTGGTCCAGCTATAGCAACGCATGCTGGTCAGCAGCGAGCTACTCCAGGAACTAAGTCCTCCTTTCGGTCTACTGAGCATGCCTGTGGGACGATCTCTCATTGGAGATCGGAGGGCACATGCTCAGGTCCTTCTCCAGCTCGGATTGGAAAATCAGGAAGGTCCCGGAAGGACGCTGCTATAAAAGGCTCGCATGGCCGCTCGGTCATGCATTAGTATACACAGTATTTGGTAGAGGTGTGTTGATGGATGCTTGTGAAACGCTGACTGACTTATTATGAAACCCCTTCCCTTTGATACGCAACCCCTTCCCTTTGATACGCATTTGGTTAGGGTTTGAGTTTACAGTCAGCGCCGAGTTGTGACCCTGCATATCGCTGCAGTGCTCCCTGCTCCTCACCCATTCTAGCGCCAGTGGGTGCCAAGCTATAAGGCATCACTGTACCGCCTCAAGTAGCTGCAACTGCCAGTAGGGGTGCCGTGTGCAAGTTGTGCGCTTTCCTTGCCCTAATAAGGGAAGTTAGTGGCATCCGCCAGAGCGGTGCAGCACGCACCTAGCGTGCTTATATTTCTATTGCTCTCTCCGGCACCGCAGCTGCGGCACCGAGCGCTAGTGGTCTAGAGGGACTCTAAACCTGTGCCTCTGGGGCAGAGTCCTGTGACCGTATTCTAGCACTCATCCGACCGAGGCCTGTGAGTTTACAATCTGCGGCAAGGCGGTTCTGTGAAACAACAGAACTCGCCACTGTACACACTGGGTGACTTTAACCCACGTGTTTATCTATTACTTTGTCGTACAGTCTCCGCTATTACCAAGCAGCAGTTTGCCATCTCTGCATGGTGGACCCCAGGCTGCGAACGCACCTCATTATCATTTTAATATTTGGTGCGTTCCGCCAGCCTAACAGCTGGCAAGTTCATGTTAGGAGTAGAGATGAGCAAATTTGTTCAGTTTTGTGCCCGAATGTGATTTTGACATATTCGAGCCATATTCTAACAATATTCGTGCCGAATTTATGTCTTATGATCAGTTCCGAACATATTTGGCAATTTCTACTCCCATTGACTCTAATGACGTTCGGCTGTATTCAACGAATATTGCAAAAACAATATTCAAGTCCGATCGTTTTCGGAACCGAATCCGAACAAATTCGCTCGCTCATCTCTAGTCAGGAGGTCCATGGCCAGTCCATGCATGGCGATCCATACTCAACCTTGTTTCACGGTCATTTGAATGAGGCCTCAGTGATGAGGTGGTGATACCTTTCCAGTGATTTCTTTTTCATGCCGTTGATTGCCAGCTTGTCCAGATACCCAGTGATATGGATTTGACTTCCTGCAAAAAGAGGTAAATGATAAGAGCAGTTCTGCAGTGCTCTGCAAAGGCAGCTACACATTGAATCGAGATGTGCCCAGTAGCTCCATTCCATGTCATTACTTCCGGCCACCGTCTGAGCAATTAACAGCTGAGTGGTGGGGGATCCGTCATTTTGAAGGAAAAATAACAATGCCTGAATTTCCAAATGTGACAAATGTGAGTCTCCTAACACCAAATGTGTGACATGTTACAGAGCTTACAGTGGTACGTAAAAGTTTGGGCACCCCTGGTCAAAATGACTGTTATTGTGAACATTTAAGCAAGTTGAACATTAAATGATCTCTAAAAGGCCTAAAGTTAAAGATAACACAATTCCTTTGTATTTTAGGCAAAAGAATATTTTCATCTTTTATATTTAAAAAATTGCAAAATGGACAATGGGCTGAAGCAAAAGTCTAGGCACCAAAGCATGGTTAGTATCTAGTAGCACCAACTTTTGAAAGTATCACAGCTTGTAAACACTTTTTGTAGCCATCCAAGAGTCTTTCAATTCTTCCAGTTCTGTGAGATTCTTAGTTTTTCTTGCATGCACTGCCATTTTGAGGTCTTGCCACAGGTCTTCAATGATGTTCAACGGGACTTTGAGGGTCATTGTAGCACTCTGAAAATAAAAAGAGTGGAGGCACACAGAGCAGGAGAAGGCTATATTAGGATAGCAAAGGGTTTTCAAGTTGTCCTTTCCAGAGTTAGAAATGCAATTACAACCCTCAGCTTGCGCCTTTTGAGGTAGTCTATTGTGGATTTTGAGGTGTGTTTAGGATCATTATCCATTTGTAGAAGTCATTCTCTTTTCAACTTCAGCTTTCTTAAAGATAGTGTTATATTTACATCAAGAATGTGTTGAAATTTCATTGAATGCATTCTTCCTTCTACTCATGAAATATTCCCCATACCATTGGCTGCAACACAACCCAAAAGCATGATTGATCCACCCCCCGCTTAATGGTTGGAAAAATGTTCTTTTCCTGAAATTCTGTGCCCTTCTTCTCCACACATACCTTTGATTATTGTTGCCAAAGAGTTCTATTTTGATCTCATGGGTCCACAGGACTTGTTTCGAAAATGATCAGTCTTGTTTAGATGTTCTTTTGCATAATTCTGACGCTGAAGTTTATGGCGAGGACACAGGAGAGGTTTTCTTCTGATGGCTCTTCTAAATAGGCCAGTTTTGTGTAGGTGTCTCTGATCAGTAAAACAATGTACCACAACTTCTGAGTCTGCTAAATCTTTCTGAAGGCCTTTTGCAGTCAAGCAGTGGTTCTGATTTGCCTCTATAGCAATCCTACGAGCAGCTCTCACTGAAATTTTGCTCGGTATTCCAGAACTTATCTTGACCTCCACCGTTCCTATTAACTTCCATTTCTTTATTACATTTCTAACTTAGGAAAGGACAACTTGAAAACGCTTTGCTATCCTGATATCCTTCTCCTGCTTTGTGGGCCTCCACCATTTTCATTTTCAGAGTACTAGGCAGCTGCTTAGAAGAACCCATGGCTGCTATTTTTTGGCACAAAATTAGAAGAGGTTGGATTTTTATAGAGCTGGGTAATTTGCATCACCTGGCCTTTCCTAACAAGGATAGTGAACAAGCCAAAAGCCTAACAGCCTAATTAAGGTTTGAAACCTTGGTAAAGGTTATCTGAGCACACAAATCTCCAACGGTGTCCAAACATTTGCTGTAAGTAAATAAGTAAAAGCAATTGTTCATATAAATAACACACTAGTAAACAGTGATTTTGATTAAAAAAAAAAGCATAAAAGCCATCCCACCAGTCTCAAGATGTACCCAGATCGGGATGGCCTACCTTTAAATGAGCTGGACATTACGTTTATATAGCTTCCCATTTGCTTGGTATCCATATTCAGGACCCGGTCCTGCTTGGTCCTTATTCACATTGATATCACTTTGACATATGGTAAGGTTCTAATACTAGAAGTTAGGACCATCCCGATTTGGGTACACCTTGACGCTGGTGGCAAGGCTTTTATGCTTTTTTTTTTTTTTTAAACTACAAATAGTGTTTACCAAGTTATTTATATGCACTATTGCTTTTACTTATTTACTTACAGCAGGGTATATGTTCATTTTGTTTCTGTCTTAGGTTTTGTTTGCTTACATTAAAGGTTGCAATCCGACTGCGACTTAGTCCTACTTACATACGTGTATTTTTATTTTTTTTAACATGTACCAAAGCTTACAAAATTCATCAATGGTTTGAGCCTATTTTTCTAGATTTGCAAACTATAGTATCTAACGGAAGATTATTTATTTTAATATTAAGAGCCGATTTTGTTGTGCTTTGTGTTTTGTTTTTTTTTGTAAGATATGAGCCAAGCTTTTGTTCTTGCTACCATTGAGAACAACGCATAGTGCCTAGAGGAGCAATGCTGTATAAGGCTACTTTCACACATCAGGTTTTCGGCGTCAGGCGCGATCCGGCGTCGTGCCGGAATGCCGGATCCGGCAAATGTTTTGTAAAACCTGATGTGCCGGATCCGGTTTTCTGCCGGATCCGTCTTGTTCTTGACAGACAAAACCGGATCCGTCTCATCCGGTTCATCCGTTTTTCTATCCGTTTTTCGACGGATTACGCCGGATCTGGTTTTTAAAATTGACCCTTGTGGCCTTCCGAACGGGATTGGCTACTGGAAAACTATATATAGCATGTTCCTACAGCCCTTCTTTGACAGGTTGTAGAGGAGAAAGTGCAGGTTGGAGAGAAGAGCAAGTTACTGGCGAAGATGGATGTTGTCATTGGAAATATTACCACTAGAAGTTCTGTGACGGTTTCAGTAATGAGGGACAATTTTGCACTATACTTTATGTCACCTCAAGGCAGAGTACACTGGCAGGATGACAGAGTGTGAAAGATTTGTGCCCTAACCAAACTTGTGTACCTTCTGGACCAACAGTATATACCTTTGCCAACCAAAGTTGGCTATCTTGTCATGGTCTTACTATTTTTAGCTTTAGGCCACAGGTGTGTACCTGGTTGTGTTTTATGCAAAGTATTTCACCTTTTAACAAAAGTTGTGTACATTGTTAGGAAATCACCAACAATAAACACAACTTTTCAGGTGAAATACTTTGCTTCAAACACAACCAGGAACACAACTGTGGCAAAAAGCTAAAATTTACCCACAGTTATATACCTGGTTTTGAATACCTTTTTACCTTTTAAATACCCTGTATTTAACCTTTTTTTTAAACATATTTCGCCGCAGAAAGAAATGACAGACAACCAGTGTAAACAATAATTTAACTTTTATTTAAAATATTTTTTTTTGTGTAAACTGTTTTTAAAGTTAAAAAAACTTTTTTAATAAAGGTTTGAAACCAACCAAATGGGCATTTTTATTACAAAAAAAACATTATAACTCGGTGTAGTGTGGGGTGGAAATACTGCTGGAGGGGCTGCGGGACACTTCGACAATGGGAGTGTGGAGAGAGGACTGGGATCGTGGTGGGGAAGGAACAGTTAGAGGTGATGGTGTGGAAAAAGCTACAGAATGGGTGGACATGTGGGAGGCAGAAGAGGTGGTGGGCGGTGGAGTGGAGGGTTGGGCAGGGACTGTAGGAGCAGATGATGTTGATGGAAAGTTGTATGGGGAAGGAGTTTGGTACGGGGAAGGAGTTTGGTACGGGGAAGGAGTTTGGTACGGGGAAGGAGTTTGGTACGGGGCAGGTTGCTGGAAGTGGGGAGATGTCTGGTACTGGGGAGGTTGCTGGTACTGGGAAGGTTGCTGGTACTGGTGAGGTTGCTGGTATGTAATAGGAGGGGGAGGATGGAAAGTGGCTGGAGGGGGTGCAGATGTAATAGGAGGGGGAGGATGGAAAGTGGCTGGAGGGGGTGCAGATGTAATAGGAGGGGGAGGATGGAAAGTGGCTGGAGGGGGTGCAGATGTAATAGGAGGGGGAGGATGGAAAGTGGCTGGAGGGGGTGCAGGTGGAGGAACTACAGTGGTGGGAGGTGGAGGTTGGGAGGTAACCTGCTGTAGAGCACCGTGGCACGAATGCATTACATGCATCTGCTGGGTAGGAGATAGTGTTGCCATGCGCTCCACAACAGACCTGAAAAAGGTGTGGTTTGGCGAAGATCTTGCTTCTGAATGCATGGTTTGCAGAAGTGTCTTCACCTCCAGAATGCTGGAGTTGATCTGCTGAAAGCCTGCGGAGATTTGCTCTGACAAGACTTTTAGACAGTTCTGGAAAGATGCATTCAGATGCAAGAACTCTGGCGCATAACTCTTTTCCTGACCCCTCTGCCGCTGCCGCCCAGTACCCGCAGGTGTACTAGAGGTGGCAGGGGCAGAAGGGTGGGGTAAAGGGAAAGCGATCTCCTCACCAGCAGCTTCATGTAATGTAGGCGGCCACGATGCTCCTGTGCTGGTGGATGGGACAGATGGGTCGAATGTGTGGGAAGGCTGGGAAGGTGCAGATGTACCGGGGCGGTCGAAGTGTCCCTCGGTGCCGGTCTCCTCAGGGATCGCCTCAGAAGGGTGCAATCGTGCAGGCTCCCGAGTGCTGCTCACCGTGCTGTGGAACAAAGAGAAAAAAAAACAATTAAAATACTGACATGGTATGGCCCTGGCTGAAAAAAAAAAGTTACATCTAACATTTTTTTTCACATGTGGTGTGTAATATTTACCTTCTAGTGACCATTGTTTCCCGGAGGAACGACAGGGCTTGTGCGTACTTGTACTTGCTCCTGCGTCCTCCAGATCCACTCGGGGCCCGCATCTCTTTATTGAACTCCTTCTTGAAACGATCCCTCACAGACCGCCACCGATTCACAATTCTGTTCCCTGAAACGAGAAAGGAGTGGTTAGTATACAACATCAGTGTTTCACAAACTCCAGTCCTCATGGTCCCCAGGGGTCATGTTTTCAGGATTTCCATAGTAAATAGAAATCCTGAACACATGATCCGTGGGGACCACGAGGACTGGAGTTCGGGAAACACTGGTTTACATCAAGCAACCGGTACTGTATATACTTACGCTCTTTAATCTGGGCCCGAACATCGAGGTCCTCCCAGCGGCCCACAAGGAGCGAACAGATTTCCTCCCAGAGTCGTCGGGTAACGATAAAGTCAGCGTGGCGGCGGTCAGCCATATTCCAGAGCGGCTCCCTTTCTCTGACGAGATCGATGAGGTGGTCCACATCGAGTCCTCCATCCTCACCGTCAGAGTCGGGAGCACGCTGTGAAGGCTGTTAAAGAAAAAGACAAAAATAACATAATTAGCCTCCACAAAAGAAATGAAGTAAAAAGTGCAAAAAAACAAAGCAAAAATATTTATACTTACACGCTGGTGACCGCCGCGTTGCTGTCGCCGACGACCCTGGGAGGCACTGCGAGGACCTCTTGGCCGAGCACCAGATTGGGAAGACTAGAGAAGAAAACAAAAAATGTTATGTCTTTGGATGTAGGCATTTGTTTGCTGTGTGTGGTCTGCAGAACATTGTTTTCTATGTGTTGTGTGTAGTGTGATGTTGTGTTTCTGCGTTTGATGCAAAAAACTTACCAATTGTGAGCCCACTCCAAGTGTCTGTCCACCCCTTCCTTCTTCTTCTGGGAGCTCCTCTTCAACTTGTGAATCCTGTTTTGAAATAAAAGGCAATGAATAGACATATATTACAGAGATGATGGATTTTGGAAATAAAAACTTACCGTCAAACGCTGACGATGCGAGGGAGGGCTCCCAGAAGATGATGTGCTGTCTTCCTGGTGGCCACACTCCATGCCTGTGGGTGGTGTTCCAGCTGCTGCCATTGCTGCTGCTGCTGCTGCTGCTGCATCTATTGGGCGGCTGTTGAATAAAGAGAAACAAAGGGCCAATGAATATCTTGATATTCAATAGCCCTAGTTTGGAGGAATGGGGGATTTGATAATTACCGTCTCTCATCTGCTGCTGGCCTCCCCTCCTCAGCATGTTCCATTTGCTGCTCCATTTGGGGTGGTGGTGGTGCTGATGGTGCTGCAGTGGTCTCCTGCTGCGCTTGGTTGCTTTCTTGGGTGGCATGTTGGGTGTGGCTGTGGGTCCCACTGTCTTGCTTTTATATATGTCTTGTGGGCAGAGCTACTGAGCATGCTCAGACCGAAAAAACCGGATCCGGCCACCGGATCCGGCTTTCGCCGGATCAGGCGCATTGCGGCGCTCATAGGCTTTCATTGTGTGAAAAAGCCGGACGCGCCGGATCCGGCGTGTCCGGCTTTTTCGCCGGAGACAAAAAACGTTACAGTAGCCGTTTTTTCCAGACGCCGGATCGCGACACATTGCCGGATCTGGCGAAAACCGGATGAAACGCATGGCTATCCGGCGCGATCCGGCGCAAATGCAAGTCAATGGGGGCGAAACCGGATCCGGCATTGCATTTCGCCGGATCCGGTTTCTGTCAAAAGCGCCGGATCGCGCCTGACGGCGAAAACCTGATGTGTGAAAGAGGCCTAAAACGGCAATGAAAATACAAGCTGCTTGATTATATAAACTCTCAGAAACACACAGAAGGGAGACAAATATATAATCTAATATGTTCAGGAAAGCTTCTTGCCCAGACCCAAATTGTATTACGAACTCAGCATTGTGGTCCCAATTCATCAAGTAATACCATTAAGTATTCATTTCAAGCATAACACTGCTTGAAATGTCACAAAATTTTAGCGCTACTCCTACTTGTGAAAAAATGTTGAAAGTTTTTGTATTTTTATGCCAGCTCTGGTGAGCTCCAACATCTTTTTGAAAAGTTTTAAAAACTGGTCAAAGCTTAGACAAGAAATTCATCACATTTTATGCCAACAAAGTGAAGTAAATTATGATTGAAATGTTATCCAGTCACTTACTGGAGCACATTTCTTCTGCCTCTTAATGAATTTGGTAAATTTTACACCAGCATCTAGATCGGCATGTAAAACACCAGTCTTGATGAATCGGGGACCAATAACTTTACCATAGATCACCTATAGTTTATTGTTAGTTTCTAATAAGCTCCTTTAAAAGTTCATTACAATGCAAATCCTCATGCAAGTTCATCAAAAATGGCTTTTGCTGCAGCATGCAAAACTGTAAGGTCACGTGCACACGTTGAATAATTGGTGAGTTTTTTACTTCAGTATTTCTAAGCCAAAACCAGGAGTGGAACAGTCAGAGGAAAAGTATAATAGAAACACATGACCATTTCTGCATTTATCACCCACTCCTGATTTATGCTTACATATATCGAGGTACAAAACTCACCAAATACTCAACGTGTGCATGTGGCCTACTAGTCCAGGATTTAAATGAACTCAAATAAAGAGAACCTGTCAACACAGATTTGGTAATGTAAAGACACAGCTATAATGGGGCAGTGATACTGATTAAATTGATACCTTTGGTGAAGGAATCCACTTTGTGGTTCTTCTTTTACCACTATTTGAAGTTTCTACTAATAGATTTCAGTGCACAGGGGCTGGACTGTACATTGGGTCTTCTCCTCCCTTATCTGTGATTCCCCAGCTCCTCCGCCTGCCTCCGGTCTGTGATTCCCTGACCCCTTAACCTGCCTCCAGTTGGTGATTCACCAACCCCTCCACCTGCCTCCAGTCTGTGATTTTTCTGCCCCTCCACCAGCCTCCGGTCTGTGATTCTACAGCCCCTCCACCTGTCTCCAGTCTGTGATTCCCCAGCCCCTTTGCTGCCTCCGATCTGTGATTCTCCAGCCACTCAGCCTGCCTCCGGTCTGTGATTCTCGAGCCCCTCCACCTGCCTCCAGTCTGTGACTCCCCAGCTCCTCTGCCTGCCTCCTGTCTTTAATTTCCTGGCCCCTCTGCTGCCTCCAGTCTGTGATTCCCCAGCTCATCCGCCTGCCTTCTGTATGTGATTCCCCGACCCCTCCACCTGCCTCCGGTCTATGATTCTCTGGCCCCATCACCTGCCTCCAGTCTGTGATTCCCCAGCTCCTCCACCTGCCTCTGCTGCCTCTGGTCTGGGAATTACCTGTCTCTTCTGTTTGAAATCTCAGGCGTGACCTGTCATTCACAGACCGGAGGTAGGTGGAGGCGGTGACAGGTTCTCTTTAACTAACTTTGTCTCTTGTTGTAACTGGTTTACTTATGTTTGGCTAAATTTAAGGGCTATTTTAATTGGATCATGTTTGAATCCTCCAATAATACATATTAACCATAGTGCGTAAGTGTGATGGAGACCAAGCTGCATATATTTGTAGAAGGCTTCACAAAATGTTTAATAATCTGTGGAAATATGCAAACCAAGCATGATAATGCCAAATTTTCAATATTTCACTGACAGGAGGACGTGATCATTGGCAAGGAATTCATACATAAAATTATTTAGGACATTTTTTATGAAATATTAAATAATGGCAAATATGTCCTACGTTGTTATAGTTATGGTCATCTACTTACTCTCTTTCTTCTTTCTCTCTACTCATACTTTGCCGCAATTGGTTAAGTTTCTGCTCCATTTCCTGATTATGCCTCTGCAGTTGCAATGTTTCCTTACGAAGCTCCCTAATATTCCTAAACAAACAAGTCGGTGTTATTTGATGAGCCAGATAATCCTATTTCAATGGATGGAATGTCAAATGTAAGATGTTTGAGAACAATTCTACCTAAAAAT
The DNA here is from genome assembly GCF_039654945.1 of Dendrobates tinctorius. Classification (NCBI taxonomy): domain Eukaryota; kingdom Metazoa; phylum Chordata; class Amphibia; order Anura; family Dendrobatidae; genus Dendrobates; species Dendrobates tinctorius. The sequence continues at coordinate 44,463,410 of NW_027361728.1, read as the reverse complement.
TCCAACTTTGCGCAGCCTTGAACATGATTAAAACAAATGAGAAGTTTTTACCTCTTCCAATAAAGGTTGTAAAAATCTATGTAGTTCATTAAAGGTTAATTATCAACATCGCAAGATTTCAGCTATCCAAGAGATAGAATTGCTGATCGTTGGGGATCACAGAGACCCCCACTGATCCTGATTCATGAGGCTCTGAGCTGCCTCGGCGGTTATGGGGCATTTTGTACCCTGTTATTGTCACACAGTGCCTTGGGACTGTGGGCACTAACCAGGTCCTTAGGACCAGGCTCCCTGGTCTATCCCTGTCCCCGGGTTACCCCTGAAGGTGGAGACAAAGGGTTCACGTGCCTTCATATACTCCTATATCAATCCTGATCCGTCCCTTACCCCACCGAGGGAGCTGGAATGTTGAAGTGTATAGGATAACACTAACCAGACAAACAAGGGACGGCAGACAGGGATAAATGTGAATAAGAATCATACAAAATGCACTCACCAAACAACAGAGTGGAACACAGGGGAGTTAAAAGAAGGAGAAAATAAATAGGAGAGGATGAGGATGTGCATGCAAACGAAACTCCATGCAACAATCTCCTAAACAAATCTCCAAATGCAAACTCCAACCACAAACTACTCATCCAACTCAAAAAAAGGCAGTAAGAACTAACCATAGCAATCCCAAAGTGCAAGAGGCGAGCATATGTAGCAGCGAGGAGTGGCCAACACTTAACAGTTGAGACAATCCAAGTAGGAAAGCTCTAAGAGCTTAACTGAACATATTACCCATTGCAATACCAGAAAGGGAAAAAAACTGCACTGTTTAATAAGATGGTGAAGTACGTCTAACTAGTGCAGGAGTTTGTGAAACCAGACGTCGCGATCTTCTGGCCCCTCTCTGTCAAACAATCGCCATGACAGTTATCCCTGATAGTCCAATACACAAAAATTAGATTCATGGCAAGGATGTGCAACCTAAACTCCATTTCAACATGGCATTTTAGAACCCACTTTTTGGTATTTTGAGAGTCCCTGCAGCTTTTTAGGTGATAAATATAAACCCACTGCCTGTAGTCATTGACATCCTTAATAACTGACAGAATGGGGCCATTAACTTTCTTAGCATGAACAACAGGATGCATTTATTAACATATGATGAACCCCGAATTTGTGCAATCATTGGTGGCTACAATGTCTTGGAAGCACAAATGGGATTTTGATTTTGTAGGAGATTGGTCTTTAACTAATTTAAAGGGGACATCCAAAGAAACATGTGATAAATCTCTGGCTGAGTCTCTGATCATGGACCACTACTGATTTCAAAAACTAAAGGACTCTAAAGTTATTAAAGGGAATCTGTCACCTCTTTTTTGAGATATCATATAATGATATCATTCAATTGTGTGTCACATAAGGATTCCCTAAGTACTTTTGCTTCCCCCTGCCCCTGCACCTTTCATGCATAAATACCTTTTTTATATCGGTTCAGATGTATGTAAACTGACGCTGTCCGGTCTGCTGGGCGGGGCTTATTCACCTGCTCCCCCCTCCCTGTCTTGCTCTACACAAGAAGAAATGCGTAGAGCAAGACAGGGAGGGGGGGAGCAGGTGAATAAGCCCCGCCCATCGGACGGGACCGTGGCAGTTTACATACATCTGAACCGATATAAAAAAGGTATTTATGCATGAAAGGAGCGGGGTCAGGGGGAAGGAAAAGTACTAAGAGAATCCTTATGTGACACACAATTGAATGATATCATTATATGATATCTCAAAAAAGGGGTGACAGATTCCCTTTAAAACCCAGGTCAGTAAAGCTAGGAGGTTTCTGTTATAAGATCTGTCACAAAATTCTAAAGATCCAATATAATAAGAGATATATTCTAATCAATGCCAATTTGCTTCAAATGTCCCATCAGTTTTTCAGAAATAGAGTTGTAAGAGCAGTGCTGAGAAATGCAATTATTCCACCTAGGCTTAAATTTAATGTGATCCACAGATATCAGAAGTTCACTTGACTCTCTAGGTGTTCCAAGAGGGTTGCCCGACATACAAACAAAGGTAACTGGAAAAGAACGTCCTCATAGGCATATCCATTCATGTAACTTAGATAAATGTCTGCAAGCCAAAACTGGGAGTGGGTCAAAATTTAGAAGTACACATGTCTATATTATACCAACCTTATATACTCGTCTATAACCCGACCCCTTTAATTTTCACGTATAATTCTAGGGTGGAAAATGCAGCAGCTACTGGTAAATCTCAAAAATAAAAATATATACCACTAAAAGTAAAATTAATTGAGACATCTGTAGGTTAAATGTTTTTGAATACCCATATTGAATCAGGAGCCCCATATAATGCTCCATACAGTTCATGATGGCCCCATAAGATGCTCCATACAAAATACGCCACATATAATGCTGCACAAAGGTTAATAATGCCCCCATAAGATGCTCCATAGAATAATATGCCCAATATGCTGCTCCATAAAGGTTATGGCCCCATAAGATGCTCCATAGAATATGCCTCCATAAGATGCTCCATTGAATATGCCCCCCAATATGTTGCCCCCATAAGATGCTCTATTGAATATGCCCCCATATGCTGCCCCATAAGATGCTCCATTGAATATGCCCCCATAAGATGCTCCATAGATTATGCCCCCATATATTGCTACTGCCCCTACTGCAGGTATAAAAAAAAAAAAAAAAAGACATACCCACCTCTTGTCCCTGTGCTGAGCAGGCGGAGACACCAGCGCGCTATGGGGGACAGGTGTCGCCGCTGGCTGCTGAGATATTCACTTGTTCCGGCTCCAACGCTGCTCGCCGCTGTCTGCCCGCCGGGTCCCTCTGTCAATGACTGTTCAGGCAGAGGGCGTGCATTGACTATGTCACTGTGCCCTCTACTGCCTGAACGTCACTGACAGAGGGACCCGGCGGGCAGACAGCGGTGAGCAGTGTTGGAACCGGGACAGGTGAATATAGCATATACTTACCTCCCCCTGGCGCGTCTCTGCAGCCCCGTTCTCCTGTGGTCTCCCTTCCTTCCTTCAGCGGTCATGACTTTAATAAACTGTACCATGTGACCGCTGTAGGAAGGAAAGGAGACCGTGGGACAAGCAGGGGGGCTGCAGAGATGCCCCAGGGGGGTCAATATGATCTGACACCTCCGCTCCCCCTCCCCCACGGCTATGTGACTCACGTATAAGCCAAGAGGAGGACTTTCAGCCCAAGACAATAGGCTGAAAATCTCGGCTTATATGCAAGTATATACAGTATTTTGTTTTTGTTTAATTTGTGGCTTCTGCTTATGAATACTAATGTAAAATACTGATTAAAGAGGACCTGTCACCAGGTCAAAAGTGGCCAGACTCTTACTTTTTTTTCTGCTTCTCCCCTGAGTTTTCAGTGTTGTTTTTTTTAATATGGGCCTGTTTATTTAGTGCTAATTTTTAGGTTCTTTACCAAGGGTCATGGCTCACAGATTCTCAAGGGGCGTTCCTTTAGGTTGTGCAGCATAATTACTCTGTGTGCTATACCCACTTATTAAACAACAAAAAATTAGTACCAATTAAAAAGGTCCAAATCCCTGGAACAGTACGGCGGACGTACAAAAACAAAGATGTATAGTCAGGGAAGCAGCAGAAATAAAATAGCAAAAACTGTCCACATTCGACCTGGTGACAGATCCACTGTAAGTATTGCAATGTGAGTGTGGCCTTACAGGACATATGGATGCAGTTTCCCTTATTGAGACAGAAATCACACAAGTAGTATAAAGGTCCCTTTTTTATGCAGTTTTTGATCCACTGGCAGGGGTGAACTAGCCTGAAGTTATCTCAGTAGATTTCCAGTTCCTTTTGAATCCACTCCTGTAAACCATACCTATGTATGTCAATAAAGTTTTGTCAAAGCAAAAAAAAAAAACAGGAATTATCCAAAACAAAGCAACTTTATTTAAAGCATGGCACACCAAAGACAAAAAACACAGGGTCAAAAACGCAATAAAAACATGTTATAAAAAGCACAAAAAATGCAATGAAAAAACGTAAGTAACATAATTTAAATAATAGGTGCAGAAATGGTACAACATCAAAAATTCACCAAAAGGTAATCATGGGAACGTAGCCTAAAACTGCATGTGTGATTCCAGCCTTACCCAGCCCGCTCTCTTATCATGCCCCACATAACCTTTCGCACTTCAATGTGTAATAGAATAGTCAGACCTCTTCATTTTACCCCGCAGTCGGCAGAATATCATTGGAGGTGATGTACTCACCGGGCTTTTAATCTGACAGAGTTCCCACTCTTTGCAGAAGGAACGATAAACTCTCCGCTCATGCTCGCTGTAGAAGCCGCTTCTTTCAGAACCTGACAAAAAGAGCAGAAGAAGAGTTATAACATTGTAGGTTCCTCACACATAACAGTATTCAAATCCATTCCCCTGTGTGACTTGTGGTTACATATGACACAAGTGCCGGTAATATCTCTACCCATCAATCCTACTGTGTAACGCACTGACAGGCGGCAGATCGCACACTCACATTGCCTACTAGAGGTAACGTGGAAAGGTTACCAGCGCCTCACATTCATTATATGCACACAAGCTGCAGGAGGGTTCTGCAAGGTGTCACATCAACATTTACATTGTACACTGATGGCTATCTGATGCCTATCTGGCCAGCGTTCTAGGGTGCATGCATGCATACAAGGGGACACACTATGTGGTCATACGTGCAGCTCAATGCAGAGGCCTACAGTGCCTGGGACTTATTGTGCCCCTAATCCAGGTAATAGTACCCCCTGAGTGCCAACTTATAACAAACAACGCCTACTCAGAGCCCCGTGGGACCATACCAATGCCCACGTAGTATCCGTAGTGTGCCTCCACACAAAGCAGGCAAGGCATAAGTGGCACAATACAGTGATGCTATTATCTGATCTGCCAGGGTCCGACACCCTGATCGGCGGGATCAGCTGTTACCGGTTTTAGTGGCCACCAGCCATAAGTACTCATTTGCAGAGCTGGCTGTCTTCTGATAGTAGCCTCTGCAGGGTACTAGACATTCGCCTCCTATTGATCTAAATAGGAGGAGGCTGTGCAGTACCAAGCCTCGGACACTACCTGAAGACAGCCTGCCCTGAAAGTGAGCAGCTCTAACCGGTGGCCACCGACACCGAAAACAACTGATCAACGGGGGTGCCAGGTGTTGGACCCTGGTCAATCAGACATTGATGACTTATCCTAAAAATAGGTCATCAATCAAAAAGTAGTGAACAACTTTACATTGCAGTCATCATATTACATAGCACTGTGTACTTACAATTGCTCATTTTGTCTTTCTACCCAGATAATTCTGCTCTTTTTTATTAGGCCTATAATATCACGTGATTAAAAACTGACTCGCTGATTCCTTTTAAGCTTTGTGTAGAAAGAGGAGGTCAATTTTCATTGTATGAGTCATGAGTCACTGCAAAAGTCACTGGCAGGGGGGAGAAGGGAGCAGCTGGATCAGAAATTAAAGCGGGGAACGATTCACACAGGAAAAAGAGACTTCTTGTTTCTACATAGGGCAGAAAAAATAGAACTAACTGGGTAGAAAGGCAAAATGAGCAACTGTAAGTACACAGTGTTATACAACATGATGCCTGCAATATATTAAGAGGATAAAGACTTTGATGGTTGTGCTTCTTTAAAAAAAAAAAAACTGGGTACAGTCTGGTATACAACATTACTAAGCATTACTGTATCCTAAAAAAAACTGCTGGTAATTCAAATGACTAAAATCGCCCCTCTGCATATTCAGATCCCCCGCCTTTAACCTTGTATTATATTTTATTGAGCCATTATTGACCCATCAGCATAATAAAAGACAGGCAACATTATATGTGTAACATCAAATCCTATTTATACGTGTAATTCATTAATATCAGCTCAGCAAACACCACCCGCTGTCCGGCATTGATCGCCGGCAGTCATGTCCGGATGTACGGACATGGCTGCATTCAAAAACTGATTTTCCTTCTGTCATATTACACGATATATATCATACTGAACCGAGGCAGGCGAAATAAAATGCCAGTAAATCATTTATGCATAAGAATCTCCCAGCTGCTGTGTCCTCACATGAAAGGTGAGCTGAAAATAGCTTGTATCATACTGTATAATAGAGCCCCAGGCGCAGCTCAGCACTGATACTTGTCTGCTTGAAAACGATAATAAGGGGGTCATTCCTCAAAAAAGCAAGTGATCCCTTATCCAATGTGTAAGGAATAACTTGCTGACGGTACGACTGCTAGATCTTGAGATCAGGGTTCTAGTGTCCCTAGTATGAGGCGTGGCAATCCCGCCCTGAACTGAGCAGAGGTTACATGCTCAACCTCCGCTCCACTCATTGAGTATGATGCTGCTGGGGAAAGCCACCTGGAGCGCTCGGTTATTTCCAGCAATCTCATTGACATTGAATGGACCGGAAGCCAAGCATGCGTGCCTCTACTCCATTCAGGACCGCACTGCAGAGCCCTGTACTTAGTGTTCTTGAGTTACTGGGGGTCCTAGCGGTCAGACACCCAGTGAACACCAGGTTATCTACCTGTAGATAGGGGATACCTTGCTTTTTTTAAAAAGAATAATCCTTTAATTTCAAGAGTGTCTTCTCCCAATACAAAAAAATATATAATTTAATACAATAGTACAGAGAACACACATTACAGATCCAGAATAATAGTATTTTTAAGGTTGAAAGAAGACTTTAAGTCCATCTAGTTCAACCCATAGCCTAACATGTTGATCCAGAGGAAAGCAAAAAAAAAAACCCATGTGGCAAACAGTAAGCTTCACATTGGGGAAAAAAATTCCTTCCCGACTCCACATACGGCAATCAGACTAGCTCCCTGGATCAACGCCCCATCAAAGAATCTAGTGTATATAACCTGTAATATTAGGCTTTTCAAGAAAGGCATCCAGTCCCTTCTTAGATTTTAGTAGGAAATCACTCATTACAACATCATATGGCAGAGAGTTCCATAGTCTCACTGCTCTTACAGTAAAGAATCCGCGTCTGTGAGTATGCTTAAATCTTCTTTCCTCCAGACGTAGAGGATGCCCCCTTGTCCCCGTCACAATAGAAAGGGTCTGCGCACACTGCATCCATGTCATCAAATACATTGGACGTATCCCATTAAAGGGGTTGTCTGGTCCAAATCGGACTCTGTGTGACTGCAGACTTATGAATCCCCACAACAAATGCACTGTGAGCTGCAGAGATTTGCCGGTTTCCGACCTGGGACCGGAAGGTATGTATGAGTTATACATATTCCCGGAGAGTGAGAGAGGCCTCTCTCCATACACTTGTATGGAGCCAAGGCTGCGCCCTGTCTAGTGACGGAGCTGGCCAAAGAGTGTGTCCGATAAGAGGGAGCGGCCTTGTACCACACAAGTATATAGAGCGAGGCTGCGCCCGCTGGCCGGGAGTATGTATAACTCATACATTCCCTGGATCAGAAACCGGCAAATCTCTGCAGCGCACTGTGTGTGCTCTGGAGGATTCCTAATTCTGAACTCCCACAGGAGAAGCTTTACTTCTATTTTTTCTACAACAAAAATAGTTGCCACACAGATTGGAAAAACTGACCAAAATTCGACCCGGCGCACTAGAAAAAAAAATGGACTTCCACATATGAGGGAAAAAAAACTGAGGTGTTATTTGCACTGGATATTTCTTTTATCATGGATTCATGCACAATTTGTGTGAAAAAAATAATTCAAACGACATGTACAGGTTCAGAAAACATATCTGCTTTCATTTAGAAACACCTCCAACCTTTGACCATGAGTTGAGTTTGGTATGGCAAATAGCTGGAATTCTGCATACCATCCCTAGACAGGGGTGGCGTTATATTTTAAAGAAAGATGCCATGTTTTTCTCAACCTGCAAGAAGACACAACTATCTGTAAGGGTTCGTACAGAAGACCAAATAACTGGGATGAGTGCTATCCGTTGTTTTGATGGATAGTGCGTATACCCATGCTATTCTATAGGAGCTGCACATGTCCCAAGTTTCTTCTCGGACCGAGTAGGCCGATGAAAATAATCACAGCATGCACAACTTGCCTCCAACAATTGGATGGCACTTGCCCATTCAACTTTATGGTTCCACGGAAAAAAAAAAAATCGGACCTCAATCGAATAACGTCTGAGTATAGTCCGATGTTCATGGATTGCCATTGCTGAGAAGGTGGAGAAATGTTTTCTTTTTCTCTGCACCTCAGAGAATATCGGATCCCACTCTGATCAGAGTCTGATTGGTGTGTAATTAGCATAATCCGGCTAATTTTCTCTAACGTAGAAAAAACAGTTATCTGCACCTGCCTTAAGGCTAAGGGCCCCGTCACACATAGCAATCTCGCTAGCGAGATCGCTGCTGAGTCACAACTTTTGTGACACAACAGCGATCTCACCAGCGCTGTGACAGCGATCAGCGACCGGCCCCCCTGCTGGTATCGCTGATCGCTGCTAGAAACCTCTGGACATTTTTTTTGTCGCTGATCTCCCGCTGGCCAGCACGCATCGCTGTGTGACAGGCAGGAGACCAGCGATCAGGTGTAAAATAATAAAAAAAATTGAAAAAATATTATTATTATTCTCCCCTTCCGGCGTCCCGCGCAGTCTTCCCGCCTCTCTCCACACTCCTGGTCCCAGTAATTCTTTACAAGAATGACCGCGAGACTTCGTGATCCCGTGAGAACGGACGTCATCGCGGTAATTCTCGCAAAGGATTACTGGGACCGGAGCGTGGAGAGAGGCGGGAATGCTGCGCGGGACGTCGGAAGGTGAGAATAACAATATTTTTTTATTTTAATTCTATTTTTGACATGAATATTTCATCAGCGCTAACGAACACAGCGATGCCGCGCGCGCGGCGTCACTGTGCTAATCGCTGGTGAAGCTGTCTGTTTGACAGCTCACCAGCGATCACATAGCAACTTACCAGCGATCCTGACACGTTGATATCGTTGTCGGGATCACTGGTAAGTCGCTATGTGTGACTCCAGCTTAAGACATCAGGAGATAATCGCTATTGATGGCAAGCTCCACTCTAGGTCTGTGAAGGTGAGTGTGTACACGAAACATAAGTATTCTGAAAATTCTCCAATAGAAAATTCTGTAAATATATACAGTGAAGGAAATAATTATTTGATCCCTTGCTGATTTTGTAACTTTGCCCACTGACACAGACATGGACAGTCAATAATTTTAAGGGTAGGTTAATTTTAACATTGAGAGACTTAATACCTAGTGGCAAAACCCTTGTTGGCAAACACAACAGTCAGACATTTTTTATAGTTGATGATGAGGTTTGGGCACATATCATTAGGAATTTTGGTCCACTCCTCTTTGCTGATCATCTCTAAATCATTAAGATTTTGAGGCTGTCATTTGCAACTTGGACGTCAACTCCCTCCATAAGTTTTCTATGGGATTAAGGTCTGGAGACTGGCTAGGCCACTCCATGACCTTAATGTGCTTCTTTTTGAGCCACTCCTTTATTTCCTTGGCTGTATGTTTTGGGTCACTGTCTTGCTGTACGACCCAGCCACGGCCTATTTTTAATGTCCTGGCGGAGGGAAGGAGGTTGTCACTCAGGAATTTTTGGTACATGGCTCCATCCATTCTCCCATTGATGCGGTGAAGTAGTCATGTGCCCTTAGCAGAGAAGCACCCCCAAAATATGTTTCCACCTGCATGCTTGACAGTGGGAATGGTGTTCTTTGAGTCATAGACAGCATTTCTCTTCCTCCAAACACGGCGAGTTGAGTTAATGCCAGAGAGCTCAATTTTTGTCTCATCTGACCACAGCACCTTCTCCAAATCACTCACAGATTCTTCCAAGTGTTCATTGGCAAACTTCAGACAGTCCTACACATGTACCTTCTTGAGAAGGGGGTCCTTGTGGGCACTGCAGGATTTTAAACATTTACGACGTAATGTGTTACCAATGATTTTCTTGGTGACTGTGGTCCCAGCTACCTTGAGATCATTAACAAATTCTCCCCATGAAGTTTTAGGCTGATCTCTCACCTTCCTTATTATGATCAAGGATACCCTCTACGAGGTGAGATTTTGCATGGTGCCTCAGATCGATGTTGATTGACAGTCATTTTGTATTTCTTCTATTTACAGTTAGGTCCATATATATTTGGACAGAGACAACATTTTTCTAATTTTGGTTCTAGACATTACCACAATGAATTTTAAACAAAACAATTCAGATGCAGTTGAAGTTCAGACTTTCAGCTTTCATTTGAGGGTATTCACATTAAAATTGGATGAAGGGTTTAGGAGTTTCAGCTCCTTAACATGTGCCACCCTGTTTTTAAAGGGACCAAAAGTAATTGGACAATTGACTCCAAGGCTATTTCATGGACAGGTGTGGGCAATCCCTTCGTTATGTCATTCTCAATTAAGCAGATAAAAGGCCTGGAGTTGATTTGAGGTGTGGTGCTTGCATTTGGAAGGTTTTGCTGTGAAGGAAACATGCGGTCAAAGGAGCTCTCCATGCAGGTGAAACAAGCCATCCTTAAGCTGCAAAAACAGAAAAACCCATCCGAGAAATTGCTACAACATTAGGAGTGGCAAAATCTACAGTTTGGTACATCCTGAGAAAGAAAGAAAGCACTGGTGAACTCATGAATGCAAAAAGACCTGGGTACCCATGGAAGACAACAGTAGTGGATGATCGCAGAATAATCTCCATGGTGAAGAGAAACCCCTTCACAACAGCCAACCAAGTGAACAACACTCTCCAGGAGGTAGGCGTATCAATATCCAAATCTACCATAAAGAGAAGACTGCATGAAAAGTAAATACAGAGGGTTCACTGCACGGTGCAAGCCACTCATAAGCATCAAGAATAAAAAGGCTAGACTGGACTTTGCTAAAAAACATCTAAAAAAGCCAGCACAGTTCTGGAAGAACATTCTTTGGACAGATGAAACCAAGATCAACCTCTACCAGAATGATGGAAAGAGAAGAGTATGGCAAAGGCGTGGTACAGCTCATGATCCAAAGCATACCACATCATCTGTAAAACACAGCGGAGGCAGTGTGATGGCTTGGGCATGCATGGCTGCCAGTGACACTGGGTCACTAGTGTTTATTGATGATGTGACACAGGACAGAAGCAGCCGAATGAATTCTGATATATTCAGAGCCATACTATGTGCTCAGATCCAGCCAAATGCAGCCAAACTGATTGGTCATCGCATCATACTACAGATGGACAATGACCCAAAACATAAAGCCAAAGCAACCCAGGAGTTTATTAAAGCAAAGAAGTGGAATATTCTTGAATGGCCAAGTCAGTCACCTGATCTCAACCCAATTGAGCATGCATTTCACTTGTTAAAAAAACCCTTCAGACAGAAAGGCCCACAAACAAACAGCAACTGAAAACCACCGCAGTGAAGGCCTGGCAGAGCATCAAAAAGGAGGAAACACAGCGTCTGGTGATGTCCATGAGTTCAAGACTTCAGGCAGTCATTGCCAACAAAGGGTTTTCAACCAAGTACTAGAAATGAACATTTTATTTATAATTATTTAATCTGTCCAATTACTTTTGGTCCCTTTAAAAACAGGGTGGCACATGTTAAGGAGCTGAAACTCCTAAACCCTTCATCCAATTTTAATGTGGATACCTTCAAATGGAAGATTAAAGTCTGAACTTCAACTGCATCTGAATTGTTTTGTTTAAAATTCATTGTGGTAATGTCTAGAACCAAAATTAGAAAAATGTTGTCTCTGTCCAAATATATATGGACCTAACTGTATTTCTTACTATTGCACAAACAGTTGTCTCCTTCTCACCCAGCGTCTTACTTATGGTTTTGTAGCCCATTCCAGCTTTGTGCAGGTCTATGATCTTGTCCCTGACATCCTTATAAAGCTTTTTGGTCTTGCCCATGTTGTAGAGGTTAGAGTCTGGCTGATTAATTGAGTCTGTGGACAGGAGTCTTTTCTAAAGGTGACTATGTAAGACAGCTGTCTTTAATGCAGGCAACAAGTTGATTAGGAGCGTCTAACTGGTCTGTAGGAGCCAGAACTCTTAATGACTTAATTATTTCTCACTGCGAAATGCAAATAAATTTAGTTAAATTATACAATGTGATTTTCTGGATCTTATTTTTGACCTTCTATCTCTCAATGTTAAAAATATCCTACCTTTAAAGTTATAGAGTGTTCATATCTTTGTCAGTGGAACACTTACAAAATCACTTACAAAATCAGCAAAGGATCAAATAAATACTTCCCTCACTAATTATATACAGTATATATATATATATATATATCCCAACTATCAGAAATACAGAGGGGTGTAAAGATCAAGAATAGGACCAAACTGGACAAGTACAAAGGTCTGACCCCAAGTCAAGCCCTAGAGACTGCTAAACAGACTCAAAGCACGACTAGGGAGATACACTAGAGAAGCTGAGGCCAAGAAGATAAATGCCCTGTTCTCTAAAGAACCATCCAAGGTGTACTCCCAACTACAAAGTAACAGAACAAAGGCAGCAACTCCATCAATAGCAGAGACTGAACAATACTGGAGGAACATATGGGAGAAGGAAAAAAAGCACAACACCGGTGCAATGTGACTGTAAGATCTGAGAATGAAACACAGCAACCACCTAGAGAAAGAACCAGTCACCATTACAGAAGCAGACATCCAACAGCGGGTCAAGAACATGAAGAGCTGGACAGCACCTGGCCCAGACATGATCCACACCTACTGGCTAAAGAAATTAATAGCAGTAGATAAACGCATGGCAAAGCAGATGACCCAACTGCTAGAAGCAGACCACCACCTAGCTTGGCTAACACAAGGTAGAACTTGGTTGATCATGAAGGACAGTTTTCACACTGAGCTTAATAACCCCCAGAGATGGATTTACGCCTGAGGGCCGGACAGTTTGCTGTTTTTAGGCTGGGGGCCCATATTAATGGCCCCTTACCAGCCTGAAAATAGCTACCTGCACCTGTATAGTTTTGCCAGGTTGGGTAAAAAAATAAGGGGGACCCACGTCGGTTTATTTTCATTCATTTTTCCCTGCTCAAGCTGTTGCCGGCAGAGCAGCGAGAATGACAGCCGAGTTCAGCACCACATGCAGGGGAACAGCGCTTACTGTAGCGCTACTTCCCCTGCGGCCATCTGTGTGGTACTGATGTGGCACACATCTCCGGTACCGTTTTTTTCCAGTAACGGAAATATTTGGACATGCGAAAGAGGCCTAATAGATAGATGTGGCAGTGCCAAGTGACAGCGACATCAGAAAGAAGGAATATGAGAAGCTGGAGAAATACCAGGGACTCGAAGGTGAAGGCAACAGTGATTCCAGTGGTGACAAGAGCACTTAGAGCAGTGGTTGGAAAAATGGCTACAACAGAGCCCAACAACATCTGAGCTCTCTATCCAGAAAAGCGCAATGCTGGGATCAACTAAGATCCTGCGCAGGACCCGAGAATGAGAAAGGACAAAAATCACCAGCGGGTCGGTGTGCTGCTACAACCACATTATTAGCCTTTTTGCAGCTAAGGTGCCATTCACTGCATCTGAAAGCCAAATATCCACCCAGGGTTTTGTCCAAATAAACTTGTTAGTACATATAGGCATGGCACAACACTAGATCTTCCACAGGGCATATACAGCTAGAGATCTGGTCCCATGCTCTGACAAACCATGTGTAGGTTTTTGCCTACATTAACTGATCATTATTCTGATCTGTTTTTTAAGGATACTCACTATCTGTACTAACCATCAGGGACCATGCACGCCTAATCCTCTGGTTATTACTATACTAGCAGTGCCCCTGGCCCAATCATCTCTGGATCACTATCACTGTTTTACCTTGATCTTTTTTGCCCATTATTTATGCATTTTTGTGTTTGACAGACTTTTCTCAAAAAAATATATGTTTTTATTAAGTAGCATGGTCTCTGGATTCTCCTTGTAATTATGAGCCATAAGTACGTTAATAGTGTCACTGCAATATCTAAATTATAAGTTATTCCCAGTCATTACATGTCAGATAATAATGATGCCTTAAATACTCTCCATTTGGAGTTATAAACCACAGGATAAACATTTCTGCTATATAATACAGACATATGCTTACAAATAATCCACAAAGCAGAATATAAGTGAAAAATAAAAATCCAATACAGCTTCCTTCTGTATAGTGATAAACTTCTCACATTATCACATAGAATCATCTACTGATGATACAGATCGCACACGGGACTATTCATATAAGCTCTATAAGGGAGAGCAGTTTAAACTGCAGGGCTCCAAGCTAAAAAAAAAAAGCCACCTTGGGCTTCTACATCAAAAACTGTAGGAGCCCAAGCTAAAGAGAGCATTTTACAAGACTGTGGACTGACTGATGGCAGCGTTTACAATGGACTGTGCAGTGTCATGATCCAAGGTGGATCTGACAGCTTAAATGCATAAAGTGAACTTTTTTTTTTCCTTTGGCTGTGTGCCAAAGTGTGATGTGATTTTCCCCCGGTGGCCATTAGAATTATTACACGTGGTGTCGTTCATTCTAAGTTGCCCCGGTGGTGGTGAGTGGTATCCCACCTTAGTTTTAGGGTTAATGTGCACGCAATAACAAATCAGGTGTTATGCTCTGTGGAAGGGAGCCAGGTGGGTTCAATCACTGTTGGTGATATTGTGTGTTCGTTTGGCAAGTAAGCCTGGGGAGGAAGGAGCTGAACATGAGTCCTGCGCAGCCCAGCCAGAGGGGACGAGTGGCAGCTAGGTGGTCTGCAAGAAGGGCTGGCATGGCGTGGTGGAGTCACAGTTTATGGTGTTGGCAGGAAGTGCTTGCATGGCTTGGTGGAGTGATGACTATGGAGAGAGTTGCACTCAGCATGCGGGACTTGGTTGCTGAGAGCTGGACTCAAGCATGCTGGAGGTTTTGGCAGAAGCTGAACTCATCTTTGGGACTCTGTTACTGGACAGCTGCAATTGGTGGTGGACTCTGCTCCAAGGCTGCACTATGGTGAAGGATCCAGTTATGGTGATGGATCCGGGTGGAGAAGATGCACGCAGGTGGTGGGCTCTGTTGCTAGGAGCGTACGCAACAGAGCAAAGCTAAGTGGTGTTTCCCATTTTGTCATCTTTCCTCATGTGTGTTTTAGTGCAGTGGTGGGATTAGTTTCCACACCGACCAATTCCCTAGTGAGAGTTTAGGGTCAGGGCAAGCTAGGGTTTTTAGGTTCCTGTTGCGCGCCCGGTGCGGAACTGGCATAGGGAACATTAGGAGTGCAGGGACACTGGCTCAGGGGAGCTCAGAAGGTCTCCACTTCCCTATTCCCTATCGCAGGGCCCACCATTGTTAATGTTTCCCAGGTTCCCCTTTATTATTTAAATTCGCCTTACTGGAGGCGGGGTTTCCAGACTTGTATATACGTGTAATGTCTAAATTCGCCAGTTGGAGGCGGTGTATCCAGCTGCACGTGTTTATTATTTAAATTCGCCCCACTGGAGGCGGTGTATCCAGGGTCACGTGCGTCACATGGGTTCGCCTTGCGGTACTCGCTGCGTCCAGACACACGTGACCGTGACAGGAGTGGCTGATGGCAGTGTTTATAATGGACTATGGCCTGACTGATGGCAGCGTTTACAATGGACTGTGGAGTGACTGATGGCAGCATTTACAATGGACTGACTGATGACAGCATTTACAATGGACTGTGGACTGACTGATGGCAGCATTTACAATGGACTGTGGACTGACTGATGGCAGCATTTACAATGGACTGTGAAGTGACTAATGACAGCGCTTACAATGGACTGTGGACTGACTGATGGCAGCGTTACAATGGACTGTGGACTGACTGATGGCAGTGTTACAATGCACTGTGGACTGACTGATGGCAGCATTTACAATGGACTGTGGACTGACTGATGGCAGCATTTACAATGGACTGTGGACTGACTAATGGCAGCGTTTACAATGGACTGTGGACTTACTGATGGCAGCGTTTACAATGGACTACGGACTGACTGATGGCAGCGTTTACAATGGACTGTGGAGTGACTGATGGCAGCATTTACAATGGACTGTGGAGAGACTGATGGCAGCATTTACAATGGACTGTGGAGTGACTGATGGCAGCATTTACAATGGACTGTGGAGAGACTGATGGCAGCATTTACAATGGACTGTGGAGTGACTGATGGCAGCGTTTACAATGGACTGTGGAGTGACTGGCAGCGTTTACAATGGACTGTGGACTGACTGATGGCAGCGTTTACAATGGACTGTGGACTGACTGATGGCAGCGTTTACAATGGACTGTGGACTGACTGATTGCAGCGTTTGCAATGGACTGTGGACTGACTGATGGCAGCATTTACAATGGACTGTGGAGTGACTGATGGCAGCGTTTACAATGGACTGTGGAGTGACTGATGGCAGCATTTACAATGGACTACGGACTGACTGATGGCAGCGTTTACAATGGACTGTGGACTGACTGATGGCAGCGTTTACAATGGACTGTGGACTGACTGATGGCAGCGTTTACAATATATGGGGTAAAGGGGTTCCCTATGAGATGAAAATAAAGATTCTCAGCCTTAGGCTACGGTCAGGTGAAATCAGATGCAACTCACCCACTAAAGTCTATGGATGCCTGGAAAATAACCCTCATCGGCTTCAATTAAACAAATCCGTTGCGGCTCTTACAATATGGCGACGCATAAAACTTTTTTTTTTTTACAAAATGGATTTTATTATAAAAAAAAAAAGAAAATATAAATAAACTCTACAGAATTGTATCATTGTAGCAAAACGATGAAATGAGCATGCCAACTATCCTACTGTAAAAAAAGACAGAAAACAACAGAAAAAAAAAAACAAGTCAGAATCGCTGTTTTTATGTCGCATTGTCTCAGAAATGATTTAATGAGAAGGCTACATCCACCCCCAAAATGGGAACAATGAAAACTGCAAATTAGCCTTCAAAAAGTAATCCACAGTAGAGCTCCATTAACAGAAAAATAAAAATGACTCCCGGAATATATTGACATAATTATTTTTATTGTGCAAGCATAAAACTAATAATTTTTCATTTTCACAGGCCAATGTTAACGAAATCTATGAAACATGTGGTGTAAAAATGGTAATAACACCCTTATACAGTGTTGGCCAAAAGTATTGACACCCCTGCAATTCTGTCAGATAATACTCAGTTTCTTCCTGAAAATGATTGCAAACAACAAATTCTTTGGTATTATTATCTTCATTTAATTTGTCTTAAATGAAAAAACACAAAAAGAATTGTCCTAAAGCCAAACTGGATATAATTCCACACCAAACATAAAAAAGAGGGTGGACAAAAGTATTGGCACTGTTCGAAAAATCATGTGATGCTTCTCTAATTTGTGTAATTAACAGCACCTGTAACTTACCTGTGGCACCTAACAGGTGTTGGCAATAACTAAATCACACTTGCAGCCAGTTGACATGGATTAAAGTTGACTCAACCTCTGTCCTGTGTCCTTGTGTGTACCACATTGAGCATGGAGAAAAGAAAGAAGACCAAAGAACTGTCTGAGGACTTGAGAAACCAAATTGTGAGGAAGCATGAGCAATCTCAAGGCTACAAGTCCATCTACAAAGACCTGAATGTTCCTGTGTCTACCGTGCGCAGGGTCATCAAGAAGTTTAAAGCCCATGGCACTGTGGCTAACCTCCCTAGATGTGGACGGAAAAGAAAAATTGACGAGAGATTTCAACGCAAGATTGTGCGGATGTTGGATAAAGAACCTCGACTAACATCCAAACAAGTTCAAGCTGCCCTGAAGTCCGAGGGTACAACAGTGTCAACTCGTACTATCCGTCGGCATCTGAATGAAAAGGGACTGTATGGTAGGATACCCAGGAAGACCCCACTTCTTACCCCGAGACATAAAAAAGCCAGGCTGGAGTGTTATGATTGAGTCACCGTAGATGGCAGACACAAAAATAGAAGCTACGTCCAGAAAACCAGAGAAGTTGGCAACTATCAGATTGCAGACCCCTGAACCTATCAACACAACTAGCAGTAGCCGTGGGGGGTTCCTACGATGCCCTAGACCCCTCGATCACAGCTGGAGCGCTAAATAGCCTAAAGACAGAAAAGGAAATCTAAACTGCCCCAGAGCAGACCCCCAAAGTAAAAGACAGCCCCCAACATATAATGACGGTGAAGCAAGATGAAAAAACACTCACACAGATAGAAAGATAGGCTGAGCAAACGATGGGGCCCAAGCTAGCTAAACAGAACAGGAAAGGAAGGTTGCTGTCTGCAATCTGCTAAAACCCTATCAGAGACATAAGCCAACAAGCTGATATGAAAAAGACCCTGAAGCAGCTAGGCTTCAAAAACTAAATCAGCACTCAGGTTTTTTCAGAAGACAGAGCTAAAGGAATTCAGCACACCCCAGCAGGGAATGGCAGAAATCCAGAAAAACAAAGCAAAACAAAGTCAAAGCACAAATGCAAAAAGCCGAGCAGAAAACTTAGCTTTAGAAGAGCAGGAATTCAGACTGGTCTCCAAGGATCCCACAGAGAAATCACCCGCAGGGCAGAAGGGCGTCGGCAGCCTTATATCCAGTCAGTAACTCCACTCAGCCAGTCATCATCATCAGACTCAGGTGTTTGATAATCAGGCTCACTACCTTTCTTTACCAGAAGAGGGAGTTCCTCGGGCCTCAGTAGTGAAGGGGAAAATGAACTCACAACAGTACCTCCCCCTTGAGGAGGGGTCACCGAACCCTCAACCACGCCACCAGGGCGATCAGGGTGAGCCCGATGAAAGGCACGCACCAATCTTTTGGCATGAATATCAGAGGCAGAGACCCAGGAATTATCCTCCTGACCATAACCCTTCCACTTAACCAAATACTGGAGTCTCCGTCTAGCCAGACGGGAATCCAGTACTTTCTCTACCTCATATTCCATGTTACCTTCAACCAATACAGGGTTTGGAGGTGCCACCCCCGGAACAACAGGTTCAACAAACCTCTTCAACAAAGATTTATGGAACACATTATGGATTTTAAATGTGACAGGAAGAGCCAAACGAAAAGAGACCGGATTAATAATCTCCAAAATCTTGTAAGGTCCAATAAATCTAGGCTTAAACTTAGGAGAAGCCACCTTCATAGCGATATTTTTTGATGATAACCAAACCATATCACCAACCTTAAACTGGGGACCAATTGTCCTATGTCGGTTGGAAAACCGCTGGGCCTTTTCCTGGGAGAGTGATAACTTATCCACCACTTGGTCCCAGATCTGGTGCATTCTCTCCACCACAGTGTTAACACCTGGGCAGGCAGAGGGCTCCACCTGCCCTGAAGAAAATCGAGGATGAAACCCAAAGTTACAAAAAAAAGGTGACATCAAAGTGGCAGAACTAGCTCTATTATTTAAAGCACATTCGGCCAAGGGCAAAAGTGAAACCCAACCATCCTGATCAGCAGAAATAAAACATCTCAAATATGACTCCAAGGTCTGGTTTGTTCTCTCTGTCTGCCCATTGGTCTGAGGGTGAAAAGCAGAGGAGAAGGACAACTGAATTCCCAGCTTGGAACAGAAAGTCCTCCAAAATCTAGACACAAACTGGACTCCTCTGTCAGATACAATGTTCTCAGGAATCCCGTGCAAACGAACCACCTGTTGTAAAAAACAGGGGCACCAACTCAGAGGAAGACGGCAACTTAGGGAGTGGTACAAGATGAACCATCTTAGAGAACCTATCACAAATCACCCAAATAACAGTCATCCTTTGAGAGACAGGCATATCAGAGATGAAATCCATTGAAATATGGGTCCATGGCCTCTTGGGGACAGGCAAAGGCATCAACAACCGACTAGAGCGAGAACACGATTTAGACCGGGAGCACGTCCCACAGGACTGCACAAAATTCCTGACATCACGAGACAAGGAGGGCCACCAAAAAGACCGACTCACCAGATCTCTAGTACCAAAAATACCTGGATGACCAGCCAAAGCAGAGCAATGAACTTCAGACATCACTCTCTTCTTCCACTGGTCAGGAACATACAACTTTCCACTTGGACAACTCTCAGGTTTGTCCTCCTGGAACTCTTCCAGAGCACGTCTCAAATCGGGCGAGATGGCAGAAAGAACTACCCCTTTGCCTAAGATGGTAGCAGGCTTGGTCACCACAGGAGAATCAGCAAAGAAGCTCCTAGAGAGGGCGTCTGCCTTGACATTCTTAGTTCCAGGAAGAAAAGAAACCACAAAATCAAAACGTGTAAAAAACAAGGCCCACCTAGCCTGTCTAGGGTTCAAGCGCTTAGCCGACTCTAGGTAAATCAAATTCTTGTGGTCAGTGAGGACCACGACTTGATGCTTAGCTCCCTCCAACCAATGTCTCCACTCCTCAAATGCCCATTTCATGGCCAACAGTTGCCGATTCCCCACATCATAGTTACGTTCAGATGGAGAGAACTTTCGGGAAAAGAAAGCACAGGGATTCATTTTAGATGTTACAGGATCCTTTTGGGACAAAACAGCTCCTGCACCAATCTCAGAAGCATCCACCTCTACCTGGAACGGAAGTGAGACATCAGGTTGCCGCAAAACCGGGGCGGAGGTGAATCTTCGCTTCAGCTCCTGAAAGGAAGAAACAGCCTCCGGAGACCAATTTAACACATCAGCACCCTTCTTAGTCAAATCAGTCAATGGCTTGGCAATACTAGAAAATTTTGCTATAAAATTTCCGATAAAAATTAGCAAAACCCAAAAACTTCTGGAGGGCCTTCAAAGAAGTGGGCTGAACCCAATCGTAAATGGCCTGTACCTTGGCCGGGTCCATTTCAATAGTTGACGGGGACAAAATAAATCCCAAAAAAGAAATCCTCTGTACTCCAAAAAGGCATTTAGATCCTTTGACATACAGGGAATTCTCCCTCAAGATCCGGAACACAGTCCGAATATGTTCCACATGAGAATCCCAATCCTTGGAGAAGATCAAAATATCATCCAGATAGATAATCAAAAATGTATCGACAAAATCTCGGAAAATATCGTTCATGAAGCACTGGAAGACAGAAGGGGCATTAGTGAGCCCAAAAGGCATCACCAGGTACTCAAAATGTCCCTCCGGAGTATTAAACGCCGTCTTCCATTCATCCCCATGCTTAATGCGAATAAGATTATACGCCCCCCTGAGGTCAAGCTTGGTAAACCAGCAAGCACCTTTAACTCTGGAAAATAGATCAGAAATCAGGGGTAACGGATACTGATATTTAACAGTAATTTTGTTGAGGGCACGATAATCAATACAAGGTCTTAATGATCCATCCTTTTTGGCTACAAAAAAAAAACCGGCACCTAAGGGTGACGCAGATGGTCTAATATGACCCTTCTCCAACGCCTCCTTAATATAGGATCGCACAGCCTCGTGCTCGGGTACAGATAAATTGAAGAGCCGACCCTTGGGAAATTTACACCCCGGGCTCAGTTCAATTGCACAGTCATAACTCCTATGAGGAGGCAGAGATGCAGACTCATTCTCACTAAATACATCATAAAAGTCCGCCAAATAATCAGGAACATCATGCGACTGAGGAGAGGTGGAAAACACCGGAGCCTCACTAAAGGCACACCGACAACCCCAACTCACCACAGACACAGATTTCCAATCCAAAACTGGATTATGAATTTGTAACCAGGAAAACCCCAGAACAATAGTATTATGCAGATTATGCAACACCAAAAATCTGCAATTTTCTTGATGGTCTGGGGCGACCCGCATTACCACCTGGGTCCAAAACTGAGGTTTATTTTTAGCCAAAGGAGTAGCATCAATCCCCCTCAAAGGGATAGGCGTCTGCAGAGGTGTCATCGGAAATCCACAACGTTTAGCAAAATCCAAGTCCATTAGGTTTAGGGCTGCTCCCGAATCCACAAAAGCCTTGGCGGAAAATGTGGACAGGGACCAGATCAGAGTAATAGCCAGAAGAAACTTAGGTTGAACACCACCAACAGAAAACGTGTGTGCAAAGCGTTTCTCTCGTTTAGGACAGACAGAAATAATATGCGAGGCATCTCCACAGAAAAAACACAACTTATTACGCCTTCTGAACTCCTGACGCTGCTCTCTGGAAAAAACTCTATCACATTGCATAGGTTCAGACATTTGTTCAACAGGTGGCAACACCTCTCGTGCAGCTTTGCGTTCGCGCAAACGCCGATCAACCTGAATAGCTAATGACATAGAATCGTCAAGACCAGAGGGAACAGGAAATCCCACCATAGTATCTTTTACAGCTTCTGACAACCCCTTCCGAAAGAGAGCAGCCAAGGCATTATCATTCCAGGTAGTAAGTACTGCCCACTTTTGGAATGTTTGACAGTACAATTCTGCAGAATCACGACCCTGGTTCAATGCCAGCAGGGTCTTTTCAGCCTGATCAATGGCATTAGGTTCGTCATACAACAACCCCAAGGCCTGAAAAAATGCGTTCACAATAGTCAGAATAGGATCATCTGGTTTCAAAGAAAACGCCCAATCCTGAGGATCGCCACGCAGCAAAGAGATGACAATTTTAACCTGCTGCGCGGAGCTCCCTCATGAGTTAGGCTTCAAGGCAAAAAATAATTTACAATTATTTTTGAAATTCAAAAATTTAGACCGATCCCCAAAAAATACATCAGGTGTAGGAATCTTTGGTTCAGCAGCATGTGAATGAGCAAGGTAGGCGGAAATTCCCCGCACTTCCGCAGCGAGCTGCTCCACACGATCAGACAATTGCTTTATCTCCATTGAGAGAAAAAAAAATTCCCCCTACGGCCTCAGAGATATAGAGGAAAAAATATACACACTTTTTTTTTTTTTTTTACAATTCTTTCCTGCTATTGAGTACCCTAGGATCTGCGGTATGGCGGGTGATTCTGTTATGATTGAGTCACCGTAGGAGGCAGACACAAAAATAGAAGCTACGTCCAGAAAACCAGAGAAGTTAGCAACTATCAGATTGCAAACCCCTGAACCTATCAACACAACTAGCAGTAGCCGTGGGGGGTTCCTACGATGCCCTAGACCCCTCGATCACAGCCGGAGCGCTAAATAGCCTAAAGACAGAAAAGGAAATCTAAACTGCCCCAGAGCAGACCCCAAAGTAAAAGACAGCCCCCAACATATAATGACGGTGAAGCAAGATGAAAAAACACTCACACAGATAGAAAGATAGGCTGAGCAAACGATGGGGCCCAAGCTAGCTAAACAGAACAGGAAAGGAAGGTTGCTGTCTGCAATCTGCCAAAACCCTATCAAAGACATAAGCCAACAAGCTGATATGAAAAAGCAGCTAGGCTTCAAAAACTAAATCAGCACTCAGGTATTTTCAGAAGACAGAGCTAAAGGAATTCAGCACACCCCAGCAGGGAATGGCAGAAATCCAGAAAAACAAAGCAAAACAAAGTCTAAGCACAAATGCAAAAAGCCGAGCAGAAAACTTAGCTTTAGAAGAGCAGGAATTCAGACTGGTCTCCAAGGATCCCACAGAGAAATCACCCGCAGGGCAGAAGGGCGTCGGCAGCCTTATATCCAGTCAGTAACTCCACTCAGCCAGTCATCATCATCAGACTCAGGTGTTTGATAATCAGGCTCACTACCTTTCTTTACCAGAAGAGGGAGTTCCTCGGGCCTCAGTAGTGAAGGGGAAAATGAACTCACAACACTGGAGTTTGTCAAAACTTACCTGAGAGCCTAAACGTTTTGGAAGAATGTTCTCTGGTCAGATGAGACAAAAGTAGAGCTTTTTGGGAAAAGGCATCAACATAGAGTTTACAGGAAAAAAAAGAAAAGAGGCATTCAAAGAAAAGAACACGGTCCCTACAGTCAAACATGGCGGAGGTTCCCTGATGTTTTGGGGTTGCTTTGCTGCCTCTGGCACTGGACTGCTTGACCGTGTGCATGGCATTATGAAGTCTGAAGACTACCAACAAATTTTGTAGCATAATGTAGGGCCCAGTGTGAGAAAGCTGGGTCTCCCTCAGAGGTCATGGGTCTTCCAGCAGGACAATGACCCAAAACACACTTCAAAAAGCACTAGAAAATGGATTGAGAGAAAGCACTGGAGACTTCTAAGGTGGCCAGCAATGAGTCCAGACCTGAATCCCATAGAACACCTGTGGAGAGATCTCAAAATGGCAGTTTGGAGAAGGCACCCTTCAAATATCAGGGACCTGGAGCAGTTTGCCAAAGAAGAATGGTCTAAAATTCCAGCAGCGCATTGTAAGAAACTCACTTGATGGTTACCGGAAGCGGTTGGTCGCAATTATTTTGGCTAAAGGTTGTGCAACCAAGTATTAGGCTGAGGGTGCCAATACTTTTGTCAGGCCCATTTTTGGAGTTTTGTGTGAAATGATCAATGATTTGATTTTTGCTTCATTCTCTTTTGTGTTTTTTCCTTGGAAGCAAATTAAATGAAGATAATAATATCAAAGAATTTGTGGTTGCAATCATTTTCAGGAAGAAACAGAGTATTATCTGACAGAATTGCAGGGGTGTCAATACTTTTGGCCAACACTGTATGAATTAAAGATGGAATATCCAAAATAAATTAACGTATGGTAGGTTTCCTCTGTACTCACATCTCAGGAGCTCTGACACTGGGAAATAGCAAAAGAAAGCCAACCCAGCAAAGTCCAAAAGCCAAATGTCGCTCCTACCCTCCTGAGCCATGGCGTGTGCAAAAACGGTAGTGGACCACATATGTGGTTAATGCCGAACACTGCAGAAATTGGGGAAAATTTGTGGGCTGTTTGTTACTCTTTGTAAAAACACATTTTAATGGAAAACATGGAACCTTTCATTTTTTTCTGTCAACATGCCGCTATTTCAAGCAAAGGGTTACAAGTTTCCTAAATACTATTTTAAATACTATAATAGACACACTTTTTACAAATGGGGTCATTTTTGTGTGGGTTTCTAATACATCACCTCCTCAAAGGCTTTGAGATAAAGTTTCTTTAAAAACTGAAAAATTGCTGCGAAACCTAGAGAAGTCTAGTATCTCCCCCCTCCACAAAAAAAAATAAATGTATGAATAACAAACTAGTCCAATGTATAGTAATATATAAGACATGGTAATAAATAACTATTGTGTGCTTTATGACTGCATCTCTGCTAAAGCAGACAGTTCAAAAGTTTGAAAAGTGAACATTTTTTCAAATTTTTGGAAAATTTCCAAGTTTTTTTTTTTTTTATGAATTTAAAGCATAGTGTACTGAATTTACTATTAAAGGACGTGAGAGCAAAAATGGAGTGTATGAACCGCAAATTACATTCAAAAACAGTGTAGAGGCCAATTTCAAGGTAAATTAAATCTTATTGTGAAGAACAAAAAGTAATTGTGAATAGGCAGTAGTTACATTAAAAGAAATAGTTGCAAGTCAAAGGATGAGGACAAAAAAAAAAAAAAAAAAACACAGGTAACACAAAAAATCCCCCCCCCCTTCCTCGATGGGCTGTCAATTTCTACATACTTTTGGTGCCACCTAGTGGCCATTATAATTTTCTTGCATTTGGGTCCCATCTAGTGGCCCAGCATAGATTACTATTTTGAGATCATATTAATGGATTCTTTTGTCTGTGTATCGTCACTAGCTACAGCCATTTGCGAGACTTTTGCGAAAAATTCTTTACTACCTGTAACATTTATATTCCTATTGTGCTGTCACGCTTTTTGTGTCCCCATCCCTCATCACAATTACATTTTGATCGTCACAAGAAAATGTAATTTTCAGCTAAACGAGCCTCTACACTGTTTGCATTTAGTTTGGGGTTCATATACTCTATTTTGTGTTCTTGCGTCCTCTAATATTATTGGGACTTCCCCACGTTGCTCTTTATTGTCCATATTTCATGTACTTTTAAACATAGTGTTAATTTAATATTAACATTAGGGACAATGCGTCACGGAAAAAAAAACAGACTTAGGCTAGTTTCACACTAGCGTTCTCGGGCGCAGCGCAGGGCCGTCACTTAGCTCCGCCCCCAGCCGCGCTCCCTCCGGTCAGCTCCTCCTAGGATCGCATGACGCTGCATGCGATCAGTGTACCGTATATTAACGTTGGGTACGCTGACCTGCGCTGGTCATGCACTGGTCTGATTTTGCTGGCGCTGCGCCCTTTTGGCGCTGCGCCCAGCACACAAAAACGCGCTGTGTTGCATTTTTGTGCTCTGGGCACAGCTCCAAAAGGGCGCAGCGCCAGCAAAATCAGACCAGCGCATGACCAGCGCAGGTCAGCGTACCCAACGCTAAATATACGGTACGCTGATCACATGCAGCGTCGTGCAATCCTAGGAGGAGCTGACCGGAGGGGGCATGGCCAGGGGTGGAGCTAAGCAGCGGCCCTGCGCTGCGCCCAAGAACGCTAGCGTGAAACTAGCCTTAGAACCACAGAGATGCATAAAATCGTGCCAACGTTATTACTATATAAAGTGCTGCCGGATTCGAATTTTCCAGCATTAACCAGAATTTTGGTCTTTCCCATTCTGATATGGATTTATATATAAAATAAGATTAAGTGTTATGTATGCACGTTTTAAACTTTTAAGAAGGGGTGTATCTAATTTTCTGTTTGGGTCACACTTTAAGCCATTAATATCAGGTTTTTTTTTTAAAAAAACCTCAATATGACACAAAGTTTCCTAAAGGTGACTATCTATATAGATTCTCGAGTGACATTTTGACAATATGCCAGGTGTCTACTAAAAGAAAATATACAGCTACAGGTTTATCATCAATTTTTTATTTAGATTTTATTTGCACATTTCAAAAGTGTGAAAACGGTCCTGACTGCCAAAGGCGCAAAACGTCAAATATACCCAGGCAGAGAAAAGGGAAAAAGTTACTAAAAGCTCCAGCTGGAGGGCTAATGCACTCAGGCAATTGGGAATTACACGACCATTCCAACGTGAGGACTAAATGTAGTTATTGAAGATGATTTTATATCTTTACTATTCGTTTAAACCTATGTAAGCATCTTGATAATCAGTTTGAAAGTTACATATCTGCAGAATTGTATCCTGGAGCCACAGTTGAAACCAGAAGTTTACATACACTATATAAAAAGACACATCTGCCTATTTTTCTCAATATCTGACATGAAATCAGAATAAACCTTTCCCACTCTAAGTCAGTTAGGATTACCATAATTATTAATATTTGCCAAATGCCAGAGGGACAGTATGCTTAAGAAATTTTTATTAATTACTGCAAAGTCAAAAGTTTACATACACTAAGATTACTATGCCTTTAAACAATTCCTGACTGCCCATATGATGATTTCATGTGTTTGGAAGCTTCAGGTTTTTGTCAACACCTGAGATAATTAGACACAGATGTGGCTGTATTTTAATGCACACCTGAAACACACTGCTTCTTTGTGTAGCATCATAGGAAAGTCTAAAGAAATCAGCCAAGATATCAGGAAGAGAATTGTGGACTTACACAAGTCTGGCTCATCCTTGGGTACAAGATACCTGAAGATGCCTCGTTCATTTGTACAGACAATTATACACAAGTATAAACAAGATTGGAATGTCCAGCCATCATACCGCTCAGGAAGGAGACGGGTTCTGTGTCCCAGAGATGAACATGGTATGGTCCGACATGTACATATCAACACAAGGACAAAAGCAAAAGACCTTGTGAAGATGATGGAAGAAGCTGGTGTCAATATCCACAGTGAAACGAATACTGTATCAACATGAGCTGAAAGGTCACTCTGCCAGGAAGAAGTCATTACTCCAAAAGAAACATAAAAAGCCAGATTAATGTTTGCAAATGAACAGAGGAACAAAGGCCTTAATTTTTGGAGACATGTCCTGTGGTCTGACAAAACTAAAATTGAATGTTTTGGGCATAATAACCATCGTTATGTTTGCAGGAAAAAGGGAGAAGTTTGAAAGCCTAAGAACACCATCCCAACTGTGAAACACGGGGGTGGCAGCATCATGTTGTGGGGTTGTTTTGCTGTAGGAGGGACTGCTGCACTTCACAAAATAGACAGCATCATGAGAAAAGAAGATTATGTGGCAATACTGAAGCAACATCTCAAGACATCAGCCAGGAAGTTAACACTTGGGAGAAAATGGGTCTTCCAAATGGACAATGACTCGAAGCGGTAACAAAGTGGTTTAACAATAACAAAGTCAATGTAAATTGAAAATTTACTGACAAAGCTGAAAAGCCAGGTGTGACCAATTCGACCTACAAACCTAGATCAGTTACACCAGTTTTATCAGGAGGAATGGGCCCAAAATTCGACCAACTACTGTGAGAAGCTTATGGAATTATATCCCAAATGTTTAACCCAAGTCATTCAGTTGAAGGGCAATGGTACCAAATACTAATGAAGTGCATGTAAACTTTTTGACTTTGCATTAAGTAATAAAAGTGCCTTAAAACCAGGAGTGTAACTACCACGGTCGAAGCAGTTGCCACTGCGACCGAGCCCGGGGGGAGTCAGGGGCCCGGCAGGTCAGAGGCACGCCGACACCAGCAGAAAGTTAAAATCTGTTGCTGTGTAGGAGATTCCTCCCGCACGGCAACAGACAGACCTGCACTGCACCTGACCTGCCAGGCGCACACATCAGCACAGCAGCCGACACCTGAACTAAGGAAGAGCTGAAGGACCTGTGGTGATGTCATCATTATCATAGGTCCTTCACCATTTATCAGGTCCGCCTCCTGATCACATGAAGATGACATCACCACAGGTCCTTCAGCTCTCAGAACAGCAGCTCCATCCTGGTTGTGTGCAGCTCATGTTCTCTGGTATCAGCTAGCAGCAAATTTCTGGTTCCTGCCGTTTCGGTGAGATTACAGGAGGGTTTGGTGTAGTTTTTATTTTGGTGCTTGTGGTAAATCTGTGACAGGAGAGTGTGGGGTGAGATCAGAGCCATTTCTGTGGAGGCTCCTGCTCCATGTGACTGTGGCTCCTCAGTGTTTTGAACGTGCAGCATTGTATGGGACTCAGGGGCGGACACAGACTGTAGTGGGCCCTGTGCAAGAAATTTTTCGGGCCCTCCCCCGTCCTTCATAGGGCAACAAAGTTATGTGAACATATAGATAGGGAAACGGGGGTGCCTATATATATTACCTTTGTTTCATAATCCTCTCCCCATATGTGGTCTACTTTTGGCATAGTGCTTCTCGCCCTATGTGGCCCCCCCAGTTTATGCTGCTTCTCCCCATGTGACCCCCCCAGTTTATGCTGCTTCCCCCCCTATGTGTGCCGCCTGATTCATGTTTCTTCTCCCCCCCCCATTAGCGGTCCCATTCATGAGCAGCCAAGCATCTCCCCAAGGGGCCCCCCCATTCATGAGCAGTCATGCTTCTCTCCAGGGGCCCCCCATTCATGAGCAGCCATGCTTCTCCCCAGGGGCTCCCCCATTCATGAGCAGCCAAGGCCATGCTTCCCTTCTCCCCAGGCCAGGGGCCCCCCATTCATGAGCAGCCAGGCCTTCATGTTTCGGTTCTCCCCCAGGACAGAGCCCCCCAAAATCATGCCTGCCATGTTCAGTTCTCCCCCACCCCAGGAGCCCCCCAAAATCATGCCTGTGCCTCGGTCCCAGTCCCTCAGTCCTGCTCAGCTCTGGTAGTAATCTTACCTGGAGCAGGCAGGGCAGGCCAGACCAAGAGGATCCATCCATTCCACACTGTCCAGTGTCCGCACTCCGCACATTCCTGAACTGCTGCAGCATATGGGCAGGGCTGCCACTAGGAATTTCGGGGCCCCATACTGGGAAAATTTTCGGTGCCCCCCGTAAGACTCCGCCCAGGCTCCACCCCAGCCCCGCCTCCACCCTTCAAACTGTCCACAGTCCCACCGCCCTCTCTTGGAAAACTCCACTATGTTGTCGGAACATAATTATGACATGGTGGGGATATCTGAGACATGGCTGGACGAGAGCCACGACTGGGCGGTTAATTTACAGGGCTATAGTCTGTTCAGAAATGACCGAACAAATAAGCGAGGGGGAGGCATGTGTTTATATGTAAAATCATCCTTAAAACCCATCCTTCGTGATAATATATATGAATCTAATGAATCTGTGGGTAGAGATAAGGGGAGGGGGGAAAAATAATAAATTACTGATAGGGGTTTGTTATAAGTCTCCAAAAATAATGGAAGCAACAGAGAATATCCTCATAAAGCAAATAGATGAAGCTGCGACTCAAGGAGAAGTCATTATTATGGGGGACTTCAACTACCCTGAAATACATTGGGGAAAAGAAACCTGCAGTTCCAGCAAAGGTAATAGGTTTTTGACTACTATGAGAGACAATTACCTTTCACAACTGGTTCAGGACCCAACAAGAGGGGGGGCACTGCTGGACCTAATATTAACCAACAGGCCAGACCGCATATCAAATATAAGGGTTGGGGGTCACTTGGGTAACAGTGATCACAAATTAATAAGTTTTCATGTATCCTTTAATAAGATATGTAGTAGAGAGGTTACAAGGACACTAAACTTCAGGAAAGCAAATTTCCAACGGATGAGAGATGATCTTGGTGGAATTAACTGGGACGATATCCTGAGACATAAAAATACACAAAGAAAATGGGAGACGTTTATTAGCATCCTGAATAGGACCTGTGCACAATATATACCGTATGGTGATAAACATGCGAGAAATAGGAAGAAACCACTATGGCTAAATAGAGCTGTAAGGGGCACAATAAGGGACAAAAATAAAGCATTTAGCGAATTAAAGCAAATAGGTAGTGATGAGGCATTAACTAAATACAGAAGATTAAATAAATTCTGCAAAAAGCAAATCAAGACAGCAAAGATTGAGACAGAGAGACTCATTGCCAGAGAAAGTAAAAATAATCCCAAAATATTCTTTAACTACATAAATAGTAAGAAACTAAAAAATGATAGTGTTGGCCCCCTTAAAAATAGTCTGGGTGAAATGGTGGATGAGGATGAGGAAAAAGCCAATATGCTAAATGACTTTTTTTCAACAGTGTTTACACAAGAAAATCCCATGACGGATAACATGATCAGGGATAAAATTTCTCTGTTAAATGTCACCTGCTTAACCCAGCAGGAAGTACGGCGGCATCTAAAAATCACTAAAATTGACACATCCACGGGCCCGGATGGGATACACCCCCGAGTACTGCAGGAATTAAGCACAGTCATAGATAGACCATTATTTTTAATCTTTAAAGATTCCATAATAACAGGGTCTGTACCACAGGACTGGCATATAGCAAATGTGGTGCCAATATTCAAAAAGGGGACAAAAACTGAACTTGGAAATTATAGGCCAGTAAGTTTAACCTCAACTGTGGGTAAAATCCTGGAGGGTTTTCTAAGAGATACTATACTTGAGTATCTGGAGAAGAATAACCTCATGACCCAATATCAACATGGGTTTACAAGGGACCATTCCTGTCAGACTAATCTGATAAGCTTTTATGAAGAGGTAAGTTCCGGACTGGACCAAGGGAATGCAGTGGACGTGGTGTACATGGACTTTTCAAAAGCTTTTGATACTGTGCCACACAAAAGGTTGATACATAAAATGAGAACAATGGGGATAGGGGAAAATATGTGTAGGTGGGTTAAGAGCTGGCTCAGGGATAGGAAACAAAGGGTGGTTATTAATGGAGCACACTCAGACTGGGTCACGGTTAGCAGTGGGGTACCACAGGGGTCAGTTTCTGGCCCGCTTCTTTTTAACATATTTATTAATGACCTTGTAGGGGGCATAGAGAGTAGAATTTCAATATTTGCAGATGACACTAAACTCTGCAGGGTAATCAATACAGAGGAGGACAATTTTATATTACAGGAGGATTTATGTAAACTAGAAGCTTGGGCTGATAAATGGCAAATGAGCTTTAATGGTGATAAATGTAAGGTCATGCACTTGGGTAGAACGAACAAGATGTATAATTATGTGCTTAATTGTAAAACACTGGGCAAAACAGTCACTGAAAAAGACCTGGCTGTATGGGTGGACGACAAACTCACATTTAGCGGCCAGTGTCAGGCAGCTGCTGCAAAGGCAAATAAAATAATGGGATGCATTAAAAGAGGCATAGATGCTCATGAGGAGAACATAATTTTACCTCTATATAAGTCACTAGTGCGACCACACTTAGAATACTGTGTACAGTTCTGGTCTCCGGTGTATAAGAAAGACATAGCTGAACTGGAGCGGGTGCAGAGAAGAGCGACCAAGGTTATTAGGGAACTAGGGGGTCTGCAATACCAAGACAGGTTATTACATTTGGGGTTATTTAGTTTGGAGAATCGAAGGCTTAGGGGTGATCTTATTACAATGTATAAATATATGCGGGGACAATACCAAGAGCTTTCTAATGATCTTTTTACTCTTAGACCTTTGACGGGGACAAGGGGGCATCCTCTACGTCTGGAGGAAAGAAGGTTTAAGCATACTCACAGACGCGGATTCTTTACTGTAAGAGCAGTGAGACTATGGAACTCTCTGCCATATGATGTTGTAATGAGTGATTCCCTACTAAAATTTAAGAAGGGACTGGATGCCTTTCTTGAAAAGTATAATATTACAGGGTATATACACTAGTTTCCTTAATATTGCGTTGATCCAGGGAGCAAGTCTGATTGCCGTATGTGGAGTCAGGAAGGAATTTTTTTCCCCAATGTAAAGCTTACTTGTTGCCACATGGGGTTTTTTTGCCTTCCTCTGGATCAACATGTTAGGGCAAGTTAGGATAGGATATGGGTTGAACTAGATGGACTTAAAGTCTCCCTTCAACCTTAATAACTATGTTACTATCTTACTATGTTACTTCTCACCAATCACACATTAACAGTTCCCATCACCAGTTCACACATAAAGCCGTCAGATTTTTTTTTTTCACCAAAATATTTTCTAAGCCTCCATCACAACACTGTAGACACTTTTGGCCGAGCTCTACTCTACTGTAACCTATGAAATATTTGTTAAAATATGCAATACAATTTAGGTACATTTGTATTTATCTTTCAATTTTTAAAATGACCATTAATATCACATACAATGGACAAATACCACCGCATCATGACCAGACACAATATTACCACCACATAGTGACCTATAATTAATATCACATACAAGGAACAAATACCGCCACACCAGGACCAGACTATATATTACTACCACAGTGACCGAATAATATCACATACAAGGAACAAATACCACTGCACCTTGACCAGACCACATATTAGCACCACAAAGTGACCAAATAATAGCACATACAAGGGACAAATACCACAACACCATGTCCACACCACATATTACCACCATATAGTGACTGAATACTACAATACTGATCAGTAATAAAAAAAAAACAATACTATCGCCATAAGTGCCATTATACGCAGGGGATCTGTACTTACTATCCAGTGTTTGTGTACTGGTAATACAGTGATTAATGACATTATACACAGGAGCTCTGTATATATAACGTACAGGTAATACAGTGATCACTGGTGACATTATACACAGGACCTCTGTATATAGTATACAGTGTATAGTGTCAGTTTATAGGTAACACACTAACTCACCAGTGACGTCTCTAGGTAGTCCTTCATCCTTGCTTTTCATCTTTCATCCAGCACAGATCGCCATCACTTCTTCCAGCTAGGGCTCGTCTCTACAGGAAATAACAGTTATCTAGAGCTCCACTTGCAGAACACATTACTTATTTTTTCCCAACTTCTACACTACACCACATGAAGGAAAAAAGGCAACATAGTATCACTCTACACAGTAACAGGATTGCCCCTAATTTACAACAGTATAATTAAAAAATAAAATAAATACATCACTGCAGTAAAAATATGCTTTAATTAGCCCCTATGGTAATAATATCCCCCATCCTGGCCCCCGTGTATCTCATTCCTGGCTTCAGCCATATGTTCTCCCATCCCACCCTCATGAGTATCCATTGTGCCCCATATGATCTCCCCATCTGTCTCCATCGTATCCATCCTGCCCCATGATCCTGCCCCATCTGTCTCCAATCCTGCCCCATCTGTCTCCAATCCTGCCCCCTGTGTCTCCAATCCTGCCCCGTGTCCATTTTGCCCTGTTTCCAATCATGCCCCTTGTGTCTTTCATCCTGCCCCCCTTTGTCTCCAATCATGCCCCCTGTACCTGCAATCCGGCCCCCCGTGTCTGCAGTCCTGCCCCCTGTGTCTCCAGTCCTGCTCCCCTGTCTCCAATCATGCCCCTTGTGTCTGCCATCCTGCCCCCTGTATCTCCAATCCTGCCCCGTCTCCACCCTGCCCCCAATCCTACCCCCAATGTCTCCATCCTGCCCCCAATGTCTCCATCCTGCCCCATCTCCATCCTGCCCCATCTCCATCCTGCCCCCAATATCTCCAATCCTGCCCCCATCTCCATCCTGACCCCAATGTCTCCAATCCTGCCCCCGTCTCCAATCTGCCCTGGCAGGATGGAGACACATGGTCCATGTGTCTCCATCCTACGGGGAAACATAATACTTAAATAAAAAATAATTTAAAAAAAATTCTTACCTGGCCGCCCTCCTGCTGGAAGATGCAGCTCCTGTGTGAGCTCAGCTACAGGACCTGTGGTGATGTCATCTTCATGTGATCAGGGGGCAAAGCTGATCAATGGTGAAGGCCTGTGATCAGCTCCGCCCCCTGATCACATGACGATGACATCACCACAGGTCCTCCGACGCTTTGGCGCTGCTCTCCTCTCCTCCTGCGCTCCACATGGCTAATTTGAAAACTGAATAATTAGCCATGTGGTGCAGGAGGCTGGAGGGGCCCCCCTCTCCCCCGGGGCCCCGGTTCAATGAACGGTCTGCGCGGGCGGTAGGTCCGCCCCTGATGGGACTGCACATGATGAGGTGGAGGGAAAGGGCAGATGGGGCAGAATGTGGAGTCAGAAGGGGCAGAATGTGGAGTCAGATGAGGCAGAATGGGAGTCAGATGGGGCAGAATGTGGAGAGAGATGGGGCAGAATGTGGAGAGAGATGGGGCAGGATCATGGGGTAGGATGTGGATTTGGGTGGAAAATATTTTGGCGTGGGGAGGGCCATTTGAAAGTTCGCACGGGGCACATAACTTTGTAGTTACGCCA
Organism: Dendrobates tinctorius; assembly: GCF_039654945.1. Taxonomy (NCBI): domain Eukaryota; kingdom Metazoa; phylum Chordata; class Amphibia; order Anura; family Dendrobatidae; genus Dendrobates; species Dendrobates tinctorius. The sequence continues at coordinate 44,428,205 of NW_027361728.1, read as the reverse complement.
CTGCTTAAAACATTCTCTCTTACTTGCTATTCTGGCATTTGGCAATATTAATAATTATGGTAATCCTAATTGACCTAAAGCGGGAAAGGTTTATTCTGTTATCATTTCAGATATTAAGAAAAACATGCATATGTGTCTTTTTATATAGTGTATGTACAAATCTGGTTTGAACTGTATATCAACAGCCTGGGATTTTAGGAAAAGCCATTTAGAGAAGCCAGTCATTTAAGGTAACTTTTTACAATAGGAATAAAGCTAATTCTGGCCATTATATCACCTACCCTGAATTTTCACCAGTTTTTTTCTTTGTGGATTTTCTCTCCAATTTTCAGTTGTCTCTGAGCTGCTGGGAAAATACTAGGTATGATGCCCTCCCTTCATGAACGGCACACACGGACATGGATTCCTGTTCTTCAGTTTAGATGTAGAAGTTCTGCAGCACCTTGAAGGACAGTAGAGCAGTACTGAGCAGTGTAGCAGTAAATCTAACAATGAAGTAAGATAAAACATTGATTAAAAAGCAACAGCACCATCTCTCTGCTACCTCTTCTTAAGGCCCCGTCACACACAGCGATCTCGCTAGAGAGATCGCTGATTTTGTGACGCCACAGCGATCTCGCCGTGTGTGACGGGGATCAGCGACTGGCCCCCCTGCCGGGTATCGCTGATTGTGCTCGATCGGCCTGGGCCATTTTTTGATCACTGGTCTCCTGCTGGCCAGCACGCATCGCTGCGTGTGGCAGCGAGAGAACAGCGATCAGCGACGCTGGACGCTGGTTTCTAATGTAAACGTCGGGTATCCAAGAGCCGTGGCTCCTGGATACCCGATGTTTACATTAGAAACCAGCTTGCTCGCTGGTCCTGATCGCTGGAGGGGCTGTCTAACGATGTCCCAGCGATCCCATCCATGATATTTTGGTCTGGCCCAGAGACTGAATTTTGCGGCTTCACCGAATGCATCAATGTTAATCCGGTGGGACTGAAATTTACATCTGAATGTCATACGAACAGCTTTAATTTTCTTGACTTGACCATTTCCAAGAAAGCTGATGGGGCATTAGTACCTGTACATACAGGAAGCCAACTGCAACAAATAATCTATTAAGATGGACAAACCATCATCCAGAACCATTGAGAAAGGGAATACCCAAGGGGCAGTTCCTTAGGATCCGGAGGAACTGTTCTGAGCTGAGTACCTTTAGGAGGCAATCAAAGGACCTGTTTAATAGATTCAGGATGAGAGGATACCCCCCACGGATGCTGACTAGACCACAGCATGAAGCATTAATAGCGGACAGACTTTCTCTACTTCAGAAGAAAGGGGCCTTGAATGTTGCTAATGAGAACATGGTTAGGCTCATTGGTACCTACGATGGTCAGGCGGATAGGGTCTACCATGTTCCTAAAAAACATTGGGGCATTCTATTGGCTGATCCCAATCTGAGGGGTCTTGTTGCACCAAAACCGAGTATCCCCTATAGGAAGAGGAGATCCGTGGGTGACAGGCTTGTCCACAGTCTTTATCAAAGACCAAGGGGGATGGGTACATGATTGGATAGGAAGCCCCTGGGTTTCTTTAAATGTGGAAATTGCTCCAGATGTAAGAATATGTTGCAATGTAAAACCTTTAATAGTTCACATAGTGGTAGATCCTTCTGCATTAGAGACTTTGGAAACTGTAGATCAACAGGTTTGGTTTATAAAGCTACATGCACTTGTCCCATGGACTATGTGGGTAAGACCACAAGAGAATTGAGGGTGAGGGTGGGGGAGCATTTGGGGCATATTAAGAATAAGAGAGATACCCCGGTCGCGAGACACATGAATACGGTACATCAGAGCTGTGTGAGCGACATCTCCTTCACTATGATTGAATTAATTAAACCTAGAACGAGGGGAGGCGACTTAGATAATATTATCTTGAGACGGGAGCGTGAGTGGATCTTTAGGTTGCAGTCCCTCTCCCCTGATGGGATGAATGAATGCATGTCATATACCTGTTTTATATAAAAATTGTCCTGATTTGGCTAATGTTCCCCAAGAATTTGATTGATGGGGGTTTCTATCTTTATGGCATATTGGAGTATGCTTGTAAGGCATATGCTGCATTGTTTAAGCAATATCTATTTATCACATGACTACCTCTATTAGATATTTATTCTAAGATTTCTTTGTCCCCAATAATGTTGATTTCTTCCAGAAAATGATTTTTATGTGAGACATAGGGTTAAAAATTATGTGCCATGAGGTTAATCTATGCTAAGATCCTTGTATTGTGTTCCGCTATGAATGAGCGGGGGGTCTGGGATTTTTGAGCCGCTTTTCATTCTCTATGGCAACGCTGGAGAGCGGATATGACGTCTTTAGATTGGAAGACCATGCGCTGTGCTCATGAATGAGCGTCCTGTTTCCCCATGGTAACGCCAGAGGCGGGATTATTATTGCTGACACCGGAAGGTCCGGCACCATCTTGGATGCGCTCCATTGTGTAGCGCACGCTGGTTTTTCCTGCCCGCCTCACATCATGGGTGGTGGGAGTGACGTAGTGAGAACAGGCCGGCGCTGAGGGTATGTAGCTGGATCAGGTTATTATTGCCGATACCGGAAGTTCCGGTGCCATTTTGGATGCGCTCCACTGTGGAGTACACGCTGGTCTTTCCCGCCCGCCTTACATCATGGACGGTGGAAGTGACGTGGTGAACACATGCCGGCGCTGAGGGTATGTAGTTGTATCAGTTTGTCAACGATATCTGGACATATTGGGGCTGCTATAGTTGCCTTCTCTTACGTGATTTGACCACCGGATAGTGGGTGGGGCCTATCTGTGGCTGCTAATCATGGTGGTTATTTAAATCCACTCATTTATGACCTCTGGTACCATCAAGCATCATCTTGGTATCAGCTATGGACATCAGAAATATCGATCATTCCTCCTGATGAACCGCTGTAGGCGGAGAAACGCGTCGGGGCTCATCCGCATATGATAAGTGACCACTTTTATTATATTAGATCTAATCTATACCCCTGAAGGGGGAATGATCTTTATTATTTACGGTTTGGCATAATAGTTGGTCATAAGACATCATGATGTGGATGTATCATAGTCTTTAATATGTGTGTAATATTTGTCTGGGGTCCTGCACTAGCTTAGGGCATTTTGAACATTCATCTCTGCACTATCTGGTCATTGTTTTCCCTCCTGTCATATTAGGGACTGGTAGGGGAGTGAGGGACAGTCCTCGTTGAGTGGGGGCGCCAGATTCATACTTTTAGGGTGCCATCCTCCACGGCTAGGAAGGTATCAGAAAGCCTTAATATAGGGCTGTGCAGCATCCCAGAACAGGTCTTTTTTCATTTGTGGCATTTGACAATGATTCACTGAGAAAGTTGTGTTTTTTTAATACATTTTGAATAAACCTGGTTTTAAGGGGATTTCTATGTTCACTCTACTTTCTGATTCCCATGAGATATAAGTTTTTTGTTCAAAGTAGGATGGGATAGTGGAATCAGTTTGTTTCCATACCTGGAATTTAAATCCGCTAAACAAAAACCTATTCAGTTTTTAACTAGTCCCAAGAAAGCCTAAATCCCCCGTGCACCACAAATGAGTGTCAGAATCCCTGAACTGATAAAGCAAATAACATTGTAGTTGTAATCTGTTGTACGCAATGGATTCCAAATGCCAATGTATTTGTTGCTAAAGGAAGTATACATAATTCATGAACGCCAAATGTAATCAAATTTTGAAGATCTTGGCATTAGCCCGATTTCTGAAGGTCATCGGTCTTGAACAGTTGCTTAAGAGTCAGAATTTGTATTAAGATGACCTTACGTTTTTTTAAATCATATATGGGAAATGAAGAAAGAATTTGTGCTTTAGTAAGCGCCCAGTCAAATGAGATTAGCATCTGTCAGATCACTGTGATTGTATGGAGATATGGCAGATCATTAATCTCCGGGACGCATCTCAGGATTATGCCCCTTATCTGAGTAAATACAGGTGCGTCTCACAAAATTAGAATATCATCAAAAAGTTAATTTATTTCAGCTCTTCAATACAGAAAGTGAAACTCATATATTATATAGAGAGTAATTACAGAGTGATCTATTTCACGTGTTTATTTCTTTTAATGTTGATGATTATAATGAAAACCCAAAGTCATTATCTCAGTAAATTAGAATAATTAACAAAAAACACCTGCAAAGGCTTCCTAAGCATTTAAAAAGGTCCCTTAGGCCTGTTTCACACTTCAGTTTTTCGACACCATTCAAAATCCGCCAAATTTTGAAAATGGCGGATCCGATGTTTTTTCCCCATTGAATTACATTAGTGGCGGATTTTGGCGGATGGTCGTCCGTTACGTCCGCTATTTGGCGTATCCGCCAGATTTCTGGCAGATTCTGTCAGAGGTGGACAGACTTTGTAACGTTTTTTGTCTGTGTCAAAATGGCGGATCACGGCGGATGCGCCATCGTCCGCCATTCGATAGAATGGCCGACTATGGGCGGCGGATCCGCCAGCGGAATCCGCTTTTTCGCACTGAGTATGCCCAGAAAAAAAAGATACTTTTCCAGACAGTCCAAAAACTATATAAGGTGGGCTAATTGGGCCCAGACATGCAGTACCAGCATCAAGACGGAAGAGAGAAGATACCAGACACAGCCTGACAGCCAGCAAGCATCTGCCAGCATCCAGAGGCCAGCACCTGCCAACAGCAAGTCAGGACCAAGAGGCCTGCAACCACCGAGCCAGGGCCGAGAGGCCTGCCAGTGCCAGCACCAACAGCCTGCCAGCAAAGACGCCTGCAAGTGTGAGTATAACCTACGTGTGTGGCATTTCTGTGTGTGTGTGTCTGTGTACTACCTGTGTGTGTGTCTGTGTACTACCTGTGTGTGCGCGTGTGTGTACTACCTGCGTGTGTGTGTGTGTGTGTCTGTGTACTACCTGTGTGTGTACTACCTGCTGCTTGAGGTCTAGTGTGAAGTTTCCACAATCAGTAATGGTTTGGAGAGCCATGTCATCTGCTGGTGTAGGTCCACTGTGTATTCAGGAAATTTTAAAGATTTTAAAGCAATTCATGCTTCCCTCTGCCGGCAAGCTTTTTGGAGATGGAAATTTCATTCTCCAGCAAGACTTGGCACCTGTCCACACTGCCAAAAGTACCAATACCTGGTTTACAAAACAACAGTATCACTGTGCTTGATTGGCCAACAAACTTGCCTGAACTTAACCACATAGAGAATCTATGGGGTATTGTCAAGAGGAAGAGGAGAGACACCAGACCTAACAATGCAGATGAGCTGAAGGCTGCTATCAAAGCAACCTGGGCTTCCATAACACCTCAGCAGTGCCACAGGCTGATCACCTCCATGCCACGCCGCACTGATGCAGTAACTGATGCCAAAAGAGCCCCGACCAAGTATAGAGTGCATTTACTGAACATACATTTCAGTAGGCCAACATTTCAGATTTTAAAATCATTTTTCAACCTGGTGTTATAAAGTATTCTAATTTACTGAGATAATGACTTTTGGCTTTTCATTGTCTGTGAGCCATAATCATCAACATTAACAGAAATAAACACTTGAAATAGATCACTCTGTTTGTAATGACTCTATATATGAGTTTCACTTTTTGTATTGAAGAAATGAAATAAATTGACTTTTTGATATTCTAATTTTGTGAGAAGCACGTGTGTGTGTGTGTGTGTGTGTGTGTGTGTGTGTGTGTGTGTGTGTGTGTGTGTGTGTGTGTATATATATACACACATACACACACACACACACACACACACACACACACGTTTAAGGACTTTTTTATGCTGTGAGCTGTAGTTTTTATTGGTACTATGTTACGCTGCGGACGCAGGTGGCGAGAGTGGACCCACTGGGCCGTGACGCCGAGCCCTCCCCGAGCGAGCACACCAAGTGGACCGACCCCTATACAGGGACCGTTAGGGAACAGACTCGGGAACTTCAAGCGCCACGGCAGCCAGGACCAGGGGTCGGCTCAGGAGGGTGAACCGAAGATGAGGAACAGAGGAAGATCCGGAGAGGAACCAGGATGACCAGGGTCCAGAGGCTGAGGAAGAAGGAGAAGGACGGAGGAGAATGGCGGGGACCCAGGAAGAGGCGAACTGAAAAGGGAAGGAGACACAGGGGTTAGCAGGAGGCACAAGGCACAAGGGGTTAACTAGCGCGCAGCTTGCAAGGGGACAGCAGCAGAGAGCGCGGCCTAGACAACAGAGAGGTAACTCAATAGTCAGGCGCCTCCACTAAAGGAGGGCGGCCTGAAATACCTGGTGGTGGCCTCTGATAGGTCGGGAGGCCGGTCCGGGTCAGGTCACGCCAGGCAGGTGGCTGACGGCAGAGGCGTGCGGCTTATCCCTCCGGCGCGTGCGCAGAGGCACAGTGCGCGCGGCCGAGGGAAGTGGAGGAGAGCGTCGGACGCCGGACACTGGAAAGCGAGGGGAGCGGAAGCGCGCGTCCAGGACGCGTCAGAGGAGCGAGTCGGGCCAGAAGCGGAAGCGGTGAGTATGGCAGCGGGAGCGGCGAAACGGGGAGCGGTGCTAACATACTATCTTGGGACATGTTTCATGATTTACATTTTGATCACTTTTTATTCCATTCTTGAGGAGGATGCGCAATGACTACAAAAACGACAAGTAACGCATTAAGATTTTTTTCTTTTCTTTACAGCATTTATGGTATGTCTGTATTAGTTAAAGGCATAATCTTTTTTTTTACGTTGTAAGGCTGGTTTCACATTAGCGTTTTTTTGCACAGCGCATTGGTCATGTGTACGTATGTTTAACATGGTGTGCGCATAGTCTTGCGTTTGCACGCGTTCGTATGCGTTTTCCTGTGCATGCGCTTTTTAAAGGTGTGCACCTAGGCACGCCAGACACAACCTGCTGCATTTTTGGGTCCGCCGAAAGGCGTAAAAAAACCGCATGCGCACGCTTGCGCACGGAATGCGACAAATTAACGCATTACAGTCTATGGGAACGCAGACGTGAGCATGGACATGCGTTCGTCTGCGTTTTCGTGCGCCTGCGTTTTTTGGTGTAAAAATGTGTAGACACTGGTTTTAACCCCTAGAGAACGAATGCGCATAAAAAAATGCAAACGCATGCAAAAACGCATGATGCGTTTTTTTGCATGCGTTTCTATTGCGCACGATGCGCTGCACAAAAAAACGCTAATGTGAAATTAGCCTTAGCCATTTGTTTTTTTTAGTTAGACAACATGAAAATAAGCAAGTTTGCAATTGATTTGCTTTTTTCTATCTGCTGTCATTCTTCCATCTGTAACAAATCTGCTGCATGTAAATCCACCCTTATAATAGCTGCCATTTAGGAGCATGAATCACAGAATAGTGTTATTAGCATATAAATGTTCTTACTATAGAAGTGCCTATACAAATGTGCCAGTCAGAGAATTGCTCATGCAAAAGTGCCAACCAGAGTAACACTCACAGAAACGTACTAGTGGCAGCCAGTGCCCCTTCTGTTGCTGTTATGAGAACTAATAGTATACTAATAGGTAACATTGCATCTTGTGGAGAGTGACATACCGCCTCTGGCATGCCAAGATTAGGAGACTTACCGTATTTGCTGTGCAATGCTCCTCTGGGAAATTTATTATGCAAATTGTCTCTTCAGAGAGGAAGGGGACTGAAACTCTATAGTGCCACCTGTTGGAAGCAGCAATCCAAGTCACTACTGGCCCTTTAGCAAGCCTTGAATGATTCTGATTTGGCTTTTGTCCTAAGTCACATTTTAAGGCTCGTTAAAGGGTCAATAGTGACTTGTAGGATTGCTGCTTCCAACAGGTGGCGCTATAATGTTCTAGTCCCCTTCCTTTCTGAAGAGGCAATTTGCATAAAATAACAATAGACATTTTTCTGGTCGGTCTTTGAGTAGTCAAGAACCGCATGAATCCTCCCCGCAAATTGCATTGTGCCCACTCTGGTAAAACATATTATATAGGATGATAGACATTGACTAATTGAGACTCTCTGCCTTCTACTACACATACTTATTCTGTTACCACAAACGTATTGGGTGAGTCACTGGGTATTGCAATACAAACTGCATACATTACTACACAGACCTCTAGGACCTGATGGAGATGCTGTATCTACTGTCAAAATCTATTTCAGAATAGGTGTATAATCCTTTCTGAAAACTGAATGTAATCTCTGCTCACAAAGCCTTACTGACAGCTCCTCAATGTCCCCCTCCTTCTGCTCAGATCTCACACTGCTAAGTACAAGCTGCAGGAATTAGTCAACCTAAGTGGGTAGAGACTGAATACGTTTTGACTCATTAGCTATTATATTGCATAGCTGGTGGTGTTTCTCCTGAAGTGTCTACTTTGGCGTCTTTTTGGTCATTTTCTTTATTAAAACATTTACATATAAACTAGTGAGTGGCTTACAAGCAGAAGCCTCCTGAAGACTGGTCAAGCCCTGAACATATGTACGGCAAGTCGTTTTAACATTGGACTGCATGTGTTCATTCGTTTTTATGATTATTTAACTCTCGCTCAGGATGGTTATGATGCATACCTGAAAAAAAAGTCATCATGTGCTCGTGCCCATAACATGCTTATTTCAATATCAGAATTACAAAGCCATTGTGGCATCAATTTTCAAAGCAAACACTCCAGTCTCATCAGGTCTGAGTGATCTATTGAACTGTGCAAGCAGTTTGTATTGCGAAATCTGTAGACATATCCACTTTATTTTCTACTCTTCCCAGCGCATGTAGAAAATAGAAGTCTTTGAACTGTAGCGGATGTCATCTACCTGCATTTTCCACAACCACATCATGCTTTTAACAAATACAATAAAGGATAAGGAGGGATAGGATTGTGTTTACCGAGCAGCAGATAATTCTTAGAAATAACATAGTATTATAGAGTATCTGTAAAGCCCATTCAGTGTGCACAATCGGGGCACAGAGAGGACATCCATGCGGTAATGTCACATATGTCTCATGTTTGCATTACGTGCAATGTCCAGATAAAGGAGTCTGCGAATAAGTGAAGCTCTACAGCATTCACTACAAAATGTAAATGTGATAAACCTACACAGAAAGAAATAGCCTCAACATCTCCATAATGATTCTGTTAATACCAGAGTCGCCTCTAATATCATAGAGCCGTATTCACACCGTACAGCCACACGGCACCTCCACACAGGACCATACTACAGATGGGAGAATATCTTCGTAATACGCCATTTAAACCCCCCTCCCATTTTTTTGTGTCTGTACGCGGTCCGTTTTTTAAGGACTGCAAATATGGACACATCTATTGTATTTAATGGTGGGCCGCACAGGTCAGGTTTTTCACACGACCATATGTCTGTGTGAAAAACTCGCAGGCATCTCCGTTTTTTATAAGCAGTACGGGCCGTAAAACATCTAGCACATGTGCAAGCTGAACTCATCCGTGTGTCTTCAGCGTCACATGTATCGGTGCCTGGGAAAAAGCCATACATTTCACACTGTTCCCAGGCACTGGGTGCTGAAGACAGCTTTGATTATTGTTGCCTGGTCTCCCTGAGATCAGCACGACCAGGCGGACAACGATGATAGTTGTATTCAGCACCCGCTGTGCATATCGTGTGTAAAACTAAGTCAACAAAAAATTTGGCATGGGTTCCAGCATAATTTTGATAACCAGCAATGGGAAAGCCCACAGCTGGGGGCTGTTACTAATTTAGGAAAAGGGACAATATATCAAAAGGTTCCCATGCTATTAATACCAGAGAGACCCCTGAAAAATTGAAGCGGAGACCCCCTATAAATTCTAATCAGCAAAGGCTAAACAGACAGCTGTGGGTTGATATTAAAAGCCTGCTAAGAGGCTGAGGATAATGCCCCCCTCCCAGCCTACAAACATCAGCCCTTAGCCACCCCAAAAATGGTGCATCAACAAGATGTGCCAATCTGGTGCTTAGCCTCGTTCTTCCCACTTGGCCTGGTACGGTGGCAGGTGGGAAAACAGGGTTGAGATTGATGTCAGCTTTATATTGCCAGCTGACATCAAGCCCAGGAGTTAGTAATGGAGAGAAGTCTATAATACACCCCCACTACCAACTCCATACTTATATTGTAAAAAAAAGACACAGCAAGATTAAAGTCCTTTAATTGAAATAAACACTCTCCACTCACATTTTCACATTTATTACTGTAAAAATTAAAATAAAAAAAACATATTAATCACCTGTCCGAAGATAATCCATTTGTCCCACACCATAATCCATCTCTGTTTCACCTGGATGTGTTGCTGAATGGTGGTGTAAAGGCTGTACCGGGACCGTGTGATACTCCACTCCCTTCCTTAATGTAAATACTCCCTTATTGTAAAGCCTTCCTTTGTGTATAGCTGTATATATGTATATATGTGTTCTGCTATGTATAATATTCCTAACATAGGGAAAGTGCAGTGCCTCAGTTTAGCCACATGTTAGTTTGGAGCAGTTGTCCTGTATATAGTTAAGGAGGAGTTTACTGGAGGATAAGTCAGGAACAGTTTCCTGGATATGGGAAGAAGGGGCTAGGGAGCCCGTACATCTCGGGCGGGCTTAGAGCTCGAGCTACCCAGTAGCTCCATAACGTTGAAAGCTAAGGACCCAGCCATCCAGGGCCCAATGAAGAGAAGTGTAGCTGAAGCAACAGAGTGACAGCAGTGTGGAGCAGAAGTGAGAGAAGAGGTCCTGAACAGTACAAGGACGCAGGTCGCTCATCATGTGGCAGATCATCCCATTGGCTGATGCCCTCAGATCCAGGGCGAACGCATGAGGGAACACCCAAGTGCGGTGAGTCTGGACAGGGAGGACGCTCTGTTACCTCAAAAGGCGGTACGACCCGGACACGTACTGAGGGACGTAGAAAGAAGCGCAGGGAAAGTAGAGAATGTGGACTGTATCGAACTATATGCTGACGCTGTATCTGAAAAGGATGTGCTGCGAAAAAAGGAAATACTCTCAGCCACGATTACGGCCCTGGCCCTCCCTCACAGTGGCATGATGTAACTGTTCAGCCTGGCATCCAGGAGATAGTGAGCTGAGCGTAAGAGTGCAGATTCAGTGATGAGCAGAAAAATCATAGAGGCTACCGCCGGTCAATGCCAGCTGTTCTCATGCTCAGTTCAATGTGAGACGGCAGATGAACAGTGGTAACCTTCATTATGTCACCACCCGCACCATGAGAAACTTTTCATGGTGATAGCAGTGATTTCATTGAGGTCACAGTAGTTCACCGGTCCACTCAACATGAGCTGCCTGTGGGAATCGCAGCTTCAGTGGCCTGCGGTAATCTCAATGATGTCACCACAGGTCACTGAACCTACGCTCTGAAGCTCAGCTCAGGGTCTCCTGGCTGTCAGGCTGAACAGTTGCATCATGCCACCATTCAGCAATACATCCAGATGAAGCAGAGATTTATTACTGTGTGGGACAAATGGATCATTGTCAGACAGGTGATGAATGTTTTTTTTTATCATTTTCATTTTTAGGCTATGTGCCCACGTAGCGCTTTCCATGCAGAATATTCCTGAGCGGAAACGCACACACACCTCCCGGGAAAACGCATGCGTTTTATGAAGCGCTTTTGTAAGCATTTTTGACGCTTTTGTTAAGCGTTTTAGCATGCGTTTTCCTATGCGTTTTTGCAATACAATTGAATGTATGCGGAAACGCGTGCATTTCCGCAAAATTAATGAACATGCTGCGTTTTTTTCCGCTAAGCGTTTCCGCAGCGGAAAAAAACGCACCATTAGCACATATGCGGATTCCATTATGATTACATTGGATGCTTTCCTTAAGCGCTTCCGCAGCAGAAACGCTTGTGTAAAAACGCTGCGGAAATGCTTAAAAAACGCAAAATGGGCACACAGCCTCACAGTAATAAATGTGAAAATGTCGGTGGGGTGTGTTTATTTCAATTACAGGACTTTATTCTTGCTGTGTCTTTTTTTACAAAATGACTATGGGGTTAGTAATAGGGGCATCTTATAGATGCCTCTCTACTACAGTACTAACCCCTGGGCTTGATTTCTCTGGGGCCACAAAATCGGCCCGCAAAAATTCCATGGTGCGCCATGTTCCGTAGAGCCGTGAGGGCCGTATTTGTGGCCGTGATATAAGATCGAACTTGCTCAATCTTTTTCACGGCATACGAACACGGCCTCATTGAAAATCAATTGGGCCGCAAAAACAAACAAAAGTTTGTTTTTGCGGTGCACCGTGACTTCCGGTTTTGCAGAACGTTGTTTTTTTTTCCAATACTATTACCATAGTATTGGAAAAATAAAAAACGGCGATCCGCAAGCTTTTTTGCGGTCTGTTATTGTGGCAGACGGTAAAAATTGCGGCGATACAGCCCGCAAAAAAAGCGGTAAGTGTAAAAGTAGCCTTAGTCACATTTTTATGTCGAGATTTGCAACAATTTTCAAAATTATGGCCAAACCAACATTTTTTTTAATGCGGTCTTGTTTTGGATATTGATGGCTAAAAACGATTTTGCTACAGGATGGAACCGATCTTCAGTAGCAGAAATTTCTGCAATGAGATCTGCAGAGTGGGAACTCAACTCTACAATCTACTCCACTTAGCAGGCACTATATTCTATTCACATGATCAAATTAAACATGGGCATATTGTAAGAACGCAGCATGCACCATCTTCATTTGATCTGTCCAAGGAAGATGCCCTTTATGCAACCCCTGGCAAAAAATTATGGAATCACCGGCCTTGGAGGATTTTCATTCAGTTGTTTAATTTTGTAGTAAAAAAGCAGATCACAGACATGGCACAAAGCTAAAGTCAATTCAAAAGGCAACTTTCTGGCTTTAAGAAACACTAAAAGAAATCAAGAACAAAAAATGTGGTAGTAAGTAATGGTTACTTTTTTAAACCAAGCATAGGGAAAAAATTATGGAATCACTCAATTCTGAGGAAAAAATTATGGAATCACCCTGTAAATTTTCATTCCCAAAACTAACACCTGCATCAAATTAGATCTGCTCATTAGTCTGCATCTAAAAAGGAGTGATCACACCTTGGAGAGCTTTTGCACCAAGTGGACTGAAATGAATCATGGCTCCAACACGAGAGATGTCAAATGAAACAAAGGAGAGGATTATCAAATTCTTAAAAGAGGGTAAATGATCACACAATGTTGCAAAAGATGTTGGTTGTTCACAGTCAGCTGTGTCTAAAATCTGGAACAAATACAAACAACATAGGAATGTTGTTAAAGGCAAACATACTGGTAGACCAAGGAAGACATCGAAGCGTCAAGACCGGAAACTTAAAGCAATATGTCTCCAAAACAGGAAATGCACAACAAACCAAATGAGAAACGAATGGTAGGAAACTGGAGTCAACGTCTGTGACCGAACTGTAAGAAACCGCCTAAAGGAAATGGGATTTACATACAGAAAAGTTAAACAAAAGCAATCATTAACACCTAAACAGAAAAAAACAAGGTTACAATGGGCTAAGGAAAAGCAATCGTGGACGACTGAATGAAAGTCATATTCAGTGATGAATCGCGAATCTGCATTGGGCAAGGTGATGATGCTGGAACTTTTGTTTGGTGCCGTTCCAATGAGATTTATAAAGATGACTGCCTGAAGAGAACATTCAAATTTCTACAGTCATTGATGATATGGGGCTGCATGTCAGGTAAAGGCACTGGGGAGATGGCTGTCATTACATCTTCAATAAATGCACAAGTTTATGTAGATATTTTGGACACTTTTATTATCCCATCAATTGAAAGGATGTTTGGGGATGATGAAATCATTTTTCAAGATGATAATGCATCCAGCCATAGAGCAAAAACTGTGAAAACATTCCTTGAAAAAAGACACATAAGGTCAATGTCATGGCCTGCAAATAGTCCGGATCTCAATCCAATTGAAAATCTTTGGTGGAAGTTGAAGAAAATGGTCCATGACAAGGCTCCAACCCGCAAAGCTGATCTGGCAACAGCAATCAGAGAAAGTTGGAGTCAGATTGATGAAGAGTACTGTTTGACACTCATTAAGTCCATGCCTCAGAGACTGCAAGCTGTTATGAAAGCCAGAGGTGGTGCAACAAAATACTAGTGATGTGTCAGAGTGTTTTTTTGCTTTTCATGATTCCATATTTTTTTTCCTCAGAATTGAGTGATTCCATAATTTTTCCCCCTATGCTTGGTTTAAAAAAGTAACCATTACTGACTACCACATTTTTGATTCTTGATTTATTTTAGTGTTTCTTAAAGCCAGAAAGTTGCCATTTGAAATTATTTTAGTTTTGTGCCATGTCTGTGATCTGCTTTTTTTCTACAAAATTAAACAACTGAATGAACATCCTCCAAGGCCGATGATTCCATAATTTTTGTCAGGCATTGTAGTATATGGAGATAAGATACACTCGCTCCTTCAGTCTAGAATGGGGAACAGTATCTGGCCACAATGCCTTGGATTAGAGGATTCAAGAACTTTATATTCCACCATCTAGATTACGAATCATCAGCAGGATGAGCTTTTGGTGAAGTTCTGATGTTGAAGATTTTCTGCACTTTTTTTGCACCTGTTGTTAACTAAATTAGGTTTCTCGTGGTTTTTCATATTTTTGAATGCAGTGTTTTTGTTGCTTTTTTTACACAGCAGTTTTTTGTCTCTTTTTTAAAAGTCATACTTTAAATAAAGCTGCTTTGTCTTTGTTATTTCCTGGTATTTAGCTTTTCCAAATCTTTATTGATATAGTCATGTGTTTTTGCAGCGGAAACCCTCTAAAATGAATGTGTGTTTTTCACCTGTGGATTTTCCTCAACAAATGTAAATCTATAGGAAAAATCTGGACATAAAACTCAGCGTACCCTCAGGAGAAACTTACATATTGTGGATTTGAAACACGCACCGCAGGTCAGATTACGCTGGGCAGCAGATTTCGATAAATCCCATCTACTCTGCTGCAACTATAAGATGCTGAGAAAATATGTCAAAACCTCACCAAAACCTCATTGTGGGCACACAGCCTTAGGGTCTATACTATTTTAATCTATCAACTAACAAATATTATCAATTATAAATAAGGATATAAAATATTTACAGCACAATGAAAGGCCAGATTCACACATCCTTTTTTCAATTCCAAGAACGGACCATGATGCATGGACCACCCACGGGTCTACTGAACAGAACTCGACCGCCTCATACAGTTGAAACTAGAATTTTACATGCACTATATCAAAAAATACACATCTGTTTGTTTTTCTCAGCATCCAACATGTAATCAGAATAAACCTTTCCCCTTTTTAGGTCAATTAGGATTACCATAATCTATATATATAACTGAATGTATGTGTGTATGTGTGTATCACCATCCAATAACGAAGCATCTTTCATTTCACCAGAGCTGTTTAAAAGAAGCTGAGCTGTGATTGGTTGCTTTGAGCAACAGTTTTCCCACCCACAACAACACCTCTGCAGACACTGACCGGGTGGGAGAAATCTAGCATCCCCGGGAACATAAGCTCCAAACCATTGTCTGCCCCCCAGAAAGGAGCAGAGAGCATATGACAGAAATGAATCCCCCCTCCCTGCCCATATACCCATCACATATCCTCCATCCCATAGGCACATCTTCCCTCTTAAAGGGATCTCGGGTATGGAAGTTAGGGCAAATCTCTCAGCGCTCTGATTCTCACCCCAGGCTTCTATTAAAGGGATCATTGGAATGAAAGTCAGGGCAAATCCAGCCAACGCTTTGGTTTTGACCTCAGGCCTCTCTTAAAGGGATCCCCGGTATGGAAGTTAGGACCGTTCCACTCAGCTCTCTGGTTCTGACCCCAGGCCTCTCTTAAAGGGATCATTGCTATGGAAGTTAGGGCAATTCCACTAAGCGCTCTGGTTCTGACCCCAAGCTGACGGGATGATGTGTGATATTAGTGGTAGTAGTCCGGCGGCTGTGACGGGATGATGTGGGATATTAGTGGTAGTAATTCGGTGGCTCTGGCTGACAGGATGATGTGGGATATTAGGGGTAGTAGTCCAGTGGCTCTGGCAGACTGGATGATGTGGGATATTAGGGGTAGTAGTCCGGTGGCTCTGGCTGACAGGATGATGTGGGATATTAGGGGTAATAGTCCGGTGGCTCTGGCTGACAGGATGATGTGGGATATTAGGGGTAGTAGACCAGTAACTCTGGCTGGCGGGATGATGTGGGATATTATAGTGAATGTGGCTATGTGGAGTGGGCGGGGCTCTACACTCAGCTTTATATATATATATATATATATATATATATATATAGATAGATAGATACTGTCTCCTGAGCTGTGTATCTAATCCTATCTTGTGTGTTACTGTTTGCTGAACCGTGTATCTAATCCTATCCTGTTGTGATACTGTCTGCTGAGCCATGTATCTAATCCTATCCTGTGTGATACTGTGTGCTGAGTCGTGTATCTAATCCTATCCTGTTATCACACAGTCTGCTGAGCCATGTATCTAATCCCATCCTGTGTGATACTGACTGCTGAGCCGTGTATCTAATCCTATCCCGTTGTGATACTGTCTGCTGAGCCATGTATCTAATCCTATCCTGTGTGATACTGACTGCTGAGCCGTGTATCTAATCCTATCCTGTGTGATACTGTGTGCTGAGCCGTGTATCTAATCCTATCCTGTGTGATAGTCTGCTGAGCCATGTATCTAATCCCATCCTGTGTGATACTGACTGCTGAGCCGTGTATCTAATCCTATCCTGTGTGTTACTGTCTGATGAGCGTGTATCTAATCCTATCCCGTTGTGATACTGTCTGCTGAGCCATGAATCTAATCCTATCCTGTGTGATACTGTGTGCTGAGCCATGTATCTAATCCTATCCTGTGTGATACTGTGTGCAGAGCCATGTGTCTAATCCTATCCTGTGTGTTACTGTCTGATGAGCGTGTTTCTAATCCTATCCCATTGTGATACTGTCTGCTGAGCCATGAATATAATCCTATCCTGTGTGATACTGTGTGCTGAGCCGTGTATCTAATCCTATCCTGTGTGATACTGTGTGCTGAGCCATGTATCTAATCCTATCCTGTGTGATACTGTGTGCTGAGCCGTGTATCTAATCCTATCCTGTGTGATACTGTCTGCTGAGCCGTGTATCTAATCCTATCCTGTGTGATACTGGGCTCCCCCTGCAGACTGTGTCAGAGGGTGGTCTGTGTTGGCACCGTAATAAATTGTGTTCTTTCCAGCTTTACAGAAGGACAATAACACCATAGAAATGATAAGAATAATAGGCCTCAGTTACCACAACTGTCTACACGGAAAACTGTTGCTCATAGCAACCAATCACAGCTCAGCTTCTTTTGAACAGCTCTGATGAAATGAAAGATGCTTAGTGATTGGTTGCTATGTGGAGTGGGCGTGGCTGATATACACACACATATACATACACTCATTTTTTATATAATATATATATATTATAGTAATCCTAATTGACCTAAAATGGTAAAGGTTTATTCTGATTTCATGTCAGATATTGATAAGACACACAAATATATCTTTTTATATAGTTTATGTAAACTTCTAGTTTCAACTGTATATGCCTATGAGAACTGTGGGTGAGTGTGTGTATCATGGCCTGTTACTGTATTCTTTAAAGCCACAATTTGGGGAAAAAAACGCCACTAGAAAAACGCAATGTGTCATTCATTTCATAACTTCCTAGTGATTAAAAGTATTTAGCTGCAGAATTTTTGTCAAAATTAAAAACTCAAAAAAGCAATACAAAAATATTATGGTCACCTACACATGGTTCATACCATGCAGCCATGGCCCCTACAGGGACAAGTGAGGGCACAAGTTTGCAAGTTAATGCCTTAGTGTAACCGGAAACTCATTCACTCATTGGTTCAGTATTGGATTGGGATGGCAAGAGCCCACCGGTAACATTGATTCTGCAGCCCACTGTCCAGCTACATCCAAATATTTCACTGTCCTCATTCCCAAATTTACCTTTGATTCTACAGTTAGGTCCAGAAATATTTGGCCAGTGACCGAGTCTTTGTGATTTCATCTCTGGATGCCACTATATTTTATTTAGAATGAAACATCTGAGATGCCATTGAAGTGCAGACTTTCAGGTTTAATTAAAGAATTGAAGAAAAATATCCTGTGAAATGTTTAGGAACATTTTTCTACAAAGCCTCAACATTTCAAGGGCTCAAAAGTAATTGGACAAATTACCTTCACCATAAATAAAATGTTCATTTTAAATTACGGTACTTTGTAGAAAATCTTTTGCAGACAATGGCTGCCTGAAGTCTGCAAGCCATGAACATCATCAATCGCTTGGTTTCCTCCTTTGTGATACTTTTCCAGCCTTTACTGCAGGTGACTTCAGTTGTTCCTTGTTTGTGGGTCTTTCTGCCTTAAATTTTGTCTTTAGCATGAGAAATGCATGCTCGATGGGGTTGAGAGCCGTCCAATCAAAATTGCTGCATTTGGTTGAATTTGAGCAGAAAGTATAGCCCTGTACACGCCAGAATTAATCCGTCTACTTCTGTCTTTAGTCACATCAAAAAATAACACTAGTGACCCAGTTCTATTGGAAGCCATGCATGCCCAAAGCATCACACTGCCTCCACCATGTTTCACTGAGGATGTGGTGTGCTTTGGATCATGAGTCGTTTCAAAACTTATTCATATAGTCTACTTCCCATCATTCTGGTATAGGTTGATCTTGATTTCATGATTTCATCTGTCCCAAAAATTATTTTCCAGACCTTGGCTTTTGGGCAAAGTCTAACCTGGCCTTTCTATTTTTTTATAATGATTAATGGTTTGCAACTTGTGCTTAACCCTCTGTTTTGCTCCCATGAAGTCTTCTCTTTATGGCATACTAAGATACTGAAACACCTACTTCCTGGAAAGTGGTACTCACTTGTGTGGATGTTGTGAAGGGGTTTTTCTTCACCATGGAAAGAATACTGCTAACATTCACTCTGGTTGTCTTCCATAGGCATCCAGGCCTTTGCTTTTTTTTTTTCTTTGTTTTTTACAGAATCTACCAAACCCTTTGTTTGGCCACTTCTAACATTTCTCCTCTCAGATGAATTCTTATTTTTTTCAGCATAGAGATGGTCTGTTTCTCAACCAATGAGAGCTCCTTTGATCACATGTTATTGGATGGTAGTTACTGACTTTAAACGTACTGAGTAGCATTTAACGAGCAGGCATAGGGAAGAAAGCCCTTCTGCCCTTGGATCAGCGTCTATGCGACATCATCAAGGGGACCCGATCTTTGTCATGACGACATCCGTGTCACCAGGTTATGGCAAGTCCCATAGACCATGCGCAGAGCACGGTCTCAGGGACCTGTGTCAGTGCAGCACTAACAGTTATAATCCATTGCAATGGATTATAACAGTAATCAGGCTGCTGAAAGTGAAAAAAAATAACGGGGAAAAAACATGCTTTTTCATCATATCGCTAAATAAAAAGTGGAATGAAATGCAATCAAAAAGACAAATGTAAATATAAACTGTATCTCTGAAAATGTCATCTAGTCCGGCAAAAAACAAGCTGCTGGACTATTGTGCAGCCATATATAGGGTATTTCTACATTCAGCAGAACTTGTGGGACAAATTTTCGTGCATATTTTTTACACATTTCTTTTTGTGAAAATGTAAAATCTGGGGCTGAAACAATTGTTTTTGTGGTAAAAATGTATTTTTTCTTTCTTCACAGCCCAATGGTATAAAATTGTTCAACAAATTTGGGGGTCCATTGTCTCCTGCTATCCTTCTGAAAATGAAAAAAAAACTGGGGCTTAAACAACAGCTTTGTGGGTAACATTTTTTTTTTCATTTTCAAAGTAACATTGTAAAATTCTGTGATGCACCTGGGGGTTCAAGGTGCTCACCACACGTCTAGATAAATTCCTTGAGAGGTCTAGTTTCCAAAATGGGGTCACCTCTGGGGGTTTCCACTGTTCAGGCACATCAGGGGCTCTTCAAACACGACATGACAACTGAAAACAATTCCATCAAAGTCTTCATCGAAAAATGTCACTCCTTGCTTTCTGAGCTGTGCCATGCACCCAAACAGTAGTTTTTCCAAACATATGGGGTATCGGCGTACTCAGGAAAAATTGCACAACAAATTGGCACATTGGGGCTCTCCAAATGTGACATGACATCCGCTACTTTTTCCAGCAAAAATTTTGAATTCAAAAAATTAAATGACTCTCCTTCCCTTCCAAGCCCTGCTGTGCACTCAAACAGTAGTTTTCCTCCACATATTGGGAGGAGTCAAAAGTTCCACAACCTCCACTAGAGCCGACTGGACTACAGGTCACAGCAGCCGGTGAGATGGAATCAGACAAATAGAGAGACAGACATACACATCTATATTATTGAGAATTGATAACATGCCAAAAATGGAGACGCATGACCTTGCACAATTCTCTGCTCCATACAGAATCTCCCCCAAGTGGCCATTTATGACAGGTTTTAGAAGTGTGAAGTATTATTCCTGGCACAGTTCTGATTAGGACTATTTGGCCAGGAATATGTGTAATATATTTATTACACCAAATCAGTCACCAGAGGAGTTTATACATTTGCAGTAGGTTTTACAGTTCCTGTATATTTAATATGCAAATAGAAATTTTGTACTGTAAGGCTGTGTTCACACACAGCGTTTTTTAGCGGTTTTTCCAATAAAACCGCTAAAAATAAGCTTCCCATTCATTTCTATGCATTTTGCACTTTTTGTCCATACTGATGTGTCTTTTACCGCAAAAAAAACGCATCGCGGTAAAAAACGCAGCATGCTCATTAATTTCACATTTCTGGCTATTTCTATGCATTTTGAAAACGCGAGGGAAAAAAACGCATAAAAACCGTGCGTTTTCTGCGCAAAAACTGCACGGAAAACGCGCAGAAAAAACGCGCGGTTTCTGGGAAGGGAGTCAGGTTTTTCAGCAGAAATTTTCTGCTACATGTGCACTTAGCCTTATACAGTCAGTCAGAGACCAGAGTACGTTTTCTGGAGAGGTGCACGCCACTCTTTTGATGCTCCAGATTGATAAAGACAAAGTTTGCAGCTTCAGTGTTTTTAGATATTTTCGGAACATATTTCTATAGTTACTAAAGTACAACAATAAGCATTTCATAACTGTATGAACTTTTACTGACAAGTGTATGCAAAAGACTTAATATTTACAGTGACTGTCTTATAAAATAAGGGCCATCATTCTTCCAGATGTCCTAAACAGTCTAAACAGGGCTTCACTAGAGTAAATAACGTCACCCCAGCTCCCTGCATACTTGTATTCTCGGAGGAGGCCCACTTTAGACTGTTTAGGACATCTGCAAGAATGTCTGTCCAGAGAAAAGGTGAACATCCCCATGAGTCCTGTCATGCCAACAGTAAAGGCATCCTGAGACCATGCATGTGCGGGGGTTGCTTTTCATCCATGGAGTGGGCTCACTCACAGTTTAGTCTAAGATCGCTGCCATGAATAAAATTGGAATCTAAACATCCTCCAAGAGCAACTTCTTCACAACCCAGGGGCAATTTGTTAATGAACAATGCTTTTCCAGCCTGACAGAGACCATGTCACAACTAGTGTTGAGCATTCCGATACCGCAAGTATCGGGTATCGGCCGATATTCGCTGTATCGGAATTCCGATACTTAGTTCCGATACTTTTTTCATATCGAATACCGGAATCGGAAGTTCCCATAATGCTAGGAGCCCGCTCGATTTGATTCAGCCAATGGGGATCCTCAGAAGTGTGGGCACATCCTGTTAGGCATGTAGGCATGTTAACTACTGGCATGGCTGTGATTGGCTGCTGAAATGATGTCATGATGCACTATAAAAACCGCAGCAGCCGCCATTTCTGGTCACTCTGCTGTGAATTCAGTTAGGGACAGGCTGCTGTTGAAGACTGTGAGGGACAGTTAGAAATAGCGATCATCAAACATAACTATTGCTCTACCCAGGCTACATAATCCACCACTGTAGCATTTTTGTAGCCCAGCAGCGCTGTTTTAATAGCTGTCTGCAAGGGCTGTGTGAGTGCAGACCCACGCTGTGTAGTGTGTCCTGCAGGCACGTCTGCTTGTAGGCCGCCCAGCGTGTGTCTCTGCCTCATACACATTTTTCTTTTATTGCTGCTTTTTTTTTCTCCTGTATAGTGTGCTTCCATACGTATCCATATACGTTGGTTGCAAACACTAAAGGAGTGGACAGCGGAGCCTTTCAGCAGCCTTTCAGTGCTATAGCCCATTTCTCTGCACTGTTTTTGGCTGTCTGATAGGTCTCTCTGTGTGTGAGTGCAGCTCACGTTGCAGTGTGTTCTACAGCCACCGCTCGTTTTAGTCCGCTCAGCGTGCGTCACTGCCTCATACATAGTCCTTTTTTGCAGCAAATTTAGCCAGATTTTTGCTCCTATATTAGTGTGCTTCCATCCGCATCCATTGTCATTGGTTGGTTGCAAACACTATATAGGATTAGATAGAGGAGCCTTTTTGCTGGCTTGTGCCCTTCAGGGCCAGCCAGACTAGTATCACCCTATTTTTTGGAGCCTCATCAATTGCATTGTAGGTTAGCTTCCTGCATTGTAATCGCTCCAAAAAGTTTGTGATACTATATCTTTCAAACTTTGGTCACATCCTTTTCTTTTCCCCCCCCCAAAAAAAAAGGAAATAAAGTTCACCAAACACTCCACTAGACAGTTGTGTAGGCCACATTAGATCATATTAAAGTGTAGTACACACACTCTTAGCCAAATTAGTGTTTCTTATACTGGTTAGCAGGTGTTCAGGAATAAGAACACTAAGCCACCCCTCTTTTACTTTTCTTCCTATCTTTATCAGTCTACCAAGATGAAGAAGGCAGGGAGTAAGGCACGTGGTCGTGGCCGTGGAGTTTCAGCAGGGAGAGAACGGGGGGATTGAGCAGGGAGAGGACGTGGGGATTCGGTGTCTGCTGCGGCCACCAGTGACCCGGCATCCCCCACTTTTACCAGGCAACAGTCCTTCATGCGCAGCTTTGTAGGACCTCGCCATACCCCACTGCTGCGTGACGAACAAATTGAAGCCGTTGTCGGATGGATGGCAGCTAACGCATCCACTTCAATGACTTCCGCATCCTCCCAGGGCCAGAGCACTGAAGAGCAACCATCTGTCTCTTCACCACCTGCCAAATTGCCCAGGCAGTCTGAGAGCCCTGGACAGGAGCCATCTCAATCTTTACTTCTGTTATCAGAATCTGTTGGCTTGGAAAGAGGTGGCCAGCCAAGCAGCATTCTAGAGCGTGAAGAAGAGGGAGTATGCAGTGATGCGCAACTGCTTTGTCCCTCTGAATCTGAAGAGGCAGGTGGGCCAGTGCCTATTGTCAGCACACCTCAGTGCTCATCTGATGATGATGAGACTCAGTTGCCAATTTCTGGTGCGTACGGTGCTGGCGAGACAACCCAGGACCAGCCGGTGCTTGAAGAGGGGAGTGGAGATGATGAGGTCCTTGACCCATCGTGGCGTCAGCCACAGGAAGGTGCTGGGAGCAGCTCTGAGGAAGAGATTCCCCGAACGGCCAAAAGAGGAGGGAGAGGGCGGGGGCAGACTTGGTTACCTGTAGCCTCCACTTTGGCACCCGTGAGGAGCAATCCTCTTCCAAAACAGAAAATGGGCGCTCCCAGGACTTGCAGTGCGTGGTCTTTTTTTGACACAGTTGCAGATGACATTTGCTTTGTCAAATGCAAGCTGTGTCATCAGAAAGTTAAATGAGGGAAAAATGTGAGCAACCTCAATACCACAAATATGTGGAAACATGTGCGTACCAAGCACGAGGTGGAGTTACACAGACACACTGAAGATGTAGGCCAACCTTCAGCTGCACCTTCCACCTCTTCAGCTCGTGTTGGGGCCTCTTCCTCCAGCTCACACACAGCTGGTTCGGCTTCCTCACTGGAACGCCATGGAAGAACCTATGCCACTGTTGTCCAGAGACCCAGTGAAATTCCACCCACTGAACCACGTTCTCAGTCATCAGCACACTCCCAGGCCACTCACCAGCAATCGGTAGCACAGGCATGGGAGAAAAAGCAGCCATACTCGGCAAACCATCCCCGAGCACTGGCTCTGAATGCCGGCATTGCCAAACTACTGGCCCTTGAGATGCTGTCATTCAGGCTGGTGGAGACTGACACCTTCCGGAACTTGATGTCATTGGCAGTTCCACAATACAATGTGCCCAGCCGCTTTTATTTCAGCAGGCAAGCCATCCCTGCCCTGCAAAAGCATGTGGAGGTAAAAATTAAAAATGCGCTACTAAACGCCATCAGTAGCAAGGTCCACCTGACGACCGATGCGTGGACCAGTAGCCATGGACAGGGACGATACCTTTCCCTCACTGCCCATTGGGTCAATGTTGTGGAGCCGGGTACAGATCTGGAGAGTGGCTCTGTATACAGATCTGGAGAGTGGCTCTGTACGTATTCTGCCAACTCCAAGGATTGCAGGAATGCAGTCTGTACATATTGAGTCCTCCTCCTACTCTAGTTCCTCGGAATCAGCACTGCATGAGCCTGTTAGGCGAGATATGAGCACAGGTGTGGCCAAACGTCAACAGGCCATCCTTAAATTAATTTCTTTGGGGAATCGGAGCCACACAGCACAGGAACTCTGGAATGCCATCAAACAGGAGAGCGATGTGTGGTTTGTGCCAGCGAATCTCCAGCCAGGTTTGGTAGTGAGTGACAATGGCCGAAATCTAGTGGCAGCTATGGGCCTAGGCAACCTCACTCACATACCATGTCTGGCACACGTGCTCAATTAGGTCGTGCAGAGCTTTCTGAGGGACTATTCGGATCTTGATGCACTGCTGCACAAGGTTCGCCTAGAGTGTGCTCACTTGCGGCGTTCCAGCATGGCAAGATCGCGCATTGCATCTCTGCAACGCCGATTCCGCCTGCCAGAAGATCGCATCATATGTGACCTCCCCACCAGGTGGAATTCAACGTTACATATGTTGGAGCGGTTGTGTGAGCAGCAGGCAGCAGTAATGGAGTACCAGCTGCATCAGGCGCAAACAAGTCGCACTGTGCGCCGGACACACTTCACCACCACTGAGTGGGCCACTATGAGGGACATCTGCCAAGTTTTGCGTGCCTTCGATGACTCCACGCGGATGGCCAGCGCAGATGATGCACTAGTCAGCATGACTGTCCCCCTTATCTGTCTGCTTCAAAAAACCTTACAAGCACTAAGTGAGGAGGTTTTTGAAGAGGTCGAGGATGAGGAGTCAGAAATGCCATTTGCTTCTGGCAAGTCTGCACAACGTGCCTCCACACAAAGGCCCAGGCAGGGGACACTTAGTGAGGAGGATGACGAGGAGTCAATGGAGGAGGAGGAACACATCTCTCCAGAGGAGGGAGGTACACAAGGCTCTATTATTCAGTGTGTACAGCGAGGGTGGGGTGATGCTGAGCAGGCTGAGATGCTGCCTCAAGCTGGGGACAGCGTTTCCAGTCCAGTTGGCAGTCTGCAGCACATGGTTGATTTCATGCTGCAGTGCTTGTTAAATGACCGCCGCATCGCCAACATTCTCCACACGGCTGATTATTGGGTGTACACCCTCCTAGATCCTCGCTACCGGGACAACTTACAAAGCCTCATACCACAGTTGAACCAGGAGCGAAAAATGCGGGAGTACCAAGAAACACTTGTGCAGGCCATCATGTTCTCCATTCCCCCCGCAAGTGTTGCTGGTAGTGCTTTTCAAAGCAGCCATATGGGTAGAGGCAGTGGAGGAAGCTCTGCACAAAGAGGTAGCAGAGGCAGTGCCGCAGGACAAGGCAAGGCCAGTATGGCCCAAATGTGGAAAAGTTTTGTGGGACCGCCACAAACGGCTACACCATCACAGACGGCTCCAGTCAGCAGGAGGCAACGTTTCCGTCAGATGGTGACAGACTACTTGTCTTGCCCTGTTAGTGTACTCCCAGACGGCTCTTCCCCGTTCAAGTATTGGGTCTCTAAGCTGGATACATGGCCAGAGCTTAGCCAGTATGCATTGGAGGTGCTGGCTTGCCCTGCTGCCAGTGTATTATCGGAACGTGTCTTTAGTGCTGCAGGTGGTGTGGTAGCAGACCGTCGCACGCGACTATCCGCCGATAATGTTGACCGGCTTACTTTTCTGAAAATGAACAAAGCCTGGATCTCACCTGAATTTGCCAGTCCTCTTCCAGAATAAATAATTGGCTGGCAACCGGATCCAGGTCTCCTGTTGTGTTCATGTTTCTTTGACCTGAACTTTATTTCCTGGGCTACAGCAACTCCCGTTGTTGCTCAGAAGTGCTGTCCACACAGACAAAACACTCACTCATGTGTAAGTGGGGTTCAGTAACGTCAGCTGATCTCCTGCTGTGTGTATGGCAAAGTGTCCTGCTCCCTCCACAGTCAAACAACCTCAGATTTACACCTGGCTCCAAGTAGGCCTCGGCCTACTACCTGATTTTCCCTGGGCTCCGACACCGCCAGTTGGTGCTCAGAAGTGCTGTCCGCACAGACAAAACACTCGCTCATGTGTAAGTGGGGTTCGGTAACGTCAGCTGATCCCCTGCTGTGTGTACGGCAATCTCTCCTGCTGCCTCCAAGTTCAAACAACGTCTTATCTTAAACTGCCTCCAAGGAGGCCTCAGCCTACAAAATGACTATCCCTGGGCTCCAACATCGTCAGTTGTTGTTTGGAAGTGCTGTCCACACAGAAAAAAACACTCGTTCATGTGAAAGTGGGGTTCGGTAACGTCAGCTGATCCCCTGCTGTGTGGAGGGCAAACTGCTGCTGCCTCCAAACTGTAACTACTTCCGATTTAAACATTCTCTGATTTGGCCTCTGTCTCCACTCTGTCTCTAGTATTTCCCCTGACCTCCAGCACCGCCAGTTCCTGCTCACAGTTGCCGTCTGCGCATTACACACGTGTTCCTGTGTTACTGGGGTTCTGTTACGTGAGCTGATCCCCCAATGTGTGTCCGCCACTGTCTCCTGCGCTGTCCACCTTCCCACTGCAAGCGGTGGAAATGTGGACAGAGCAGGAGACAGTGGCAGACACACATCAGGGGATATGCTCACATTACAGAACCCCAGTATCCCAGGAACACGTGTGGATTGGGCAGACGGCTGCTGTACGCATAAACTGGCGGTGTTGGTGGTCACGTGAAATCCTGGAAACAGAGTGGAGACAGATGCCTAATTGGAGCACGTTGACAGTCTGTTGTAGCCTACAAACAATCTAAAACTGCCACCAAGTAGGCCTCGGCCTGCACCCTGATTGTCCCTGGGCTCCAACAACGCTAGTTGGTGCTCGGAAGTGCTGTCCACACAGAAAAACACACTTGTTCATGTGAAAGTGGGGTTCGGTAACGTCTGCTGATCCCCTGCTGTGTGTACGGCAAACTCTCCTGCTGCCTCCAAAGTCAAAATACCTCAGATTTACACCTGGCTCCTAGTAGGCCTCGGCCTGCACCATGATTGTCCCTGGGCTCCAACAACGCCAGTTGGTGCTTGGAAGTGCTGTCCACACAGAAAAAAAACACTCGTTCATGTGAAAGTGGGGGTCGGTAATGTCAGCTGATCCCCTGCTGTGTGGAGGGCAAAGTGCTGCTGCCTCCAAATTGTAACTACTTCAGATTTAAACATTCTCTGATTTGGCCTCTGTCTCCACTCTGTCTCTAGTATTTCCCCTGACCTCCAACACCGCCAGTTCCTGCTCACAGTTGCCGTCCACGCATTCCACACTTGTTCCTGGTGTTCTGTTACGTGAGCTGATCCCCCAATGTGTGTCCGCCACTGTCTCCTGCGCTGTCCACCTTCCCACTGCAAGTGGTGGGAATGTGGACAGAGCAGGAGACATTGGCAGACACACATCAGGGGATCTGCTGACATTACAGAACCCCAGTAACGCAGGAACACGTGTGGATTGGGCAGACGGCTACTGTACGCATAAACTGGCGGTGTTGGTGGTCACGTGAAATCCTGGAAACAGAGTGGAGACAGATGCCTAATTGGAGCACGTTGACAGTCTGTTGTAGCCTACAAACAATCTCAAACTACCACCAAGTAGGCCTCGGCCTTCACCATGATTGTCCCTGGGTTGCAACAACGCCAGTTGGTGCTCGGCAGTGTCTTTGGCACGGGTACTCCCTGTTGCCCAGCCTGGTTCCAGCACGCCAGCTGTTTCCGGGTAGTGTCAAGGTCACTATGCCACCAATCCTTTGTCCTGTCGTCTTGCGGCCGGGTTAGCCGACTCTACGGTGCCTGCAGTTTAGGTGACTCCTATGTGGGCTGCAGGAACTGGCACTGAAGGCTGCATCCGTAGTGCCAATGGGACATGGACCCCCTGTAGGACTGTGGGTTTGGGTAACTGCGGCCTGGCTACTTTGCTTTGGATGGGTACCTTCTGCTACCCACCCGGGTTCCAGCACTGTCAGCTGGTTCTCGCAAGAGCCTTTGGCCTAGGTGCCTCCATCTCGGTATCCGAGGTCCAGCACCGTCAGCTGGTCCTTGGTAGTGGTTTCTAGCACAGGTACCCCCTGCATAGTAACTGGGGTCCAGCACCGTCAGCTGTTCCTCAGTAGTGCCATTGGCTCTTTTTCCTTCTGCTGCCACTACGGGTTCCAGTACTGTCAGCTGGTTCTCGAAAGTTTCTCAGCCTTCTTGTACCTTCTGCTACATTTCCGAGATCAAGCTTTTTGAAATTGTCTTTGGTTATCCTTATTGATCTCCATGACGACGACCCTGATGACGACGACCCTGAAGACCACACCAAAGACCAGAAATATGACCCTAAATAATATGACCAAGAGGACAAAGAACATGAAGACTATCACCAAGATACAGAACAAAAGACAGAAGAACAAGAAGCTGAAGAAGCAAAAGCAGAAGAACAGAAAGCAGAAGAACTAAACTTAAGCATAAGACTAAAAATCAGCATAGAAGAAATCAAAATTATAAGCAGAAGAAGACTAAGCAGTAAATGGGGGTGAGTCCGTTCCTCCTCGTGGTGCCCCTGGAAAATGCCTGCTGCTGCAGGCCAAACTGAAAGCGGACAAATCCTGTTGTGACAGGCAGAACGTAAGGTGTAATCTTATAACTTTTATAGATAAGTACTACAGGAATGCCTGTCACCATAAGAAAATGAAGAAAAAGAAGAATAGGAAGAAGATGAAGAAATAGCATATGAAAATTAATAATAGCTGAATAAGAAGAATATGAAGAATGGAAAAAAAAATAATAGGAAGAAGGTGAAGAAGAAGAAGATGAATAAGGTGAAGAAAAAGTTGATGAAAAAATGCTACTGCTGCGGATCATGAAGGAGAAAGTGTGGGAGAAGTACAAAAGAAGGTGAAGAGCATGGAAGTTGTGAAACATACATATCTGACAAAATATAAAAAAGGTTAACATAGTCAATATCTTTTTAACTCCGAACGTCTTGAAAAAAAAATTGGAATTAGTGCTATGCCATGTGATTTGAATAAACCACTATGCCTTTAATGTCTCCTCCACCTCCCACAATACATTCTACATGATTCTTATTTGTTTTCAATTATGTAGAATTAGCCAACAAGGAAATAAAGGACTTTTTTAAATTCCGATACCGGAAGTCCCATTGACTTGAATGGGACTTTCGGTATCGGAATCGGCGATACCCGATATTTTTTTCGTATCGGGCGATACCATCCAATACGATATTTTTGGGTATCGAACGGTATCGCTCAACACTAGTCACAACACAAAAGTGATAACTAATTGGCATGGTGCTCAAAACATTGAAATTTTGGGTCAATGGTAAGGAAACTCCCCAGATCTCTATCGCACTAAAGAAGCACTCCCATCAAACGTTTTATCCTCTTAATATATTGAAACTCCCTCTACTGCCCCCCCCAACCTGCCTCATCTTGGCAGAAGACTTTGTCGCACATTTCAAAAATAAGGTGGACCTAACAAGGCAAGTCTTTACTGTTCATCCATCAAAACCCCTATGTATAAAAGACCACTGCTCCTCTCCCATAACCTTCCTCCCCACCATCACTGAAGGAGAGCTCATTCATCTCCTCTCCACATTGCACCACCTCACCACTTGTGCACTTGACCCCATACCATATCACCTCCTCCCCAACCTCACTGCTTATCCCAGACCTATCCCATCTTTTCATCCTATTGCTAACCTCTGGTTCCTTCCCTCCTGCTTTCAAACATGCCATGATCACATCACTCCTGAAGAAGCTACTCCCATTCACCTACAAACTCCTAGAACAGCATGTCCATGCTGAACTTTCCTCCCATCTCTCATTTCACTCTTTAACCACCTACGAGCTGGCTTCCATCCCCACCATTCCACCAAATCTGCCCTGATCAAAATTACTAACGACTTCATGCCAAAGCTAACAGACAATTCTCTATACTCATCCATCTCGAACTGTTCTCTGCCTTTGACACAGTCGACCGTTAATTTGGCATCAAAGACCTCGCCCTCTTCAAGATCTCCTCTTACCCCTCCAACTGCAGATTTAGGCTGTGTGCACATGTTGCGGATTTTCATGCATGCGTTTTTAAAAGCGCGGAATTGCATCAAATCCGCAGTGTAGTACAGTACCAATGATAGTCAATGGGAATTTGAGAATTGCTGTGCACATGCTGCAAAAAAATCAGCGCGGATTCACTGCATTTTTTTTCCACAGCATATCAATTCTTTGAGCGGATCTGCAGTGTTTCTGCACTCACTGACTATACATTGACTAAGGCAAATCCGCACATCAGAAAACGCATGACAATCCGCAAGCATTTTGGCCTCAGTTTTCTGTAAGATACGCAGATTCTGTGTGGAAAATTCCGCAGGCCAATCGGCAACGTGTGCACATAACCTAAGAGTTTCCCACTCCTACACTACCTCCGCATCCCGCCCTCTCTCTGTTGGTGTCCTTCTGGGCTCATACTCACTTGCGAGAGACTCAAATTATTCTCGTGCGAGTCTCTCGCATGAAAACCTGGCACAGCCTCCGGCACTGGGAATGGAGCACGCGGCTGCATAGAAATACATGAAGAAGCACGCTCCGGGCCCAGTGCCAGCGGCAGTGCCAGGTTTTCATGCAAGAGACTCGCACAAGAATCATTTGAGTCTCTCGCAAGTGAGTTTGAGCCCTGAAGGTTTTTTCTGGAACCCCTCCTCTTCTCAATCTATACATGTGGCCTATGACAACTCAAAAAGTCCCATGGCTTCCAGCACCATCTATATGCTGACGATGCTTTCCAAAATCCATGTGTCTATCAGCCATATTCTTCAGAAATACAAGGGCCACATCCCCACATCCCAGGCGCACAGGGCCACATCCCCACATCCCAGGCGCACAGGGCCACATCCCCACATCCCAGGCGCACAGGGCCACATCCCCACATCCCAGGCGCACAGGGCCACATCCCCACATCCCAGGCGCACAGGACCACATCCCCACATCCCAGGCGCACAGGGCCACATCCCCACATCCCAGGCGCACAGGGCCACATCCCCACATCCCAGGCGCACAGGGCCACATCCCCACATCCCAGGCGCACAGGGCCACATCCCCACATCCCAGGCGCACAGGGCCATATCCCCACATCCCAGGTGCACAGGACCACATCCCCACATCCCAGGTGCACAGGACCACATCCCCACATCCCAGGTGCACAGGACCACATCCCCACATCCCAGGTGCACAGGACCACATCCCCACATCCCAGGCGCACAGGGCCACATCCCCACATCCCAGGTGCACAGGACCACATCCCCACATCCCAGGCGCACAGGGCCACATCCCCACATCCCAGGCGCACAGGGCCACATCCCCACAATCCCAGGCGCACAGGGCCACATCCCCACAATCCCAGGCGCACAGGGCCACATCCCCACATCCCAGGCGCACAGGGCCACATCCCCACATCCCAGGCGCACAGGACCACATCCCCACATCCCAGGTGCACAGGACCACATCCCCACATCCCAGGCACACAGGGCCACATCCCCACATCCCAGGCGCACAGGGCCACATCCCCACATCCCAGGCACACAGGACCACATCCCAGGCGTGCAGGGCCATATCCCCACATCTCAGGCATACAGGGCCACATGCCCACATTCCAGGCGCACAGGGCCACATGCCAGGTGCACAGGACCACATCCCAGGCGCGCAGGGCCATATCCCCACATCTCAGGCATACAGGGCAACATGCCAGGCACACAGGGCCACATGCCCACATCCCAGGCGCACAGGACCACATCTCCACATCCCCACATCCCAGGCACACAGGACCACATCCCAGGCGTGCAGGGCCATATCCCCACATCTCAGGCATACAGGGCCACATGCCAGGCGCACAGGACCACATGCCAGGCGCGCAGGGCCATATCCCCACATCTCAGGAACACAGCGCCACATCCCCACATGCCAGGCACGCAGGGCCACATGCCCACATCTCAGTCACAAAGCGGCCACATACCACACATTGTGCAATTTTGGGTACTTGTGGGTAACTCAAGATATTAGTTGGTTGGCACAGCCAAGGTCTTTACACGGACTAGCCCCATTTTGGTGGCGGTCCTTCACGCTTTCTGGCCAGAATCCATGTAAAGTCTACTACACAGACACATACTTGGCACCTGGGATGGAACAGTATGGAACAGGTCCCACTAAACACCAGGCTGTTTTCTCTTGGACCATATGACATATCCACAGGAAAAAGGCAGTGTGAACTGATGAGGACTCTGGTGACATATTACATGTGAACCATCGGCACAGCGCACGTCATGGCTTTATTCCCTTTACAGCCCAGACAGCCTGCACTACCGCACATCCCGGGTGTCCATGGTTACTGCCGGTAACTCACCGCTGCTGCCGGGATCGCCGTCCACTCTCCGTTGCGCTGAGGCTCCGGCCGGAAAGCAGCGCAGGAGCTTGGGTTACCTGTTGCTAAGCAACCAGAACTGGCTACACCACAACCGTGAGAGCACCTCCAGGGGTGTGGCTCCACCTCCGGTCTGTGATTGGCTGACGCTGGGAGCTGTGTGGTGGTGATCTCCTGACATGTGCCTGCATGGATGCTGGGAGTTGTAGTTCCCCGACAGCTGTAAATCCACAGGTTGGAGATCGCTGCAGATGGATGTAGTGCAGATGTGGTGGAGCTGCTGAAAGCACTCCCAGACAGCAGCTCCAGCTTCTCTTACAGCATCTCTGAGAAGTCTCTGCCCTGCAGCTTCTGCAAACACCTGGTAATCAGTCACGTTGTATGTGGGGATGTTTGTGATTAGAACTAGGAGGCAGTCCTGTGTAAATTATGACCGGCAGAGCTGTGCCCTTAACCCCACAACTGCTGGATCACAGCGTGAAATCAATCTGGAGGGAGAGCAGCTAATTATTTTCTGCTGCACCTTCCCCAGCAACTTCTAGCAGCTCAGGGATCAGGCAGATAGGAGATAACACACTTGGGCCAGAGAGCACAAGACAGAAATGAATCCCCCCTCCCGTGCCCGTATACACATCACACATCCTCCATCCCATATGCACATCTTCCCTCTTAAAGGGATCATTGGTATGAAAGTCAGGGCAAATCCATCCAGCGCTTTGGTACTGACTCCAGGCCTCTCTTAAAGGGATCTCCGGTATGGAAGTAAGGGCAAATCCCTCAGCGCTCTGATTCTGACCCCAGGCTTCTATTAAAGGGATCCGAGGTATGGGAGTTAGGGCAAATCCACTCAGCGCTCTGGTTCTGACCCCAGGCTCTCTTAAAGGGATCCCCAGTATGGAAGTCAGGGAAATTGCCTTCAAATGCTCTGGTACTGACCCCAGGCTCTCTTAAAGGGATCTCCTGTTTGGAAGTTAGGGCAAATCCCTCAGCACTCTGAATCTGACCCCAGGATTCTATTAAAGGGATCATTGGTATGCAAGTCAGGGAAAATCCACTCAGCGCTCTGGTTCTGACCCCAGGCCTCTCTTAAAGGGATCCCCAGTATGGTAGAGAGGGCAAATCCACTTTGCGCTTTGGTACTGACCCCAGGCCTCTCTTAAAGGGATCTCCGGTATGTAGGGTTAATCCCTCAGCACTCTAATAAAAGCCTGGGGTGAGAATCAGAGTGCTGAGAGATTTATCCTAACTTCCATACCGGAGAGCGCTTTAAGAGAGGCCTGGGGTCAGTACCAAAGCGCAAAGTGGATTTGCCATGACTTCCATACTGGGGATCCCTTTAAGAGAGGCCTGGGGTCAGAACGAGAGCGCTGAGTGGAACTGCCCTAACTTCCATACCAATGATCCCTTTAATAAAAGCCTGGGGTGAGAATCAAAGGAATCATTGGTATGGAAGTTAGGGCAATTCTACTCAGTGCCCTGGTTCTGACCCCAGGCTGACGGGATGATGTGGGATATTAGGGGTAGTAGTCCAGTAGCTCTGGATAACGGGACGATGTGGGATATTATAGTGAACTAGATTATGGCCCGATGCTATCGCATCGGGAGGATGCGATAGCATCACACCTCTTGCCATGTTAACACTCAACACACACACTCCTCTCACCTTTCACCATCTCCTCTCACTCTTTCACTCCACATATGACCCCTTCTCTCACTCCGTCTCTCATACTCACGCCGTCATCGCTGCTGCTCCACGATCCCCGACATCTTCCGCCGGCGCCATCCTGGATCCAGACGTTGTCCACGCCGGCGACATGTTCTTGCGGCGACGCCATCTTGAGTATCGTGAAATCCCGCGATACTCAAGATGGCGTCGCCGGAAGAACATGTCGCCGGCGTGGACGACGTCGGGATCCAAAATGGCGTCGGTGAAATCTCGTGAGTTTTCGCCGACGCCATTTTGGATCCCGACGTCGTCCTCGCCGGTGACATGTTCTTGCGGCGACGCCATCTTGAGTATCGCGGGATTTCGCCAATCCAAAATAGCGTCGCCGCAGGAACATGTCGCCGGCGTGGATGCCGTCGGGATCCAAAATGGCGTCAGCGGAAGAAGATGTTGGGGATCGTGGAACAGCGGCAATGACGGCGTGAGTATGAGAGACGGAGTGAGAGAAAGGGTCGTATGTGGAGTGAAAGAGTGAGTGGACGTGAGTGGAGATGGTGAAAGGTGAGAGGAGTGGTGTGTTGAGGGTTAACATGGAAAGAGGTGTGCGGTGATGTCACCGGTTACAACTGGACAGAAGTTGTTACAACCGGAAGCTGCTTAGGGCATTTATTATTATAGATGTGGCTATGCGGAGTGGGCGGAGCAATACACTCAGCTATATATATATATATATATATATATATATATATATATATATATAATCATTATAATTTGTTATGCCTCTTTCACACATCAGGTTTTCGGCGTCAGGCGCGATCCGGCGCTTTTGACTAAAACCGGATCCGGCGAAATGCAATGCCGGATCCGGTTTCCCCCCCATTGACTTGCATTAGAGCCGGATCGAGCCGGATGGCCATGCGTTTCATCCGATTTTCGCCGGATCCGGCAATGTGACGCGATCCGGCGTCTGGAAAAAACGGCTACTGTAACGTTTTTTGTCTCCGGCGAAAAAGCCGGACACGCCGGATCCGGTGTGTCCGGCTTTTTCATACAATGAAAGCCTATGAGCGCCGCAATGCGCCTGATCCAGTTTCTTTGGTCTGAGCATGCTCAGTAGCTCTGCCCACAGGACATATATAAAAGCAAGACAATGGGACCCTCAGCCACACCCAACATGCCACCCAAGCCAAGAACCAGGAGCAGGAGAAGGCAGCAGACATCTGCAGCAGCAGCACCATCAGCACCACCCCAAATGGAGCAGCATGCTGAACAACGGGAGGGGAGTCCAGCAGCAGATGAGAGACGGTAATTATCAAATCCCCCATTCCTCCAAACTAGGGCTATGGAATATCAAGATATTCATTGGCCCTTTGTTTCTCTTTATTCAACAGCCGCCCAATAGATGCAGCAGCAGCAGCAATGGCAGCAGCAGAAACACCACCCACAGCCATGGAGTCTGGCCATGAGGAAGACAGCACATCTTCTGGGAGCCCTCCCTCGCATCGTCAGCGTTTGACGGTAAGTTTTTATTTCCAAAATCCATCATCTCTGTAATATATGTGTATTCATTGCCTTTTATTTCAAAACAGGAATCACAAGATGAAGAGTAGCTCCCAGAAGAAGAAGGAAGGGGTGGACAGACACCTGGAGTGGGCTCACAATTGGTAAGTTTTTTGCATCAAACGCAGAAACACAACATCACACTACACACAACACATAGAAAACAATGTTCTGCAGACCACACACAGCAAACAAATGCCTACATCCAAAGACATAACATTTTTTGTTTTCTTCTCTAGTCTTCCCAATCTGGTGCTCGGCCAAGAGGTCCTCGCAGTGCCTCCCAGGGTCGTCGGCGACAGCAACGCGGCGGTCACCAGCGTGTAAGTATAAATATTTTTGCTTTGTTTTTTTTGCACTTTTTATTTCATTTCTTTTGTGGAGGCTAATTATGTTATTTTTGTCTTTTTCTTTAACAGCCTTCACAGCGTGCTCCCGACTCTGACGGTGAGGATGGAGGGATTGATGTGGACCGCCTCATCGATCTCGTCAGAGAAAGGGAGCCGCTCTGGAATATGGCTGACCGCCGCCATGCTGACCTGATCGTTACCCGACGACTCTGTGAGGAAATCTGTTCGCTCCTTGTGGACCGCTGGGAGGACCTCGAAGCTCGGGCCCAGATTAAAGAGCGTAAGTATATACAGTACCGGTTGCTTGATTTAAACCAGTGTTTCCCGAACTCCAGTCCTCGTGGTCCCCACGGATCATGTGTTCAGGATTTCTATTTACTTTGGAAATCCTGAAAACATGACCCCTGGGGACCATGAGGACTGGAGTTTGGGAAACACTGATGTTGTATACTAACCACTTTGTCCTTTCTCGTTTCAGGGGAGAGAATTGTGAAGCGGTGGCGGTCTGTGAGGGATCGTTTCAAGAAGGAGTTCAATAAAGAGATGCGGGCCCCGAGTGGATCTGGAGGACGCAGGAGCAAGTACAAGTACGCACGAGCCCTGTCGTTCCTCCGGGAGACAATGCTCACCAGAAGGTAAATATTACACACCACATGTGACAAAAAAATGTTTAGATGTAACTTTTTTTTTTCAGCCAGGGCCATACCATGTCACTATTTTAATTGTTTTTTTTTTCTCTTTATTCCACAGCACGGTGAGCAGCACTCGGGAGCCTGCACGATTGGACCCTTCTGAGGCGATCCCTGAGGAGACCGGCACCGAGGGACACTTCGACCACCCCGGTACATCTGCACCTTCCCAGCCTTCCCACACATTCGACCATCTGTCCCATCCACCAGCACAGGAGCATCGTGGCCGCCTACATTACATGAAGCTGCTGGTGAGGAGATCGCTTTCCCTTTACCCCACCCTTCTGCCCCTGCCACCTCTAGTACACCTGCGGGTACTGGGCGGCAGCGGCAGAGGGGTCAGGAAAAGACTTATGCGCCAGAGTTCTTGCATCTGAATGCATCTTTCCAGAACTGTCTAAAAGTCTTGTCAGAGCAAATCTCCGCAGGCTATCAGCAGATCAACTCCAGCATTCTGGAGGTGAAGACACTTCTGCAAACCATGCATTCAGAAGCAAGATCTTCGCCAAACCACACCTTTTTCAGGTCTGTTGTGGAGCACATGGAAACGCTCTCTCCTGCCCAGCAGATGCATGTAATGCATTCATGCCACGCTGCTCTCCAGCAAGTTACCTCCCAACCTCCTCCTCCCACCACAGTAGTTCCTCCACCTGCACCCCCTCCAGCCACTTTCCATCCTCCCCCTCCTATTACATCTACACCCCCTCCATCCACTTTCCATCCTTCCCCTCCTATTACATCTACACCCCCTCCAGCCACTTTCCATCCTCCCCCTCCTATTACATACCATCCACCTCCCCAGCACCAGCAACCTCCCCAGCACCAGCAACCTCCCCAGCACCAGCAACCTCCCCAGCACCAGCAACCTCCCCAGTACCAGCAACCTCCCCAGTACCAGCAACCTCCCCAGTACCAGCAACCTCCCCAGTACCTGCAAACTCCCCAGTACCAGCAACCTCCCCAGTACCAGACATCTCCCCACTTCCAGCAACCTGCCCCGTACCAGACATCTCCCCACTTCCAGCAACCTGCCCCGTACCAGACATCTCCCCACTTCCAGCAACCTGCCCCGTACCAGACATCTCCCCACTTCCAGCAACCTGCCCCGTACCAAACTCCTTCCCCATACAACTTGCCATCAACATCATCTGCTCCTACAGTCCCTGCCCAACCCTCCACTCCACCACCCACCACCTCTTCTGCTTCCCACATGTCCACCCATTCTGTAGTTTTTTCCACACCTTCACCTCTAACTGTTCCTTCCCCACCACGATCCCAGTCCTCTCTCCACACTCCCAGTGTCGAAGTGTCCCGCAGCCCCTACAGCAGTATTTCCACCACACACTACACAGATTTATAATGTGTGTATTTAAATAAAAATGACCAGTTTTATGGTTTCAAAGCTTTATTAAACAAGTTTATTAAAATTTTAAATAAGTTTACTAAAAAAAACATTTTTCAATAAAAGTTAAATTATTTTACACTGGTTGTCTGTCATTTCTTTCTGCGGCGAAAAAGGTTAAATACAGGGTATTTAAAAGGTGAAATGGTATTCAAAACTAGGTATATAGCTGTGGGTAAATTTTAGCTTTTTGCCACAGTTGTGTTCCTGGTTGTGTTTGAAGCAAAGTATTTCACCTAAAAAGTTGTGTTTATTGTTGGTGATTTCCTAACAATGTACACAACTTTTGTTAAAAGGTGAAATACTTTGCATAAAACACAACCAGGTACACACCTGTGGCCTAAAGCTAAAAATAGAGACCATGACAAGATAGCCAACTTTGGTTGGCAAAGGTATATACTGTTGGTACAGAAGGTACACAAGTTTGGTTAGGGCACAAATCTTTCACACTCTGTCATCCTGCCAGTGTACTCTGCCTTGAGGTGACATAAAGTATAGTGCAAAATTGTCCCTCATTACTGAAACCGTCACAGAACTTCTAGTGGTAATGTCATGGTAATCTTGCAAGGTGGTTTCTTCAGAGGTGTCCTCAATGGAAATGGGTTCCTTGCAGATAACAAAATTGTGGAGTACCACGCACGCTTTGATCACCTCGTCCACAGTTTCTGTCTTGAGGTTGATCGCAGTCAATAGGACCCGCCATTTGGCTGTCAGAATACCAAAGGTACATTCAACCATTCTTCTTGCTCTTGTGAGGCGGTAATTAAAAATGCGTTTTGGTCTTGTCAATCCTCTGCTAGAGTACGGTTTCAAAAGGTGTTCTGACAGCTGGAAGGCTTCATCCCCTACACAGACAAATGGCATAGGTGGACCAGATGTTTGCGGCAGCGGTCTAGGTGGTGGGAACTGGAAGGTGTTTCCATACAGTTTACGCCCCATGGCAGACAGTTTGAAAACTTGAGAGTCATTGGAGCGGCCATAGGCCCCAATATCAACCGCAATAAATTTGTATTCCGCGTCAGCGATGGCCATGAGGACAATTGAAAAATATTTCTTGTAATTGAAATATTCCGATCCCGATCCAGCTGGCTTTACAATGCGGATATGTTTCCCGTCCACAGCGCCCAAGCAGTTGGGAAACTGACATATCTGTTGAAACTTGTCAGCAATTTCAATCCACCTCTCTGTTGTGGGCTCTGGTAAAAACTCTTCAGCTAAGGAGTCCCACAGTGCACGGCATGTTTACTTCACTATTCCAGATATGGTGGAAATCCCGAGTCTGTACTGGAAATGCAGTGACGAAAGGGATTCTCCAGTTGCAAGAAATCTGTGGGGAATTAAAAAACAATAAATTAGTTTTAAATCACAGCATTACATACCAAAACTGAGCTATAACACTTGGAGATACAAACTACCACCAACAAGATTGCAGTGAAAGTGTGCTCTGATGCGATCACATCCAATAAATGTGGCTTACCTTAAAGTCACCATCAGACGCTCTGCGGGTGAAACAGAGAAGCGGCAATAGGTGTCCGCTTTTCTTATGAGGTGTGCAATGCACTCCACCAAGTAATCAAAGTTCTCCATTTTCATCCTAACATATCCAAAAAATTTATCCGGGTTTCGTCGAAGGTCCATGCAGAGTGTAGAATAGACCCCACGCGTCATTCTCTTGGCTGTGATGGGGTGGATCCACAAACTTCGTCTACGATGCCTGATGCGCTGCTGTCTCGCTCTCTCCTTCTCCAGAACAATCACCCTCAAACGATTCGCCTCCGCTATAAAATCCGCCAAATTCTTCAAAATATTTCCAATGACAACATCCATCTTCGCCAGTAACTTGCTCTTCTCTCCAACCTGCACTTTCTCCTCTACAACCTGTCAAAGAAGGGCTGTAGGAACATGCTATATATAGTTTTCCAGTAGCCAATCCCGTTCGGAAGGCCACAAGGGTCAATTTTAAAAACCGGATCCGGCGTAATCCGTCGAAAAACGGATAGAAAAACGGATGAACCGGATGAGACGGATCCGGTTTTGTCTGTCAAGAAAAAGACGGATCCGGCAGAAAACCGGATCCGTCACATCCGGTTTTACTAAACATTTGCCGGATCCGGCGTTCCGGCACGACGCCGGATCGCGCCTGACGCCGAAAACCTGATGTGTGAAAGTAGCCTTATAACTAACCGTAGTTAGTTAATATGCCCGGGCAACGCCGGGCTCTTAAGCTAGTAAATAATAATTTTAATATGGGATAAACCAATGTACTAGAAGTAGAGAATACCAAAAGAATACGGAACACCTCACAAGGGACACATTGACTGTGCAATAAGTAGAAATTAATAAATTATGGGATATTAAAAAAAAAATCAATTTGATGAATAAATGAAGAAAAATTGATTAAATAACAAAGTAACAGCAAAATTGAAATAAAAATTGACCCATGCAGAAAATTGGCCATGCAAGGAAATTATTTTGTTCTATGGAATAAAAAAGTGACTATGTGCAAAAATATATAAAGTGCAAGGCTTATAAATAGTAAAAGTTAATGATACTGCTGAAATGGAGCCATGCAGAACAATGGCAATATAAAAGTAAAGTGAGAAGTCAGGATATGAATGTATAAAGTGCTTAGTGCAATAAGTTGATAGTCCTGATGATCACTGTGTACTCAAATCATAGTCGTGTATACAAATCGCCTTACAAATAAATGCTCCATGATTGCCTGAAATTGTGCAGAGTGTGCCTTGAATGCACCCACCCCAATGTAAAATAATGAAATGCACCCTTAGCCTCATGACCTGCAGCCTGGCAATCTCACATTGTGTGCACCCCCCTCCCTCTATCCTCCAGTAGTGAAATATGCTTCCTCTCTTCTTTTTGTGTGCCTCATGTACTCTGGTGGCTAGTCTGTGTGTGTGCCCCATGTACTCTTGTGGCTGGTCTGTGTGTGTGCGTGTCTGTGTGTGTGCCCCATGTACTCTGGTGGCTGGTCTGTGTGCATGCATGTCTGTGTGTGTGCCCCATGTACTCTTGTGGCTGGTCTGTGTGTGTGCGTGTCTGTGTGTGTGCCCCATGTACTCTGGTGGCTGGTCTGTGTGCATGCATGTCTGTGTGTGTGCCCCATGTACTCTTGTGGCAGGTCTGTGTGTGTGCGTGTCTGTGTGTGTGCCCCATGTACTCTGGTGGCTGGTCTGTGTGTGTGCGTGTCTGTGCTTGTGCCCCATGTACTCTGGTGGCTGATCTGTGTGTGTGCGTGTCTGTGTGTGTGCCCCATGTACTCTGGTGGCTGATCTGTGTGCGTGCGTGTCTGTGTGTGTGTCCCATGTACTCTGGTGGCTGGTCTGTGTGCATGCATGTCTGTGTGTGTGCCCCATGTACTCTTGTGGCTGGTCTGTGTGTGTGCATGTTTGTGTGTGTGCCCCATGTGCTCTGGTGGCTGGTCTGTGTGTGCATATCTGTGTGTGTGCCCCATGTACTCTGGTGGCTGGTCTGTGTGTGTGCGTGTCTGTGTGTGCCCCATGTACTCTGGTGGCTGTTCTGTGTGCGTGCGTGTCTGTGTGTGTGTCCCATGTACGCTGGTGGCTGTTCTGTGTGCGTGCATGTCTGTGTGTATTCCCCATGTACTCTGGTGGCTGATCGGTGTGCGTGCGTGTCTGTGTGTGTGTCCCATGTACTCTGGTGGCTGGTCTGTGTGCATGTATGTCTGTGTGCCCCATGTACTCTTGTGGCTGGTCTGTGTGTGTGCGTGTTTGTGTGTGTGCCCCATGTGCTCTGGTGACTGGACTGTGTGTGTGCATATCTGTGT
This sequence comes from Dendrobates tinctorius, assembly GCF_039654945.1. Lineage (NCBI taxonomy): Eukaryota > Metazoa > Chordata > Amphibia > Anura > Dendrobatidae > Dendrobates > Dendrobates tinctorius. The sequence goes on along the minus strand of NW_027361728.1, from coordinate 44,385,770 downwards.
GTGTGCCCCATGTACTCTGGTGGCTGGTCTGTGTGTGTGTGTGTCTGTGTGTGTGCCCCATGTACTCTGGTGGCTGATCTGTGTGTGTGCGTGTCTGTGTGTGTGCCCCATGTACTCTGGTGGCTGATCTGTGTGCGTGCGTGTCTGTGTGTGTGTCCCATGTACTCTGGTGGCTGGTCTGCGTGCATGCATGTCTGTGTGTGTGCCCCATGTACTCTTGTGGCTGGTCTGTGTGTGTGCGTGTTTGTGTGTGTGCCCCATGTACTCTGGTGGCGGGTCTGTGTGTGTGCATATCTGTGTGTGTGCCCCATATACTCTGGTGGCTGGTCTGTGTGTGTGCGTGTCTGTGTGTGTGCCCCATGTACTCTGGTGGCTGGTCTGTGTGTGTGTGTCTGTGTGTGTGCCCCATGTACTCTGGTGGCTGGTCTGTGTGCGTGCGTGTCTATGATGTGTATTCCCCATGTATTCTGGTGGCTGGTCTGTGTGCTTGCGTGTCTGTTTGTGTGCCCCATGTACGCTGGTGGCTGTTCTGTGTGCGTGCGTGTCTGTGTGTATTCCCCATGTACTCTGGTGGCTGATCTGTGTGCGTGCGTGTCTGTGTGTGTGTCCCATGTACTCTGGTGGCTGGTCTGTGTGCATGCATGTCTGTGTGTGTGCCCCATGTACTCTTGTGGCTGGTCTGTGTGTGTGCATGTTTGTGTGTGTGCCCCGTGTGCTCTGGTGGCTGGTCTGTGTGTGCATATCTGTGTGTGTGCCCCATGTACTCTGGTGGCTGGTCTGTGTGTGTGCGTGTCTGTGTGTGCCCCATGTACTCTGGTGGCTGTTCTGTGTGCGTGCGTGTCTGTGTGTGTGTCCCATGTACTCTGGTGGCTGGTCTGTGTGCGTGCGTGTCTGTGTGTATTCCCCATGTATTCTGGTGGCTGGTCTGTGTGCTTGCGTGTCTGTTTGTGTGCCCCATGTACGCTGGTGGCTGTTCTGTGTGCGTGCGTGTCTGTGTGTGCCCCATGTACTCTGGTGGCTGTTCTGTGTGCGTGCGTGTCTGTGTGTGTGTCCCATGTACTCTGGTGGCTGGTCTGTGTGCGTGCGTGTCTGTGTGTATTCCCCATGTATTCTGGTGGCTGGTCTGTGTGCTTGCGTGTCTGTTTGTGTGCCCCATGTACGCTGGTGGCTGTTCTGTGTGCGTGCGTGTCTGTGTGTATTCCCCATGTACTCTGGTGGCTGATCGGTGTGCGTGCGTGTCTGTGTGTGTGTCCCATGTACTCTGGTGGCTGGTCTGTGTGCATGTATGTCTGTGTGCCCCATGTACTCTTGTGGCTGGTCTGTGTGTGTGCGTGTTTGTGTGTGTGCCCCATGTGCTCTGGTGACTGGACTGTGTGTGTGCATATCTGTGTGTGTGCCCCATGTACTCTGGTGGCTGGTCTGTGTGTGTGTGTGTGTCTGTGTGTGTGCCCCATGTACTCTGGTGGCTGATCTGTGTGTGTGCGTGTCTGTGTGTGTGCCCCATGTACTCTGGTGGCTGATCTGTGTGCGTGCGTGTCTGTGTGTGTCCCATGTACTCTGGTGGCTGGTCTGCGTGCATGCATGTCTGTGTGTGTGCCCCATGTACTCTTGTGGCTGGTCTGTGTGTGTGCGTGTTTGTGTGTGTGCCCCATGTACTCTGGTGGCGGGTCTGTGTGTGTGCATATCTGTGTGTGTGCCCCATATACTCTGGTGGCTGGTCTGTGTGTGTGCGTGTCTGTGTGTGTGCCCCATGTACTCTGGTGGCTGGTCTGTGTGTGTGTGTCTGTGTGTGTGCCCCATGTACTCTGGTGGCTGGTCTGTGTGCGTGCGTGTCTATGATGTGTATTCCCCATGTATTCTGGTGGCTGGTCTGTGTGCTTGCGTGTCTGTTTGTGTGCCCCATGTACGCTGGTGGCTGTTCTGTGTGCGTGCGTGTCTGTGTGTATTCCCCATGTATTCTGGTGGCTGGTCTGTGTGCTTGCGTGTCTGTTTGTGTGCCCCATGTGCTCTGGTGGCTGGTCTGTGTGCATGCGTGTCTGTGTGTGTGTGCCCCATGTGCTCTGGTGGCTGGTCTGTGTGTGTGCCCCATGTACTCTGGTGGCTGGTCTGTGTGTGTGCGTGTCTGTGTGTATTCCCCATGTATTCTGGTGGCTGGTCTGTGTGCTTGCGTGTCTGTTTGTGTGCCCCATGTGCTCTGGTGGCTGGTCTGTGTGCATGCGTGTCTGGTCTGTGTGTGTGCCCCATGTGCTCTGGTGGCTGGTCTGTGTGTGTGCGTGTCTGTGTGTGTGCCCCATGTACTCTGGTGGCTGGACTGTGTGTGTGCGTGTCTGTGTGTGTGCCCCATGTACTCTGGTGGCTGATCTGTGTGTGTGCGTGTCTGTGTGTGTGCCCCATGTACTCTGGTGGCTGATATGTGTGCATGCGTGTCTGTGTGTGTGTCCCATGTACTCTGGTGGCTGGTCTGTGTGCATGCATGTCTGTGTGTGTGCCCCATGTACTCTTGTGGCTGGTCTGTGTGTGTGTGTTTGTGTGTGTGCCCCATGTACTCTGGTGGCTGGTCTGTGTGTGTGCATATCTGTGTGTGTGCCCCATGTACTCTGGTGGCTGGTCTGTGTGTGTGCGTGTCTGCGTGTGTGCCCCATATACTCTGGTGGCTGGTCTGTGTGCGTGCGTGTCTGTGTGTGTGTCCCATGTACTCTGGTGGCTGGTCTGTGTGCGTGCATGTCTGTGTGTATTCCCCATGTATTCTGGTGGCTGGTCTGTGTGCTTGCGTGTCTGTTTGTGTGCCCCGTGTACGCTGGTGGCTGTTCTGTGTGCGTGCGTGTCTGTGTGTGTGTCCCATGTACTCTGGTGGCTGGTCTGTCTGTGCACGTCTGTCTGTGCGTGTCTGTATGTGTGCCCATGTAATCAGGTGGCTGGTCTGGCTGTGCGTGTGGGTCGCCCTCCCAGGGCTGTGGGGTACTCGGTACCGGGCCGGTGTCAGTGGGATGTGTCACGGCAGCTGTGACCCAGTCCGTGGCCCTGGGCACCCAAATCAATGGTAGATTGTGATATAGATTATGTGATAGTTCGTGACGCCACCTGTGGTATTTGGCAAGCAAGATGTTAAGCCAACGCTGCTTTCAGATCCTCTGAGGCTGATGGTGTGTTGCAGCATAGATGGTGTAGCTCCCCACAGGTGAAGCTGTAACCCCAGGGCAGTGTAATGGCAATAGATGAGAAGAGGCGCAGGCGGTGTGAGGAATGCTGGTACCCAGATGTAGCGGTGCTGACGGTGTTAGTGCACAAAGGAATGGAAGACACCAGGGCTTGCAGTTCCAAAGCTTTACTCACAGTCCGTGGTACACACTGATGCCTGCCTCCGTGCCGTGTCCTCCGGGGCAGAGACTCAATCAACCTCCCAGGCAAGTCAGGATTCTCCTCTCCAACACTCCGCCAACATGTACCTCTCCTGAACGACTCCTCTATTGCGCCTTAAGGTGTGAAGAGCTCCAGTAACGTGGTACTCTGAAGTTTCTCCTGTCAGATGTTCCTAACAACTCTACTTGTATGGCAGACAGCTGTAGCCTCTCTCGGGGACTCCCTTCTCCGGAGTCCTGGCTCTCTATTCAGTTGCTGTTGTGCCCCAAGTCTTAGATGGGAGCAGTGCATTTACAGCCAACTACTCCACCGGTGTCTGCTGCAGAACCATAAGTGTCCATACAACCTCGGGGATCGGGCCCCGGCCTTGCGCTGAGAACCTATAGGCAGTGTTCCTCTTCCAACCCACAACTCCTCTCTGTTCTCTCTAGTCCTCTTTCCTATGGAAGCTTAGGTTGCAGTTCTACGTCTTTCTCCTTCTGTTCTTTTCCCGTGCCAGCTGGCTCAGATCACTGAGGCAGCTGCCGGACTCCTTCTCCTCGGACCCGTCCTCAGACTCTCCTGACTGACTGTCCAGACTGAACTTGTAATTCTAAACCTTCAAACCTTTTATATGGATCTCAACTCCACCCACCTCCCATCACATCCAGTGTTCCATGCAGGGAACCACCAAGTCACTCCTAATGTCTAGGAGGAAAGAGACACCTCAATGTGGTTGTGCAGAACTACCCTGCTGTGTGTGGGGTGCGAGTGTTGGAGTGTGGAAAGGAGTTCCCAACTTACCTAGGTGGTGGGGCACTACACCTTAGGAGAAGGTGCAGCACCTCTGTGGCGACTGAGCCTCAGGGGCGCCACACGTGTGCCTCATGTACTCTGGTGGCTGAACTGTGTGCTTGCAAGTCTGTGTGTGAGTCCCATGTACTCTGGAGGCTGGTCTGTGTGCGTGCGTGTCTGTGTGCATGCCCCATGTATTCTGGTGGCTGGTCTGTGTGCGTGCGTGTCTGTGTGTATGTCCCACATATTCTGGTGGCTGGTCTGTGTGTGTGCCTGTGCATTCGTATCTGTGTGTGTGCCCCATGTACTGTGGTGGCTGGTCTGTGTGTGTGTGTGTGTGTCTGGGTGTGTGCCCCATGTACTCTGGTGGCTGGTCTTTGTGCGTGCGTGTCTGTGTGCACGTGTTTGTGTGTGTGCCCCATGTACTCTGGTGGCTGGTCTTTGTGCGTGCGTGTCTGTGTGCGCGTGTTTGTGTGTTCCCCATGTACTCTGGTGGCTGGTCTGTGTGTGTGTGCGTGTATATGCGTGTGCCCCATGTACTTTGGTGGCTGGTCTGTGTGTGTGCGTGTCTGTGTGCCCCATGAACTCTGGTGGCTGGTCTGTGTGCATGCGTGTCTTTACATGTGTGTCTGTGTGTGTTCCCATGTACTCTGGTGGCTGGTCTGTGTGCGTGCATATCTGTGTGTGTGCACCATGTACTCTGGTGGCTGGTCTGTGTGGGTGCGTGTCTGTATGCCCCATGTACTCTGGTGGCTGGTCTGTGTGGTGCGTGTCTGTGTGTGTGCCCCATGTACTCTGATGGCTGGTCTGTGTGTGCGTGTCTGTGGGTGTGCCCCTTGTACTCTCATGACTGGTCTGTGTGTGCCCCATGTATTTTGGTGGCTGCTCTGTGTAGGTACGTGTCTGTGTGTGTGCCCCATGTACTCTGGTGGCTGGTCTGTGTGTGCGTGTCTGTGCGTGTGCCCCTTGTACTCTTATGGCTGGTCTGTGTGTGCCCCATGGACACTAGTTTCTAGTCTGTGTGCGTGCGTGTCTGTGTGTGTGTGTCTGTATGTGTGGCCCATGAACTCTGATGGCTGGTCTGTGTGTGTGCATGCGTGTCTGTGTCCCATATACTCTGGTGGCTGGTCTGTGTACGTGCGTGTCTGTGTGTGTCCGATGTACTCTGGTGGCTGGTGTGTCTGTGTGTGCGTGTCTGTGCGTGTGCCCCATGTACTCTGGTAGCTGGTCTGTGTGCGTGCGTGTCTGTGTGCGCGTGTCTGTGCCCCATGTACTCTGGTGGCTGCTCTGTATGCCTCCTCCCCACATATGAGCGGTGAGGAATGTATTTTTTGAATGCCCTCAATTTTTTTTTCTTAAAGGGTCTTTCCAGATTCAGAAACACCACTGTTCCCTGAATGGAATGGCTCTTACTCGCCTTCCCAGGTTCAGCCGCTGATTCCGGTGCCGGTTATTGTCTGCAGAACTGACATCATGTTGACATTTCTGGATCCAGTAAGGCTGTGTGCACATGATGCAGATTTGCAGCGGATCCGCAGCGGATTTTACCGCGCAGAAACGTTACATATCCGCATTGTGATGTACAGTAGCCTTAAAATTAATGAAAAAAAAAAATGCTGTGCAGACGCTGCGTATTTTTCCGCGCGGTTTTCCTGCGGTACAAAATCCGCAGCATGTTACTTCTTTTGTGCGGTTTTCCATCTCCCCTGTCACCAAATCCGCAGGGGGAAAACCGCAGTGGATAACCACATGAAAAATGGAAGAAATCCGCAGGAAAAATGAAAGAAATCCGCAGGAAAAATGCAGATCATTTGACCTGCGGATTTCTTCCATTCTGCGCGGAAAAATCCGCAGGGCCAAAAAGTACGTCTGCACTCAGCCTAACTCAGCTCAGCAGCATCACATGCGTCGACGCTGTGAGTCGCCCACAGCCAATGAGCTCACCGATTGGTTGCAACCAACTTTATTAAACAAGTTATATAGACAAAGCACACGTATAATCCACGCCCAAAAAATGCAGCAAACGAATGCAGCAAAACCGGCGTTTTCAACACAGTAGTTTTACTGCCAAGAGAGCAGGTTTTGGCTTCAGAAACAAAATGCAGCAAAACCGCTGCGTTTGAACATAGCCTTAAGAAGAATCATGATCAGCCAATTGGTTCGGCCCTCCACAACAGCCCCATTTTCTTTTGTGGCCCCTTTGAAAAATTAATTGCCCACCCCTGATGTACTGCATCGCTGTCACAGCCATCCTGGGGATGGACTACTGACAAATATGTAACACCATATATACAGGGTGGTCCAAAAGTAGGTGGACAGTATGTGTAATAGGGTTATGAAGGGGGAGATATATCAAACATGGTGTAAAATGAAACTGACTCAGTTGCCCTTAGCAACCAATCAGATTCCACTTTTCATTCTTCACAGACTCTTTGGAAAATAAAAGGTGGAATCTGATTGGTTGCTAAGGGCAACTGAGTCAGTTTCACAGATAAATCTCCCCCAAATCTGTTTTCTTTTCAGATAATTCAGATAACCCATAATGCAAATAATTTAAATACAGATCAAAAAACTAGATTTTAAAAGAGTATTGGAAATCTCAAAATGCTGAAACAGTTAGAGCAAATTGGGTTGAAACATTTGGTACTCAAGCCCCAAAGAGACAAATAATTTACCACATTTGTGACAAATTTGATGCCACTGGCTCAATCCTTAATGCTCCAAAAACTGGTCGACCCAAAACAGTCTGTATAGAAAATAATAAACAACTCGCTGATGAAACATTTGTTCAGAGTCCAAAAAAGTCCACCAGAAGAGTCTCTATAGAATTGGGAATTTCACGAGCGTCCATCATGCGAATCCTAAAATCCATTGGGTGGAAAACTTATCTTCCACATCTAATTCATGGTTTATTGGAGGATGATCCAGACAGGCGGCTGCTATTTAGTGAGATTATGCTTAACGAAATTGAAGAAAATCCAGTAATTTTAGATAACATTATGTGGAGTGATGAAGCTTCTTTCAAATTATCTGGCCATATTAACAGACAGAAATGTATTTACGGATATAATGAGAACATGCATTTAAAGGGAATCTGTCACCCCTTTTTAGAGATATCATATAACGATATCATTCAATTGTGTGTCACATAAGGATTCTCTTAGTACTTTTGCTTCCCCCTGACCCTGCACCTTTCGTGCATAAATACCTTTTTTATATCGGTTCAGATGTATGTAAACTGCCACGGTCCGGTCCGATGGGCGGGGCTTATTCACCTGCTCCCCCTCCCTGTCTTGCTCTATGCATTTCTTCTTGTGTAGAACAAGACAGGAGGGGAGCAGTTGAATAAGCCCCACCCAGCGGACCGGACCGCGGCAGTTTACATACATCTGAACCGATATAAAAAAGGTATTTATGCACGAAAGGTGCAGGGTCAGGGGGAAGCAAAAGTACTAAGAGAATCCTTATGTGACACACAATTGAATGATATCGTTATATGATATCTCAAAAAAGGGGTGACAGATTCCCTATAACATTAGAGCAACAACTAAATGAGCCTGGTGTCAATGTTTGGGGTGGTATTTCAAGTTTTGGTGTTTTTGGAGCCATGATTCATGTCAGTCCATAACAGCTCTCCAAGGTGTGATCACTCCTTTTTAGATGCAGACTAACGAGCAGATCTAATTTGATGCAGGTGTTCGTTTTGGGAATTAAAATTTACAGGGTGATTCCATTATTTTTTTCCCTCAGAATTGAGTGATTCCATAATTTTCCCTTATGCTTGGTTTAAAAAAGTAACCATTACTGAATACCACATTTTTGGTTCTTGATTTCTTTTAGTGTTTCTAAAAGCCAGAAAGTTGCCTTTTGAATTGACTTTCATTTTGTGCCATGTCTGTGATCTGCTTTTTTTCTACAAAATTAAACAACTGAATGAGCATTCTCCAAGGCCGGGGATTCCATAATTTGTGCCAGGGGTGGAACTTCACAGACTATGACCTGATGGTTGTGAAGCAGGTGAGCCAAGTACTTCTGTTTTAGGAAGGGAGTTGGCGTATGAGCGACCTCTGTAGTATTGACTCAGCAGATTGGTACCATAATTAATGTTTTATTGCAGCTGAGCACCCTCATTTAGGGGAAAGTGCAAAATCTTGTAATAGCTTTTGAAATCTTGTGTTCTGTTTCCAAATGTGGTCGATGGAGTTTTTGGGAAGCCACCAGGTATGTTGTGAACCCATAAATGAGAAATCCACACCCAATTCCTGCAGGACAGTTAGATCCTTTACTTCAGGGGTGGGGAATTTCAGGCCCGCGGACCATTTACGTCCCTCAACGACCTGCAGTGCTTGGAACAGCAGCCGTATTTTGATGGTTGCTGGCCCATTTAATTTCTTGCTCTGTGAGCATGCATACACAGCGCTCACTACTGAAGTCCTGACATCAGTGCCAGCGTCAGGACATACTTTGTGAACGGAGTTAGTGCGCGATTTGGATGGCTCTCGAAGGATGGTAGACATATACAAGTGACCCTTTTCAGTAAAAAGGTTCCCCAACTCTGCTTTACATGCTAGTAGGAACCATAAGTATTACTCATTCTTTTGAATTAACACAATTTAGATTTTTTTATTTTATTTTTGAGGTGACACTTTTTAAACTGCCAAACCTGAAACTGACGATACATTTGCCTTATAGTCACGTTACCTTTTGCCCTCAGTTTGCCTTCTCTACTCAGACAGGCATTCCAGTCCTCCCCAGATGGCTGCTGGAGTGGCATGAGGAGTGCGGTGATAAGGATGAAGCACACCGTCCCTGCTTTTCCTGCACTGTGGAGGCATGGTTTCGTCTTATCATGACTTAGGCCATTGTGATGGCCATCTTGGATGCAGGAGGGCTGAAATGCCAGTCTCATCGGAGGAGTCAAACAGAGGGCATCATGTAGGGTAACTTTAAATGACAAATGTATACTCTTTTCCAATGCCAGGGTAGATGGTCGCTTTAAATATGCACATTTGATGGTACTCTGTAAACATCCTATGATAGAAATCAGATGTATTGTCAGGGTCAGAAATCTACCACCAGTCTCAACATGGTATTAAAATCTGTGGAAATATAACAAAGCAAAAAAGATTTGGATCTACTCATTTTTCTCAGTTTCTGTACATACATTGAGCTCGCTTTTCTTGACAGACTTCAAACCCATGTTATTAAAGAGCCAGCAGAGGAGCAGTGGTAGTTTACACACCCAAGCCCAGGCAAGGTCAAGTTTAACACTATGTCCCCTGACAAAGCATGGCCATTCATGCGGAGCAGCTTTTGATTAGGATTTGGGTGTGCAGACGGTCTGGGTTCTCATGCTGCCATTAAAGAATCTGTTTTGGATGAATAAACACATCTGAATTACAATAGTGGTGATAAGAGAAATTATCTTTTTCTTACCGTGAACGTGCTATAGTTTATAACTATACATTGTATGATTTTACCTGGTGCATCACCGGAACGTCTATTCTTCTCAGCACAAGCAAGTAAGAGAACAAATACAGTTTTTGTCACTTGTTCCTAACATTAAAGGGAATTTGCAATTTTTAGTTATGTAATCTGAGGGCCGCATGAGGTAGGGGATAAAATCCTGATTTCAGCAATGTGTCACTTATTAGGCTGTGCTCTATTGTTTCTAAACAGTAAGTGTTTTATCAGCAGGAGATTATAACTAGACTACTAGGTGCCCATGTGAGACCTTGTCCAAGGTCACTTTCACTATACAATGTTCTCAGAAAGCTGTGGGGAAGGCGGGGGTTAACTTTCTTAGCTCTGCTACATATAAAAGCTCTGATTGGGTCAAAACTGCTGCACCCAGTGATACCTTGTGGGGATCAGTGTACCTCTTCCTACATTATGCTGCTCTCAGATGAGGTACCAAAACCCGGTGATAAATTTCTTTAACACCTTGTAGAAATCTGGACCATTCTGACCAGAAAATAGTAATAGTAAGTAATATTATTACTAAATTAGAATGGTATGAAAATTTATTTATTATTATTCAGTTCTTCAATACAAAAAGTGACATCAACCCCCACAACTATTACCCCACTTGCCACCACTACAGAGCAAGTGGGAAGAGCAAGGTTAAGTGCCAGAATTGGCGCATCTTAGAGATGCACCTTTTCTGGGTCAACTGAGAGCTGATGTTTTTAGCCAGGGGGGACCAGTATCCATGGCTCCTTCCTATGCTATTAATATCAGCCCGCAGCTGTCTGCTTAGCCTTTGCTGGCTATTAATTATAGGGGGACCCTACGTCATTTTTTTTTGGATCCACCATTTTAATAGCCAGTAAAGGCTAAGTATACAGTTGTGAGCTGATATTAATAGCCTGGGAAGTTTAATGGGTATTACCCCCTTCCCAGGCTTTAAACATCTGCCCCCAGCCATTGTCTTGCTCTCTGCTGATTACAAGAATTGCGCAGGCCGAGCCCATGCCATTTTTTAGGAAAAATAATCTTTTATTCATTAAATACAGTAATTTGCACACACACTGTACCAATTTTATTTGTCACTAACATCTATATAACTACGCATTCCGTTTGACTTTACTGTATGTAAACCATGTTTTCTATTCTGTCGGCTCCTGCTGTGAATTTACAGATCCCGGCAGATGTTTTACCAGCTTTTCTTCTATCTATCTCTCTATGCAATATAAATACACATATATATATATATATATACAGTATATATATATATATGTGTGTGTCAGCCCCCCCCCGCCGTCAGGAAAACAATAAAGGGGGGACTCATGGCTGCATAGGCCCTTAATTGGCTATATTTAACGTTGAGCCTTTATGGGGTTAATAAATAAGGTCATGTGAAGTTCACTGGGCAGTTTTTAATATGGTCAGTAACAAGCTAGAACTGGTTTTTGCTGGTTCTTGGCGCCCTTTTTTGAACAAAGGTGATTGGTCAGTTATCTCTTGGTGGGCTCAGGTTGCGTCTATAAATAATCCCATTTGTTTACACTCTGGCACTTCCTCATTGACTGAAGATAAGAAGATTTGAAGATTACCTCATGGAAGACTTGCTGCAGCAGATTATCGCCAGGGCTGGGGACAGGGATTGCGAGGCTTGGCTGAGGAGCTGTCTGGCTATAGAACCTCCTTTGGCAGCTCCGGAGGCCGCCTCCCGCCCCCTTGAACCATGCCCCCAGGTTCAGCCTCCGTGTCAAGACATTAACTCCCCCTCACGTTCAAGCAGTGCTTCAAGGGTGAGGAGACCCCAAACAGTATTCACCCCTCCAGGGACGCCGCAGAGATCCTACAGCCGCGCTCAGCAAGTGCGCTTGTCTTCTGTCCGCCCTCCAACCAGGACGTCCCGGAGCCCAGGGCGAGACTTCGGCCAGGCACGTCAAATCTCGCCGCCGACGTCATCTCTGACTGCCGCCAGGGCGAGCACAAGCCGCAGCCGTAAAAGCGCTGCGGCGGTAGTCTCTACTGCCCCTCCACCGGTCCCGGCGTCGGTCTCTGATAGCAGAAGTTTCCAGTCGCCTGCAAACCTCCAGCCTCATCGGAGCAGGGATGCGGAGGAGGACCTGGCTTCCACATCACAGCAGCTGCACTCCCCTGTTAATCAGGGTCTGAGGGCTGGCTGCTCACCGGACCAAGACCAACCCAAGGATTTTTCAGGAAGGGGTGAGAACCTCAATGTTCCCCTGTCTGTCTCCCAAAGGGTTAATCTTAAGTCTGTCATTAGGGATGTACTTGCAGAGGCATTGGGTGATTCTTTTAGTGTCCCAGCCCCCTCAGCCTCTACTAACATTGAAGTGGCTCAGCCTGCTCTCAGGCATAATTTAACCCCTCATAATTCGTTTAAAGAATCTCTGACCTGTGAGCTGTCCCCTTTAGGCTTTCACTTATCTTCATCTACAAAAGAGCTGATTTGGGAAAATAAGTATGTGGATTTGTTTTCTTTGCTTGGCAGAGAGCATCTGGGTAGAACTGATAAAGATAAGCTTGACTCTGATGACTCTAAGCTTTTTTCCTCAAGATCTTTCAACAATTGGATTCAGGCTTTTGCAATCTACGCAGCTGTTCTCGGCGAGAGGTTCCCAAATCTCTGTAGCAGGCTATTTCAACATGTAGACATAATTTTGGAGGCGTACAGAAATTTTGGAGGCACTGCATGGCTCAGCTACGACGAAGCCTTCCGTCAAAAATTAGCCATACACCCAGAGGTTCACTGGGGGCTGAAGGATGTGGGTTTGTGGATCAATCTCATGCTCCCTCAACATCAGTTCCTTAATAAACAGTCTCCATTTCCAGTCCAAAAGAGGGGTTTCTGCTTTGCCTTTAATGACTCCACCTGTAAATGGAGCAATAGCTGTAGATTTAGACATGAGTGTTCCTTCTGTGGAAACGCTCACCCCGTGTCAAAATGTTTCAAGAAGCAGGCCTCTCAACAACCTCCTTCCAAGGATTTTGTACCAAAAGGCACAGACTCCAGTGAAGCTGGAAAACATGCTGTTTTGGCTAAACAGTTACACAAATCGGGAGATTAGTCAGCTTTTGTTTAATGGCTTCTCGTTTGGTTTTTTCGTTCCACGTTTCAAAGGCTATGGTTGTAAAGTATCCAAGAATTTGTTATCTCTATCTTTCCTGAGGTAGCTAGGGATAAAATTTTTCAGGAAGTCCTTCTGGGTAGGGTGGCAGGCCCATTTCCATCTCCAAATGATGAGGTGGACAAAACACTTTGCTCTGTGAGTTACTCCTCTTTTGACTCAGCCATGGAGTTATTGCGAACATTTGGTAAAAACGCCCTGTTGGCCAAGTCCGACATTAAGTCTGCTTTCAGAATTCTTCCCGTTAACCCTGATGGATTTAATTCCTTGGGTTTTTTCTTTGAAAATGAGTATTTTTTCGATAAATGTTTGCCTATGGGATTTTCCCTATCCTGTTTTTATTTTGAAAGCTTTTCAACTTTTTTGCAGTGGGTGTTGGAGTCTAATTGCATAGATGCCGGTGTGTTGCACTATCTGGACGATTTTCTTTTTGTTCGTCCAGCAGAATCTCAAGCATGCTCACAGACACTCCACACCTTTTTGGATATGTGTTCTCGCTTTGGCGTTCCTATTGCTAACGATAAGACTGTTTTTCCTTCTCACTCCATTGAATTTTTGGGTATCACCTTGAATTCTGAGAATCTGGAATGTAGCCTTCCTGTTGAAAAAGTGCTCAAACTTTATGACGCTCTTACCAGTATTTTATCAAAGGAGAAGGTCACTGTTAAACATTTGCAATCAGCTTTGGGATTGCTTACCTTTGCCCTTCGAGTTATCCCTATTGGCAGAGTTTTCTGTAGGCGTCTTTATGACGCAACGAAGGGTTTCTCTTCCCCAAATTCTCACATCAGGGTCTCTTCTGACATGAGAGAAGATATAAAAAATTTGGCTTTCATTCCTCTCAGATTTCAACGGCAGATCCTGTTTGCAATCTAGTTTAATTTTTGCTGAGTCGTTGCCTCTTCTTCACACAAGCGACAATTGCGCTGGATGCCCAATTATTTTTTTTATCACACTGGACAATTGCACATTGGCCTGGTTCCTGGTTGGACTGCAACGTTACCAAGAATGTAGTATTTTCTGAGCTTTTTTCAATTTATTTAGCTATCTATGGGGTTCCTTTTTTCAGAACCATAGATTATCCTTCCTGTCTTCTAGTCAAGGTGTAGTTTTTTCCATCAATACTTTATGCTCAAAAAATTTATGGGTTTCTAAGATTTTAAGACAGTTGGTCTTACTGTGCCTGAAGCATAATATTTGGATTAAGGCGAAACTTGGTACTAGTAGGAAAGCTATGCTTGCTAAATTTCTGTGCCTTAGTCAATGGTCAAAATTTTACCAACAGGTTTCCAATGCAGACACGGATCCTACACCCTGCCCTCCAGCAGTTTGGGACACTGTAGCAATTTAATTCCGCATTTTATTGAGCAGTCTTTATCAAAGAGAACATGGGCTGAATATTCAGCCGCATGGCTTCATTGGATTGAATGTTGAAATAGGCATAACCTTGATTTTATGCATTCAACCCCCGCTGCAGGTCTGCAATTCGCGGCATCCTTGGTACATAACGGTCTATCCTTTTCAGCGGTGGCAAAATATTTTGCGGGGATATCATTTTTTTTTTTTTAAACTATGGGGCAACCCTCCCCTAACAGGATTTTTTCCTATTAAGCAATTTTTAAAAGGTTTTAGGAAAGGTAGTTTTCAGCCTGACTCCCGTCGGCCTATATCCCTTCCTCTTTTAAGGGAACTCTGCTTATCTTTAGACTCGGTATGCTTAAACTCATTTGAATCATCTCTTTTTCGTTCTGCATTTTCAATTGCCTTTTTTGGTGCTCTCCATATTGGTGAATTGGTCTCGGCTAAGAAATTTGATCCTTCTGGTCTTCTCTTAACCGACATCAGCTTACAGGATTCGTCTCTATTTGTTTTCCTACGGAAGTCTAAAACTGATCAGCTGGAAAGGGGTTCTAGGTTAGAATTGAAAAGTTTTTTGGATCCCTCTATTTGCCCCGTAAGCACCACTAAGGCTTGGCTTTCTTTGAGGTCCTGTGCTCCAGGCCCCCTTTTTGTGCATAGGGACTCATCTCCTGCAACCATTTTTCAATTTAATTGCACCCTTAAAAGTGTTTGCGTTTCCTTGGAAAAGGTCATTTGAATATAACATCTCATTCCTTCAGAATAGGAGCGGCTACAGAGGCGGCCAGGTCCGGGTTATGTAATTCCAACATCATGAACTTGGGAAGATAGGAGTCTAGAAGATTTAAGCTTTATGTTAGACATGAATTATATGATTACTAATTTCATATTTATTGTAGGTCCGTTGGTAGTTTTGATCATCGGTCACTCTTTTTTTGCTGGGCTCAGAAGAGAGCCGTCCAGCGGCCTTATACTGAAAATCTGTCTTTTAACCCTGTCAACATTCAACTTTTTTGGCATAGTGTTCGAGGGATGCGCTGGGGAAATTTCGTTTCTGAGTTTAAGAAATGTTATCGCAAGTTTCCTTACCTGGATCTGGTAATTTTCCACGTGTCTGGTAATGATCTCGGTAAGGTCAGGACTTTGGATTTGTTGGCTTTCTTAAGATCTGACGTCACAAGCTTGAAGCAGTCTTTCCCACGGACTAGTTTTGTCTTTTCCGAGATCATCCCCAGACTGGTATGGTTTAACAATAAAATTTCTTTCTTGGATAAGATTCGTAAAAGGGTAAATAGGAGTATGTGTAAGGTTTAACCCCTGATAGGTGTGTTCTCATTTAGGCACGAAGACTTGGAAGGAATTGTCCCCGGGCTCTATAGGAGCGACCAAGTTCATTTATCCGATATTGGCTTGGAAATTTTTAATTTAAATTTGCAGACAATGGTCGAGAAGTGGCTGTGTTGTTTTGGGGGGGCCATGACTCGTTGAGTCTTGGCTTGTGGGGAAATCGCCCATTAATTGGGTGGATTGGATATGGTGTTGGAAATATGATTAACTGTTATGGTATTTATTGTATGGACTTATTTATTAATTTACTATGTAACCCAAAAATAAACATCACGGCCACTTTTTATGCCAATTCTGTTAGTCTAGTGTATTTATTTGAATGAATGGGCTTTATGCGGCCATGTGTTTTGAGAAATATTTCCTTTGAAAACAATGTGTAAATGACATAGAGAACTGTGCTGTATGTAAAAGCTCATGTTAAAATCGCATTGCAATCGAATAGCAATCGCAATGCACTCGGATGTAAATCGGATGCTAGGTGTGAAAATCGCATTGTACTCGCATGACACTCTTCCATTTTTTTCGGTCCAGATTATGGACCGTTTTCTCACATATGGGTATGAGCCCTAATAAGGTGTATCTGAACTTGGTGAGCTGACTTTCCTTTTTCCCATACCCTCCTAGCCAGGGCTGTGGAGTCGGAGTCGTGGAGTCGGAGTCGGAGTCGGTGCTCATTTTGGTGGAGTCGGAGTCGGTATAAAATGGACCGACTCCGACTCCTAAAATATATAATAAATTGGGTACAGTAATTCAATGCAGGATGTGCTGAACATTTTTTATAGGAGTTTGGGAAAGTTATGAAATGTCCTATAAATGGCTGTTATATTCCTGATCTAAGGCTACATTCACACAGTGTTTTTCCTGCGTTTTTTGAGGATACGTTTTTCAGCTGCAAAAGCTGATCATCTTTTTAAAAAACTGCATCACCTGAAAGGTTTTTGAGCTCATAGATAATGTTTTCAATAGCAAAAGCAGATTAGAAATCTGCTCTATCTATCCATTTATCCATATCTGTCTATCCATATCGTATCTGTACCAAAAAGAATGAAAACCGGGTAGTACACCAATATATATTCTGTTCTATCTAAATATCTTGATTATTGGATCATAAAAATGATTAAATGTCTGAGGTTCACATTGTACTACAATAAATTTTTCACTTAAATATAAGCAATATGTGTGGGAGTCGGAGTCGTGGAGTCGGAGTCGGAGTTGGAGTCGGAGTCGGTGTAGGGGAAATTGAGGAGTCGGAGTCGCAGGTTTGGCTTACCGACTCCACAGCCCTGCTCCTAGCATTTACCTCATAAAGTGACACTGGTCAGATTTAAAAAAATGAGACCCTATCATTAACCTACAAAGTGGTTCGGTCCTTAAAGGGTTAATGCATAAATAAATAAATTATTTTACTCACCTTCTCTCCGATCTCCTGCCACTTGGCATGCTCTTCCGAAGCGGACAGCAGACTTCAGCGTGCAAGCGACTGGAGTGCATGACGTCATTGCCATGCGCCCCCAGTCATGTGCTCCCCGACATCAGATGCTGGCCTCTCATTGGCCAACAGCGTGTATTAAAGCACACAGACCCTGAGGGTTTCTGTGCCGCAATAGACTTCAGCTGAATGTGCGTTCAAGGATGAACAAACAGCTGAAGTTTGCACTGACGTCAGCAGGATCTTCACCCGTGCGGGGAAATTAAAAAACATAGGATCGACATCATTTAGTGGCTAAAATTAGTGTTCTTTCTCATGTATAGACATATGACAGGTCACCTGGAAGTGCATATACTCTATTGGAAAGTTAGACACCATATTACACCTAGTACACAGTCTTTGGTGTTCTGTGATTTGTATACGCTGCACCCCTGCACAAGACATAGCACAGTGTGCCTCTACTGTGTTTGTCATTTTTCTTTTGTGGAATTCATTGTGGATTTCACACACTGCAGATCTTGATCCAACCCCATTCCAATGAAAAGAGGTGATTTTTCCCACTCAGAAAATTTGCAACAATAAAAGGTAATATATTCACCCTTAAAATGCTGTGGTGGAAACCATGGCAAATCTACACCAAAATTTGCATGTAACACACAGTAATTAAACTTGTAGGCTCCAATTCATGAAGACCAGCAATTTTCATGTTGGTTTTGATACGCAGGCGTTCTGGAGTAAGAAGCTCCTGATTCATTAAGAAGCACACACCTCTTAACAAATCAGTGTAAGGAACTTCGCCACTAGTCATGAATTTGACGTGCAAGGGTCCACTTTGTCAGAGCTGGGTGAAAATGGTATAAGAACTCTTAGGCTATGTGCACACATTGCGGATTTATTGCGTTTCCGCAGCGTTTTTTCTGCTTGGAAATGCTCCAGAAACGCAATGAATTACTTAAGCAGTGTTAATCAATGGCATTCCTGAATTGTTGTGCACATGCTGCGGAGATTTCCGTTCTTATTTGCAGCATTTTATCTTCCGCAGCATGTCAATTCTTCTTGCGGATCTGCAGCGTTTTTCACCTATTGACTTCCATTGAGTCAGTCAAATCTGCAGCAAAAAAGCAGGTGTAAAAAGGTTTGCGTGTTTGCTGAAGATTTGCTGCCAAAAATGCTGCAGAATTGTCAAAGGAAATGATGTCAGAAGGAGGAAGAGTGTGTGGGCGGAGAATGTGTGTGGGCGGCGAATATTTGTGAGCGGAGAACATGTGCGTGTCTGTCTTTATCTGCGGGTGTTTGTGTGTTGGAAGGTAAACCTTTTGCCAAGTCTGAGATCCAGAGCACTCTGGAAGAGGTTTTCAACCAGGATATCTCTGTACTTTGCCGCATTCATGTTTCCTTCAATTGCAACCAGTCATCCTGTCCCTGCAGCTGAAAAACACTCTCATAGCATGATGCTGCCACCACCATGTTTCACTGTTGGGATTGTATTGGGCAGGTAATGAGCAGTGCCTAGTTTTCCCCACACATACTGCTTAGAATTATCACCAAAAAGTTCTATCTTTGTCTCATCAGACCAGAGAATCTTGTTTCTCATAGTCTGGGAGTCCATCATGTGTTTTTTAGCAAACTCTATGGGAGATTTCATATGTCTGGCACTGAGGAGAGGCTTCTGTCGGGCCACTTTGTCATAAAGGCCTGACTGGTGGAGGACTGCAGTGATAGTTGACTTTGTGGAACTTTCTCCCATCTCCCTACTGGATCTATGGAGCTCAGCCACAGTGATCTTGGGGTTCTTTACCTCTCTCACAAAGGCTCTTCTCCCACGATTGCTCAGTTTAGCAGGATGGCCAGATCTAGGAAGACTTCTGGTGGTCCCAAACTTCTTCCATTTAACCCCTTCATGACCCAGCCTATTTTGACCTTAATGGCCAGGCCATTTTTTACAATTCTGACCAGTGTCCCTTTATGAGGTAATAACTCAGGAACACTTCAACGCATCGTAGCGATTCTGAGTTAGTTTTTTCGTGACATATTGGGCTTCATGTTAGTGGTAAATTTAGGTCGATAATTTTTGCATTTATTTGTGAAAAAAACTGAAATTTGGCGAAAATTTTGAAAATTTTGCAATTTTCAAATTTTGAATCTTTATTCTGTTAAACCAGAGAGTTATGTGACACAAAATAGTTACTAAATAACATTTCCCACATGTTTACTTTACATCAGCACAATTTTGGAAACAACATTTTTTTTGTTAGAAAGTTATAAGGGTTAAAAGTTGACCAGCGATTTCTCATTTTTACAACAAAATTTACAAAACCATTTTTTTTAGCGACCACCTCACATTTGAAGTCACTTTGAGGGGTCTCTATGGCAGAAAATACCCAAAAGTGACACCTTTCTAAAAATGCACGGGTGCACGGCAGCGCTCAGAAAGGAAGGAGCGCCATTTGACCTTTTAAATGGAAAATATGCTGGAATATTTAGCGGTTGCCATGTCGCGTTTGGAGAGTCCCTGTGTGCCTAAGCATTGGAGCTCCCCCACAGGTGACCCCATTTTGGAAATTAGATCCCCCCGAGGAACTTATCTAGATGCATTTGCTTCACAAATTGATCCGTAAAAAAAAGTACTTTTTTTCACAAAAATTTTCTTTTAGCCTTAGTTTTTTCATTTTCACATGGGCAACAGGACAAAATGGATCCTAAAATTTGTTGGGCAATTTCTCCTGAGTACACCGATACCTCATATGTGGTCATAAACCACTGTTTGGATGCACGGCAGGGTCCGGAAGGGAAGGAGCGCCATTTGACCTTTTTGAATGGAAAATTAGCTCCAATCGTTATCGGACACCATGTCGTGTTTGGAGAGCTCCTGTGTTCCTAAACAGTGAAAACCCCCCACAAGTGACACCATTGCCTAAACTTTGGAGCTCCCCCACAAATGACCCATTTTGGAAACTAGACCCCCTAAGGAACTTATCTAGATGCATAGTGAGCACTTTGAACCCCCAGGTGCTTCACAGAAGTTTATAACGCAGAGCCGTGAAAATAAAAAATCATTTTTTTTCCTCAAAAATCATTTTTTAGCACGCTATTTTTTATTTTCACATGGCTAACAGGAGAAATTGGACCACAAAAGTTGTTGTCCAGTTTGTCCTGAGTACGCTCGTACCCCATATATGGGGGGAACCACTGTTTGGGCGCACGGCAGGGCTCAGAAGGGAAGGAGCGCCATTTGACTTTTTGAAATGAAAATTAGCTCCAATCGTTAGCGGACACCATGTCATGTTTGGAGAGCCCCGTGTGCCTAAACTTTAGAGCTCCCCCACAAATGACCCCATTTTGTAAACTAGACCCCCTAAGGAACTTATCTAAATGCATAGTGAGCACGTCGAACCCCCAGGTGCTTCACAGAAGTTTATAACGCTGAGCCGTGAAAATAAAAAATATTTTTTTTCCTCAAAAAATTCTTTTAGTCTGCATTTTTTTATTTTCACAAGGGTAACAGGAGAAATTGGACCCCAAAAGTTGTTGTACAGTTTGTCCTGAGTACGCTGGTACCCCTTATGTGGGGGGGACCATTGTTTGGGCACACGTCGGGGCTCGGAAGGGAAGTAGTGATGTTTTGAAATGTTGACTTTGATGGAATGGTCTGCGGTAGAGTTGAGCGAAACGGGTCGGTCAATTTCAAAAGTTGCCGACTTTCACAAAAGTCGGGTTTCATGAAACGAAACCCGACCATAGCGTGAGGTTGGCCATGAGGTCGGCGAACAGAGCGCCAAAGTCGCATTTCAAAAGATGCTTCCAGCGCCCTTTTTCAGCCAATGATGGAGGACGCACACTGTGGGCAACGCAATGACATAGGCAGCGGTCACCACCATCTTTGAGAAGGGCATGCAAATGATTGGCTTGCTCTGTGTGGCGTCACAGGGGCTATAAAAGGGCGTGCACACCGACCGCCATGTTCTGCTGATCTCAGAATGAATAGGGAGAGCTGCTGCTGATTCTGTAGGGAGAGCGTTAGGCAGGAAAGAAGAACAAAAAACTGCTTCTGCTGCTAGCGATTTTTGCCTGTACAACACACCAGTTAGTGTGCAGTGCAAGGGGAGGCTATATTTTGGTGCATCAGCTCTGTTGGTTATTAGGGTGCCTTATAAGGCTCCCTGATAGCTGCATTGCTGTTTTCACACTGCTGTGCAAACTGCTTTTTTAAAAGAAAAATACTTTTCATTCTCTTTTTTGCCCAGTTACCAAGCGTTCATTTTTCCACACTTTTGTGTGCAGCAGTGCTGCTTAATAGGCTGCCTGCTGCCATACTTGGGACTGAGAGCATCATTGTCAGCTTGCTAAAATCTCTAGGGAGATTCAAATTCTCCCCAGTCCTATATAGACATTTTATACACCATCCAATTTCAGCCTGTTATATTGAGGTGTAATCTACACTGGGCCTGAGATAATAGTTCAGTGTCCTCAAGTCTGTGGCGAGATTCAAATTCTCCCCAGTCCTATATAGACATTTTTTACACCATCCAATTTCAGCCTGTTATATTGAGGTGTAATCTACACTGGGCCTGAGATATTATTTCAATGTCCTCAAGTCTGTAGGGAGATTCAAATTCTCCCCAGTCCTATATAGACATTTTATACACCATCCAATTTCAGCCTGTTATATTGAGGTGTAATCTACGCTGGGCCTGAGATAATAGTTCAGTGTCCTCAAGTCTGTAGGGAGATTCAAATTCTACCCAGTCCTATATAGACATTTTATACACCATCCAATTTCAGCCTGTTATATTGAGGTGTAATCTACACTAGGCCTGAGATATTAGTTCAGTGTCCTCAAGTCTGTAGGGAGATTCAAATTCTCCCCAATACTATATACACCTTGTACTTTGTTTTACAGTACCATATTGCTCGTGGTATTTTAGGTACATTTTCTCAAAAGTGAGGAAGTGTGTTGGAAGAGGCTGTGGAAGTGGGCGGGGGTTGCCAGCTGGTAATGATGGTGTTGGTGGTGGTGGTGGATCTGCTGGTAGTGGCAAAAGCACAATAGCACCTAATGCAGGAGGTGTTGAGCCTGCGTCATCATCTGGCTCCACAAGGCCTCGAAGGCTCCCTTTTCTGGGAGTAGGTAAACCACTTTTAAAGCCGGAGGTTCAGGAACAAGTTTTGGCTTACATTGCTGACACAGCCTCCAGCTCTATCGCCTCCTCTTCTGAACTTTCAAAAAATAAAAGCACTGAGTCATCATTGGAGGCTCATGGTCAGGAACCACACCTTTCCTTCTGTCCTTCACCCCTACCAAAAGTAAAGGATGCGGCAGGCCACACTACAGATTACTCCATGGAGCTCTTTTCACATACCATCCCTGGGTTATCAAGTCAAATCGTGAATTACCCAGTCCAACAAGAATCTGACATAGAGTGCACTGATGCACAGCCACTGCTAGATTTATCTGCTGGTACATTCACTCAGAGCACTACATTGTCCTCGCAGTGTACTGAGCCAGAATCTGACCCTGATGAAACTCAGGTGCCCCTTCCCGCATACTATACCACCTTACATGGTGACACAGAGGAAGGTGCACATGACATTGAAGAGGAGGTGATGGATGACCCAGTTGTTGACCCAGATTAGCATCCATTGGGGGAAGAGGGTGCTGCTGCCAATAGCTCAGAAGAGGAGGAGGAGCAACCGCAGCAGGCATCGACATCGCAACAGCTGTTATCTGGCAGGCCCAGAGCAGTCCAAAAATGGTTTACAAAAACCAAAAGAGTTGCAGGACAGCTAGGCCAGACGGTCAAATTAGCACAGCGTGCAAGGCCTCAAAATGTCTTCCATAGTAGGAAGAGTGCAGTGTGGCACTTTTTTGAACAAAATCCTAATGATCAGGCAAAGGTTATCTGTAAGAAGTGCGCAAAGACATTTAGCCGAGGGAAAAATCTGAGAAATTTGAATACCAGTTGCATGCTTAGATATTTAACCACCATGCATTTGCAAGCGTGGACGGACTACCAAACCTCACGTACCACATGTGCAACTGCTCCCAATGAAGGTAGTCAGCAACGCTACATCGTTTCCACCACTGTAAGCCCACCGGTTAGCACACCAGCAGCAGCAAATGTTGAGGTGTCGTCGCAAGGCCAAAGCAGTCAGGGTATCACAATGTTATTGCTAAGAAAGACTGAATCTAGGCCATCAGAAAGAACACCAACACCATCACCATCATCAACCCTCTCTCAGTCCGCCATGTCCACCGCTAGTTGCACCATATATCAGCCCTCAAGTCCAGCTCACCCTACCAGAGACTATGAGTAGGACAAGAAAGTACTCATCCTCTCATCCGCGTACACTGGGTTTGAACGCCCACATTGCCAAACTAATCTCGTTAGAGATGATACCCTACCGATTGGTTGAAAGCGAAGCTTTCCACGAACTCATGGCCTACGCAGTACCACGCTATGTCCTACCCAGTCGGCACTTCTTTTCTCGCAAATCCATCCCAGCCCTCCACCTTCATGTGAAAGACTGCATTGTCCATGCACTCAAGCAATCAGTGAGTGGAAAGGTGCACCTCACAACAGATGCATGGTCCAGTAGGCATGGCCAGGGCCTTACGTGCCTATCACTGCGCACTGGGTTAATGTGGTGGATGCAGGGTCCACAGGGGACAGCGGCGGTGGGACAGTGCTGCCAAGCCCACGGTATAGGAAACAGTTGGGTGTAGGCGTTCGACCTCCTCCTCCTCTAGAAGCGAAAGCTCGTCCACAGAGCGCAGTCGCGCGAGCACTCCATCCGCAGCTGCCAGTGTTGCACACTCGGTGTCCCACTATCGAACAGCTAGTGGTAAGCGTCAGCAGGCTGTGTTGAAGATGATGTGTTTGGGCAACAGACACACCACGGAGGTACTGGCCAACTACTTGCAGCGACAAACTGAGTCATGGCTGGGCAGTCTACATCTTGAGGCAGGCAAGGTAGTTAGTGATAACGGCCAGAATGTTGTGGCAGCCATAGCCCTTTCAAAACTCCGACACATACCTTGCCTGGCTCACACCTTGAACCTGGTGGTGCAGTGCTTCCTCAATAATTATCCGGAGTTAACAGGCCTGCTCCAGAAGGTCCGAAGACTGTGCTCGCACATCCGCCAGTCGCCCGTACACTCCAGTCATATGCAGAAGCTGCAGCGATTGCTCCAACTTCCCAAGCATGGTCTAATTATCGATGTTGCAACAAGGTGGAACTCCACCCTGCACATGGTTGAGCGGCTGTGCGAACAGAGGCAGGCTGTAATGCATTTGTGGGAGGATACATGGCCAGGCACTTTGAGGGCAGACATAGAGTTGTCGGGTGTGTAGTGGTCGAAGCTGAAAGACCTCTGTAAAGTCCTTCAGTGTTTTGAGGAATGCACACGACTGGTAAGCGCAGACGACGCCATCATAAGCATGAGCATCCCACTTATGCGTCTGCTCATGCAAACTTTGACGCACATTAAGGAGCAGGCGTCTGCAGCCGAGGAGGATGAGGAAGAGGAGGAGGGAAGCCTTGATTACAGTCAGCCATTGTCTGCTCCAGGACCTCTCCTGGACGAAGTGGAGGAAGAAGAGGAGGATGATAATGGGGATGACTATTTAGGGGAGGAGGATGCTTCTCGTGGGGCAAGAGAAAATGTTGGCGTGGCAAGGTCTGGTACAGGGTTTGTGCGTGACTGGAGGGATGTGGATTTGCCAGAAAGTGCTCCTCCACCCAGCACTCGCAGTGCATCATTGACACCTGGAACATTGGCCCACATGTCAGATTATGCCCTGCAGATACTAAAAAGGGACCCCCGCATTGCCAAAATGATGAACGATGATGACTACTGGTTGGCCAGCATCCTGGATCCTCGCTATAAAGGCAAATTCCAAAACATCATGCCACAGGAGAACCTTGACCTAATATTGGCTAACAAACAAGCAACTCTGGTAAACCGTTTGAGGCATTCCCAGCACACAGCAGCGGTGATGGTTCTCCAACGAGCCGTAGGGGGCAACATGGAAGAGGTGTTCGTGGTGCACACATCAGAAGTGGCGTTTGAGACAGGGGTTTCATGACCATGTTGTGGACTGATTTTTCAAGTCCCGCTTACATGACTGGTAATACTGCATTGATTGAAAGTGACAGGAGACAGCAGTTGTCAACTATGATTACAAACTACTTCTCGTCCCATATCGATGTTCTCCCTCACAGGTCATTCCCCTTTGACTATTGGGCCTCTAAACTGGATGCCTAGCCTGAAATGGCTCCATATGCCTTACAGGAGCTTGCTTGCCCTGCTGCTACTGTGCTATCGGAAAGAGTCTTCAGTGCTGCTGGCTCAATCCTGACAGAAAAAAGGACCCGTCTGTCGACCCAAAATGTTGATGATCTAACCTTCATTAAAATGAACCATGCATGGGTTTCAAAGGATTTTGTCCCACTTTCCCCTGATGACACATAGGCTGCCAGAAAAATGGCTCGCTTTTGTCCTCCTCTTCCTCGGACTTCTCCAATTCCTCCATTTCCAGCTGCTGAATGTCCAACATCAACATATGCCATTTTTTAAATCTCCCTAACTGGGCTGCCTCCCCCCCCCATGGCCGGGGTCACCACCTAGCGCACGCAACCGTGCGAGTGCCATTGCCCTTGAGAGGTGGGCCGACTCTTGGGCGCCTGCACTGGCACAGGGTCCCTCATAGTGCAATCAAGTGTCTCTGATGGTGGGGGTGCACACCAGCCGTCAGACACACCGGCGTACTATGAGGGGCCCAGTGCCAGTACCGACGCCCACGAGTGGGCCCCCCTTGCTTGGGCAGGGCCCCAGCATTTGCAATATTTACCTCTCCCTGCTCCTCCGCTGTGTAGTCTGGGCTGTCAAATCCTTCCCTGGGACTGCCACTACAAATTTGGTGAACTGATAGATGATGGTTAAGACGTAGCTATGCCCTGTCCTGCTGGCCGGGCTCTAGCTTCAGATGATCAATGGCTTCCATTTCTTATAGATGTCGACTCACAATGAGATGCAGTGGTGGTTTATCATCAGCTTTCACAGTTTTCCTACTCACAGATGTGTGACATTCCTGCCCACATTTTTAAATGTGCCCTCTCATGCCAATCCAATAGAATCACCTACAGCCTGTGGCTTCTGTCTTTTGCACTCCAAAGTTACCTGACAGATCATGATAGGCAGTGCGGACCATGTCTACATCTCTCCCTGTGATCAAAATTTGATGGAAATGAGTAACGGTGATGGGATCAACGGTACTGCGATACAGCAACCCTTTCTTCACAAAGAACTGTTTTCGCTGTCTCCACACACAAAGTAATAGAGGGTCAGCATCACCTCTGAGAATTCTCCCGGGAGTTTTTCCCCTGATTAGTAATTCCAAAATTTCTGCAATCACTCGGCTTTCCGTCTGTACTTGTATCCATCTCGTTTCCTCTTGCGGAGAGTCTGGACTGTCTTACTGAGACAGAAATATATATGAAGATTTAAAAATACCCCAACAGTGTATACTGGTGTACGCTTCAAAAACATTTCCTTTTTTCTACTTTTTAGATTGTTGTCTAATCCATACTGAGGCTGTGAGTGTCTTTGTCGGACTCCGGAAATAAACACGGAGATTTTAAATGTTTAAACTATGCTATGTATACCTGTTATCCGGTGATACTGTACCCTTTCTCAACTTTCTGCAATCTTGTCGAATCCATACTGTGCCTGAGACCGTCTGAGTCTGCCTCCTGATTACAGAGGAGTGGTGTTTGAATGGAATTGTTGGCCAAGTTCAAATTCTAGCTGTTTTGGGTGGTGTTAGATCCATTCGTCGAACTACAACATTTTGACTAAAATTCGGCTGTTCAAGTTTCCGTTCGAGAACGTTTTGTTAAACAAAAGCGTATTTTTTTTTCACATTAATAATGGTTTTCAATGATAATAGACAGTTTTAGGGCATAGTAGCGGTGTCTAGTAGCCAGCAGTGTAGTACACCTGTGATGGAGCTACACCGTGTGTGTTTCTAATAATTTTTTACCGCATATTGTCCTGAAAATCCTTTTGGGCCTAGTAACTGTGTCTGCTACTCAGAAGAGGAGCCCACCCGTGAATCGAACTATGCCGCCTGTTTATGAAAGAACCAGTTTTTGACTGCATTTACATCACTTAATACTTTGGGCCTAGTAACTGTGTTTGCTACTCAGCAGAGTTGGCCACCCGTGAACCAAGCTATGCCGCCTGTTTATGTAAGAACTGCGTGCTACTCAGCAGAGGAGCCCAGCTGTTAAGCAAGCTACAGCACCTGTGGATTGGATACTTAATTTTTTCACATTCTTTCTGGAATGCCGTTTAGGCCTAATCGCGGAATTATGGTTGAACTGCACTTACTGGGAAATGCTTGTTCGCGGGGAAGAATTGTAATCTCAGATCCCCATCACTAACGGGGTTCAGCGTGTTAGCCGCACCTGTAAGCGATACACACTGGTCCTTTCATTGTAGCACGCGTGCAGCCCCAGACATGTAAGGGCATGACAGACCTGTTATTGGCCGATCTCGCGTGCCAGAGCCTCGCGAGTCCCTCTAGTAAGCTGGAGGCGGACGGTGGGAGCATGCCAGAGTCTCGTTCGTTAACGGAATTAAGCTTGCAATCTGTGCAGCTTTTTTGTGGATGGCATGGTTGAGGTTGCCCGTGTTGAATCCAATTAAGCCGCAGGCTCCACTCCTGGTGGTGCCCTACTGGACATTCCTTTAAGGTTCAGCTTTGCAACCATACTGCCCCCGGAAACCAAACACTTTTCCTAACAGTGACATTCTGGTCAAAGAGCGCGATGACATGACGTCTGTACACCCTCTGCCTAAACAGTCCAAGTGCAAAGAGATGGAAGATGGGGACGACAAGGAGTCCAGAGTACACGGATTCCCTAGCGAGGAGACTTATTTAATTGTTTTAAAGGTTGGGAGCAATTTTTGGGGAGCACGATACTCTGGAGAAAGATATCTGGGGCCCACCATACACTGGCGCATTCCAAAGGTGGACATCAGTCACTGGAGCAGCATTTACAGGGCCCATTATACACTGGAGCATTAGAAATGGGGCCCATTATATATGGAGCATTATTTGGGCCCATAAGACACTGGAGCTTCATCCATGGTGAACAACATATACTGTAGCATTATGTGGAGCTCATCATATACTGTATCGAACATTATATGGGACCAATGATTCTGTATGGAGAAATATATGGGCCTCATTACTCTGTACTGTATGGCGCACTATGCGGTGGCCATAATACTCTATGGAGGAATATACTGTCTGTTTTTGGAGCTATTGGAGAATTTAAAATGGATATCAGTCACGTGATGTAAGAATTGAAGTATTTTTCATTGTACTGTACCGCTATTTCTCTGCCGTATCAAAGGATCATGAATTGTGTCATGTGTTAAAGGAGCCCAGGGACCAATGATTCTGTATGGAGAAATATATGGGCCTCATTACTCTGTACTGTATGGCGCACTATGCGGTGGACATAATACTGTATGGAGGAATATACTGTGTTTTTGGAGCTATTGGAGAATTTAAAATGGATATCAGTCACGTGATGTAAGAATTGAAGTATTTTTCATTGTTCTGTACCGCTATTTCTCTGCCGTATCAAAGGATCATGAATTGTGTCATGTGTTAAAGGAGCCCAGTGACACTCTTTGGCCCTGGGACCACAAAAATCTGGAGCCAGCACTACCCCCCCACAACTTTAGCCAAATAACCCCCAGTTTTCAATGCCTAACTATTATTATAAAGTAAATTAAGGTTGACAAGCTTAAGGAATAAGAATTGATGTTTTTGGCATTAAAATGGGCACTGTAGGTGTGTTTCCTGTCCTCCACTCTCTGCCGACCTTGGTTCCCCATTGACTTGCATTGGGTTTCGTGTTTCAGTCAGCCTTCGACTTTTCACGATAATCGGCCGATTTCGTTCGACCCGACTTTTGCGAAAGTCGGGTTTCGTGAAACCCGACTCGACCCGAAAAAAGGCAAAGTTGCTCATCTCTAGTCTGCAGGCGTCATGTTACATTTGCAGAGCCCCTGATGTACCTAAACTATGGAAACCCCCCACAAGTGACCCCATTTTGGAAACTAGACCCCCCAAGGAACTTATCTAGATGTGTGGTGAGCACCTTGAACCCCCAAGTGCTTCACAGAAGTTTATAACACAGAGTCGTGAAAATAAATAATCATTTTTTTTCTCAAAAAAATTATTTTTAGCCCGCAATTTTTTTTCACAAGGGTAACAGGATAAATTGGACCCCAAAAGTTGTTGTCTAGTTTGTCCTGAGTACGCTGGTACCCCATATGTGGGGGAGAACCATTGTTTGGGCACACATCAGGGCTCGGAATGTAAGTAGTGACGTTTTAAAATGCAAACTTTGATGGAATGGTCTGCGGTCGTCGCTATGTTTGCAGAGCCCCTGATATGCCTAAACAGTAGAAACCCCCCACAAGTGACCCCATTTTGGAAACTAGACCTTCACAGAAGATTATAACGCAGAGACGTGAAAATAAGAAAATAATTTTTTTCCACAAAATTAATATTTTAGCCCCCAATTTTTTATTTTCCCAAGGGTAACAGGAGAAATTATACCTCCAAAGATGTTGTGCAATTTTTCCTGAGTACGCTGATACCCCATATGTTGGGGTAAACCACTGTTTGGGCACACGTCGGGGCTTGGAAGGGAGGGAGCACCGTTTGACTTTTTGAACGCAAAATTGGTTGGAATCAGTGGTGGCACCATGTCGCGTTTGGAGACCCCCTGATGTGCCTAAACAGTGGAAACCCCTAAATTCTAACTCCAACCCTAACCCCAACACACCCCTAACCACAACCCTAACCCCAGCACATCCCTAATCCTAATCTTAACCCTAATTCCAACCCTAACCTTAATTCTAACCCTATCCCTAATCCCAACCCTAACCCCAACACACCCCTAACCCTAATCTTAACCCTAACCCTAATTCTACCCTAACCCTAATTCCAACCCTAACCCTAATTCCAACCCTAACCCTATTTCCAACCCTAACACTAATTCTAACCCTAACCCTAATGGAAAAATAAAAATATTTTCTTTATTTTATTATTTGTGCCTACCTATGGGGGTGATAAAGGGGGGTTTATTTACTTTTTATTTTATTTTGATCACTGTGAGAGTTTAATCACAGTGATCAAAATGATGAATGGAATCTGCAGCCGGCAGAATCGAGCGGGCGTACTGCGCATGCACCCACCATTTTCCAAGATGGTGGTGGCCATGATCCGGGACCGTGGAACACCGGGAGCGAGAACGGCACTCGGAAGGTACCGGGAGGTGATCGGAAGCTGGGGGGGAGCGGAGGGAAGGCGGGGGGAGCAGATGATGACAGCGGCGGCAGATCGCCGCTGTCTTTCAGTGGCAGGGGGCAAATTGCCCCGTTAGCTGGTGTGGGGGGATCGGATCGGTGTCTCCAGCCATGTCTGATGCTTGATCACAGCCCCCCGACGAAGCCCACGCGAAACGCGCGTAGGGGCTACACGTGTGGCATACTAATGAGTTATGGGTAAGCGGTTTTGAACAGGTTTTTCATTATGTGGCCTCCAGACTAAGATTTTTGAGCTATTATGTTGTGATGGTTTATTACTGTGAGGGGGTCACTTTTTGGGATTCTCTGGATATCTGAAAGAAAGACTTTAAGCACTGGCACTTTACTTATCTCTGCATATCCATTATACACATTCCATTGCTGTTAGTATTGCTACATGTGTGTTTTTTCTGTACCTGAATTCCTTATCATATGGAGCTCTTTTATTATGTGACCCGTCTTTATGTACTTCATTGTCTATATTATTAACTCTTCAGAATAAAATTATATTTTTTTATATTTTCCTTGGTGGATGTCTTTACTCCATGTGTTTTTGTATACAAAGTATTGGGAGTTTTTCCACAGCTAGTGCATGTTATGGGGTGGTCACCATGGGTCAGGGCCACCTATAATTATATGTTCACTGCCCTTGAAATTTTGTTTGCTATGTCTGATGCTACTGCAGCATCAGCCATGGCTGGTTTGTAATATTTCATCAAATTTCATTGATGAAATATTACTATCGCTCTGATTGGCTATTTCACTTTTATCAGCCAATCAGAGCGATCGTAGGCACATGGGGGCTAAACCATGCCCTCTGAGGTTAACTATAAAGGGTCCTCTGTGTGTGGGTCAGGTGGTGTCATGAATTGATTGCCCCCCTGCGGGTCGAGTGACCTGTCAGTGACCCAGGTCACCCGACCCGCAGGGGGGCAATCAATTCATGACGCCACATAGGCGTCATGGGTCGTTTTGGCACTACTTTTCATGATACCTATGTGGAGTCAAAGGTCGGGAAGGGTGTTAAGGATTATGGAGGCCAGTGTGCTCTTAGGAACCTTAAGTACTGCAGAAATTCTTTTGTAACCTTGGCCAGATGTGTGCCTTGCCACAATTCTGTCTCTGAGCTCCTTGGCTAGTTCCTTTGACCTCATGATTCTCATTTGGTCTGACATGCACTGTGAGCTGCGGTCTTATATAGACAGGAATGTGCCTTTACAAATCAAGTCCTATCAGTTTAATTAAACACAGCTGGACTCCAATGAAGGAGTAGAACCATCTCAAGGAGGATCACAAGGAAATGGACAGCATGTGACTTAAATATGAGTGTATGAGCAAATGGTCAGTCTGCAATGAAACAGAGTGAACAATTTAAAGGGGTCTGAATACTTTTCATACCCACTGTATGTATGCATATACAGTGCCTTGCGAAAGTATTCGGCCCCCTGGAACTTTTCAACCTTTTCCCACATATCATGCTTCAAACATAAAGATACCAAATGTAAATTTTTGGTGAAGAATCAACAACAAGTGGAACACAATTGTGATGTTGAATAAAATGTAATAGTTATTTTTAATTTTTTGTGAAAATTCAAAAACTGAAAAGTGGGGCGTGCAATATTATTCGGCCCCTTTAACGTAATACTTTGTTGCGCCACCTTTTACTGCGATCACAGCTGCAAGTCGCTTGGGGTATATCTCTATCAGTTTTGTACATCGAGAGACTGAAATTCTTGCCCATTCCTCCTTGGCAAACAGCTAGAGCTCAGTGAGGTTTGATGGAGATCGTTTGTGAACAGCAGTTTTCAGCTCTTTCCACAGATTCTCGATTGGATTCAGGTCTGGACTTTGACTTGGCCATTCTAACACCTGGATACATTTTTTTGTGAACCATTCCATTGTAGATTTTGCTTTATGCTTGGGTTCATTGTCTTATTGGAAGGCAAATTTCCTTCCCAGTCTCAGGTCTTTTGCAGATTCCAGCAGGTTTTCTTCAAGAATGGTCCTGTATTTGGCTCCATCCATCTTCCCATCATTTTTAACTATCTTCCCTGTCCCTGCTGAAGAAAAGCAGGCCCAAACAATGATGCTGCCACCATCATGTTTGACAGTGGGGATAGTGTGTTCAGGGTGATGAGCTGTGTTGCCTTTACGCCAAACATATTGTTTGGTATTGTTGCCAAAAAGTTCGATTTTGGTTTCATCTGACCAGAGCACCTTCTTCCACATGTTTGTTGTGTCTCCCAGGTGGCTTGTTGCAAACTTTAAACAACACTTTTTATGTATATCTTTGAGAAATGGCTTCTTGTCACTCTTCCATAAAAGCCAGATTTGTGCAGTGTACGACACATTGTTGTCCTATGGACAGACTGTCCCACCTCAACTGTAGATCTCTGCAGTTCATCCAGAGTGATCATGGCCCTCTTGGCTGCATCTCTGATCAGTCTTCTCCTTGTTTGAGATGAACGTTTAGAAGGATGGCCGGGTCTCGGTAGATTTGCAGTGGTATGATACTCCTTCCATTTCAATATGATCGCTTGCACAGTGCTACTTGGGATGTTTAAAGTTTTGGAAATCATTTTGTCTCCAAATCCAGCTTTAAACTTCTCCACAACAGTATCACGGACCTGCCTGTTGTGTTCCTTGGTCTTCATGATGCTCTCTGTGCTTCTATCAGAACCCTGAGACTATCACAGAGCAGGTGCATTTATACGGAGACTTGATTACACACAGGTGGATTATATTAATCATCACTAGTCATTTAGGACAAGATTGGATCATTCAGAGATCCACAATGAACTTCTGGAGTGAGTTTGCTGCACTGAAAGTAAAGGGGCCGAATAATATTGGATGCCCCACTTTTCAGTATTTTAATTTCCACGAAAATTTAAAATAACCAATAAATTTCATTCAACTTCACAATTGTGTTCCACTTGTTGATTCTTCACTAAAAATGTATATTTGGTATCTTTATGTTTGAAGTATATATATATATGTATATATATATATATATATATATATATATTACACAGCTCTGGCAAAAATTAAGAGACCATCACATCAAAACCCTGTCATGGGCAGCCTATTCTCCAGACCTAAACCCCATTGAAAACCTCTGGAATGTAATAAGGAGGATGATGGATAGTCCCAAGCCATCAAACAAAGAGGAACTGCTTAAATTTTTGTGCCAGAAGCAGTGTGAAAGGCTGGTGGCAAGCATGCCAAGACACATGAAAGCTGTTTTTAAAAATCATGGT
Source organism: Dendrobates tinctorius (assembly GCF_039654945.1). Lineage (NCBI taxonomy): Eukaryota > Metazoa > Chordata > Amphibia > Anura > Dendrobatidae > Dendrobates > Dendrobates tinctorius. The sequence goes on along the minus strand of NW_027361728.1, from coordinate 44,352,245 downwards.
TATTCCACAAAATATTGATTTCTGAACTCTTCCTGAGTTAAAACATTAGTATTGTTGTTTCTAAATGATTATGAACTTGCTTTCTTTGCATTATTTGAGGTCTGAAAGCACTGTTTTTTTTTGTACATTTTGACCATTTCTCATTTTCAGAAAAAAAATACAAAATATATTGCTTGGAAACTCGGAGATATGTTGTCAGAAGTTTGTAGACTAAAAGAACAAGTTACATTTTACTAAAAAATATACCTATAAAGAGAAAAATCAGACAAACTGAACATTTTGACGTGGTCTCTGAATTTTTGTCAGAGCTGTAATATAAATTTATATATACCATATATACTCGAGTATAAGCCGAGATTTTGAGCACTTTTTTGGGGCTGAAAATGCCCCCTAGGCTTATACACGAGTCATACGCCACAAAACCAGCCGGGGGGAGTGGGGGAGCAGCTGCAGCCGCCGAAGAGATCATACTCACCCTTCTCCACCCCATCGCTGGTCTCCATCCCTGTATCTCTGTCCCGGGGCCTGCAGCTCCTTCCAGTGTTGAGCGGTCACGTGGTACCGCTCATTAAACTAATGAATATGCATGCGACTCCACTCCCATGGGCGTGGAGTGCATATTCAAATTTCAAGTTTTGATGAATTGGGTCTATATTCTCAGCAAATATGGCCATATTTTCTGAAAATTTTGCATACTATTTTACATATAAGGAGTCTCCCTTTCAGCCACTGATTGGCTACCGTGATATGATGCTGTCCAAACAGTAAGAGGAAAAGAGACCAGCGAGGGATCCGCTTAGTGAGATAGAGGACCTGTGAGGGCTAGAGATGAGTGTGCTGGAAGAAAGCAAGAGTCAAAACATGCATAGGGGTGGACACCACGCCAATGAGTGGACATCTTACAGATTACTTATATCGTTTGATTTTTGTGCACTGTGTGTATAGCAAAAAAGAGAAGCCAGCTCACCTGCCATAGTTCGCGTGTGGAGCTCGAGTGTCGTCCTGACCAGACATAGACACTGCAGAAACCAAGAGGAAAGTCCAGCTCCAGGTAAAACCAATGCGTTTATTTGAAAAATAGATTTTTTAAAAATATATCCTTGTCGTGAAAAAATAGAAAGCTAAAGGGGAAGGGAAAAGGCAATGCAATGTTTTTCGAACGCAACTCCAGCGTTCTTTGTCACAGCTTCCAATGTGGAGTGTGGTCATCTCTTATATATATATATATATATATATATATATATATATATATATATATATATATATATATATACACACTAGCTGAAGAGCCCGGCGCTGCCCGGGCATAGTAACTAACTGTAGTTAGTTATAGCAAATGATAATTATCCTCCATCCCATAGTCCCGTGCCCATATACCCATCATACATATCCTCCATCCCATAGTCGAGTGCCCATATACCCATCACACATCCTCCATCCCATAGTCCCATGCCCATATACCCATCATACATATTCTCCATCCCATAGTCCCATGCCCATATACCCATCATACATATTCGCCATCCCATAGTCGAGTGCCCATATACCCATCACACATCCTCCATCCCATAGTCCCGTGCCCATATACCCATCATACATATCCGCCATCTCATAGTCCCGTGCCCATATACCCATCATACATATCCTCCATCCCATAGTCCAGTGCCCATATACCCATCACACATCCTCCATCCCATAGTCCCGTGCCCATATACATATCCGCCATCCCATAGTCCCGTGCCCATATACCAGTCATATATATCCTCCATCCCATAGTCCAGTGCCCATATACCCATCACACATCCTCCATCCCATAGTCAACCATTATGACATCATAATGAGCGGCGGCGGGGCTTGCAACCTATGATGACATCAGCGTCGCCATGGCAACCATTGTGACATCATAATGAGGGGCGGGGCTTGATACGCACACACTGCTTCCCCAGTATGCAAATAGGGGCATTAGGACATCATAATGAGGGGCGGGGCTTGACGCACACACACTTTTTCCCCAGTATGTAGATAGGGGCAAAATTGTTTGGTGAATTGGAACGTGCGGGTTTAAAATTTTGCCTCACAACATAGCCTAGGACGCTCTCGGGGTCCAGGCGTGTGACTGTGCCAAATTTTGTGGCTGTAGCTGCGACGGTGCGGATGCCTATCCTGGACATACACACATACACACACACATACATACATACACACATACATACACACTTTGAGCTTTATATATTAGATATACGTGCTAATTGCAGACAGGTGAGATAAACACACCCTGTGGGAGTAACTGGGTGGCTGCACGCCAGAATGGAAAAGGCCAGCATAATTGCAAAAAAAAAAAAAAAAAATTCACCTAGTGAGGCTGTGTGCACCGTCCTGGGGTCCCACAGGGGGCGTGTTACTGACAGCAGGGAATGCTGTGTTGAATGGCTGCACGTGCCTGGTAATTCCCTGGAGGGAATGGACGTCTACCGCATGATGGTGAAGGAACCATGCGTGACCCTGATGTGGGTGAGATAACGCTGAGGCTGAAGAACCTGTGTAATGGACATTTGTTTGACCTGTGTGATCTAAGGATAACCAGAGTGAAGCTATAATGGACGCTATGCTGTATATGAACTTTATGTTGCTTCTATGGGTTTGTGCTGCTGAATAAACCGCCTGGACTGTTATGAGTTTATGAAAACACGGTGCCGGATGTGTTTTGTTCGCTGCCTAGCGAGGATCACCTAACTGAATGACAGCGCTACCTCACAATTGGTGGAGAAAGCTATGGGCATTGTTGTAGCCTTGTTGCTGGGAGCAACGGAAGAGGACTGCAAAGTCGGTTGCTAAGCTGACGGTTGGGGAAGCCCCTGCCCGGCTGTGGTTCTGGAACGGTGGGGCAGCCTAGTGAGTAAGGCACTGTCCAGATCGGTGAGCCCAGTGCGGCCGTTTCCCCAGGAGAAAGAGACTTATAGGATACCTCTGCGGTAGAGAGGTCCGAGAACCTGCGCGGCCAGCAGGTGACGGTTGTGAAAACCGTGTTGTACTGACCGGGGTCAGTGAGAAAGAGACCGGTGATTGATAGGGTGCCTCTGTGGAGAAGAGGTATCCGAGTACCTGTAGGGCTGACACAGGTAACGGACAGGTGTTCGTGTTGTACTGACCTGGGTCAGTGGGAAAGACTGTGTACCTGGAGGGTTCAGTGAGCAAGGTCCTGGAGGGTAAGTGTTGGGAGGTTCTGCGAGAAGAATCGGATCCCTGGAGCACGTGGTATGACCTTGGACCTGGTGAGGCTTGAGTGTTGGGCAGTCTCAGGTGAAGACGGATGTCCTGAAGAGCACCCGCTAAGCCCCTGGATCTGGTGAGGCCGGTGTGTTGGGAAAACCTGGGAGGAGGGCTGCTCCCTGAATAGCACCCGGTGCGCCCTGTGTATTGGACGGTCTCAGGCGGAGACGGAACGTCCTGAATAGCACACAGAAAGGACACGTGAGTTTTGTGTGGTGTTTTTTTTCTTCTTTTCTCAACTCAGCCTGCAGTGGCTCAGTGGGGGTCAAGAAGGTGACAAGCGGCTTCCTGTAACTCGGCAGGGTTACAAAGGGGACAAGCAGCCTCCGGTAACTCGGCGGGGTTACGAAGAGGACACCTGCCGCTGTATGTGAACAGCAGCCGGTGGTGTCGGTGATCGGTGACAGCAGGAGCTATGGTGGTGCCAGCAAGGACTTGTGTGGTATCATTAAAAAGACAAACTGTGTTGTGTGAACTGTGGTCTGAGAAGACCGGTACAACGGACATGGGGAAATCCCGAAAAGGGGCGGTGGCCCAAAACGGGGTGGTAGCCCAAAAGAGGGTGGAGTCCCAGAAAGGGGCGGTGACCCAAATTGGGGTGGTAACCCAAAATGAAGTGGAGTCCCAGAGGGGGGCGGTGACCCAAATTGGGGTGGTAACCCAAAAAGGGGTGGAGTCCCAGGAGGGGGCAGCAAACCAAATTGGGGTGGTTCAGGAAATGGTAGCACTGGTAGCCTCACTGGGTATGTCTGGGGAACCGCAGTGGGTCTGTATGAGTTTTGAGGAGTGCGGCATGTATTTTCCAGATAATGACGGGCCACAGGTGTGTACCGTGATGCTGCATCGGGAAGGAGTCTTTGGTAGACTGGACTCAGAGAGTCAGGTGACTCTGACAGGAACTCCTCTCGTTTTATCTCTGACCGAGAAAAACGCCAGGGTTCGCTGTAAACATGGGGTCACGGTGAACTACGCAGTAGACAGAGTAATGTTTGAGGGGACCAAAGGTGGTGAGTGCCAAGGGGGTGGGATACCACGGGACTTAGTCTATGTCTTGGAGAGGGGCCGGGACTTTGTTTTGTTTGATGACGTATGGTCGGACGATGGAGACGTTTCGACTGTGGGGCCAGCAGACACTGAGACAGTGACGGCTCCTGATGTGGACAGGTCAGAGGTAGAACTGACCGGAAGAAGTACATCTGCCCAACTTACGGACCTGACGTCTCGTGATATGACAGATGGTGGGCTGGGAGTTGAGATGACTGGGGTAAAAACACGGTTAAACGGTAACGGGACCGTTCACTCGGCTGACGGGACTGACCCAGTGGTACCCTTTGACAATATAATCAAAGAAGTAGTGGTGAGACACGTGCTGGCCAAAAGAGAACAGGATCGTGAGATACAGCTGATAAAGGAGACAGTGGAAGGACATCTCGAACGGGAAAGAGTCCTGAGACAAATCACAGCACAGGGTTGAGGAGCTCGAGAAAGAGGTCTTGGAGCTCAAAGAAACTGTAAGTGGTCTTCTGCGGGAGAAGAACTTGGACAGTGAGGAACAGCGGCCGGGTCCGACGGGTTGTGGAACGGAGCTGCCGGTGCCTGTCTTGGCAGACGGTTGGGAAGAGATGAGATCTCGTGAGGTTGAGGAGCTGAGAACTGAAGAAGACAGTCACCCGGTCGTGTCAACTGTAGTGAGGGAAGTGTCCGTGGTAAAGCCAGAGCCTCCTGGTCAGGAAGAGAGCAAGACCACGACCTTCAAGTTTGTGATTGATGTACCAAAAGACATGCAAGAGGCCTGTGCTGAGGAAGGTGTGCATGAGGCTTTCAAAGAGGCGGTCAAAGCGTGTAAGGTGCACTGGGTGCCTGAGACTCAGCAGTTGTTGATAATGTCAGCCAGGGAAGACACAGCAAAGCGGGTGGCTGTCCTGGAAAACATGCATCTGCAGTGTCTCCATGTCAAACAGTTGGTTAGGCGGAGTAATATCAAAGCTGCTCGACGCCTAGAGTTAGCAAGAGAGGCTATGGATCGGTTGGGTTTGTGGAAAGAGGTAGTTCCGGTTCCCAAAGGTCTGATTGGGAGAATCATTGGAAGATTCGGGAAGGTAATGCAAGACCTTGTAAATAGCTCCGGTGTGATGAGGGTGAGGATCCCTCCTGATGATGAAGACCAGGTATCCAGTGAAGAGGGTAGGATTCCCGTCCTGGTAGTTGGCTCTGTGGAAAGCCTGAGAAACTTTCGGATGCTCTTGGAGTATCGAGTGGGGTACCTGCAAGAGATTAAGCAGTTGAGGCTGGACCGTTGGCGAATCAATAAAGAGTTTCGGAACACCAAGTGGCGGCCGCCTTCAACCCAAGATGTAAGGACCTGAAGGGTTCCGCCAAGAAGTGACATGGCAGAAGGCCAAAGAATGTCAGCAAGTGGTAGTTCGACTGGCAGGACGACGTTGAGAGACCGTAGTTCCTGTGAGATGCTGAATGAGTCAGACTCAGGCTTAACTAAGACTTATGACCGCTGGGGGCGGGGGAGGCCATATGATGGACGGAGACGGATCTCTCGACCTGTGGGGCAAGGTGTAATGAGTGCCCGGTCTCGAGATCCTGGTGTAATCTATGTTCAACCCTATAAGTTTGAACAGAGGGGGGAGGTATGTGGTGTAGTGACCACTGTGTCCACTAGGGAGTGCTGTATGGATATCCCAGGAGAGTGGATGAATGGCAAGATACTGAATGACCGTTATGTATCTCAAGGTGGGTGGCCTTGAGATGGAGATTTATGTGTGTGCTATTCAGCAGTGATACTGCTGAGGTGCTGGTTCAATGTGTCAGGGACTAGTTACCTACAAACCCACCCAGGGGGTGTGCTTAATAACACTATTGTAAAGTGTATATGTGTGTGGGAGGGACCTGTGATGAGGTCATAGTCATGTGACCCGGTGGGCGTGGCTATGGACCATATAATGTGGCCAGGGTAGGTCACATGTGGTGAATGCTGGGACCTGGTTGGTCCAGTGTGGAAGGCCCTGTCTAAGAGAGATGGGAGCATCTTCCTGACAGCAGGGAACGCTGTAATGAATGGCTACACGTGCCTGGTAACTCCCTGGAAGGAATGGACGTCTGCCGCATGATGGTGAAGGAACCATGACTGACCCTGACATGGGTGAGATAACGCTGAGGCTGAAGAGCCTGTGTAATGGACATTTGCTTGACCTGTGTGATATAAGGATAAACAGAGTGAAGCTATAATGGATGCTATGCTGTATATGAACTTTATGTTGTTTCTATGGGTTTATGCTGCTGAATAAACCATCTGGACTGTTATGAGTTTATGAAAACATGGTGCCGGATGTGTTTTGTTCGCTGCCTAGCGAGGATCCCCTAACTGAATGACAGCGCTACCTCACAATTATTATATTGAGATTTAACTAACTGTGGTTATAACAAATTATAATTATCCTCCATCACATAGTCCCGTGCCCATATACGCATCATACATATCCACAATCCCATAGACCCGTGCCCATATACCCATCATACATATCCTCCATCCCATAGTCGAGTGCCCATATACCCATCACACATCCTCCATCCCATAGTCCCATGCCCATATAACCATCATACATATTCTCCATCCCATAGTCCCATGCCCATATACCCATCATACATATTCGCCATCCCATAGTCGAGTGCCCATATACCCATCACACATCCTTCATCTCATAGTCCAATGCCCATATACCCATCATACATATCCTCCATCCCATAGTCCCGTGCCCATATACCCATCACACATCCTCCATCCCATAGTCCCGTGCCCATATACCCGTCATACATATCCTCCATCCCATAGTCCCATGCCCATATACCCATCATACATATTCGCACCATCCCATAGTCGAGTGCCCATATACCCATCACACATCCTTCATCTCACAGTCCCATGCCCATATACCCATCATAGATATCCTCCATCCCATAGTCCCGTGCCCATATACCCATCATACATATCCTCCATCCCATAGTCCAGTGCCCATATACCCATCACACATCCTCCATCCCATAGTCCCGTGCCCATATACATATCCGCCATCCCATAGTCCCGTGCCCATATACCCGTCAAACATATCCTCCATCCCATAGTCAAGTGCCCATATACTCCTCACACATCCTCCATCCCATAGTCAACCATTATGACATCATAATGAGCGGCGGCGGGGCTTGCAACCTATGATGACATCAGCGTCGCCATGGCAACCATTGTGACATCATAATGAGGGGCGGGGCTTGATACACACACACTGCTTCCCCATTATGCAAATAGGGGCATTATGACATCATAATGAGGGGCGGGGCTTGACGCGCACACACTTTTTCCCCATTATGTAGATAGGGGCAAAATTGTTTGGTGAATTGGAGCGAGCGGGGTTAAATTTTCACCTCATAACATAGCTTAGGACACTCTCGGGGTCCAGACGTGTGACTGTGCCAAATTTTGTGGCTGTAGCTGCGACGGTGCGGATGCCTATCCCGGACATACACGCACACATACATACACACATACATACACACACTTGAGCTTTATATATTAGATAAGAGCTGACCGCACTCCACATTGGAAGCTGTGACAAAGAACGTTGGAGTCGCGTTCAAAACACGTTGCCTTTTTCCTCCCCCTTCACCTTTCTGTTTTCTCACGACAAGGATGTTTTTTTTTTTTAAATCTATTTTTCCAATAAACGGATTGGTTTTACCTGGAGGTGGACTTTCCTCTTGGTTTCTGCACTGTGTGTATAGCATAGCTTCCGTTCAGCTCAGAGTCAGGACCACCTTAGTTTTTCTTTACAATTTAATAAAAATTACTATATTTTACAATTGTCTTTTTGTGCATCTTTTCCTATAGGATTTATAGGTGAGTATATGTGTATTTTTGATGTATTTTTAAAGGGACCCTACTTCAAATAACAGAAAGCGGTGGAGAACCCCTTAAAATTAATGGGGAAATACAGCAGCATGCCACTTTTTTCTGCACTATTTGCCAAAATGTGACCTGTGCAAGAAAATATAACACTATACTAAAATGATTAACAATACCTATAGAAAACATGCTTAACTGGACAAGATAGAAAAAAAAAGGCAAACGTGTCACTTGGATAAATTTGATAATTTCTTTTTCTTTCTTTACAAGAAAGCAAGACATGACTTGATAATAGGAAAGAGGTCATGTCTCTGACATCCTATGAATCGCAGTGTTGATGGCATTTATAACGATTCAATATCTCGTCCTCTTGCGTCGCTTTGATCTGGATTTGTCACCTTTCCCATAAATAGAATTGATCCTAGGAGAGTAAACAATACATTAGAGAACAGCAATATCTCACCACCGGATGATCAAGAAACAATGGTAATCAATAGCCTTCCATGGTTTTACCATTACCGATATCACTGCGTTGAAAAGTGTCAGCATTGCAATGGATGGTGGTTCTTCCCAGTGGCATTATAACCAGCACACTTACTTGATGCTTGGGGTTCATATTTCACATTTATCAAGTACTTTGAGTTATAGGACTATCAGCTTTGTCTGATATATGCAGTATGTGCAGGGAAGATATAGATCTTCAATTAATTTCACATATTTAAAAGGTTACGCACTACTGGATTTTCCATGAAATAATGCATTAACCTGCTCACCCTGTCTTCACATTCTGCAGCAGAAAGCATGAGATATTAGCCATGGTTATGATAGCCATTGCCCCTTACAAACAATAAATCAGCTCCCGTGGATTATTTTGGCAGTGAAAGCTGCAAGTGACATTTTCATAGATCGTCAACTGTCGATCATGAATGTGTAACATTTTAGGTGAGCCATGTCGGCCTATAGCAGAATGTATTAACTACTACGCACAGAGCAAAAACACATGAATTAGAAGCCATACTTACTATGAAATATGAGGGCAGTGGTAGTCCATTACAGAGTTATTTGTATAAGGGCAGTGGAAGTAACAGTTGTGCTCAAAAGTTTATATACCCTGACAGAATTTTTGCTTTCATGGCCTTTTTTCAGAGAATAATACTAAACCTTTTTCTCCACTCATGGTTAGTGGTTGGGTGAAGCCATTTATTGTCAAACTACTGTGTTTTCTCTTTTTAAATCATAATGACAACCCAAAACATCCAAATGACCCTGATCAAAAGTTCACCAAATACCCCATTTCTTAATACCGTGTATTGCCCCTCTAACATCAATGACAGATTCAAGTCTTTTGTGGTACTTGTGGATGAGATCCTTTATTTTCTCAGATGGTAAAGCTGCCAACTTTTCATGGTAAAAAGCCTCCAGTCCCTGTAAATTCCTGGAGTGTCTAGCATGAATTGCACGCTTAAGATCTCCCCAGAGTGGAGCAATAATATTGAAGTCAGGAGACTGAGATGGCCACTCCAGAACCTTCACTTTGTCCTGCTGTAGCCAATGACAGGTCGACTTGGCCTTGTGTTTTGGATCGTTGTCATGTTGGAACATCCAAGTACGTCCCATGCCCAGCTTCCGGGCTGATGATTGCAAATTTGCCTCCAGTATTTGCTGATAACGTGCAGAAAAAAGTTCAATTTTGGTCTAATCGCTCCAAATTACCTTATTCCAGAAATTTGGATGCTTGTCTCTGTGCTGGTTTGCGAATTGTGCGAGAGATATTTGTGGCATTTGTGCAGTAATGGCTTTCTTCCGACGACTCAACCATTTTTCTTCAAGTGCCTCCTTATTGTGCATCTTGAAACAGCCACACCGCTAGTTTTCAGAGAGTCCAGTATTTCAGCTGATGTTATTTGTGGGTTTTTCTTTGCATCCTGAACTATTTTCCTGGCAGTTGTGAACAAAATTTTTGTTGGTCTACCTGACCGTGGTTTTGTTTTTACAGAGACCCTGATTTTCCATTTGTTAATAACAGTTTAAATACTCCCGACTGACAATAATTCCTTGGATATCTTTTTGTATCCCTTTCATGTTTTATACAGTTCAACTACCTTTTTCCAAAGATCCGATGACAATTCTTTTGCTTTCCCCATGACTCACAATCCAGAAACTTCAGTGGCTGGATGACCCAAAAGTCATTAAATTAGAATAATTAACAAAAAGCACTTGAAAAGGCTTCTTAAGTGTTTTAAAAGGTCCCTTAGTCTGTTTCTGTAGGCTCCACAATCAAGGGGAAGACTGCTGACTTGACAGATGTCCACAAGGCAGTTATTGACACACTCCACAAGGAGGGTAAGCCACAAAAGGTCATTGCTAAAGAAGCTGGCTGTTCACAGAGTGCTGTATCCAAGCATATTAATGGAGAGTTGAGTGGAAGGAAAAAGCGGGGTAGAAAAAGATGCAGAAGCAACTGGGATTACCGCAGCCTTGAAAGGATTGTTAAGAAAAGGCCGTTCAAAAATTTGAGGGAGATTCACAAGGAGGAGACTGTTGCTGGAGTCATTGCTTTAAGAGCCACCACAGACAGATATATCTAGGACATGTAAGACTAAAAAACAGAGGGCAACACTAATTCATAATTGAACTAAAGGGGTTCTCCTAAAGCACGCTGCATACAATAGAGTAAGAGGAAGAGAAAACTGCTCGCTTAAAAAATAGGGAACTCCCAGGAAAAAGGTGACCTGTGACAAATGCTAGAAAATTTGCTCGGGATGCAAAGAAAACAACTACCACAAAAGACTTCAAGCTGTCATTGATGTTTGAGGAGGCAATACACGGTATTAAGAAATGGGGTATGTGACCTTTTGATCAGGGTCATTTGGCTTTCTTCTGGCAGCTCGACCATGCAGCCCACTTTTCTCCAAGTGCCTCCTTATTGTGCATCTTGAAACAGCCACACCGCTAGCTTTCAGAAAGTCCACTATTTTAGCTGATGTTATTTGAGGGTTTTTCTTTGCATCCTAAACAATTTTCCTGGCATTTGTCACAGGTCACAGGTGAGGATATTACCTTTAGTAGCCATTCAAACCCATTTGTGTCAACTTCTGTGCATGTTAAAAAGCAAAAATTCTGCCTTTTGAGCACAACTGTATATATTGTGCTTGAAGCAGTGTAAATGCTGTCCAGTGACAAGACATCATATAGTATGCCCAGATACAGTAAAGTGATCCTAGATTATACCTGAACTGATGAATTGTGCAGCTATAACGATATGCACCAAAACTGTGCTTTACTCACTCTCCCCAGGTCTGCTGTTGTCTGCATCGCTGATGTCACAATACGTTGACAGTGCTGTAACCAATCAAGGCGCACCCCTGATGAAGCCACCATGTGTGGCGTAACGCGTGGGGCTTGGTACTCTCTCGCCTCTCATTCTTATTAATGACTCTGAACGTTTTTCCATCAGGTTATTTGTCAGTTCCTTGATCTGATTTTTCTTACAGGTATTTACATTTTGAGATAGCTCAATATCCCAAAATGTGCAGCAAAGAAGACTCAAGACAACATACCCAGAAGGGAGGAGAGAAAATTTCTAAAACAATCCACAGGGAGGAGATTGGAACAAAACAAAATTCTCTAAACTGCATGCTCACAAATGCCAGAAGCCTGACAAAGAATATGTTGCGGCGAATCCTCGTAAATTGGCTCTTTGGTACGTTTAATAGTCAACTAGGAAGGTGACAACTATCTATGGGGATAAAACGATTAGAATCTGTAGTTTTTCTAAAAGTCCGTGTTTGAATTTTATTATTTTCAATAAAAATGGGTCTAAAAAGTTGACAGAGCTGGTGGAAGAAAAACTTAAAAAGTACTCATTTTTATTTAAATTAGTTAAAAATTGTTCAAGCTCCTTGCGACCCCCCGACCAGATAAAAATTACATCATCGATGAAACGTACCAAAGAGCCAATTTACGAGGATTCGCAGCAACTGTTCAAAAGTGCAGGATTTTGACTTGGAAGCAGTCACTCTCAAAAAACAATTCCTAGAAAAAGGGTATAATGATGCTTTATTGGAGGAAGTTATATGTGCCGTGAGGGATAAAACAGCGAGAAGCCTTTTAAGGGCTGATTCACTCGATCTAAGATGTAATACCAGCAAACCTCCGCATAAGATGCAGGACGACTTTATCCCTATCATTTCAGAGTATAACTCCAACTCCCACATTTTAAATAAAATAGTGAGAAAACATTGGAATCCTTTGAGAGAGGATAAAACTCTGGGCTCGATCATTCCACAGGGTCCAAGATTTGTGTACAGGAAGGCACGTAACCATAAGAGTATTATAGCTCCGAGCGTGCCCTCAAATAGTATAAAAAAAATCCACTCTTCCTTTTTTGGCCAGTTTGAAAGGTTTTTTCCCTGCAGAAGTTGCTGCATTTGCTGCCAAACAAAAACTGGCAAACAATCAACCTTTATTAAGGCTGTGGGCACACGTAGCGTTTTAAAACACTCACTAAAAACCGCACTCCTTCCCAGAAATCGCGCGTTTTTTTCCGCGCGATTTCACCGCGATTTTACCGCGATTTTCGTGTGCGATATTCAAGCACTTTCGAAGCGATTTGAAGCATCGCTTGGAAAGTGATTGACAGGTTGGTCACACTCGTCAAACATAGTGTTTGACAAGTGTGACCAGGTTTTTACTATGCGGCCTCAATAGTAAAAGATAGAATGTTAAAAATGATAAAAAAATTAAAAAATGGGGGTATATTTACCTTCCTGCGTCCCGCGCTGCATTCCCGGGCCTCAGTGTTCCCAGTAATGCCTTGCGAGACCTGTGATGACGTAGTCTCGCGTTGCTATAGCGATCTCGCGAGACCACTAGAGTCACGCGAGACTACGTCATTACAGGGCCTTGCCGCAAGGCATTACTGGGAACGCTTAGGCCGGGAATGCAGCGCGGGACATCGGAAGGTAAATATACCCCGATTTTTTCTTTTTTATTTTTTTTTTTACATTGGTATGGTGCCCAGGGCCTGGAGGACAGTCTCCTCTCCTCCACACCGTGGGTACCAACCGCACATGAGACGCTTAACTTCCTGCATGGTGGGCATAGCCACATGCGGGAAGTAAGCGATTCTCATGCATTCCTATGGGTGTGGAATCGCGGCAATTCTTTGCGATTCTGAACAAAAGAATGAGCATGCTGCGATTTTTTCCGCGATGCGATTCTGCCGCGGAAAAAAGCGCAGCATTAGCACAGCATGTGCGGAATGCCATAGGAATGCATGGGGGGCGTTCTGTACACGATTTTTAAACATTTTCGCTGCGTTTTCGCGCTGAAAATCGTGGCAAAAACGCTTAAAAATCGCTACGTGGGCACATAGCCTAAAGGTAGCAAGGAATATACGATTGATGACTACATCACCTGTGCTACAGAGTGTCATTTACATGATAAAATGCCCCTGTGAAAAAAATCTATATAGGGCGCACTAAACGCCCATTAAAAATAAGGATAAACGAACATATCCAGAATATGAAGAAGAAATTCATGGGCCATCCTCTGTCAAGCCACTTTCCTAATTATCATGAAGGTTTGGTGTCTAATATGGCAGTTATGGGGATAGAACTCGTTCATAAACAGGCACGCAAAGGAGACCATATAAAACTAATGTCTCGCGCTGAGTCACGCTGGATTTTTATTCTTGATACTCTCATTCCTAAAGGACTCAATAGTGAAATTGAACTATTTGGCTTCCAGTGATGACGGACATTTTTAATTGATTTATTTACTTCTATTGAGTGTGTGCCTATATACTACAGAGATTGCAAGCAGGAGCACATCCCTGAGGAAGGAGACAGGAGTCTCTGAAACATGTCGGATAGCTTTTTGGTCCTCATTGCAATCTCTAGGCTGCAGTCCAGTGCATCACGTGTCTCTGACTTCACACAGGTCCTGTGCTGACGAGCATAGTGTGAAGTTCAGGCACCTAGTTCAGTGTGTTTTCCCACCCAGCCTGCCATTAGAGTGACTGCTGCCACCGGCCGGGGTAGCATCGCTAACAGGATTACTGCAGTTCTTAAGCAAGAAGCATTTAATCAGCAACCCACCAGAGGAGTGTTATTATTTACAGAAGGACTTTTGGGATCTCCAAACACAGAATCAGCGTTCACTTGTGAGACTGAGCCCGCTCTCCCCTTCTGTGGCTGTTAACCCCTACTGCTTTACAAGGTAATCTTGGTTTCTTGCACTACAATTGGTATTAGCATCCAAAGGGATATATATGACTTTTTTAGTGTTACTTATTGTAGTTCTCTGCCCAAACCTGGTTCTTTTATTGTGCTCTGGACTTTGATTTTTTTTTTTCTCTTCAAATTCATTTGAGTAAGACAATAGATACCAGTGACTCTAAGCACAGTAGTAATTCATTTATCTATACAGACTTTCCCTTTGACATCTATGGTGACTGGTGTCTTTCTACTTTTGCTGCTGGAGTCTCTATATATACTTGAGCGCCACTGAGGTTTTTATATTATATGGTTTCTGCTAATAACCAAGAAAAATGATCGTTCACAAGTGGTGCAGAATCCAACCAGAGGAGCAGCACTTTTAGACCTAATACTGTCCAATATTCCTGACAGAATAGCAAATTTGCAGGTTGTTGGGCATCTAGCAAGTAGCGACCACAATATTGTACAGTTTCACTTGTCTTTTGCTAGTGGGACATGTCAGGGAGTCACAAAAACACTGAACTTTAGGAAGGCAAAGTTTGACCAGCTGAGAGATGCCCTTAATCTGGTTGACTGGGACAATGTCCTCAGAAGTAAGAATACAGATAATAAATGGGGAATGTTTAAGAACATCCTAAATAGGCACTGTAAGCGGTTTATACCTTGAGAGAATAAAAGGACAAAAAATAGTAAAAACACAATGTGGCTAAACAAAGAAGTAAGAGGGGCAATTAACAGTAAAAAGAAAGCATTTAAACTACTAAAGCAAGATGGCACCTTTTGAAGATCTAAAAAACTATAAGGAGAAAAATACTTTATCTAAAAAAACTAATTAAAGCTGCCAAAAAGGAAGCAGAGATTGCTTAGCATTGCTAAGGAGAGTAAAACTAATCCCAAGCTGTTCTTCAACTATATCAATAGTAAAACAATCATAAGTGAAAGTGTAGGCCCCTTAAAAAATTGTGAGGAAAGTATGGTTGTAGATGACGAGGAAAAAGCTAATATATTAAATACCTTCTTCTCCACGGTAGAAAATGAAATGCTAGGTGAAATGTCGAGAGAAAAAGAAAACCCTATTTTAAGGGTCACCAGTCTAACCCAAGAAGAGGTGCAAAACCGTCTCCAGGTCCAGATGGCATACACCCACAAGTGCTAAGAGAACTAAGTAATGTAATAGACAAACCGTTATTTCTTATATTTAGGAAATTATAGGCCAGTAAGTCTAACCTCTATTGTTGGTAAAATATTTGAAGGATTTCTGAGGGATGTTATTCTGGATTATCTCAATGGGAATAACTATTTAACTCCATATCAGCATGGGTTTATGAGGAATCGCTCCTGTCAAACCAATCTAATCAGTTTTTAAGAAGAGGTAAGCTATAGACTGGACCAAGGTGAGTCATTGGATGTGTTATATCTTGATTTTTCCAAAGCGTTTGATACCGTGCCACACAAGAGGTTGGTACGCAAAATGAGAATGCTGGGTCTGGGGGGAAATGTGTGTAAATGGGTAAGTAACTGGCTTAGTGATCGAAAGCAGAGGTTGGTTATAAATGGTATATTCTCTAACTGGGTCGCTGTGACCAGTGGGGTACCGCAGGGGTCAGTATTGGGACCTATTCCCTTCAACATATTTATTAACCATCTGGTAGAAGGTTTACACAGTAAAATATCGATATTTGCAGATGATACAACACTATGTAAAGCAGTCAATACAAGAGAAGATAGTATTCTGCTACACATGGATCTGGATAAGTTGGAAACTTGGGCTGAAAGGTGGCAATGCAGTTTATCAATGATAAATGTAAGGTTATACACATGGGAAGAAGGAATCAATATCACCATTACACACTGAACAGAAAACCTCTGAGTAAATCTGACATGGAGAAGGACTTGGGGATCCTAGTTAATGCTAAACTTACCTGGAGCAGCCAGTGCCAGGCAGGGAGTGCATTAAAAGAGGTCTAGATACACATGATGAGAGCATTATACTGCCTCTGTACATATCCCTGGAGCATCCAAATGGAGTACTGTGTACAGTTTTGGGCACCGGTGCTCAGGAAGGATATAGTGGAACTAGAGCGAGTACAAAGGAGGGCAACAAAATTAATAAAGGGGATGGGAGAACTACAATACCCAGAGAGATTAGCAAAATTAGGTTTATTTAGTCTGGAAAAAAGACAACTGAGGGACTACCTAATAACCATGAATCAGTACATAAGGGGACAATACAAATATCTCGCCGAGGATCTGTTTATACTCTCAGGCAAAACTAACAGGTCAAGGAAATTCTTATCCTCTCTTGCTGACAACTTTATCTTCCAAAAGGTAGGGGAGAAAACAAGGGGAACTGCTACCTTGGATCTAATCCTTATAAACAGGGAGGAAATGGTTGAGGAGGTAAAAGTGGCTGGGACCCTAGGAGGTAGCGACCATGCTATTTTAGAATTTTGGATAACTAGAGGTGGAAGACCTGTGAAGACTCAGACGTCAAGGTTAGATTTCAGAAAGGCAGATTTTAAGGGATTCAGAAAGAGAATTGGAGGGATCCAATGGCTGGATATCCTTAAAGACAAAAATGTCCAGGAAGGATGGGAAATCTTGAAAAATGAAATTCTCAAAGCACAGTTGTTAACAATTCCGAAAAGAGGGAAGAATAGGAAGCATTTAAGGAAACCAGGATGGATGAACACAGAACTTAAGCACATGCTAAAAAGGAAGAAAAAAATGTTTATAAAATGGAAAGAGGGAGGCATATCTAAAGAAGAATATAATGCTGTCTGCAGAACCTGCAGGGCACAAATCAGATTAGCTAAAGCTGAAAATGAACTGAGGCTTGCAAGAGATGTCAAAAGCAATAATAAAGGATTTTGGGGATATGTCAAAAGTAAAAGAAAAGTCAAAGATGCTATAGGATTTTTACAGGATGAAAATGATGAAATGGTAAGACAGGATGTTGAGAAGGCTGAACTTTTAAATTCCTATTTTGCATCTGTTTTCTCTCAGAAAGGAAATGCAACATCAACTGTTATTCACTGTCCTATTAAGGGAATAGAAGAATCCAGGATATCTATAAACAGAAAGATAGTGAGGAAACACTTAGCTAACCTAAATGAATTCAAGTCTCCAGGTCCAGATGAATTACACCCCAGAGTACTGAAGGAGATAGCAGAAGAAATTTTTGAACCCCTCTCCATAATCTTTGAAAATTCTTGGAGAACAGGAGAAGTGCCAGAAGACTGGAGAAGAGCAAATGTTGTTCCTATCTTCAAAAAGGGGAAGAGGGTGGACCCAGGCAACTATAGGCCGGTGAGTCTGACTTCTTTACCAGGAAAGATCTTTGAACAAATTATTAAACAACATGTATGTCAATACCTGGATAAGAATGAAGTGATTAAACAGAGTCAGCATGGGTTTCTAACTAACAAGTCATGTCAGACTAACTTAATTTCCTTCTATGACGGTATCACTGATTGGGTGGATCAAGGAAATGCTGTAGATATAGTATATCTTGACTTCAGCAAAGCATTTGACAAAGTCTCTCATACAATCCTTATTGAAAAAATGACTAAGTATGGAATGGACAAGGCAACTGTTAGGTGGATTCATAACTGGCTTAGTGATCGGACCCAAAGAGTGGTCGTAAATGGCTGCACATCCAGTTGGAAGAATGTCTCAAGTGGGGTACCACAGGGCTCTGTCCTGGGCCCTGTATTGTTCAACATCTTTATCAACGATTTAGATGAAGGAATTGAGGGTAAACTGATTAAATTTGCTGATGACACAAAGCTAGGAGGGATAGCTAATACTAGAGAAGAGAGAGAGAGGATTCAAAAAGATTTAAATAAACTGGAGAAGTGGGCAGCAACTAACAGAATGGTTTTTAACAGGGAGAAATGCAAAGTACTACATCTGGGCAATAAAAATGAAAAAAGCATATATAGAATGGGAGGAATAGGGCTAAGTGACAGCACATGTGAAAAAGACTTGGGTATACTAATAGATCACAGACTGAATATGAGTCAACAGTGTGATGCAGCAGCAAAAAAGGCAAATGCAATTCTAGGATGTATTAACAGAAGCATACAGTCTAGATCACGTGAAGTCATTATTTCCCTCTACTCCTCTTTGGTCAGACCTCATCTGGAATATTGTGTCCAGTTTTGGGCACCACATTTTAAAAAAGACATCAACAAACTGGAGCAAGTTCAGAAAAGAGCGACCAGAATGGTGACCGGTCTGCAAACCCTGTCTTATGAGGAAAGGTTGCAGGATTTGGGAATGTTTAGTTTGCAAAAGAGAAGACTGAGAGGAGACTTAATAGCTGTCTACAAATATCTAAAGGGCTGTCACATTGTAGAAGGATCAACTTTATTCTCATTTGCACAAGGAAAGACTAGAAGCAATGGGATGAAACTGAATGGGAAGAGACACAGATTAGATATTAGAAAAAACTTTTTGACAGTTAGAGTGATCAATGAGTGGAACAGGCTGCCACGAGAAGTGGTGAGTTCTCCTTCAATGGAAGTCTTCAAACAGAGGCTGGACAGACATCTGACTGGGATGATTTAGCGAATCCTGCTTTGAGCAGGGGGTTGGACCAGATGGCCCAGGAGGTCCCTTCCAACTCTACGATTCTATGATTCTATGATTCTATACCAAGGAAGGTGACGGCCACAAGGGGGCATTCTCTGCGTCTTCAGGAGAGAAGGTTTTTCCACCAACATAGAAGTGGATTCTTTACTGTTAGGGCAGTGAGAATCTGGAATTCCCTGCCTGAGGAGGTGGTGATGGCGAACTCAGTCGAGGGGTTCAAGAGAGGCCTAGATGTCTTCCTGGAGGGTAACAATATTGTATCTTACAGTTATTAGGTTCTTTAGAAGGACATAGATCTGGGGATTTATTCTGACGGAATATAGGCTGAATTGGATGGACAAATGTCTATTTTCGGCCTTTTTAACTATGTTACTATGTTACTTATACTTGATTTTTGCTAAGAACTTCCGTCTTTGTTGGACAGGTTTGTTATTAGACATTATACTGTTTTCAGTGATATGTTGTAATTATGAGCAGAGCAATGCATGTATATGCTAAACAGTGCATTTATTATCATTTATTCTACATTACTGTTTAAATTATCCATTTTATTGTACTTGATTGTGGGAGATTGTGATATGTCCATTTGCTATTACTTATATGGACTCTGTACAGGTGGTTGAGTCACTGTTCCCCCTTGACTTTTCCACCACCTTTTTTAATGTTTTCAGAGTTTTCTTATTACTTGCCTCTCTTACATGCCTTTATCGATATCATTATTTAGGCATTTTTGGTGCCAATTAGATGCCTTTTCTCCTTGTTCATAATAGCTATCCTCTCAGGCATTTGGCTCATTGGTCTGTCCATTCATTTGATATTACTACTGCGGTGCTGTTCCACTTGCTTTATATAAGACAGTTATAGACACCAGTTTGTATTTTCTATAACAAAAAGGACGCATCAGACATCTATGGATGTGAGCAGCTGGCCTCAGCTATAGCGTCCTCTTGATGTCTGATTTGGGCAGAGGTGCGAACAGTTACACCAGAGCTGATTGGGTGCAGGAATTTGATTGGGTGCAGGAATTGTGTGACATAGCTATCTCACACAAGCCTCGGGAGAGCAAATGCCGACACTGCTGGATTGGCGTTGGCATCCCAGGCGAGTGTAAGTGTTGTTATTTCATGGGTGCAAACATGCTGAGAATGGGTTGTCCGAGTAGTGGACAATCCCTTTGAATTATATTTTTCCCTGAAACACCACAGCATTTCAGAGTTAAACATATATGGCTGAGATCATACAACCAGTGCCTTATACATGCAGCCCATGAATCTGGCACCATGTATCAGCCAGCAGGATCCCTTTAAGACTAGTGTTGAGCGATACCTTCCGATATCGGGAAATATTGGATCGGATTGGATCGGACCGATACCCCAAAAATATCGGGTATCGCCGATTCCGGAAACCCATGCAAGCCAATGGGGAACAAATATCGGAATGAAAATAAACCCTTTCTTTCCTTGCACATCCAGTTCGGGAGGGGGGAAGAGTGTGGGCGGTGCGTGGGCGGAGACTGTGCGTGTGTGTGTGTGCGGGGTCTGTACGGGCTTCTCAGGGTCTGTGCGGGCCTGCCGGGAGTCTGTGCGGGCCTCTGCTGGGGGTTGTGTGTGTTTGTGCAGGCATCGTCTGATGGGACTACAAGTCCCATCGGGCTATGCCTACTACAATGACAGTGATTGACACATTAGCCAATGATGGGACAGTAGTAGTCCCATCATCCGGCTAATGTGTTGAATGTAAAAAAAAACAAAACAACATACATACTACATATATACTACATTCATACAACATACATACATACTACGTACATACTACATATATACTACATTCATACAACATACATACATACTTCATAATACATACATACTACATTCATACAACATACATACTACATATATACTACATTCATACAACATACATACATACTACATACTACATATATACTACATTCATACTACATATATACTACATTCACACAACATATATACATACTACATACATACAACATACATAAAACATGCTACAGACATACAACATACATACTACATACATTCATACAATACATACATATAGACATACAGTACATAAAACAGAGTACATACTCACCATCACTTGTCACTTTGATCCCCGAAGCCAGTGTCATCTGTAAAAAATATTAAAATAACAAACAACCAATATACTCCCTGATCCGCAGAAATCCACGAGTGTCCCACGACGATCTCCCATGGAGAACAGCAGCATCAGCTGATGCAACCGCTCTCTAGGGGCTCCAGGAATACAATGACGGGAGGTAGGTATCCTTCCACCACTGTAAAAAAATAGTCCCTAGTCTCACTTTTGGCATTGCTGTGTGAGAAAGTTCCCACACAGCTTTTGCCATAAAGTGAGACCAGTGAACTATAGTAACCTCTCAGTGATGCACTGCAGGAGATTGTCGTGGGACACTCGTGGATTTCTGTGGATCACGGAGTATATTAGTTGTTTGTTATTTTAATATTTTTTACAGTGAGATGACACTGGCTTCGGGGATCAAAGTGACAAGTGATGGTGAGTATGTACTCTATGTTATATGTACTGTATGTCTATGTGTATGTATTGTATGAATGTATGAATGTATTGTATGTAGTATGTATGTAGTATGTATGTAGCATGTTGTATATATGTTCTATGTAGTAAGTATGTAGTATGTATGTATGTTGTATGAATGTAGTATATATATAGTATGTATGTAGTATGTATGTTGTATGAATGTAGTATATATGTAGTATGTATGTATTATGTAGTATGTATGCATGTTGTAGGAATGTAGTATACATGTAGCATGTATGTAGTATGTATGTATGTATGTTGTATGAATGTAGTATATATGTAGTATGTATGCATTATGTAGTATGTATGTATGCAGTATGAATGTAGTATATTTGTAGTATGTATGTATGTAGTATGTATGTATGTTGTATGAATGTAGTATATATGAAGTATGTATGTAGTATGTATGTATGTTGTATGAATGTTGTATATATGTAGTATGTATGTTTTTTGTTTCTTTTTTTACATTCAACACATTAGTCGGATGATGGGACTACTACTGTCCCATCATTGGCTAATGTGTCAATCACTGTCATTGTAGCAAGCATAGCCCGATGGGACTTGTAGTCCCATCGGACGATGCCTGCACACACACACAACCCCCGGCAGGCCCGTACAGACCCCCGGCATGCCCACACAGACCCCCGGCAGCCCGCATAGACCCCCAGCAGACCCGCACAGACCCCCAGCAGGCCCATACAGACCCCCGGCAGCCCGCACAGACCCCCGGCAGCCCGCACAGACCCCCGGCAAGCCTGCACAGACCCCCGGCAGCCCGCACAGACCGCACATCATGATGACATCATTTCAGCAGCCAATCACAGCCATACCATTAGTTAACATGGCTAACACGACTGGCTCATTGCATTATGGGAACTTCCGATTCCGGTATTCGATATTGTAACTCGGTATCGGAACTCCGATACAGCGAATATCGGCCGATACCCGATATTTGCAGTATCGGAATGCTCAACACTATTTAAGATCCCATAGGTGATTTATGTGATATTTATGTCACGTGGTTGACCATAATCCTTTTTCCTTTAGGAGAACTGCAACTCCCAGCATGTACTGCAGCTCCTATGACATGCTGAGAATTATAATTCACCAATAGTGTGATGATTTTCTTTTGACATAGTGGCATGGGAGCAGAGTGGAAAAAAAATATTTTATTAGCTCTATTTTTTTTTGCTTATTTAGCCTGACTATTGACACTGCAACTTCGTGCTCTGTGCACTCAAGATAACTGCGACATACTTTCTGACCCTGGCGCCATGTTACCAGGACCTGTTTTAGGCAACGTGGGGCCCTGGGCAAAAGTTTAAAATGGGGCCCCAAATGCTGGCATATTGCACATCAAACGGAAACATTTCGATTGTAGTTACTGCTCTCAGTTCAGGCCGCTAAACGAGTGTTGTCACGGGGTCCTTCTCCGGTATCACACAATCAACAGAGCGAGGGAAGTGTGAACAATCCCAAGACCTTTATTATAGGCAAAATTTGAAGGTCCATAAACAATCCACCACACTGAGGATACAATAGTCCAGAACACGTATGCAGTTCAGTAACAGGATAGAATATCCAGGGAGATGAGAGTCCAAAAATCCAGCCGCCAGAGGATAAAAAGTCCATACGCTTCCCCTTCTTTCTCACTTGCTGTGTTCACACAATGCTCTCCACACAAGAACTGACTTCCCCCCTCCTGTCCTTTCTAGCCCTCTCCCTATGTCCAGGAGTAGTCAGATGGGTTGGAGTGGTTTTTTGGCCTCCCAGACCTGATAAAGGTGCCTGGGGGATTAAGACACTACAGGGGGCCATGATTAAGAGACATAGATACAGTCAGGCTGCAGACATACAAGGCAACAAGAAAAACACTATGAAAATCAGTGAAATAGAAATATACACAAAATGATATCCACATAGCATATCACACCAACACAACCGTGATTGACAATATTGAAGATGTTTGACGCTCGTTTCCTGGCCTCTTTACAATCACTCAATGAATAGGCAGCATTTTGCTTGATTAGTATAATACACACCATAGTCCTCTACATAGTATAATGCACACCAGAGTCTTCTATATAGTATAA
This sequence comes from Dendrobates tinctorius, assembly GCF_039654945.1. Lineage (NCBI taxonomy): Eukaryota > Metazoa > Chordata > Amphibia > Anura > Dendrobatidae > Dendrobates > Dendrobates tinctorius. The sequence continues at coordinate 44,328,567 of NW_027361728.1, read as the reverse complement.
TGTGCACCACATTCCTCTATATTGTATAATGCACAGCCCATATTCCTCCATATAATATAATGTACCCCATAGTCCGCCATATAATATAATGTGCACCATAGTCCTCCATGTAGTATAATACTCTCATCATAGTCCTCCATATAGTGTAATACACTCCTCATAGTCCTCAATATATTAAAATACACTTCTCCGTTCACCGTATAGTATAATGCACCCCCATAGTCCTTCATGTACTACAATTCACTTCCCATAGTATAATGCGCCCCATAGCTCTTCATATAGTATAATGTATTCCCCATAGTCCTTGATACATTATAATGCAGGTCCCATGTAGTACATATAGTATAATGCACTGCCCATAGTTCGATAGAGTATAATGAAGCCTCCATATAGTGTAATGCAGCTACCTCTCAGAATATAATGTCGCCCCTCAGAGCATAATGCAGTCACCCCATATAGCATAATGCAGCTACCCTACAGAATATAATTCAGCGCCCCATAGAATATAATGTATTCCCCCCATAGAATATAATGTAGCCCTCTCATACAGTATAATGCAGCCCCCATAGAATATAATAAAATGCAGCCCCCATAGAATATAATGCAGACCCCCATAGAATATTATGTAACCCCACCATACAATATAATGCAGCCCTCTTCATATAGTATAATGCAGCCCCCATAGAATATAATGTAGCCCCATCATAGAGTATAATGCAGGACCCTCATAGACTATAATGTAGCCCCCTCACTAAGTATAATGCAGCCACCCCCCATGGAATATATGAAGGCTCACCATACAATATAATGCAGGACCCCCATATAAAATAATGCAGCATCCTCATAGGGTATAATGCAGACCCACCCATAGAATATATTGTGGCCCCCCTCATAGAATATAATGCAGCTCCCTCATAGAGTATAATGCAGGACCCCCACAGAGTATAATGCAGCCGCCTCATAGGGTATAATGACTCCCATAGAATATAATGTAGCCCCCACACAGAGTATAATGCAACCTCCCAAATATAGCATAATGCAGGCCCCATAGAATATAATGCAGCCCCCTCATAGGGTATATTGTAGTCCCCCACCCCCCCTTAGAATATAATCCATCCCCATAGTCCAGTACTCACTCACTGTTAAATAAAAAACCCCACAATACTCACCTCTCCTCGTTTCCCGCGCAGTTCCAGGTTCTGATCCAGTCTCAGCAGCTGCACTGCCATGCACACGGCGGGTACTTCATCAAGTGATGTCATCACGCACCCACAGCATCAGAGGCAGAGGGGGAATGATGGGAGAGAGCGCGTCATCTGATGCTCTGTACTCCATCATTGCTTTCAACTGTATCGGCGTCTATGATGTCGTGGCGTGGGGCCAGTGGCGGGGATTTTGGGGTCGGCGCTGGCACCAGGCTGGCCCCCCTGACTCACGGACCCCATAGGGACCATGTGGTGAGCTGTTGTTAGCGGTTACCCACTGGCTGGGGGCCCCTGGGGGAGCGGGGGCCCTAGGCAGCTGCCTAGTCTGCCTACCGGCCCTGCATGTTACACAGGCAGGAGTGAATGGAGGAGTTGCCATCCTGACTAGTTGCAGAGGTAGCATATAGAACTGGGGTGTGCAACATTTTTTAGTCCAAGGGGTTACATTGCCAATCCCAAAGCCTGCAAAAAATGTAAAGGGGTACTTACATGAATACATCACCAGAACTACCATTAGTACACTAATACATCATCAGAACTAAAGTTAGAAGTAAGTTAGAAGTATTTGAGCAGGATTTGGAGAGATTCAGCTCCATTTCTGCGCCACAAAAAAAAAAAGTGTGAACATATGCTAATTTACCGTTTTTGGAGCAGAAACTGAGCAGCATCTTGCCAAATTCTTCTCATAATATTAATACTCTAAATTTTGAGGATTTTTAAGTTTTAAAGAAGCTGATGCACTGTAGCCTCTATGACATACAGTAAAAAAAAGTTTTTAAAATGACAAAAATTAAAAAAAAAACAAAGTTCAAATCACCCCCCTTTTGCCCCATTCAAAATAAAACAATAAAAAAATACACATTTGGTATGACTGTGCTCAGAATAGCCAGTATATCAAAATACAATAAAGGGCAATCAAAACATTGTATCTACACCAAAATGCTATCAATAAAAACGTCAGCTCAGGGTGTAAAAAGCTCTCACGTAGCTGCATATCACTAAAATTGAAAACGTCACGGGTTTGGAAAATAGGCGACACAAAGAAAATTTTTATTTCTGAATTTTTTTTGGCATTTAAATAAAAAAAAAAAACTATACACATTTGATATCAAAGTACTCTCACTGAAATAGAGTATCATATTACCTGGTCAGTTTTACTGTTAACAATTGTGAAATTGAATTTTTTTTCCCCATTTCAACTGACTTGGAATTTTTTACCGCATTCCAGTGCATCAGATGACATTGCCCACAAAAAACAAGCCTTCGTATGGCTATTTGGATGATAAAATAGAAAAGTTATGGCTCTTGGAAGACGGGGAGGAGAAAATGAAAAAAAAAAAAAAAAGTGGCCTAGGGGTGAAAGTGTTACAATTTACAAGCCCCAATACATTTTCCTCTCTTAAAGAGTAATGTGTCAGTAAAAATCCTATGATACATAGTTGATACTTATAGGATCTGATTTTTTTGGCGCATCCATAGACTTGAAAAACGCCACAAACTAGTGCATGTTGCAATTTTTTTCATGCAGAGTTCAGTCCAGGAAGCAAAAAAATGGTCATCGGAACAGCCCTACTGAATAAAAAAACGGGTCCTGTGTTTTTTTTCTTGGACAGCACTTGGAGCAAAAATTCAGTTGTATGGACCACAAGGTAGGGACTAACCACAAGTCTTCTCGACTACATCATCTAAAAAGCTATTGAGTTCAGGTCTGTAGCCCCGTGGCCGGTCCGTGCACTGCGGTCCATACTCTGTGAAGCATTGATGTGTGAAAAAGACCTTCAATGCAACTTTGCCAAGAACACGGTTATGTTCGCACGATTGAAATAAGGCTGCTGATCCTTGGATATTGCCGCTTTACAATAGTAATACAATCACTAATCCCCTGCACTTCATGCTTGATTTTGCAGGATTTTCTGTCCTACAGATACATTTCGGACACACAACACAGTCACGCTAATTGTATGTAATCGCCTGGATAGCAGAATAACGTTCCCAGCACCACGTTCCGTTCTGCCTCAGTAGCAGGAATGTGTAGGACGGTCTCCTTGCCCTAAATACGCCGTCTGAGTGTAAATGCAGACACAAGAGCGGACCGGCCTGATGGATAATCTTCCGGAGACGGTATAAAGGCCAGTGCCGGCCTTGTTATTCATGCACAAAGAGCTGTGTATTGGGTTAGAAGAGAATGTGATGTGTGACTGTGAAGGACATGACAATAGTATGGCCTGTCAACCTTGAGGTAAACCATTTTATTTGCTGTTGTCATCCACTGAGCCATTAACAAAAACTGTCAAAACAGCTCACAGCGTATGTAGGAAAGAGCAGGTTTTGCCTCGCTTTATTCAGTAAATGTATTTTATATATTAAATTACTTTATTGTAACAAGAAAAAAAAAATGGAACATTGATAAAAGCGGCAAATATCCTAGCAATGCTGCGTCCAGGAAATAGTGTGTTCTACTGCACCAAAATAATAGTGTCACACCAAGTACAGGTATCCATGTACTACCACTAATGTCAGGGCTTTGGTTAGCACTAAGCGGGGGTCCAGCGAACACGGCGGTCCCAGCAGCTATTTACAAAAGAAGAACATTATTTATTTCATTTTTTTAAATTTAGTGAAACCTGTCACCTGATTCCTGCTGCCCGCTCTGGCATTTCAAAGAAAATACACTTTACAAATACAGCTGAGAACTGTAGCTGGAGACCAGACTAGTCTGGCGCTTCGTCTCGCACCGCTTGTTCCTAGTGCTGCTGCAGGTATCTCATGCATACATAGGGAGAGACCTGTCAATCACCTCAAGGGGAAGAGGCGGCTAGGGGACTAGATTTGTCTCTGACTCAGGCCGATTGGGTCTTTAAAGTGAACTTGTCATGAAATTAAAGGGACTCGGCACAGGATGACTTTTCAAACTAAGTACCACCGCTCGGTGCTTCACAGTGTGGCCAATCCTTTATATACACCTTCCCACCTGCTAATTTTCCCTCAATCTCCACCTCCCCTCTTCTTTGATTGACAGCTCTGGTGGAGAAAAGCAAGCAGGTGGGAAGGTGTATATAAATGACTGGGGCCGCTATGATGCACTGAGTGCCTGTACTTGGTTTGAACAGTCATTCTGTGCTGACAGAGTCCCTCTAACGCTATTAGGCCATGAACACATGTTCAGTATTTGGTAAGTATTTTATATCAGTATTTGTAAGCCAAAACCAGGAATGGGTGATAAATACAGAAGTGGTGACATGTTTCTATTATACTTTTCCTCTGTTCCACTCCTGGTTTTGGCTTACAAATATTGATGTAAAGTACTGACCACATACTGAACATGTGAACATGGCCTTAACCTGCAGATATGGAGTTATTCTGCAGGAAAGGGCTCTTACTCACTTGCGAGAGACTTGCACGATTCTCATGCGAGTCTCTCGTATGAAAACCTGGCACTGCCACCGGCACTCAGACCAGAGCGTGTGGCTACATGTATTTATATGCAGCGTCATGCTCCAGTCCGAGTGCCGGCGGCAGTGCCAGGTTTTCATTCAAGAGACTCGCACAATTCTCGTGCGAGTCTCTCGCAAGTGAGTATGAGCCCTTAATAGTGTCACGTCGCTGTCAGACTCGGGGCCTGCTGTCCCGGCCTCGGCCACTAGGTGGCGGACTGTCATGTCGCCGTCAGACTCGGGGCCTGCTGTCCTGGCCTCGGCCACTAGGAGGTGCCGGACTGTCACATCGCCGTCAGACTCGGGGCCTGCTGTTCCTGCCTCGGCCACTGGGAGGCGCCGTGGTTCGTCCCCGAGTGATGGCGGTGACAGAGAAGGGGCTCCTGCGCAGGCATCTGATGGACGCAGGCTCCGCTCCTCGGTCGGTCATGGAGGGGTTGGTGCATGATGCATCGCCATCTGGCCTAGTCCTGGGGGCGGTCGTGATGACATCATCAGTCCGGGAGCCTGAGGGATGACCTGATCCTTCAAATACCTTGGGACTGGTCTTGCAAGCCGCCAGATATATTCTTGGTTCCCCTATGTGCTACTGTGTGATTTACTATTGTTTGACCTCAGTCTGGATTTCTGACCCCTCTACTGCCTGACGATTTTGTACCTCTGCTATTCTCCCGGTTTGTGACCTTGGCCTGGATATTCGACTCTGCTACTGCCTGCCGTTTTTGTACCTTTACTGCCCTCCCGTTTTGTGACCTTGGCCTGGACTCTCGACTCTGCCACTGCCTGCTGTTTCTGTACCCCCGCTGCTCGCCCGGTTTCTGACTATGTTTTTGGCTCCCTGCCTTCCCTATTGGTGACCGTCCTGCTCTGGCGCACTGCTTCTAGACAGCCACCCCCTTGGCCTTGCTACAATTCCAGATCCCTGTATAGGGGTTAAGGGTCTCAGGGTTTCTCGGGGTGCTGTCCCTACTGCAGTCCAGATCCGCGGACGGACGTCACAAATAGCATTCTGAAGGTGTCTCATTGACTGACAGCCCTGCTGCTGTGAGGAAATGAGTTTTATTCCTCCAAGCAGTCTTGGGCTTTCAGTCATAGGGGTGTAGCAGCTTCATCTTCAGTCACCGCTCAGTACATAGTGAGTGGCAGCTGTGATTGCTCTCCTAGTACTAACAGTTGGCTCTAAAGGCTCATTCACATGTCAGTATTTGGTCAGTATTTTGCATCAGTGTTTGTATGCCAAAGCCAGGAATGGAACTTACTGAGAAAAAATATAATTGAAAGACTGACTCCTGTTATTTGTTTTGGAGACACTCCTGATTTTGGCATACAAATACTGATGAAATAATGATCACAAATACCGATGTATGAATGAGGCCTAAGGCTGAGCCAGCTATCAGTTAGTGTCAGGATGTTGTTACAGCTGCCACTCACTATGTATTAAGTCGTGACTGAAGCCATGATGGCCATGCCTTTATGCATGAAAGCCTGAGGTTGCCAGAAGTAATAAAGCTCATTTCCTCTTGGCAACAGGGCTTTCAGTGTGGGCACCAGGCAGCCCCAGACTAACCCCATATCTGCAGGTTAAGGCCGGTTTCGCACATCCTGATATTTCCAGTACCGGAAAACCCGGTACCGGAAATATCCGTGTCCGTGGGTGTAATACTTGTGGTACACGTGTGGCAACTGTGTGCATACCCGTGTGCTGCATCAGTACCAGCCGTCTTCAGCACCTGCCGCCGTGGAACAGCGCTTACTTTAGAGCTTCTTCCCCTGCGGCAGGTGCTGAAGAAGGCTCTCATCATTCTCCCCTGCTCTGCCGGCGATCAGCATGAGCAGAGGAGAATGATGAGAGTTATATTAAAGTCAGAATGATGACAGCAGGTGGCGGCTTATGGGACCAATACTCCCATCACCCACAGTTGCTGCCGATAATAACAGTGACAGCAGGAGCGGATGATCGGGGATTTTCTCAGCCGCTGCTTGCGATCTAATGAATAAATGAATGAAAAACCCGACGTGGGTTCCCCATTTTCTTCAACCAACAAGGCAAAAATCACAGCTAGAGGATGTAACTCTCAGCTGTCAGCTTCAGCAAGGTTGGTAATCAAGAAAAGAGGAGTCCCCATGCTATTTTTTAAATTATTTAAATAAATAATTTAAAAAAACAGCATGGAGTCCCCCCATTTTTGACAACCAGCCTTGCTAAAGCAGTCAACTGGGGACTGGTATTATCAGGCTGGTAAGGGGCCATTGATATAGGCAATAGGCATCTCAGCCTAAAAACAGCAACCCGCAGCTGCTCAGAAAAGGTGACTAATCCAAGCGAACCCTTGATCTCCTGTAATAAAAATAAAATAAAAAAAACAACAATATACCATACCTGTTCATCGTTGTGTCCCACGCCATAATCCATGTCTGGGGGCTAAATAGTTTTCAACCTGGACGGTGCCAAGATGTGACCGTCCCAGCTGTAAAGCACTGGTGAATGAGCTGCTGAGAGCATCATTCACCAGCAGTGACAACATCACTGGCATTTTCTCACAGTCCTGAGGTCACCGCAGTTCAGCCCAGCTTTGATGTCACCGCTGGTGAATGATGCTGCGTTTTCAGAAGCTCATTCACCAGTGGTTTTCAGCCGGGACAGTCACATCTTGGCACAGTCCAGACTGAAAACTATTTAGCCCCCAGACATGGATTATGGTGTGGGACACAATATCGGACAGGTATGGTATATTGTTTTTTTTTATTTTATTTTTATTACAGGAGATGGAGGGCTTTGCTTGGATTAGGCGATACAGTAAGTATGGTTCAATTGAGATTAATAAAGGCGTCTGTGTCATTTTTTCAAATAAAAGACTTTATTCTGGCTGTGTCTTTATTTATTTAAATAATTTAAAAAAACATTGTGGGGACCACTCTATTCTTGATAACCAACCTTGCTGAAGCTGACAGCTGAAAGTGCAGCATCATTCACCAGCAGTGACATAATCACTGACATTTTCCCACAGTCCTGAGGTCACCGCAGTTCAGCCCGGCCTCGATGTTGTCACCTATGGTGAATGATGCTGCGCTCTCAGCATCTCATTCACCAGTGGTTTTCAGCCGGGATGGTCACATCTTGGCACTGTCTAGGTTGAAAACTATTTAGCCCCAGACATGGATTACCGCATTGGACACAATGATGGACAGGTATGGTATATTGTTGTTTTTTTAATTCACTTCTATTACAGGAGATCAAGGGCTTCACTTTGATTAGGCGATGCAGTAGTTCAGTTCAGCCCGGCCTTGATGATGTCACTGCTGTGAATGATGCTGCTTTTTCAGCAGCTCATTCGCCAGTGGTTCTTAGCCAGGACATTGATGACAGCTGAGCTTTTATAATTCTATGGAGGAGGAGGAGCAGGAGGCCGACACAGACATTCTGCTTCAAGTTCTCCTGAGATGACAGTTACAGTTCTCCATAGAATTTTATGAGCACCAACTGTCATCTCCTGTCTCAGTAATGAGAAAGTCTGTCCTAACTTAAAGGGATTCGGTCACCCTATTTTTCGAGTATCAGCTGCTGGCACCGCCATCAGGAGCTTATCTACAGCATTCTGTAATGCTGTAGATAAGCCCTCAATGTAACCTGAAAGATAAGAAAAATGAGTTAGATTATACTCACTGGGGGGCGGTCCGGCGCTCCACATCTCCTAACGGTGATGTCCTCTTCTTTGCTGCCTGTCGTGGCTCCTGCACAGGCACACTGCTCTGCCCTGTTGAGGGCAGAGCAGAATACTGCAGTGCGCAGGTGCCAGACCACTCCCGGCGCCTGTGCACTACAGGACTCTGCTCTGCCCTCAACAGAGCAGAGCAGTGCACCTGCGCAGGAGCCACGACAGGCAGCAAAGAAGAGGACGTCACCGTTAGAAGATGGGAGGCGCCGGACCGGACCGCAACACCCATTGGACAAAAACCGGACCCGGACCGCCCCTGGGTGAGTATAATCTAACTCATTTTTCTTATCTTTCAGGTTACATCGAAGACTTATCTACAGCATTACAGAATGCTGTAGATAAGCCCCTGATGGCGGTGCCGGCAGCTGATACTCGAAAAATCGGGTGACAGATTCCCTTTAAGACAGATTTTACCTGTGAAATGAGAATATTCAGAATACATGATCGGAAAGAAGCAGATTTCTCTGATAAGATATAATACAAAGTTGCTTATTTTCATTTGCATTGTTGATTTATGGAAAAACTTCTTTTTATCCTACTATGTGTACATTTTTGTGCTAGTCATCAGCAGCATGCTTCCACTGACGTTAATGAACGATGTGTAGGGCCAAAAAGTTAAATGACTTCCAAAGTCTCCGAGGTGGACAGGTGATAAATGTTCAATGTGGCAAAATATCTAAGGTCAGCTTACCTGATGGATTGTGTCTGATGAAGAACAAGAATGGTCGATCTGCAACAAATCTGTGATTGGTCAAGCTCATTGCAGCAACGTGCATTCCTACAAGGAAAAGAAGATGAATTTGGCTTCTGTGTCTATTGTCTTGGTTTTCTATTAATGAAATGTCTTTTAAAGGGGTTTTTCCAGGCTTAGGGTTCAAGTTTGTAGTCAGTCTTTGTCTAAATCTAGACTGCACACTTGTGAATCGCACACTGCACGCTGTAAGGATTCTCAGACGCCGGAAGTGGGTGATCACATGACTGCAAGTATGTAATTTGCATACCTCTGCCAGACTTAGTCCAAGAGTGATTCTCATGCACCACTGGTGGCACTGTGCTGACTTGGTTAAAGCCCTTCACAAGGTTCAAAGCCATAGAAAATCCAAGATTCTGAAGCACCAGAGAAAATAGGAATAAAATATAACCTTTATTCCATCATTTAAAAATCAAATGGTGAAATACAATTAAGGTGTCACAATCCATTTTTGGATCTGTGGCAGATCTGGCTTCTCAGATTAAAACTTTTTTACTTTCCTTTTTGCTGATGTAATTGCATTGCTGTTGGGTCTGCTCATGTGGGTGGTGACCACTCCCACCATCCTTCAAGAGGTTGCCTGATGCATCAGCTGACTATTGGTTATACAGGTCCTTTCAGGAGACCAGCCTAGCAGAAGCAGTTCTCTGGTGCCTGCCGCATTTGGTGTTGAGTCCTGTTGCTGTTGATATCTTTGGTGTGGAGCTTTGCAGCGGTGAATATAAGCTAATTGTGGTGTTTTACCTCCTAGTCCCTTTTAGTGTTTGTCACTTTCCCCTGTGTGTATTATCTGCAGTGGCAAAGGCTAGTGCTCCTTGCCGGCCAGTGCATTAGCCAGGGCAGACAGGTGACACTAGGGATTAGGTTCCTGATGGCAGCAGGGAGGTGGACCTGCATAGGGTGTTAGGGGAGTGCAAGGACAGGCTCAGGCTGAGCTCAGGTGGTGACCATCCCTCATTCCCTATCGCGAGGGCCTTCCTTTCGCTTTTTCCATCCCGTTTTGTGTGAGTTGCACCGTCCATTGACCGACCACCCATTGGGGTCAAGTCACACCGTGACATTAGGTAGACGAGTGAAGCAACGCTTCGCCCCACAAGAGCCTTATTCATGTCAGAATCTTTATGGTACTTCTGGCTTTAAAAAGGCCCTTTTGGGCCGAAATGCTGCTTCACTCATCTACGTCAATTGTATTTCACCATGTGATTTTTAAAGGATGGAATAAGCATTATTTTTATCCCTATTTTCTCTGGTGCCTCGGAATCTTGGATTTTCTATACTTCTGGCCACATTCTGACTATACTGTGTCCAGCCTCACTCAATATACTTGTATTGAGCGGGGCTGTGCCCGTATAGTCTGTACATGACCACATGTTTGCAAATCACATACTTGCCGACACACACCCAGCACCCTGCTCCCAGCACCGGCACCAGAGAATCTTCACAGTGTGCGCAATGTGAGGATTCACATAGAGTGACTGCAGACTTGTACACAAAGGTTGGACTCACACCAATATATAGCGCCCGATGCGATATGCTAATGACCCTTAGCTCCTGCTCTGCTGCAAGCATGAGCTGAGTGTCAGTGCTCTATGCTCCGATCCATGAGAGAATTGCAGCACAGGTGTGAGGGAGGCAAAGAAAGTAATTTCTTCATCTCCTCCATGTCATGTCTCAGTGTATATCTGACTGCATTGGGATGACATCCGAGTGAAGTCCGATATTTCATAGATAACCATAGACTTGTATGGGTGCGAGTGAGCCGAGTCTTGTTGCTAATCACAGCATGCTGCCATTGTTCTATTATCCCAAAAATAACCGCAGATCTGCACTGCTTCATAGTATAACACTGGGCCAAATGCTGTCCGATAAAATAAGGGATAGTACTCGGTCATGTTATACGCTCGCGTGACCCCTGCCTTAGGCTGGTTTCACATTTGCGTTTTTTAGCGCTGGAAAAAAACGCACACCTGCGCATGCGTTTTTTCCCCTATATTTAACATGGGTGCGCATACCTGCGCGCTGGTAAGCGCATGTATGCGATTTTCATGCGCTGCGTTTTTTTGGGGTGTGCGTTGGGATTTTCCAGACGCAGCATGTTGCATTTTTTGGCCCTGCAAAAAAGCGCATGCGCACATATGCGCACGTTTTGCGCTAAAAATGGCCATTATAGCCTATGGATGCGCATATGTGCGCACTGGCATGCTCATGTATGCGTTTTTTTGCATATGCGTTTTTTTTTTTAAACCATGGAATTTAGGGGTTTGGGTTAGAGTTAGGGTTAGTTAAGGGGGTTTAGGGTTAGGGTCAGGGTCAGGGTTAGGGTTGGGGTTTGGGTCAGGGTTAGGGTTAAGTATGGTTTTGTTAAGGATTAGGGTCATGGTTAGGGTCAGGATTAGGGTTAAGTATGGTTTTGTTAAGGGTTAGGGTCAGGGTTAGGGTTAGGGTTAGGGTTAGGGTCAGGGTTAGGGTTAGGGTCAGGGTTAGGGTCAGGATTAGGGTTAAGTATGGTTTTGTTAAGGATTAGGGTCATGGTTAGGGTCAGGATTAGGGTTAAGTATGGTTTTGTTAAGGGTTAGGGTCAGGGTTAGGGTTAGGGTTAGGGTTAGGGTCAGGGTTAGGGTCAGGGTTAGGGTCAGGATTAGGGTTAAGTATGGTTTTGTTAAGGATTAGGGTCAGGGTTAGGGTCAGGATTAGGGTTAGTATGGTTTTGTTAAGGGTTAGGGTCAGGGTTAGGGTTAGGGTCAGGGTTAGGGTCAGGATTAGGGTTAAGTATGGTTTGGTTAAGGGTTAGGGTCAGGGTCAGGGTTAGGGTTAGGGTTAGGGTTAAGTATGGTTTTGTTAAGGGTTAGGGTCAGGGTTAGGGTTAGGGTTAGGGTCAGGGTTAGGGTTAGGGTTAGGGTCAGGGTCAGGGTTAGGGTTAGGGTTAGTTAGGGTTTAGGGTTTGGGTTAGGGTTAAGTATGATTTGGTTAAGGGTTAGGGTCAGGGTTAGGGTTAGGGTTAGGGTCAGGGTTAGGGTTAGGGTCAGGGTTAGGGTTAGTAAAGTCATGGTTTGGGTAGTGTGAGGGGCCACCTAAAAATGTTGGAAAAAAACGCAAACGCGGTAAAAACGCGCTAAAAACGCATACAAACGCATAAAAACGCTGCGTTTTTTTCATGCATGCTCATAAAAATGCTTGAAAAAAACGCAGCAGTTGTATGCTTATGTATGCGTTTTTTCAATGCGTTTTTTTGCGGGAAAAACGCGCTGCAAAAAAAAGCAAGTGTGAAACTAGCCTTACTCTCCTACATCAGGGCATTTGTGGGTCTACAGATTTTGCACCTTTCTTTGTTACACCACTGGTAGAGAAATACATTCATTTCTAGCAGCTGTGCCGCAGAACACAGGTATTGAGAACCGCAAAATGGGGAACAGATCAGAAGCACTCAACTTCTCATATCAGAAAATATCATTAAATTGTTTCACGCTTCTCCCACTGTCTGCACTGCGAATGGGTAAGAATAGAGAAATATCTCGCCGACTGCATGTCTCTGTGAGATAATTCACTGAATATGACCAGCTGTATCCTGAGAAAGAAAAATGTTCTCCCCTCTGTCAAAGAGAAAAAGAACAAACTAACGTCAGGCTGTTTTTACAGAAGAGGTTTTTTTGAGTGGACCTCTTACTTGTTTTACATGTATAGAAATGTATCTTATGTGGGAATGCAACATAATAATTGTATTGGGCACATTTATCAATAACAATTTAATAAAAGTGGGTAATGCTGATTGATAAATCTGTTTAGGGCTATGTTCACACATTGCGTTTTTGCAGATTTTTTATGCAAAAGAATAGCCACTTTTTACAGTACCTGCAAAAGCTATGAGATAGCAGAAGTCTCAAGCACACAATTGCTTTTTTTTTTTCCTGGCCGAATTGAAAAACTGCTGCTTTTTTGAAAACTGCAGCGTCGCTTCTTTCAGTGTTTTTTTTTTCACCATATGAAGCAATGAGACTGCAAAAGAGCAAACACAGCAAAACCATAGGCGATTTTGGCTGCAGAATAAAATGCAGCAAAAAAGCAACATGTGAGTGTGGGAAGAACGGTCCCCCCCGTCGAGTGTCCAGGCCGGAACCAAAGGAGTGTCATCCAGGTTCCGGGGGAAACTGTTCCCGGGGCACAGAGTTCAGGGATGGACCGTTGTGACAGACAGCAGAGCTAGGGGAGGGACCAGTACAAAGAGGGCAGGGAATTCCCTGGGCGATGAGTCAGCAGACCGGGACAGAGGCAGCTGGAGATGAAGGGAGCAACTGCAAGTGAGAGTAACTTACCAGGGCCAGGCAAGACGCTCACTGAGGGCCCCAGAGAGACTGCGCCAAGACGAACATCTGAGACTCGTCACCCCGCTACAGCTCGCGGCCACTGCAGCCCCAGTCCAACCCGTGGCCACTGCCGCCTCTCCACAGCCCAGGGCTGATGCCTGCCCGCGGTCACCTGCGGCCGCCTCTCCTCAGCCCGCGGCTGCGGCCTGCCCGCGGTCACCCGCAGCCACCTCTCCTCAGCTCACGGCTGCGGCCTGTCCCCGCCACCCGCAGCTGCCCCACTCTCACCAGTGGCCGCGGCAAGTACAGTGTCATTGGCGGCCACGACTGTCCCGCTCCGATCCGCAGCAGGGGCTGAGCCTCGGTTTGCCGTGGATTACCCGTCGCAGCCGTTAGCTGCGCAGGTGGCCCGTCATTCAGCACCCGACATCACTGCCACTTGCCCCAGTCCAGGGGCTGCGGCCTATCCGTCCAAGGACTCCGCCGGGGCCCGTGGGGCTCCAGGGTCAACACGCGCCAGAGCGCACGAAGATTCCACCAACGCCTCAGCAACTGGGCCCAGCAACTACTACGCCGAAGGACCACCATCCCGAACGGCGTGGGACGTCTGGACAGCTAAGTGACTGTATCATTATGGACCCGTAGTCGGCCACAACACAGCCCTATAGTGACCGGCTATTGCTGGGAGTAGTTGTGTTCTAACGTTTTGTGTTTGTTTATATCGAGCCCCTGCGAGGGCAACCCGTGTTACCCCTTTTGTTGATCAAACCTTGACTGAGGAAAGTTCCCTCTAGTCATATAAACGTTATTCTAGTAAGCACCAAATTGTCTCGCGACTCGTCACTGCATCCTGCCTACCTGCAAACACTACATTTGGCGTAGTCGGCAGGATGCAGTCTCCGAGCGCGGACAACGAGGGCACCCTGCCCAGCATTTTTTTGGGGGCCATGCTGAGCAATCTGCCCAGGTTCTCCGGCAGCAGTACTATGCTGTGGAATTGGACGGAGCGAATGCGTGGGTTATTCAGGATGCATCCGCTTACCCCTGACCTAGAGGCAGAAGTGGACCTGATGGCGTTGGATGGGGAAGCCCAGGATACTGTAATGTTGAGGCCCCGGGGGCAGCGAAACACCTTCATCAGGGTATTACAGATTTTAGAAGAGGCCTATGGGGACCCGACCGATGTGGGGGAACTGAGAACCCAGATGTTTAGACGCATGTAGAAAGAGGGGGAAACAGTGACCCAGTATATGAATGTTTTGCAGGAACTGTTTTTAGCCATTGAAAGGAAGGATGGAGTCGCCGTGGGGACTGTGGACGTAACATTACGTGATCTGCTAGTGACCGGGTTACGAGACACCCTGACAAGATAGGCTTTGCGAGAGCGGGTGCGAGTGGACCCACATCTGACCTTTTCAGAGATAGGGAAGGAGGCACAGGTTCGGGAGCAGGGGGTGACGGTCCCCGTGGGGATGGCTCGGAGTATTGAAGCATCCATAAGCGCCCTGAGCGAACCCCACTGGGTACAAGAGGTGAAGCGAGAGATACAGAGCATTAAAGGTGAACTGGCCGAAGCCAAGAAAGCAGCCACAAGGAGTCGGCCAGGGCCGGGTAAAGGAGGCATGAACCATCGCGGCCCCCACCCAAGTCGGTCCCCACGACCATTTGCCTCTTACGATTGTGGAGAATTGGGACACCGCCCGGAGCTGGAGCCCATCACACGGGGTGGAGGAAGTCGCGAAGACCTGGTTGCGCGTTGCCCAGTGGTATGGGCAGAGATCGAAGGCCGTGCCGTGCGATGCCTAGTAGATACGGGATCGCAAGTTACGACCATGCCAGAGACTTATTTTTGGCAGCATTTTCCCGAAGCAGTGAAACCTCTGTGGGGGACCGTGATAAAATTGGTAGCCGCCAACCAGCTACCAGTTCCTGTCGTCGGAGTAGCCTGGATGCAGGTTTCGATAAACAGCAAATCACTCGCCGGGGAGTGGTACTGACCCAGGGAGACACAAACAGCAAACATCCGGTTATTCTGGGTATGAACATACTACGAGAGTTCGGCCACCTCCTCCTCAATGAACCCACACAGGAGACTCTGAGCCACTGGGGTTCTCGCACGGCCCAAGGGCAGGTCTTCCAGCGGTTGGTGTGGGAGGCGCGAGTGCTCCAGGAGTGACAGGAGGGTGAGGCGCTGGGCAAGGTCATCGCACCAGCGGCCCCCCCACTCGTGCTTCCTCCAGGGCAGACGGTGGTAGCTCTGCCGATCCGCGCCCCGATGCCACTGGAGGGCGTGGAGGTGCAGGTGGAACCATGTTACTCAGAGCGCCTGCACCCTGGCATACTGGTAGCCCACCCCCTGGCCACAGTGCGGGAGGGGACCGTCCTGGTGCCTTGTGTCAACCTGGAAGACCAAGAAATCGCCCTGAAGCCCCGGGCCGAAATGGCCAAACTAGTGAGGCCTTTGGAGGTGATGCTGCCAGACCCCGCGGTCCAGTTGAAGGTGCAGCCGAAGATCCTTGGGTAGTAACGGTACGAATCCAACAGGCTGTCGCACCCTCGGTCCAAGAAAAAGGTTGAGTCATCCTGGAGAGAATGCGGGCCGAACTCTCCGGCCTAGCGCCAGCCCAGCTTCTCCAAATAGAGACACTTCTTGGACAATTTTACAGTGTCTTCGCCAGCCACGAGGACGACTTCGGATGTACCACGGCCATCACGCATGGGATCCCCACGGCAGGAGCGGCCCCCATCCGGGAGCGATATCGGCAAATACCACCGCAGCTATACCAGGAAGTGAAGATTCTGTTAGCCCAAATGCTCCGGAAGGGTGTCATACAGGAAAGCCAAAGCCCCTGGGCGCCCCCTATTGTCTTGGTTCAGAAAAAAGATGGCACCCTGCGTTTTTGCGTGGACTATCGGAAGTTGAACGCTTGCACCATAAAGGATTCGTATCCACTGCCCCGCATAGAAGAGTCTCTGTCCGCCCTGGGGAATGCGACGTACTTTTCAACCCTTGACCTGGCCAGTGGGTACTGGCAGGTGCCGATGTTAGAGGAAGACAGGGCCAAGACGGCATTCATCCTTTCCATGGGACTGTTCAAGTTCAATCGGATGCCGTTTGGGCTGGCCAACGCCCCAGGAATTTTCCAGCGGCTGATGGAGTGGGGTCTAGGAGACCTCAACTTTGAAGCCACGTTGATATACCTGGACGACATTATCATCTATTCCGCCACGTTCGAGGACCACCTGAAATGGTTGGGGCAGGTGCTCGGCCGGCTGCAGAAGTACGGGTTAAAGGTAAAGCCACAGAAATGCCACCTGTTCCGAACCCAAATCGAGTACCTGGGGTATACCGTCTCGGCAGAGGGCGTCAGACCCTCCCTGGAAAAGGTCGCTGCCATCCAGGGGTGGCCCACCCCCGAGACGGTGAAGGACGTGCGGGCCCTCTTGGGGTTGGCCGGCTACTACCGTCGGTTCGTGAAGAACTTTACACGCTGAGCTCAAGCCCTGCAAGACCTGCTGAAGGGGGCTCTCGCCGGGGCAAATGGACGGAAGATCCAGTGGCAGCAACCGCCGGAGAATGCGTTTCAAGATCTCAAGGCTGCTCTCTCGGACGCCCCAGTATTGGCATATGCGGATTTTTCGCAACCATTCATCCTGCATACCGACGGGAGCCTCCAGGGACTAGGAGCTGTGTTGTCACAGGTGCAGAACGTCCGGGAGAGAGTGATCGCCTATGGTAGCCGATCGCTGAACGATTCAGAACGCAACCCGGACAATTACAGCTCCTTTAAGCTCGAGCTCCTCGTGGTAGTGTGGGCAATGACGGAGCGATTCGCAGAGTACCTGGCCGGCTCTGAGGTAGTAGTGCGGACCGATAACCCATTAGCCCATCTGGAAAATGCCAAACTGGGGGCCCTCGAGCAGCGGTGGGTGGCTCGGATGGCCAAATTCAATTATAAGATCATCTACAAACGGGGAGCTGAAAATTTGCACGCCGACGCGCTCTCCAGAATCTGACACACCACCCCAGGACGAAGTCAAGACGACGAATTGGAAGCAGACGAGACGCCGTTCACCCTTACCACTGCCGCGCTTACAGCCACTGCACAAGAAGCGCCTCAGCCGGGACCCTTAGGGGGAATGCTGGAACAGCCGCACGACAAGTGGTTCCAGCAGCAACAGGAAGATGGAGAAATTGGACTCCTGCGCCGATGGGTGGCTACCGGCAAATTGCCCACTGGCTCACAGAGACAGACTTTGACCCAGGATATGTTGCTGATGTTGCGCCAGTGGGAGAAACTAGTCATAAAAGAGGGACTTTGATATTGGAGAGTCGGGTCACAAACAACGTCTGTGCCAGCATGGCAGGTGATCGTGCCCGGAGCCCATCTCAGCCAACTGGCTCGGGAAGCCCACGAAAAGGGGGCTCACTTTGGTGCTCAAAAGATGTTGCAATGGCTGCAGCAGATAGTGTACCATCCACGCTTGCACGCTGCTGTGGAAGAAATTTGCCGAACCTGCCGCCCGTGCGAGCTCGCTAAACCTCCCGCGCAACGAGCCCTTGGGGTATGAGCACTGTCTCGTTATGGTGGATTATTTTACCAAGTTCGCCGTGGTCACCCCCACCCGAGACCAGACAGCGGAGTCGGCCACCTATGCGATTTGTCAAAACTTTATCCAAGTGTACGGCTGCTCGCAACGAATACATTCGGACCAAGGAGCGTGGCTTCCTAGGAAGAGTCATGGAGGAACTACATCATCTCTACGGTATCGATAAGTCTCGGACTACACCCTACCACCCGCAGGGAAACAGAGCCTGCGAACGATTCAATCGGACACTAATCCAAATGCTGCGTATCCTGGAGAGTGACGGAAAGGCCCGCTGGCCTGAATACGTCCCTGAGCTGATGTGGGTATATAATAACCGGGTGCACCGGGTAACTGGTTACACCCCCTACTCATTGCTGTTTGGACGGGAAGGCAAAGGAATCACAGAAGTGGAGTTAAACCCAGAGGAACCTCTACCCTGGACTGGAGTATCCTCCTGGGTCCGAAATCACCGGCACCGGCTGCAGACCCTCCACCGAATCGTCCATACAAAGCTCCAGGATCTAGAACACCTGGGGGGAGCGCTGCCCCCACCAATTGACTTCCAGGCTGGGGATCGGGTACTTGTACTAGATCAGCGCCCCCAAAACAAGTTAGAACCACGGTGGGAGGAGAACCCGTACCGAGTGTTGCGCCGGATAAGCCCCGACGGGCCTGTGTATGAAATACAATCGGAAAGAGACGGTGCACCCCTCACTCGTACAGTGCACCGAAATATGTTGCGCCCCTGTGCGTCCACTGATACCATACGACCCGAACCGATCACTCAGGTCCCCGACCCCCCCGTCAACGGTCTGGGACCTGGATGATGAAGAGGACTTCCCTGCCACATCCGCAGGCCCTCCTAGTAATGATATTACAGCAGACCCAGTGAGCCTGCCAGAATCGACCAATCCACCACCATCCACCACCCCAGAGAGCTCCACCCCGGTCGAACTTAGACGCTCTGAGCGATCAACAGCTGGCAAACCCCCTGAACGTTATGAACAGGACCAGTTCGTATGGCGACAAGGACTGTCATCCCAAAAAGCTAAACTGAGTCTACAAAAACCCTCGCCCGAGGACTGGCGAGCCTACAGGGCGGGGGAGTGTGGGAGGAACGGTCCCCCTCGTCGAGTGTCTAGGCCGGAACCAAAGGAGTCGTCATCCAGGTTCCGGGGGAAACTGTTCCCGGGGACAGAGTTCAGGGACGGACTGTTGTGACGGACAGGAGAGCTAGGGGAGGGACCAGTATAAAGAGGGCTGGGAATTCCCCGTGCGACGAGTCAGTAGACTGGGACAGAGGCAGCTGGAGACGAAGGGAGCAACTGCAAGCGAGAGTAACTTACCAGGGCCAGGCAAGATGCTCACTGAGGGCCCGAGAGAGACTGCGCCAAGACGAACAGCTGAGACTCGTCACCCCACTACAGCCTGCGGCCACTGCAGCCCCAGTCCAACGGCTGTGGCCTGCCAGCAGGCGGCCGCTGCCGCCTCTCCTCAGCCCGCAGCTGCGGCCTGTCCCCTGCCACCCGCAGCCGCCCCGCTATCACCAGTGGCTGTGGCAAGTACAGTGTTGTTGGCGGCCACGACTGTCCCGCTCCGATCCGCAGCAGGGGCTGAGCCTCGGCTTGCCGCAGATTACCCGTCGCAGCCGTTAGCTGCGCAGGTGGCCCGTCATTCGGCACCTGACATCACTGCCGCTTGCCCCTGTCCAGGGGCTGCGGCCTATCCTTCCAAGGACTCCGCCGGGGCCCGTGGGGCTCCAGGGTCAACAGGGCGCGCAAAGATTCCGCCAACGCCTCAGCAACTGGGCCCAGCAACTACTACGCCGAAGGACCACCATCCCGAACTGCGTGGGACGTCTGGACAGCTAAGTGACTGTATCATTACGGACCCGTAGTCGGCCATACCGCGGCCCTATAGTGACCGGATATTGCCGGGAGTAGTCGTGTTCTAACGTTTTGTGTTTGCTTGTATCGAGCCCCTACGAGGGCAACCCGTGTTGTCCCTTTTGTTGATCAAGCCTTGACTGAGGAAAGTTCCCTCAAGTCGTATAAACGTTATTCTAGTAAGCACCAAATTGTCTCGCGACTCTTCACTGCTTCCTGCGTACCTGCAAACACCACATAAACATAGCCTAAGGCTGTCTAGTCCAAGTTTACACTGCCTATTAATAGCTAGATAAGAGAAACGTGCCCCACAATTGTGTCTCATGATCTTGCACGCAAGGCCACACCTCTGCCCAATAAGCAAGAGAGACCACACCCCCTTGTCAAACAAACAGAAAAGTGTCTAAACCACAACATAAATATGCAGCAAATCATGAGATTTTTTAACGCAAATTATGCTAGAATTCTGGCACAATTGTCTTTATAAATACCGAATGCCCCAATCCATTTTATGTCGCTGTTAACCTGTTGATGCAGCAGCTTCACTTCCAGCTTCATTTACTTCAATGGAAACCTTCTGAACCACTTTGGAAATGTACAAGGTGGAAGTGTCTGAAAACAATTTTGGGATAATTAATACAATAGAATGTTATATAAAGTGCAGTTTAGAATCTGTTGTAATTTACATCTAGTGGTTTCTAAGAGTGAACGCATGAGTACTGGAAATGCAGCAGATCTCCCTGCAGGTTTGGACATGGGCGATCCGCAGAGCCTTAGGCTACTTTCACACATCAGGTTTTCGGCGTCAGGCGCGATCCGGCGTCGTGCCGGAATGCCGGATCCGGCAAATGTTTTGTAAAACCTGATGTGCCGGATCCGGTTTTCTGCCGGATCCGTCTTGTTCTTGACAGACAAAACCGGATCCGTCTCATCCGGTTCATCCGTTTTTCTATCCGTTTTTCGACGGATTACGCCGGATCTGGTTTTTAAAATTGACCCTTGTGGCCTTCCGAACGGGATTGGCTACTGGAAAACTATATATAGCATGTTCCTACAGCCCTTCTTTGACAGGTTGTAGAGGAGAAAGTGCAGGTTGGAGAGAAGAGCAAGTTACTGGCGAAGATGGATGTCATTGTAAATATTACCACTAGAAGTTCTGTGACGGTTTCAGTAATGAGGGACAATTTTGCACTATACTTTATGTCACCTCAAGGCAGAGTACACTGGCAGGATGACAGAGTGTGAAAGATTTGTGCCCTAACCAAACTTGTGTACCTTCTGGACCAACAGTATATACCTTTGCCAACCAAAGTTGGCTATCTTGTCATGGTCTTACTATTTTTAGCTTTAGGCCACAGGTGTGTACCTGGCTGTGTTTTATGCAAAGTATTTCACCTTTTAACAAAAGTTGTGTACATTGTTAGGAAATCACCAACAATAAACACAACTTTTCAGGTGAAATACTTTGCTTCAAACACAACCAGGAACACAACTGTGGCAAAAAGCTAAAATTTACCCACAGTTATATACCTGGTTTTGAATACCTTTTTACCTTTTAAATACCCTGTATTTAACCTTTTTTTTAAACATATTTCGCCGCAGAAAGAAATGACAGACAACCGGTGTAAACAATAATTTAACTTTTATTTAAAATATTTTTTTTTGTGTAAACTGTTTTTAAAGTTAAAAAAACTTTTTTAATAAAGGTTTGAAACCAACCAAATGGGCATTTTTATTACAAAAAAAACATTATAACTCGGTGTAGTGTGGGGTGGAAATACTGCTGGAGGGGCTGCGGGACACTTCGACAATGGGAGTGTGGAGAGAGGACTGGGATCGTGGTGGGGAAGGAACAGTTAGAGGTGATGGTGTGGAAAAAGCTACAGAATGGGTGGACATGTGGGAGGCAGAAGAGGTGGTGGGCGGTGGAGTGGAGGGTTGGGCAGGGACTGTAGGAGCAGATGATGTTGATGGAAAGTTGTATGGGGAAGGAGTTTGGTACGGGGAAGGAGTTTGGTACGGGGAAGGAGTTTGGTACGGGGCAGGTTGCTGGAAGTGGGGAGATGTCTGGTACTGGGGAGGTTGCTGGTACTGGGAAGGTTGCTGGTACTGGTGAGGTTGCTGGTATGTAATAGGAGGGGGAGGATGGAAAGTGGCTGGAGGGGGTGCAGATGTAATAGGAGGGGGAGGATGGAAAGTGGCTGGAGGGGGTGCAGGTGGAGGAACTACAGTGGTGGGAGGTGGAGGTTGGGAGGTAACCTGCTGTAGAGCACCGTGGCACGAATGCATTACATGCATCTGCTGGGTAGGAGATAGTGTTGCCATGCGCTCCACAACAGACCTGAAAAAGGTGTGGTTTGGCGAAGATCTTGCTTCTGAGTGCATGGTTTGCAGAAGTGTCTTCACCTCCAGAATGCTGGAGTTGATCTGCTGAAAGCCTGCGGAGATTTGCTCTGACAAGACTTTTAGACAGTTCTGGAAAGATGCATTCAGATGCAAGAACTCTGGCGCATAACTCTTTTCCTGACCCCTCTGCCGCTGCCGCCCAGTACCCGCAGGTGTACTAGAGGTGGCAGGGGCAGAAGGGTGGGGTAAAGGGAAAGCGATCTCCTCACCAGCAGCTTCATGTAATGTAGGCGGCCACGATGCTCCTGTGCTGGTGGATGGGACAGATGGGTCGAATGTGTGGGAAGGCTGGGAAGGTGCAGATGTACCGGGGCGGTCGAAGTGTCCCTCGGTGCCGGTCTCCTCAGGGATCGCCTCAGAAGGGTCCAATCGTGCAGGCTCCCGAGTGCTGCTCACCGTGCTGTGGAATAAAGAGAAAAAAAAACAATTAAAATACTGACATGGTATGGCCCTGGCTGAAAAAAAAAAGTTACATCTAACATTTTTTTTCACATGTGGTGTGTAATATTTACCTTCTAGTGACCATTGTTTCCCGGAGGAACGACAGGGCTTGTGCGTACTTGTACTTGCTCCTGCGTCCTCCAGATCCACTCGGGGCCCGCATCTCTTTATTGAACTCCTTCTTGAAACGATCCCTCACAGACCGCCACCGATTCACAATTCTGTTCCCTGAAACGAGAAAGGAGTGGTTAGTATACAACATCAGTATTTCACAAACTCCAGTCCTCATGGTCCCCAGGGGTCATGTTTTCAGGATTTCCATAGTAAATAGAAATCCTGAACACATGATCCGTGGGGACCACGAGGACTGGAGTTCGGGAAACACTGGTTTACATCAAGCAACCGGTACTGTATATACTTACGCTCTTTAATCTGGGCCCGAACATCGAGGTCCTCCCAGCGGCCCACAAGGAGCGAACAGATTTCCTCCCAGAGTCGTCGGGTAACGATAAGGTCAGCGTGGCGGCGGTCAGCCATATTCCAGAGCGGCTCCCTTTCTCTGACGAGATCGATGAGGTGGTCCACATCGAGTCCTCCATCCTCACCGTCAGAGTCGGGAGCACGCTGTGAAGGCTGTTAAAGAAAAAGACAAAAATAACATAATTAGCCTCCACAAAAGAAATGAAATAAAAAGTGCAAAAAAACAAAGCAAAAATATTTATACTTACACGCTGGTGACCGCCGCGTTGCTGTCGCCGACGACCCTGGGAGGCACTGCGAGGACCTCTTGGCCGAGCACCAGATTGGGAAGACTAGAGAAGAAAACAAAAAATGTTATGTCTTTGGATGTAGGCATTTGTTTGCTGTGTGTGGTCTGCAGAACATTGTTTTCTATGTGTTGTGTGTAGTGTGATGTTGTGTTTCTGCATTTGATGCAAAAAACTTACCAATTGTGAGCCCACTCCAAGTGTCTGTCCACCCCTTCCTTCTTCTTCTGGGAGCTCCTCTTCATCTTGTGAATCCTGTTTTGAAATAAAAGGCAATGAATAGACATATATTACAGAGATGATGGATTTTGGAAATAAAAACTTACCGTCAAACGCTGACGATGCGAGGGAGGGCTCCCAGAAGATGATGTGCTGTCTTCCTGGTGGCCACACTCCATGCCTGTGGGTGGTGTTCCAGCTGCTGCCATTGCTGCTGCTACTGCTGCTGCATCTATTGGGCGGCTGTTGAATAAAGAGAAACAAAGGGCCAATGAATATCTTGATATTCAATAGCCCTAGTTTGGAGGAATGGGGGATTTGATAATTACCGTCTCTCATCTGCTGCTGGCCTCCCCTCCTCAGCATGTTCCATTTGCTGCTCCATTTGGGGTGGTGGTGGTGCTGATGGTGCTGCAGTGGTCTCCTGCCTTCTCCTGCTGCGCTTGGTTGCTTTCTTGGGTGGCATGTTGGGTGTGGCTGTGGGTCCCACTGTCTTGCTTTTATATATGTCTTGTGGGCAGAGCTACTGAGCATGCTCAGACCAAAAAACCGGATCCGGCCACCGGATCCGGCTTTCGCCGGATCAGGCGCATTGCGGCGCTCATAGGCTTTCATTGTGTGAAAAAGCCGGACGCGCCACATTGCCGGATCCGGCGAAAACCGGATGAAACGCATGGCCATCCGGCGCAAATGCAAGTCAATGGGGGGAAACCGGATCCGGCATTGCATTTCGCCGGATCCGGTTTCTGTCAAAAGCGCCGGATCGCGCCTGACGGCGAAAACCTGATGTGTGAAAGAGGCCTTAGCCATACCAGCTAGGTGACATAACTAGTCTCATCCACAAGCTGCACAATTGTTCAGAAGGGAAACTGTTCTGTGGCTCTGTCAAGGCTTTGTCTGAGCCCCGCAAAATGGGATTCAGACATTTGCATTGACGTGCCATTGACTATAATGAAGCAGGTGAACTTGTGTGTGCTCCATCAGACATCATTTACATCAACAAATGGTTGCGTCAATTGTCGTGTCAGCGCAAACGTCCAAATCCCATTTTGCAGAGTGAAGATCCTAATGAAGCAACTGATCGTATGCTCAAACTCTGTGCCTTAGGGCTCATGCTCACTTGCGATGAAATCGGACAAATTCATTCCGATGAAAAAAATCGGATTGAATTTGTACCAATGTTAATCTATGACGATGTCTTCTTCTGCGTTCTTTCTCCAGCTCAGATTGGATTAAGATCGGGCTGGAAAAAAAAAAAAAATCGCAGCATGGTGCGATTGTAATTGCAAATCGGATCGCATCCCGCAATAGAACTCAAAGGGTGCGAGAAAAAAAAAAAAAATCGCACAGCACTCGCACCATGCGGCTATACAGTAAAATCACACTGACAGGTTATAATAGAAAATATAGAATAAATGTATACACATAGAATAGGTGTGTATATTTTATATATATATATATAATATAGTGACACATATACACAGTGGCATGCGTTGAGAACAAGAAAACATGAAAATGATTACTGTAAATCAAAATTAATATCCCATGGAGGTCTGGATTTGGAAGGATACTCAAAATCAAAGTGGAAAATCAAATTACAGGCTGATCCAACTTCAGTGGAAATGCCTCAAGACAAGTAAATGATGCTCAGTAGTGTGTGTGGCCCCCACGTGCCTGTTTGACCTCCCTACGACAACTGGGCATGCTCCTGATGAGTCGGCAGATGTTGCCATGAGGGATCTCCTGCCAGACCTGGACTAAAGCATCTGCCAACTCCTGGACAGTCTGTGGTGCAATGTGATGTTGGTGGATGAAGTGAGACATGATGTCCCAGATGTGTTCAATCGGATTCAGGTCTGGGGAATAGGCGGGCCAGTCCATAGCTTCAATGCCTTCATCTTTCAGGAACTGCTGACACACTCCAGCCACATGAGGTCTGGCACTGTCCTGCATTAAGAGGAACCCAGGGCCAGCCGCACCAGCATATGGTCTCACAAGGGGTCTGAGGATCTCATCTTGGTACCTAATGGCAGTCAGGTTACCTCTGTCGAGCACATGGAGGGCTGTGCGGCCAAACTGGTCATGCTGAAGGATATTGCAGGCAGCAGATCGCTCTCCACGGCATCTCCAGACTCTGTCACGTCTGTCACATGTGCTCAGTGTGAACCTGCTTTCATCTATGAAGAGCACAGGGTGCCAGTGGCGAATTTGCCAATCCTAGTGTTCTGTGGCAAATGCCAAGCATCCTGCACGGTGTTGGGCTGTGAGCACAACCCCCATCTGTGGACGTCCGGCACTCAGACCATCCTCATGGAGTCGGTTTCTAACCGTTTATGCAGACACATGCACATTTGTGGCCTGCTGGAGGTCATTTTGCAGGACTCTGGCAGTGCTCCTCCTGTTTCTCTTTGTGGGTCACCCTCCCAGGGCTGTGGGGTACTCGGTACCGGGCCGGTAACTCAGAGGGGAAGGTGTCAAAGCAGCGGTGACCCTGTCCATGGCCCTGGGCACCCAATGTAAAAAGGGGGGTTTGAATGGTGGAATGTAGTGTATTAGATGAATAGTTCGTGACGCCACCTGTGGTGTTCGGCAATAGAGATGTAAGCCGACGCTGCAGACAGATCCTCTGGGACTGATGGTGTGGTGCAGCAATGATGTTATAGCCCTCCACAGGCAGGTCTGTAGTCCCAGGGCAGAGTAGGTGAAGTGACACGTAGATGGTGTAGTGTCTGGTGCAAGGGTGCTTGGGCTGCTTCCAGGGGAGATGCTCTGGGTGTCCACCTCCTGGTGGGTTGAGGAATTGCCGGTTCCCAGATGGCATGGCTGCTGCCTGAGGTACCTCAGGGGTGGTGATTTGAGGCTGTGGGATGGGTGTTACCGTAGCCTGGCACATGGGGGTCGGCACAAACACAGTCTTGGTGATCACTGTGGGTGGAAGAACAGCAGGCTTCTCCTGCCTGTAGGCCGTGATGAAATCCTGTGGGATGCGGTGTATATTTAGGGCGTACTATCCCCTTAGCCCCTCATGCCGGGTGAAAGTCACGTAATCCCCTGGTTGCAGGTTTCGAGCAGGGTGTCCCTTTTTCAGATGAGACTCCACATCTCTCCGATTGAAGAACAGGTCGGAGATCCCTATGGGGTCAGAGATAAAACCAAACCCCCGCTCGTGGTTCACATTAAGAACCTGGCCCCATCCTGCCGAATCCCAGGACCCATAGGGACCAGCACGGGCTCTCTCTTTGCGGTCCAGATCAGGACCCAACACAGCCAACCTCCCGCTGCTCGGCTGCCAGCTGGCGGATGGTTTCCTGACAGTAGTCCCTTGTCCCTTCTTCCTCTTCCTGGGACCGCCCTCTGCACTCCGTGGACCGCGGCACCACCGCCAGGGGTTCAGATGGTTCTCCCGGGGGGTGGTATCCCGGTCCCAGACCAAATCTAGCACGACCTGGCCAGCCGCTGCGACCGCGGTACACCCCAAAGCTTTCCCAGGTGTAGGGACATCAGACGTACCTGGGGCCTCCTGGCGGTGCTCTGGCTCCCGTGCAGGCTTGAGGGCAGCGGTGGTGGTTGTGACTGCCCGGGTGGATATCGGAGGCGGCAGTGGAACGGATAGCAGCTCTAGGCCCGTGGGGGCCTCCGGTGGGACCTGCACAGCCGCGTCAGCTCCAGGCGGGAGCTCCTCTTCCTCCGCTTCAGCTCCCAGGGTCTCATACAACTCCTCCTACCGCGGGTGTAGGCCCCTCCGGGGCATGCTGCCAGTTTATCCTCAATAATGCCTCCTGCCTCAGCCGCAGATGGTGTGTTAGATGGGTAATCTCCTCCAGCTGTCGGCGGTTCATCTGGGAAGTGGGGTCGGAGCCTTCAGCCATTGCGCCGAGGAGATTTAGCTCGACCTCCTCGCGCTCCACAGGCCTCCTCCCTTCTCCTTCCAATATGGCGTTCTGGCGTTCTCCCTCCTTCCTGGGCTCTTTTCCCGCCACTGTCTCCCACCCCTCCTTCTGAGGGCGGCGTCTTCTTCCAACTCCTCCATACCAGGCCAGTATATAAACCCCTCGGGGGGTGGGCCATGTTGCTGTCGCATAGAAGTTCAGACAGGGGAGGCGCAGGACAGTTCGCGGTCTTTTCTTAGGACCACCCATGTTGTCACGCCTTTCTTCACCGCGCCGGCGGCCATTTCTAGCGTTCATTTTACAGTCTATTAAATTGGATCTTCTGCACATTTTCAAAAGGTTTGAGTCTTAGGCACACAGAACCCGATGGCATCGGGTCTCGTCATCCTGTTTGTGATGCCAGGTTGGGTCGCCCTCCCAGGGCTGTGGGGTACTCGGTACCGGGCCGGTAACTCAGAGGGGAAGGTGTCACAGCAGCGGTGACCCGATCCGTGGCCCTGGATGCCCAATGTAAAAAGGGGGTTTGAATGGTGGAATGTAGTTGATTAGATGAATAGTTCGTGACGCCACCTGTGGTGTTCAGCAATAGAGATGTAATCCGACGCTGCAGACAGATCCTCTGGGACTGATGGTGTGGTGCAGCAATGATGTTATAGCCCTCCACAGGCAGGGCTGTAGTCCCAGGGCAGAGTAGGTGAAGTGACACGTAGATGGTGTAGTGTCTGGTGCAAGGGATGTGGCAGTGCTGGGCAGGTTGGCGCAGGAATGAGTGGAGGCCACCAGGGCATGTAGTTCCAAAGCTTTACTCACAGTCTGTTGTACAAACAGGTGCCTGCCTCCGTGCCATGTCCTCCGGGTCAGGGACTCAGTCAACCTCCAGGCCAGATGGAATACTCCTTTCCAACACTCCGCCAACATGTGCCTTTCTGAACATCTCCTCTTATAGCGCCTTTAAATGAAGTACTCCTAGTACTGAGTTACACTGGAGTTCCTCCTGTCCGATGTTCTTATGAACTCTACTTGTACGGCAGACAGCTGTAGCCTGCTTCGGGGACTCCTTGCTACTAAGTCCCGGCTCACTATCCAGTTGCTGTTGTGCCCCCAAGTCTTGTGTGGGAATAAAGTGGTCACTACTTCTATTCCTCCGGTGTCTGCTGCAGGACCACTAGTATCAATAGAACCTCGGGGACCGGGCCCCGACCTTGCGCTTAGAACTTCTAGGAAGGGTTCTCTTCTAACCCACGTCCTCTGTTCTCTTTTACTCCTCACGTTCCATACTAATCTTCCTTTCTATGGAGAATCAGGCTTTCAGTCTATGTTGCTCTCTCTTCCTTTCCTGTGCCAACAGACCCAGGTCACTGGGATCTGCTGCAGCACTTCCATCCATCTATCGATCTCTCCGGGGAACTTCTTCTCTCCAACTTTCTAACCAACTGACTTCTCAATCCTCAACTCTTCCCGCTCTCTGTAATATAAACTAACTCCACCCACCTCCCAGCATGTTTCGTGTTCCAAGCAGGGAGCCACCAATGGGTGCTTTGCTATACTCCAAGCATGGAGCCGCCGAAGGTGCTTTGCTACACTACTTTGTGGTGTGCGGTGCAGGTGTTGGAGTGTGGTCAGGTGTCTCCACCTTACCTGGATGGTGGGGTACCACACCTCAGGAGGAGGTGCAGTACTTCTGTGGCGACTGAGCCTCAGAAGGGGCCACACTTGCACAAAGGCTGAGATAGCGGTCCTACTACTGTTGCCCTCCTGCAGCCGCCTTCACACCTCCTGGTGTACTGGCCTGTCTCCTGGTAGCGCCTCCAGCCTCTGGACACTACGCTGACAGACACAGCAAACCTTCTTACCACAGCTCGCATTGATGTGCCATCCTGGATGAGCTGCACTACCTGAGCCACTTGTGTGGGTTATAGAGTCCGTCTCATGCTACCAGGAGTGTGAAAGCACAAACAACATTCAAAAGTGACCAAAACAGCCAGAAAGCATTGGTACTGAGATGTGGTCTGTGGTCCCCACCTTCAGAACCACTCCTTTATGAAGCGTGTCTTGATAATTGCCAATAATTTCCATCCGTTGTCTATTCCATTTGCACAACATCATGTGAAATTGATTGTCAATCAGAGTTGCTTCCTAAGTGGACAGTTTGATTTCACAGAAGTTTGATTTACTTGGAGTTATATTCTGTTGTTTAAGTGTTCCCTTTATTTTTTTGAGCAGTGTATATATCTTTATATTTCATAGAGAGATACATTGAAGAATAGCCGTTAATTTATTTGTTGGCTTTTGTCAAATCATAGCAGAAGCTGACAGGATTGGAGATATCGTTTACATACAGTAAACCACTCGTACTGTTAATAGTACAGTTGTGGCCAAAAGCATTGACACCCTTGCAATTCTGTCAGATAATACTCAGTTTCTTCCTGAAAATGATTGCAAACACAAATTCTTTGGTATTATTATCTTCATTTAATTTGTCCTAAATGAAAAAACACAAAAGAGAATGAAGCAAAAAGCAAAACATTGATCATTTTACACAAAACTCCAAAAATGGGCCAGACAAAAGTATTGGCACCCTCAGCCTAATACTTGGTTGCACAACCTTCAGCCAAAATAACTGCGGCCAACCGCTTCCGGTAACCATCAATGAGTTTGTTACAATGCTCTGCTGGAATTTTAGACCATTCTTCTTTGGCAAACTGCTCCAGGTCCCTGATATTTGAAGGGTGACTTTTCCAAACTGCCATTTTTAGATCTCTCCACAGGTGTTCTATGGGATTCAGGTCTGGACTCATTGCTGGCCACCTTAGAAGTCTCCAGTGCTTTCTCTCAAACCATTTTCTAGTGCTTTTTGAAGTGTGTTTTGGGTCATTGTCCTGCTGGAAGACCCATGACCTCTGAGGGAGACCCAGCTTTCTCACACTGGGCCCTACATTATGCTGCAAAATTTGTTGGTAGTCTTCAGACTTCATAATGCCATGCACACGGTCAAGCAGTCCAGTGCCAGAGGCAGCAAAGCAACCCCAAAACATCAGGGAACCTCCGAAATGTTTGACTGTAGGGACCGTGTTCTTTTCTTTGAATGCCTCTTTTTTCTCCTGTAAACTCTATGTTGATGCCTTTGCCCAAAAAGCTCTACTTTTGTTTCATCTGACCAGAGAACATTCTTCCAAAACATTTTAGGCTTTTTCAGATAAGTTTTGGCAAACTCCAGCCTGGCTTTTTTATGTCTCGGGGTAAGAAGTGGGGTCTTCCTGGGTCTCCTACCATACAGTCCCTTTTCATTCAGACGCCGACGGATAGTACGGGTTGACACTGTTGTACCCTCGGACTGCAGGGCAGCTTGAACTTGTTTGGATGTTAGTCGAGGTTCTTTATACAAAATCCGCACAGTCTTGCGTTGAAATCTCTTGTAAATTTTTCTTTTCCGTCCACATCTAGGGAGGTTAGCCACAGTGCCATGGGCTTTAAACTTCTTGATGACACTGCGCACGGTAGACACAGGAACATTCAGGTCTTTGGAGATGGACTTGTAGCCTTGAGCTTGCTCATGCTTCCTCACAATTTGGTTTCTCAAGTCCTCAGACAGTTCTTTGGTCTTCTTTCTTTTCTCCATGCTCAATGTGGTACACACAAGGACACAGGACAGAGGTTGAGTCAACTTTAATCCATGTCAACTGGCTGCAAGTGTGATTTAGTTATTGCCAACACCTGTTAGGTGCCACAGGTAAGTTACAGGTGCTGTTAATTACACAAATTAGAGAAGCATCACATGATTTTTCGAACAGTGCCAGTACTTTTGTCCACCCTCTTTTTTATGTTTGGTGTGGAATTATATCCAATTTGGCTTTAGGACAATTCTTTTTGTGTTTTTCATTTAAGACAAATTAAATGAAGATAATAATACCAAAGAATTTGTGTTTGCAATCATTTTCAGGAACAAACTGAGTATTATCTGACAGAATTTCAGGGGTGTCAATACTTTTGGCCACAACTGTATATGTGTGTAAAATTTGGGACCTGTAGGTATTTAATAAAAGAATGTATTCATGGGAAAAAATTGCATGGGCTCCCACGCAATTTTCTGCACCAGAGAGGGAAAGCCAGTGACTGAGGGCAGATATTCATAGCCTAGGAAGGGACCATGGATATTGGCCCACCCTGGCTAAAAACATCTGCCCCCAGCCACCCCAGAAAAGGCGCATCTATAACATGCGCCAATTCCAGCACTTAGCCTCTCTCTTCCCATTTCCCTGTAGTGATGGCATATGGGGTAATAAGGGGTTAATGTCACCTTTGTTTTGTAAGGTCATTAAGCCTGGTTAGTAATGGAGAAGTGTCAATAAGACACCTATCCATTACTAATCCTGAAGTTTGTAAAGGCTTAAATAAACACACACAAACGCTGAATAAAGTATTTTAATTAAATAAAAGAACCCTTGATCTTCTGTAAAAAATAACAAAACAACAATATAACATACCTGTCCGACGAACACTCAGTCCCACAGCGTAAATCCATATCTGGGGGTTAAATAGTTTACAATCGGGAGCGGTGCTAATGCCTCCCAGCCTGACCTGCAATGAACTCGGCAGCCTGGGAAAATGAACTGTCACTTTCCCACACTGCAGAGTTCACCGCAGGTCATGAGCACCGTTCCCGATTGTAAACTATTTAACCCCCAGATATGGATTTACACCGGGGGACTGACTGTACGCCGGACAGCTCCGGTCCTGAGTGCCGTCGGCAGCGCCGAGTGTTGATGCGATAGACTCGTGTGAGTTTATTGCATCACACACGGTAGTGGAGTCCCAGCCAAAGGGGTATTCCCATCTCCAAGATCCTATCCCAATATGTAATAGGTGTAATATTATTAGCAAATGCCTCCAACTAGAAATGTAGTATAGTTCTTCTGATTCGCTATGTCGCTTTCACCATGTGCGAGTGCATTGAAGCAGCTTAGATATCCATGGTTACGACCACTCATATAGTGGCAGTTAGTTGGTTAGTTGCTATAACCATGGATACCTAAGCTACTGCAATGCCTGCACATGGGGAAAGCAAATCAGAAGAACTATTCAACATTTCTTATTAGAAGGATTTGCTAATATTATTATTATTATTACACCTACCACATATTGGGATAGGATGTTGTAGATGGGAATACCCCTTTAATGAGATTGTATGAGTAGAAACGGCAGTTTCCCTGCTGTGTCTACAAGAAAACGGTCATCTATGATGACAAAATATAATAGATTTGTGAACAAAATGGACTAATTCCCACAATCTTTTAGACAGATAAGACCATCACGCATTAAAGTATTGCTATTAGGCTGCGGCTACATGACGACTTTAGCCATCACATCGGTCACACTGCCAAGTGTTGGTGTATATCATGGCCACGTCGCAGCTTAGTGAATGTAACTGGAAGTCACATTTTATCCCATAAAGTGTCACAAGTAGGTCACAGAAAGTAAGAATCACTTGCAATTTCTGTGACAAAAATCACAAAATATGCAAGTGATTCCAGATTTTTGAGACTTACTTGCCATGCTTGCTTTAGCTGATGCATCCCAATTTGACTCCATTCACTTGCATTATTCTGTGAAATAACAGCGCCATACAGCATTATTTAGCTGTGTGACCTGTGTCTTTGTGTAGCCTCTGTCTTTGGGCTCATCTGCAAAGAAAAAGGATGAGAGCAATCCAATAAAAAAATTGTATTGCACTCTGACCACCCTGACCAATGTTAATCTATGAGTCACTGCTCATCTACAATTTTTTTCTCAGCACAAATCGGACTGAGAAAAAAAAAAATAAATAAATCGCAACATGATGCTAAAACTAACCTGCCATTATGATTCTTCAGGACATTATGAGTTCGTAGATACCAAACATGTAAAGGTTCTTTTTTATTTAAGTGGTACAAGAAAAATTTAAATTTTGGCAAAAAAAGGGCTCAATTTTCTGAGGGCTTATTTTTTGCGTACTGAGCTGATGTTTTTATCGATACCATTTTGGGATAGATACAATGTTTTGATCACCCATAATTGCACTTTATAGCAATGTTGTAATTCTTTCATTTTGATTTTATTTCTTGGTATGCCATTTACCGATAGGATTAATTATTTTTATATTTTGATAGATCAGGAGTTTCTGAACGCGGCAAAACCAAATATGTGTTTTTATTTTTCCATTGTTTTATTTTAAATGGGGCAAAAGGGGGTGAATTGAATTTTTATTTTATTTTTAAAATATTTTTTAAAACTTCTTTTACTTTTTTACATGCTTCAATAGTCTCCTTAGGAGACTTGAAGTTGCTATGTGTAGCAAAAATGATAATCTGCTAAGAGTGACGGCCACGGGGCAGCGCTCATAGCAATTCGGGAATTACAACCACAGGGGTCTCCTGCAGACCCCAGGTTGTAATGTCAACCCATCGGCACCCTGCGGTTATGTGACAGGGGCGCCAATGGATAGAGCTAATAACGTGCATCCAGTATGCACAAGTTAAATGCCTCTGTGAGAGATTGGCAATGGCATTTAACATGTTAACAGCCGCGGATAGATTCCAATTCCCTGACCATTCAGATGTTATGTGCCGGAAAAGGTGCGGGCTCAGCGCCGGAGACCGCACCAAAAAGGGAGAGGCAACCTATGATGGCGGTCTTGATTAAAAGATGTTCTGGAGTCAGACGCTACTGATTTATGAAAAAGTGTGTGCATCAGACAAGAGGTGTACACCTCAGTGTGAACCTTGCCACAAATCCTACTTCAATCCCTGCTGGAGTAGGATTTGTGGCATAGCAAATGCCACTGCTCATCATGACTTTGACGTCATTACACCCCATATCGCCTCAGCTTCACCAATTAATCGGTGCTGGATGAAATGGTGTGAGAACGCTAAAAGCCACAAAATTTTACCACTTTTCAAAACTTTTCATGACAAAATACTAACATAGAAGTTTCATAAATCTGGCCCAATCTCTTTAAGCAGTTATTTCAATCTTACTGGACGATGGCATGGTATGCGATCTATTAGATATTTGGTATTTTCAGCCTAATTGCTAGCAGCTGTGGCAAAGGCCCAAGGATCCAAATAAAACCATTTCTGTTACAAGGAACGAATGCAAAGTCTATAACTCATGTCAAGATAATAGTGTGGAAAGTGAATTTATGGACTTCCTCACGCTAACGTTCCTGCCAGTTGGAATGTTGTCTCTATATCCAGTCTTATTAGGATTTTTCTCTTCTGCCATTGAGCCTTTTTAACTTCCTTTATTCACTAAGTGTTATGTGTAATTGCACTTCATTTTTGCATGATGCAAATTAGTACAGTAGCAGAATTAAGTTATTTAAGGCACCTGTTATTCCAGAGAGATTGCAGTTTGGGTTGAAGACATCCGACACGTTCAGATGAAGTAGAGATTGCTTTAAATCAACTTTATGTTCTATTTTAAACCTGCAAAAAAAATACTTTACAACATGTTGGCACAAGGTCATCAATCCTCTTGTCATTTTCCTACCAGTGTCGCATGTAAAAGTATATTCACACCTGCAATACAATTTACAGGAAGGCCAGCGCAACTTGCACATACTTGTAAATACATTAGACGATTTACTTTGCGTTAATCCTGTATAATCCAATATTATTCACAGCTGTATCCTTCATTCTGCAGACTCGTAAGTCCACCATGAATGGACAGAGTTTGTGTGATAATTTCATCGCATGGTAGATTTCCAACAATCAGCAGAACTATGAATGCAGCTGGGCTATTACAGGAAGTAACTTGTGTTCTAATTTTCTATTTAGACTATATTCTACTCTGGGCACATGTTCTGCTCTCTATTAGGGTATGGTCACACAACTGTAATTTCTCTCATCCGAGAAAATCGGTCCGATTATGCTAATCACACTCTGATTGCACTTTGATCAGTTTGATTAGAGTTTGATCAGAGTGTGATATGATTTTCTTGGATGTGCAGAAGACGGGAAATAAAATCTCCAACTTCTCCATTCTGTCAGTCCGTGAAAATTTGATCACACTTGGATGTCATCTGAGTTTGGACCGATTTTTTTGACGGACCCATTGACTTGCATGACCAAGAATGCTGCAATCTTTTTCCTCTAACAGACTTGGTCCAAGTAAAAAAAATCAGCCATGTGCACTGCCCCATGGAATAACAAGTGTGATCCAATGTTTTGTTGGATTCGCTCAGACCAAAAATATGGTCGTCAGCACTTGCCCTTAGACTGTATTTGGTCAAAGGCAATGCCTGAGCTGACTTATCCTAGCAGAGGATAAGGCTTATCCTGCATGACACCACATAGCTCCATGTTTGGATTTTTTATGCCACTCCTCCTACTTTTGAGACAAGTGGGACAATAGCGTCCATAAACCCGTGATCTTCACCCCTCTTTGAGGGACAGTCTGCTCTTCCTTCATTTGACCAGCAGTCCTTCCTTTGATGGGCAACCTCTGCAAGTCAGAAAGAGGAGACTCATGACTAATGATGTCCTACCATCCTCAAACCATGCAAAGCTTTTTAAAGGAATAGTGTGGCACCCCTGAGGGTTCAGTCACCACAAAGGTACTGCACCTCACCCAGAGGTGTAGTACCCCACTCTCAGGTAAGGAGGGAGCACCCCACAGGACTCCAACACCTACATCCCAGCACATATCACAGAGCAGGGTTCTGTTCCTTCTCACTGGCAGCCCTACTGGGTAGGAAAGGGTGTTGGGAGGTGGGTGGGGTGTAACAGAAGGAGAGCAGGAAGAACAGTGCAGAGTTAGGCAGAACGTCAGGAGGAAGTGAAAGGGAGCAGACGTGCTGACTAGCAGTTCACTGGTAAAGCTAAAGGAAACAGACAGAAGCAAGCTCCTAGAGGGGAGCAGAAGGGGTCTCAGGGGCACGGGTAGTGCGGATGCCACCCGTGGGGCCCGATCCATTAGTGGAGAGACCAGGTCGCAGTGGGGTACTGGCCCCCTAGCCTAGTGGAGTGATCATCGGGCTCAGCTACAAGCCAGACGCAGAGGCACCTGTAGGTGTTTCAGCCACAAGCCACAGTTATCTTCACCGGAAAGGCAGCCAAAGAGGAGCAAGGGAGTGCAGAGAGAACGCTACCTGACAAGGTTGCTGGCCTGGGACACTGACTGTGAGGTGTTGGGTAGGAGAGGCGAGAAACCAACACAGTAAGACGACCAGGAAAGGCAAACACTGAAAGGAGTCTTGGAAAGGTGTATCCCACTCTACCTGGGAGTTTACTGGACTCCTCACCTGGAGGACACGGCACCAAGCGGGCATCTATACAACAGAGAAGTTCTAGTAGAAAGTAGTAAGTTTAATCTGATCATAGTTATTACTTGATTGATAAGGGTTTCTTGTGAATAATTGGGTGGAATTAAATTTATTAACTGTATTTCTCAAATGTTTACCCCCTTGTTCAATTTTTTTTTTCAAATGTGCTTATTTTATAGGGTCACTTTTGTCTCAGCAAACTACATAAATCAATAGTTTATAGTAAATATTATCGGAGAAATATGTTTCTCCTCTTATGAGCCACTTTTCCTTAGCCCCTTTGCCTCCTGAATTTATTATGCACTCTGAATATAGTTAAAAGTCCATTTTTGCATCATTCATGTAAAATATAAAGCATTACCTGGGCAAACTGATATCAACTTGTTCTTCCTTCATGTTGCTGTTCCAGTCTTTTAGTCGTGCTGCTGTCAATTGTTTTTCCAAGTCTTCTATGTCTGCGTTTTCTGCAGGAAGAGCTAGTAATAAACTGAGATTGCCTCCTTTGTAGGGAAGTTCCAGTACTTTATATTTAAGATTATTCTCTGAAAAATAGCCTAGAAACAAATAAGAATAAGGAGAAATTAACAGGTGGAAAAAAGATGAGACGCACCATTTTATGAAGGATAGCGCTGGGGTAGCAGTCTGCAAGGATTTTAGTTACTGAATGATGCTGTGGCCTATAATTTAGCCTATGGGTAACAGATGCCACTATTACGCATCTGTCACACCTAGGCTATAATGGTATCCGTTTAATAGATATCTCCATGAAAAGCTATTGCAAAGTTTATGACGTATCTGTTGAATGGATATCTATGATGGATAGCATACCTTTACATCTGTAACCCATAGGCTAATAATACAGTATAAACTTAATGGAAACATTTTTT
Source organism: Dendrobates tinctorius (assembly GCF_039654945.1). NCBI lineage: Eukaryota > Metazoa > Chordata > Amphibia > Anura > Dendrobatidae > Dendrobates > Dendrobates tinctorius. The sequence goes on along the minus strand of NW_027361728.1, from coordinate 44,290,773 downwards.
TACACAATCCCATCTATGAAAATAGCATAGCTTACTACGCTATTCCATACTTCATTTTTAGCAGTATACTTAAGTATCCTGACAGGGTACTTGAAGATACTCTTTTGGCCCCTGCTTGACTAATCGTCCCCTGTGGACTTGTTTTGTCCGTGGATAAAACTGCAGTGTGAAATCAGACACAAGAAATGTCTTCCAGCATCATACACACCCCAACCATTCTTCCCCACTTGCACGTACCATATACCTGCTGTACAGGCTGTGAAAAGTCACTCCCGATAGAGATGGATTTTTTTTAATTAATATTCATAGAAAACTATTTTAAGAATTTTCATTTATTTTGCCTGTACTATGTTATTAAGCAAAAAAAATGGACTTATCTAGCAGTCATCACAGAGTTAAAACTCCTGAATGGTAAGACAAACGTCAGAATGGTAGGGCAAACGTCAAAATCGTATGGCAGACTTCTAAATAGTAGGAAGGCTGACTCCTGAATGGTAGGGCAAACTTCAGAATGGTAAGGAAGACTTTTGAATAGTAGGAAAGACTTCTGAATGGTAGGGCAAACTTCTAAATTATGATACAGTCCCCTAAATGATTAAGAATCCCAAATAACTGGACTAATTTCTAAATGGTAGAATAGACTCCTGAATGGCAGGACAGACATTTAAATGGTGGGTCAAACTCCTGAATGGTAGGGCATGCTTCTGAATGGTAGTGTCACGCAAAGTGTGGGAAGACTTAGTGCAACATGAAGGGATGAGGGGAAGGGAGCCCAACACTAGGGAAGGTGGGAGTGGGGACCCATAGGCAGCTCTAGTCACCGTCACCCTGTCTGCCTTAAATGTCACTATATAAGTTCTGTACCTATTGCCAAGCAGGAACCTAATCCCTGCCTGACCCTGGCAATAAGCCCTGCTTTGGGAAGTACAGGGTGTGCACTAGTCAATCCCCACTACAACTAAAGACAACTGGGATAAATAAACAAGGGGAACACTTATCTTGAGTAGACTCAGAGTGGTAAAACAGACTTCCTCCAACAGCACCAAAGAGGATAGCTAACTGCTATAGCTCCAAGTCTCAACAGGGAAAAGGAAATATCACCAGTTATTCCCAAAAGCAGACAGGAAGTCTATAAACACCCAGTCCACATGTGTCAATTAGAGCTGGGGGGAGGTTGCTACTGGGACCCAGAGACAGAAGGACTAGGAAGATGTCTGCAAATCCAACCGCAGAGACCTTCTGCAGCCAGATACTGTGCGACTGTCTTCAGCCTCTGATGTTGTGAGCTCATTTTCGGGTTTGCCTCTGGCTTCTGGTGAGGGTTATGGAGCTGGCTGTGCTGACAGAGGAGTAATGAGTTCTCTATCTGAACTCCCTCTGTTGGTGAAGGGAGGTAATGAAGCTGATCTAAATGGCAGAGACCGGCCACCTGAGGAAGAGGACTGCGATTGCACATCAGGAGTTTCTGATTGGATTTAAGGCAGCCGACTCCCTAGTTTCTTGTTGGTGATTTTTCCTGACTGTGGCTCCTGGTTTCCAGTTTGGTTCCTGCCTTCCTAAAGCTAAGTTTTCTCTGCTATTGTTCATATGAGTTTTTGTCTGGTTTACTTAGTTTTTGTGTTCAGCCAGCCCTGGCTGGGACTGGGCTGAATCCCCATTTTGTCTCTGATCAGTTGATCTCTTTTGCTCTGTCTTCAGAATATACCTAAGTGCTGATATAGTGATTTGAAGTCTAGCGACTTCAGGGCCTTTTTCTATCAGACGTGTTGGACATTCTTTTTGGCAGGGTTTTTTGCGTGATTGCAGACAGCAGCTTTTCTTTCCTGTCCTTTCTAGTTAGCGAGGGCCCCATCATTTGCTCAGCCTATCTTTCTACCTGTGTCTGTGTTTTCATCTTGTTTCACCGACAATACATGTTGGGGGCTGTCTATTGCTTTGGGGTCTGCTCTGGGGCAGTTTAGATTTTCCCTTTCTTTCTTTAGGCTTATTTAGTTCTCCGGCCGTGAAGAGGCGTCTAGGACCACCGTAGGCATGCTCCACGGCTACTGCTAGTTGTTGTGGATAGGACCCGGGGTCTGCAATCCGCTAGTTATCAACCTCTCTGGTTTTCTGGGCTTAGCTTGCTTTTTGTTTTTTCCTCCTCGGTGACTCATTCATAACACTCTGACACATCTGTGGCAGATAGGGCAAACTTCAGAATGGTAGAGCAAACTACTTAAAGATTGGGTAGGCTTCTGAATAGTAGAGCAGACTTTTTAATGGTAGGGTAGACTACTAAAAAGTAGGACAGACTTCTAAATGTTAGGGCAGACTTCTGAATAGTTAGGTAGACTTATAAATGGTAAGGCAGTCTCCTAAATGTTAGGAATGGGCAAATGTTAGAGTAGGGCAAACTTCAGAATGGTAGAGAAGACTTCTTAATGCTTGGGAAGACTTCTGAATAGTAGAGCACACTTTTTAGTGGTAGGGTTGACTACTGAAAAGTTGGACAGACTTCTGAATGGTAGGGACGATTTCTGAATAGTTGGATGGATTTCTGAAAAGTAGGGTAGTCTGCTGATTTGTTAGGGCAGAGTCTTGAATGATAGTAAAGAATCGTGAGTTATTGGGACAAATTTTAAATGATAGGATAGACTTCTGAATGGTAGGACAGACTTCTAAATGTGAAGGCAAACTTCTGAACGGTAGGTGTGACTCTTAAGCATTAGGGCAGACTTCTGACTGGTAGGGAAAACTTCTTAATGGTAAGATAGACTTCTGAATAGCAAGACAGTCTCCCGAATGGAAGGGCAGTGTGTACTGAATAAAAGGGCAGTCTTCTGAATGATAGGCCAATTTCCTAAATGATAGGGCAGATTCTTGAATGGTAGGGTACACTCCTGATTAGTAGGTCAAACTTCTGAAAGGTAAGGAAGTTTACTATCTACTGCAAATAATCTCATTACTAAAAGTTGATGCAGTATTGAACTGCCTTAATGGTCGCTCTATTGCTTTCTTCATATGCTATGTGGGGAAAGTGAAGAAGAAAAAATGTAGAATTGACAAAGCATTGTCTAAGAGAGTCAAAGGAAACAATTACCGTATCCCAGGAAAACAACATACTGTAGGTGTTGGTGTTCTGTAACCTTATATTTACCAGTTTCTACATAGAATTATTTGTGTTTTTAGATCCTTTCCACTGACTATAAACCAGTACAATAATATAGCATCACTGTCATGTTATGTAAAAGGACTTTGACATACTTTGTGTACAATAAAATTTAACTTTATTTCTCTTTCCAAACTATTTGAGTGACTCATGAGCGTTAAAAATACACAAATAGCGCTGTCATTGTCACACCTTATCATTTTGACACCTACATATAATAGAAATATAGCAATAAAAGACAGAAAACTATAAAAAAAATTAAGCAAATTAAGCCTTACTCCTGACACTTTACACAAAAAATCCTCCAAACAGGACAGTTTTAATGATTGGTGTCATTGCATGTTGTCGCAACTTTTAATTAGTGTTGACACATTTCCACTTGTATGTATCTCAATTTATATTTAGACATGCAGCCAGCAAAACAGCATGAAGGTTTATAAATGCTTAGTTATAAAGTTTGTTTGTTTTATAACTTTAACACAACTTAATGTTCTGCCATTGTATATTAATGTGTGTTGTGTAAATGCGGTTTTATTATAAATTTTACAAGGGGGGTTGAATGCAAATGAATATAAACTGTCCATGTTATGTAATTTTCTCTATGAAGATCCCAGGATAGATGAGACCTCTTGGCTAACATAGAAGCATTACATTAGTCTGGAGATTAACCCCTTCATGACCTTGCAATTTTCCGTTTTTGCTCCCCTTCTTCCCAGAGCCATAGCTTTTTTTTTATTTTTTAGACAATATGGCAGTGTTAGGGCTTGATTTTTGTGGGACATGTACTTTTTAACAGCACCATTGATTTTACTATAAGGGGTACTAAAAAATGTAATAATAAAAATTCCAAGTGCAATGAAATTGCAACTAAAGTGCAATCCCACAATTGTATTTTGGTTGTTTTTTTTTTACCATGTTCATTAAATGTTAAAACTGACCTGCCATTATGATCCCCCAGGTCATTACAAGTACACAGATACCAAACATGTATAGGTTATTTTTTATTTTAATGGTGAAAAAAAAATTCCAAAATTTGTAAAAAGCCTCATAGCGTCTCTATTTTTCAGGATCTGGGGCTGAGTGAAGGTCTATTTTGTGTGCTCTGAGTTGACGTTTTTATTGATACCATTTTGAGGTAGATGTTTTGATCTCCTGTTATTGCATTTTATTGCAATGTTGTGTGGAGCAAAAAAAATGTAATTCTGAAGTTTTAATTTTTTTTCTCGTTACTCCGATTACCGATTAATTTACTTTATATTTTGATCGGACATTTCTTAACGCGATGATACCAAACGTGAATTTTTTGTTAATGTTTTGTTTTGAATGAGGCAAAAGGGGGGTGATATGGACTTTTATGAATGGTAACTAACCAGTGTATATGGAGTGCCAGGAATGTGCAGACTGTCCTTGTTGTCATCTTTTAAGGGTGGGTGGTGGGTGCCCACCCACCCAGGGGGTTTTAAAGACGGCACCATGCATTAACTTTACCATTTGTTGCTGCATAGCAACCAACAAAGACAGTTTGCATATTTATGGCATTCTATATACACTGCTTACTTACCATTCATGCTACCTATACCTTTGTACCCCTTGTTAACCGGTGCATCCCAACCATGCCCCCTTTTTTCCCTAACTACTTCTTTGCAGTTTTGCTCATGGTCTTGTATCTGATATGCCCTCTCCACATCTTCATGTATTCCTTTATTTTTTCACCTCCAAGCTATCTTTAGAGATCTTTCCAGGAATTAAAATATCCCATCTGTTACAGAATTGGCATGTTAAACCCATAGACTTCATGGTTTGACTTAGGGTGTAAATATATGTATACATGTAAATAAGTTCATGTCACCTACTCACGTCAACTTTGTTTTCTTCATCATATATATACTGTGCAGCAATATATAAGTTTTCATCACCTGTTTCCATGATTTATAACTTTAATCGGCACTGTGCTCATTTTAATTGTGCCTCATTTTTCATAGTGACTAATTTGATATAGATTCCATGAATCGAAACCTCATTACGTATTGTCACAATTAAGGAACAAGCGCTTCTATATGAATGCACCTTCTGTACCTTATCAATAAAGCTTCACAATTTATACTTCACTAATTGATTGTGCAGTGGACATTTCTTTTTAGTTACAGGGGGGACATAATGTTAGGGACAGCAGGCAGTGGTATTTTCTATTAATGTCAAAAGATGTGTATAATTCGGTGTCAACATGGTTTGTCCATAAGGAGTGGTGTGTAGAGAAAAGAGGAGGAGACCTAACACTGAACCCTGAGGAACCCCAACAGGAAGGGGAAGAGGAGAGGAAGATGACCAAGCAAAAGATACAGTGAATTAGTGGTCAGAGAGGTAAGAGGACAATCAAGAGAGAGGAATCCTTGAGCATAGTATAGTGAGGAGGAGCTGGTGATCCACATTGTCGAATTCTGCAGAGAGATCCAGGAGAACCAGATGTGAGTAGTGACCCTTAGATTTAGCTGTTAGTAGATTGTTACAGATGTTATTTAGGGCAGTTTCTATAGATATCAGATGGTAAAGGGTCATGAAGAGAGGTATCTGAGAGATAGCGGATAAAGGCCCTTTTACATTTAGCGATGCACCAGCGATCCGACGAGCGATCCGACCCGGTCAGGATCGCTGGTGCATCGCTAAATGATCGCTAGTGAGCTTTCATACAGAAAGATCTCACTGCGATGCAGCAGCGACGCAGCGCACGATACTTACCATTCACACACAGCGATCCTGCGTCCTCCCGCCCGCGTCCAGCGTCGCTCGTCGTCACAGCAGGAAGTCTCAGCAGGAAGCGCCCGACGAGAAATGGAGCCGGACATTCTCGCGCGATCAGCGATGGACAGCGGGGGAGCCGGTCGCTGGTAAGTATCACACATAGCGATATCGCTAGCAATATCGCTATAACGTCACAAAATCGGTGACGTTTTAGCGATATTGCTAGCGATATTGCTTAGTGTAAAACCCCCTTAAGTTATGTTACATTTTTTCTGAGAAGGACCACAAGAACACCTGGTCCTGAAGCAGCACAAGACGTTGACTCTATGGAAGGGACATTCCCCAGGAAAAATAAATTTGTATTACCATACTTGTTACAGCCACAGAGATTAAACTTGGTCCTTATATGAATGGGGCTTAATTTTTATTCTTTTTTTAAATTTTACTAAAGCAAGTTTGGATGATAAATATTTAAAAGTACTAGAAATACAAATCTGTTATAACTGCATGTGGCTATGCATATATTTATATGGGAAATATACATAATTTAATATCTGCAAAGGAATATAGCTGTAATTTCTTTCCATAATGTTTATTTTTTTTTAAAAAGCTGTTAAAAAACACTATAGCAATAGTAAACAAAAAATGTAAAAATGATAGTGCCTATAAAAAAAAATAGTCATACAGTGCCCACAATACTGCAATATACTGTTTTTGGCACCTGCATATATTTTATACTTGATTTCTGAGAAAAGAAAGAAGACGCAGAGTATTAAAACTAAACCTGTACAGTACCTCATCTATCATTTTAAATAGTTATCTAATATTTTTGTTTTTTTTCCCACGTAATATCAAAGTATTGAAACAATTCAAGATAGCATGATTTTTTTTCATCTAGATCAATTTTATCTACTAGCAGAGAGATACAAGATATCACACATTTTTACTAGCTGTAAAAGACATAAGTAATCTGAGAAAACAGATTTTCTTTACGAAAACTAGATTTCTGATTTTTTGTAAAGTTTTTTCTTCTGCATTTTTATAGAACATTGGGTAATACTAACAATAGTAATAATAATAATCTTTATTTAGATAGTGCCAACATATTTCGCAGCACTTTACAATTCAAATGGGATCTGTAATTTTCTCTCTTCCAGTATGGGTATTAATATTAGTCCTTAGGCCGCTCTGCTGTTAATGCTCAGCTCATTACCAGGAATAGAAAAAAACAATGTTATCCCTCAGCTCAAACTAACGTGTACAAATGACTTTGCATATCTACTCTGCTTAGCATGTCCATGTAGTCCCTGTTCACCATTTCTTCCATATGCAGAGGTCTGGCCTTCACTGCAGTGGACTGCACCAAATAAGTACAAGTCTGGTCAAAACCAAAGAAGCTGGGACAATAACAAAATCATAACCAAATGCATGGTCAAGATGTAGCTCAGTTTAAAGAGGTACTTCAGAGAGATAAAAAAGTATTCTAATGGTCATGCCGTCATAAGCTACAAAGATAAGATGACTAGTTCTAATTCTGACAGTTCCTGCAATTCAATGTGACTGTGGATTTGTTCCTTGGTGCACCCCTTCCCTCCTGGGATGTTATGTCCCAGATGAGGGGGGTGACCGGCTCCTGGTTGCTAGTAACAGCCAGTCCCTGATGATGTCTCCCTCCATGTAATCCAAGATCAGGGGGCGTGGTGAGGCCATGGCCAGCCCTTGCCAGAGCAATCAGTCTATCTGTGCTTTGCCTTCTTCTCTTCCCCCCCACATCAGATCTGTCTGCACAGAAGCTGCACATATATGCACATTGTCACTGTGACTTTTGTGAGGGGTTGACTCACTCAGCTGCTTCCAAAGGTAGACACAGGAACGCTTCTTGTGGTAAATCACCTGCTTGTATATTATGGAACAGCATAAACCATTGCAGGGTTTAGCAAAGTAAACCTGGCCTTGCTGGCATAACAGTAAATCAAAAGAAAAGTATAACAAAGTCCATATGTCTGAGGGGTTCGCCAGCTCAGACCACCATGTGTCTTCAGCTCCACCTGGAACCATGTCTGGTGTCTCTGCTCTCCAAAGCACAAAAAAACAGAGAGAAAAAAATCTGTGGCTGTACAATTAACATCCCAGCCACACCCTCGAGGTGGAGATATGGTGAGTAGGCGTCCCACCCATCTCTGACCTACTCACCTACAAACCCATCCCTTATGATTGCTGATTAGCTTCTTCAGCACATAGCATGCTTGAGAGAAACTTATGGGTTTCTAGATCACAGAAGAAAGCAATCTCCGTGATACATATCTCCCTTCACAAACAGTACCAGTGACCTAGTCATACTATGTATAGGTTTACAGACAAGCCTACAGAGTTATCATACCCGAGAAAGAGACACCAACAGATGCTGGATATGACAAATTGAGCTCTTCTACATTTCTATGTAGTAGTGCGGGAAAGGTGGTCAATAATTGGGTGCTGCTGAGTGGAGGGAGGAGGGTGCGGGTAAGTATGCAAAGCACAGATTGACTGCTGCTTGGCAGAGACTGAGCATTCCACCTTATCTCGGACTGCATGGAGGGAGATGTCATCCGGGGACAGGCTGTTACTGGCAGACAGGAGCAGGCCATGCCCTCGATTTATGACGTAACTCCCAGAAGGAAAGGGAAGTAACTAAGAGCAGATGCACCGTCACATTGTATTGCAGGTAAAGTAAGCATTATTAGCAGTACTATTCATGTTATCAATATAGTTTATGATTGTATGGCCATTAAAACACTTTATTATCTCCCCAGAGTATCCCTTTAAGTCAGAGAGGTTAGGCAGTTACATATGTTTTCAGACAGACCAAGGGCCAATCTATGAAAAGCGTTTTGGGGTAAACAGCAGACACGTAAATCAAAAAGAACGTACCCGAGCATTTAAGAAAATACGAAAGCTGGCAAAAACAGATACACTAGTTGAAATTTAAATAGTATACTGAGTGTGTACACTGCTAACGGAGAGTTAGCGGTGAATGTTGAAACACATAGGTGCGGCTTCCACATGGCTGCTAGAGGATGAGTAATTTGGGGCCAACTATAACCCTTTATACAAATTTTTGTTTCCATGAATATTACCTTCTTAGGCTGGTTTCACACTTGCGTTTTTTTGCGCTGTGTTTTTGCGCATACGTGCGCATGCGTTTTTTTCCTATATTTAACATGGGTGCGCATTGGTATGTGTTTGTATGCGTTTTTCGTGCGCTGCGTTTTTCTCCAGTGTGCGTCCATAATTTCCAGACGCTACATGTTGCATTTTTTGGTCCGCCCAACCGCTTTAAAAAAAACGCATGCGCACGTATGCGCATGTTTTGTGCAAAAAATTAACATTAGAGTCTATGGGTGTGCATACGTGCACATTGGCATGCGCACGTATGCTTTTTTTTGCGCATGCGTTTTTTTAGGTCAAGATTATCTAGACACATGATAAAACCCACCCCCTCCAAAAAAAACATGTCTATATAAAAGTAGGTGTCTGCCAGAACTGTACCACAACTATAGAGACAGCCTAGAGAGCAGACAGACTGCAAAAGAAGACACGATTTTCAATTCCAGCTTCAGCGGCAAGAATGTGAGTATTATTACATCTAATGTATGCCTGTCCTTTTAAATTGTATATGTACTAATGCTTTGTATTATTTTTTCATGCAGTCTGTCTTCGGAATCGGAATATTCACCATCCCGGCAGGAACTGGCGCAAGCAGACCGTGAGGTGATTATTTTCGTGCGTTTGGTAAGTATATCTGCTGCTTCTTAAAATCTAACTTTTTTTTTTTTTTTTTTTTTTCAGACATCGTCATCTTCAGTAGACGCGACTAGTGAGGGCGAACAGCATGAGCAGCCAAGCCCAGTCCCGGTGGTGATACGGAATGTAAGTATAAAATGATTTGCAATGTCCTTTATTTTTTATCTTCTATCTTTCTTCTTTTCTGGATCTTTTTTTAACTTTTCATTCACCCAAAATTCAAATATTATAATGAATGTTTTTTCTCTAGTTTCCACAACGGGATGAAGACGTCTACCTGGAAAATGAGCACCTTATCCGCCTGGTCCAGGAGTGTGCCCTGTTGTGGGACAGCCATGACCAGCTGTACAAGGACAATGTGGTGACCCGGCGGCTATGGAATGAGGTGGCCGCAGCATTGATGGATGGCTGGGACAGCGCCCCTGCAACCTCCAAAAAGGCGTTTAGTAAGTATTTCCCTGCTCTGTTATGCCGCAGTGACTATTGTCCTTGATGGCACTATTGGGTTTCCTGCTAGATATATTCTAGCAGGAAACCCAACAGTGTCATCTGGCTCAAAAGTGACTGCTTTGGGTATTGTATTGCTGTATTATGCCGCATTGACTCTTGTTCGTGATGGCACTTTTGGGTTTAATGATAGCATATATCGTGCATCATACACAATTGTTAAATGTTGTTTGTTTGTTTTTCCAACAGTGAACAAAGTCCGAACACGTTGGTGCTCGATCAAGAACCGCTTCAACGCTGATGTTCGTGCTGAGGGGCAGGGTCGCAGTGGTTCAGCGGCAAGGACCAGAACAAAATACCGGTACTATCAAGCTTTGCAGTTCCTAAGACCGGTCCTTGCCACCAGAGCATAAGTATTATAATTTTTTGGTTTTTATTAATCTGTGTTTTTCTATTCCACAGCTGATGCTTCTTGTAAATGCATGATAGTAATGTTTTTCCTTTCTTCCACAGCTCCTGGAGCAGCACCCTGCAACCTGCCCCTGGAGCGGTCCTTCATCGGACGACCTCGGACCCATCTCAGCCATCCGACAGCCAGGAAGCACCTTGCACATCTGCAACACGGACAGCTGCTGACCAGGAAGCTGGTCAATCAGGTGTTTCCCTGTCCCAGGTCTCTGCCACTGGTTATGCGGGAACTACCCGCCAGCGGCAGAGGGCCTTGGACAGGAATGTCTTGCCCGAGTTTATGCACTTGAGCGAGGCCTTTAATGCCAGCCTCAAGTCGCTGTCAGACAGAGTGGAAAGCGGTTTTTCACTCATGGAACGTGGTTTTAACCACATGGAACACCGCTTCCACTCTGTCGAACAGCGCCTTGACCGTCTGGAGGCCGACCTCAACAGACCAGAGCACCATTTTTTTAGTAAAATTGAAAAGGGCATAGCGGAACACCTTAGTCCTGAGCAACAGCTGAGTGTGCTGCAGGCCTGCAACAATGCTTTCTTGCAGGCTATGCAGCAGAATTGGTACGGGCAGCAGTCGGTGTCATTTCCAACTGTGCCACCATTGCTGCAAAAAAACGCAGCCTTTGTATGCGTTTTTTTAATGCGTTTGTGTGCGCAAAAAAGCAGCGCAAAAAAATGCAAGTGTGAAAGTAGCCTTAGACCTCTTTTTACCTTGCCTTTTCTTTGCTCCTTCTCTCTTCTTTATGCATTTAAACTGAATTCTATTACTTACTATTACTATACTATGGCATCTATTTGGAGGCAAGCTTTTGTGTTTCACGTAATATTCATGCTCACCATGTAGGTGTCTGCTTTTGTCTTTGGGGGCCATGTGCAATGATTTGTGGCATCAGCATGGGTCTATACGTCTTAGTACTTTTTCAATTTTGTATTTAGATTATAATGAAGCATTTTCTTAGATATTACATATACTGACTTGTGTCTTTCTCTTTTGGTACTTTATCTTGCTTTCTTCATACATTGGCTGGTACTCCACTTTTAATAAGGGGTACCCACTGTATACTTATTTGCCGACGTACTGTCATTGGACACAGAATCCCTGTCTATTGGTACATTTTCTGCAACACGATGATGAGAGACATCACTATAACTATCAAACCTACTGGCTGTACCACCTAACAGGAAGAGGGTCCCATCCTCCAACCCTCTCTGATACTGTGTAGAAACTGTCAATAATGCGATCTCCTTCCACTGTCAACACTACCCCAAGAACGGATTGGCAGCATCTGACATGGGTATAGACTGACGCAGGTGACAATTCAGCTGAGTATATTACAGTCTGCAACAGCAACAGAGCTGAAAAATCCACACACCCCTGATGTGAAAAATCTGACCATCAGGACATTGAGGTTAAGGCTGTGTGCACAAGGTGCATTTTTGGTGCATTTTTCCTGCACCAAAAGCGCTAGGGAATCCTTATGCCAGCAAAGTCAATGAGAATCCTGAAGTGCTGTGCATGTGATCAGTAATTTTTCTTTCCAAATTTTTGCTGCTTTAAAATCCACAGCATGTCAATTCTTTGTGCTATGTTTTTCATGCATTGACTTCAATTGAGTCAGTCAAAAAAGCAGGTCTAAAAATGGTAGCAGATTTGCAGAGTTTTTGCTTGCAATTTTACGGTTTTTCTACGATGTTTCCCATAGTGTCATCTGTGTGAGAGCACGAGAAACACCGACACGGCGGTTCTGATCAGAGTGCTGCAGGGTTATGCTGTCAGATGTCAGCGTTACCCCAGAGATGTGACTGTGACCCATGGTAAAAAGTGTACCGCAGGTCACCAGCATTAGCTGATGGCAAACTACTACTCCCATTAGGCGACGCCTGCTGTTACTGATTACAGCGGGAGCAGATGTTGGATGATGGGCGTAGTCATCAGCTGGCACCTGTGCTCAAAGTAAAAAAAAAAAAGTTAAAATAAAGAAATTAATAAACACCATATACTCACCTTAACGCCTAATCCTTGATGCCCATGTCACCTGGAAAAGAGAAAAAGTAATAAACCACCATATCCCCAAATAGCAGCATGCTACCATTGTATATTTTTGTTGTGTGTGTCTATTTAACTCTTTACTTACAGGTTTAGTAATGAGGGTATCTGGCTGACACCTCTTCATTACTAAACCTAGGGCTTGGTGTCAGTGACAGCTGCTGACACCAACCCCAATTCCATTACCCCCATTCGACTGCACCAGGGCATCGGGAAGAGCTTGGGCTAAGTGCCTGAATTGGCGCTTCAAATATGAAGTACCATTTCTGGGACAGCTGAGCGCTGGTATTTTTAGCTTGGGACGGGGCAAATAAGCATGAAAAGGAAGGTGTTGAACAAGGAAATTATACCAGAAAACTTTCCCTTTTTCAAATATCTTTATTTAGCGCTAAAAAGTATTCATAGTTGTACAAAAATGCCTAAAAAGGCATGCAAAAACGCACCAGAAACTAACGTTTTTTCCATTGCGTTTTTATTGCCAACAAATTCCTAGAGATACAGAAATTTCTGCAATCAAATGCTCAACATGTGCACATGGCCTTATTGAATTTTTGTATATGTGAGGAAACTGCTTAAAAGCAGAGATAGACAGGTATTCATGTTTCTTCTGTTTCATGTATTAAATGCTTAAAGTGGCTTCACTGTTTAACTTGGACTAAAGTAAAGTTGTTTTATTTAAATTACAAGTCTATGTATTGTCTCTGGCTGCTGAAATTACACAGCAAACAAGAAAAACCTGGAAAATTAGATAATTCTGCATTCATTTCCTAACAGATTGTTGAGAATGTAATGCTGGCTTTCCCAAATTGGTCAGAAATTTGAAGACATTGACAGTTTTGCAAGGAAACTTTTGGAAACAAAGAAGAATGACAGTTTGTGTATTTGCTCAGAGCATTTTTCTCCGGATTTTTCAAAAACCCTTAATCATCTAAAAGGAAATCATAGGCCTGAAACACAAAATTTAACGCTCAACCCATAAAAGTAAATGGTAGCACATCACAGTCTTGATGGAAGTCACGAAGGATGTTAGTACATGTACCGATATTTACCGAGACACGAAGATGACAAGCACCTCAATCTACCTTTTCTTTGCAGTAAAACATGCATACGTAGGTGCAGATTCTACATGGGAGAAAAAGAATATCAACTTAACCTATAAGTTATTCTTTATCCCCTACTAAAGAAAGGCGATTAGGGTATATTCTTTAGTGTAGTGCAGCGGGGTTGGTGCAGTGCAACAGATAGGCAGTGACCATAGGAAAGTTCAAAACAATGTGTCTTTAATGTCCAATGTAAAGGGGGTTTTACTCATAGCGATATCGCTAGCGATATCGCTATAACGTCACCGATTTTGTGACGCTATAGCGATATCGCTAGCGATATCGCTATGTGTGATACTTACCTCCGACCGGCTCCCCCGCTGTCCATCGCTGATCGCGCAAGAATGTCTGGCTTCATTTCTCGTCGTCCGCTTCCTGCTGGCGCCGACAAGTGACGCATGGACGCGGGCGGGAGGACGTCAGGATCGCTGTGTGTGAAAGGTGAGTATCATGCGCTGCATCGCTGCTGCATCGATGTGAGATCTGCCTGTGTGACAGCTCACTAGCGATCATTTAGCGATCCACCAGCGATCCTGACCGGGTCGGATCGCTGGTGCATCGCTAAATGTAAAGGGGCCTTATCTCACAAATGGAAAGCAAATGGAATCCTCCGTATCGCACCCGGTAGTCAAGACAGTCTGTATGTGAGACCAGTTCCCACAGGCAACTGCACCACCGTGTCACGCTGAGGGGTGCCAGGCCTTGTGGCTTTGCTTGGCTCTGTTACTTCACACCACCTGAATCTTGCAGAGCCACCTGCTCTCCATTTGGTAAACCAAGATTGACACAACCAACCCTTTGCTGCAGGGTTTAAATGGAATCTGTGGCCATGGGCTATTTGTTAGACCTGGTCTGGAGGGAGCAAATGGCCCACTACCATCCTGTAGTTCACTCCAAAAATAAAAGCCCTTAACTGGTTTTCCTAAACACTTCCTTGGCCAAATAACTCGTCCAGGTCCACACTTACTTTTATTTTGCACTGCAGCCACAGTTATATCTGTGACTGCAATGCACTGCAGCAGGTTTAATAGGACTCTGTTCGAATCCTGGGGGACACATATCGACCCTCACATATGATCCTCCTCACGGCCTCACATTAGAAATAAGGTCTATTCTGATTGAGTTAATGAAAAAATAACATCCAAGGTCTAAGATCCTTCAATTATGTGACAACAATAGAGAAATGCTTGGCGTAACTTCCTATATCCAAGAGTCTTACTATATTACAGTACATAAGATTATGGAACCACAATATTGCTTTATTCTATTGATACATATTGGCTTACTGGAGGAATATATATCTAGATAGTGCAGGGAGCACAATTTTTTACTTTTTTAGGAAAAGCAGGAAGGCATCTATATGTGCCTTAATACAAGAAAATACGCTTACAAATAATATGACCTATGCGTAACAACTCTAACTCATTAACCCTTTAGGATTGAGCGATGGTGTTTTTGTATGTAGTTGGCTATTTTATGTACTTTTCAAAATGTAAGTATATTTTCAGGTGAAATATAATTTTTTTCAGATGAGATTTCCAAATAATTTGCTGCTTGATTTGGAATAGTAACAGCTTCCTATATAAGGTAATTCTAATCTTAATTAGTAATATGTTTTTATCTTCATACAAAATTTATTTACTAGAATTGTACAAAAAAATATATATGTATACAGTTGTGCTCAAAAGTTTACATACCCCGGGCAGAACTTTTGCCTTCTTGGCCTTTTTTCAGATATTATTTTTTCAGCATGTTATCAGACCAAAATCAGAAAGAGAAAACACAGTAATTTGACAATAAGTGGCTTCACCAAACCACTAACCATGAGTGGAGAAAAAGTTTTGACGTTATCATTCATAGTCTCTGAAAAAAAAGGCCAAGAAAGCAAAAATTCTTTTGAGCACAAATGTGTGTATATATATATATATATGAACAACGACAAAGCAAAGTCCAGCAATAACGTGAGCAATCCAGGATGCTGTTAAAAATTTTTTTCTTTTTATTCATAAATCCATTAAAATGCAATGGTCCAAGCAGTTCAAAACAGCAATAACGCAGGAAAGTAGTGCAGATAGGACTACGCGTTTCAGCGGTAGAACCCGCCTTCTTCACGGTCCAGAATCTGGAGATTCTGGACCGTGAAGAAGGCGGGTTCTACCGATGAAACGCGTAGTCCTATCTGCACTACTTTCCTGCGTTATTGCTGTTTTGAACTGCTTGGACCATTGCATTTTAATGGATTTATGAATAAAAAGAAAAAAAATTTTAACAGCATCCTGGATTGCTCACGTTATTGCTGGACTTTGCTTTGTCGTTGTTCACATTTGTATGGATGGACTCCTACATCCAGATCTGGGCACAACGGAGTTAACCAGGTCAGCTGCGGTTCCAGGTGGTTCACAGGAGTGAGCTGGTCTACATTGTTGGATTTATATATATATATATATATATATTCATAACAATCTTGACACCTTACCGAAGGTTGGTCATCCAGCTTGCCCAGATTCCAGCATAGTAAATCTGTCTTGTAATGTACATGTAATGCAAGTGAAATAAAGTTGTTGGAATTATTAGCCTGAGATCAGATGCAAAGGGGATCTACTTTGAACATCATCTTCAGTGCAAAAAAAAACTGGAATTACAAAAATCACTAGGGAACACTGATCCATACAACTATTCAAATTAGGCAGATTCCCTCGAATTTGGAGAAGACATTGTAGCAAATTTATTCTCTACAGCATCCGGAGCATCATAAATGGATCGGTTAAATCATGTGATAGTGTACTCACCTGGCCCTCATATTTCCCAATGACGCACCTTAACATCTGGACCTCCGCTGGCTCTCTCACTCCGGCTCCAGGCTTCTTCTTTTCAGACTTCTGTGTAGACTGGGCCTCACACATGCCATGACCTCACGTGAGGCCTGGCCAGCGCCGGAGGCACCAAAGGGTTAAGCATGATGGGAAGAAAATTGGAGCTAAAGGGAGGGAGCCAGTGGAGGACTGGCCGGTGAGCTGTGGAGGCAGGAAAGGTATATTTTTTGTTTGTTTTTTAACCATTTCCTGCCCTTAAAAGCAATCCAGAATAATAGCATTTGGCCATTTAACTAGATTGCAGCAAATCAAATTGTGAAAAATTCAGATTCTGGAGAATCCAAATTTTATTATTGAAACCTAATTTGATTTGGCTCATGTCTCGTGTTCACCATACAGGTTATCAACACAATACCGCACAGTATGACCAATGGTGCGGCCGGTGTTTGGGCCCCTAGCAATTTAATGTTTAACATTGATAAATGATGTTAGTGGAAATACTCCTTTAATAATATTGATTAAACTATTGACATCATGATGTAATAATTAATAATAGAATCTTGTCACTGTCACGCAATGGTTTACTACAAAGCAAAAATAAAATATTTAAAAAAGGAAGATGATAAACTGACTGAACAGAATAGACACAGCAGAGAGACAAGCTTACCAAGCTTTGTGGCTACATGCAGGTTCATCATCGGGACCTTGGCACTAATG
The DNA here is from genome assembly GCF_039654945.1 of Dendrobates tinctorius. NCBI lineage: Eukaryota > Metazoa > Chordata > Amphibia > Anura > Dendrobatidae > Dendrobates > Dendrobates tinctorius. The sequence continues at coordinate 44,273,514 of NW_027361728.1, read as the reverse complement.
CCCCTTTTCACGGTGAAGTTTTGTGGATGAGTCGCGTCTGGACTGAACTTGTGTTCCCATTCTCCTTTGAAATAAATAGCATTGACCAAAATAAGTCTTGTGAGTGGCCCAATGTCTCCACTTGAAACCATATTCCGGATTTTTCCTGTACAAAGAATGATAGAAAAGAGATGTATTTAGAGGAGCGAGGTGGCCCTGATATAATCCCTTCTCTAAAGAGCACGTTTTATTTCAGGTTTTTTTCTGAACTGTACATGACATGGCTTTTATACGCTTGAGGTTTTATGCGAAGGAAAAGAATTACATAGTTTGGATGTGTCCGTCTTGTATTTCTTTTCGGCTGACATTTTCAGCAGTTACCAGCATCCAGTTAGGAAATTAATCATAGTAAAGAGTTACCCAGAATCCTCACTAGCTGTCTTATTTAACCCAGTCATATTATTATCATATTTATAACATGATTTGTAAAAATAACATTTTCATAATCGTTTATAGATATTTTACTTGGTTAAATGCTAAAAATAATGTCTTATTTTCTATCACCTAAATCTTATAAAATGATGCATTAATGACATTGTTTTATATATGTGTCACTTAAAAGGGTACACCCATCTCCTAGATTGCAATATTTAATAGGTGTGATAATACTATTATTAGCAAATACCTCCAATTAGAAATGTAGTACAGTTCTTCTGATTAGCTATGTGGCTTACTTCTTGTCCAGGCATTGCCGTACCATGGTATCCATGGTTATGACAACTACTCATATACTGACAGTTAGTTGTTAGTGGTCAAAACGATGGATGCCTAAGCTATTGCAAAGCCTGCACAAAGCCTGGGTAAGTTACATGGGTTATCAGAAGAACTATACTACATTTCTATTTGAAGGTATTTGCTAATATTATTATTACACATGCTACATATTGGGATAGGATCTTAGAGATGGGAATATCCAAAAGGACAGGCCTCCCGTCTAGATTCTTCTCACTGTGAAGACGTCTGAATGACAAATCTGCCCATTTATATATCAAAGATCTTCTGTTGCTTTTTTTCTTTCTACAAAAGCAACCTTGTGGTACAGCAGAAGTCACCTTGTTTTACTCTGTAGAAGGACAAAAGATTACTAAACCCTGGACCCCTTGATCACGGGGGCTGGCCTTCAGTCACTGGCTAGGTCCAATACGGAACTAATGGACAGGAGATTAACCCCTTTGTGCTTTTCAGGATTTTTACCAGACTGTTTCCAAATTGTGCAGAAAATGTTGCAGGCTAGCGGTCAGAGTGGGCAACTACTTTTCTTGTATAATTTAAAGGGAATTTGTTATCTCCATAACATGTAGTCATATAGGGGAGATAGCCCGTGTAAAAATAATGTTTAGTTTATTAATCTGCCCCTGTATTCTGCTAAAATTCCTTTTGAATCCAATATACTAATTAGGGTGCAAAGTGCACCCATGGCACAGCTGAGCAGGTCTGAGCACTATTCCACCCCCAGAATTTGCATGCCTCTGCCTCGCTCTATGATGAATGACAGTGCTGGGTTACCTGGAGCGAGCGCTGTTTGAAGGGAAAGCTCGCTCCATTATGCCCTCACTGTAGGAGCAGTAGAGCATGATTGCACACAGATCTCTCCTCTCTGCTGCGGCCGCTCGCTGCACTTGGAATTATAATTGAGCTGCCATAGAGAGGTGAAGGGAGTGCATACCTCTGCTTCCTTCAGGGCAACAAACATGCCAGTATGCCATAATACACAAGGCACTTTGAATACCAAAACAGTATGGGGGGACACCCTTACAGCGTCTACGGTTCTCAGGGAATACTATTTCTCCCCTGCTATAGGAAATCTTACAGATCACTCAATGTTCCTAGGCCAAAAAAGTATGAAAATTAGCTCTCCTCCCCAAGGAAATAAAGCTGTCTAATGCCAAATATACTCTTGAGGGGCAGGAAATCCAAAATAGCCGTCCTCCTTCTTGATGGAAACATTGGTCACTATTGATAGTCATTGAATGAGATGACAGCACATCGTTACAACTGTAAAACCCTGCAAGTAAATTTATGACCCTAGTTTACAGGTGAATATTCATTTATATTCCTGCAATCTTGCATGGGAAGCTTATGGACATACGGAAAATCAATCCGAGTGGGTAAGTAACAAGTATGGTGTGTATTAGGAACCAAAACACTCCTTTAAGGTTTAGCGAATGTGACACAGAGCGAAGAACCCATGGAGATCACTGACAAACACATAGAGTGACAGAAAATAAAGAAATGGGAAAATAGTAGATATTGTTTCTCTTGTTCCTGTTCCATCCATATTTCTGTAATACCTACAAGTGTGCTGAGCCGCTGTCCTCTGACAAAGAATAATACCCTCCCAAAGCACAGAATATAGATGGACATCACTAAGGAGACGGAAACTTTCTATAGACGGATCAGGAAGAAAACAACATTAATCAGAGTAACTTTAAAATTCTTTAATCCAGGTCCATTTTTAAAGAATTACTATGATTCTATGATTCTATAAAGCTGACCTGTCATCAGGTCAGTAGTCAATATTACCAATATTACATGCATTTTATCCCAACTGAAGCACTGAGTAATCTGCTTTCTTCTTTCTTTTAAAATCTAGCATACGGTTCCAGAGATAAGGGCCATTTTATTTGGTGCAAATTTTTATAGTCTTTAGTAAGGGGACGTGGCTTACATGATCCTCAGGGGCGTTTCTATAAAGTACTCTGCATTATTACCCTATAAGCCACGCCTCCTTCGTAATGAACATAAAAATTAACACTAAAGAAAAAGGTCCATATCTCTGAAATTGTATGGCAGATAAAAAAAAACAACAAACTGAATACTCAGGGGAGTGGCGGGAATAAAATATGATCAAAAACTCGCCACTTTTTGGTTAGTGATAGGTCCTCTTTTAACAGCTCTGTCTTAAATGAGGTTGTCCACTACTCCACTACTAGATAAAACCTTATTAATTGCCCCTGTGTGCTGCATAAATAAAACATGTACACTTACCAGAAAGCAGAGAAGCGGCTCCAGTCCAGGTGGTAAGTATACATTTTTTTCAATGTATGCAGCACACTGGGACCTTTCAGCAACACAGATACTTACTCTTACTAGTACTATTGTTATCATTTATTTCCTTACAGAACTCCATCCTCAGAGGAGAGAGCAGTAGGTTTTAGCATGTTGTTCCTTCTTGAGCACACAACTATGTCCCCTGGAGAGTTCACTGCAGAATGAGTAGCTGCCATGTATTAACTCATTTCACTATGGTCAATTTCATTTTTGCACTTTTGCTTTTTCTTCACTTTCTTTCAGAAGCATAACTTTTTATTCATCCACTGACATAGCCATATGTGGGTTTAATTTTTGCACAAATTGTAGTTTTGTATGACACCATTCATTTTACCCTATAACATATCTGCCGTATGATGTTGTAATGAGTGATTCACTTCTAAAATTTAAGAAGGACCTGGATGCCTTTCTTGAAAAGTATAATGTTACAGGTTATATACACTAGTCTCCTTGATATTGCGTTGATTCAGGGAACTAGTCTGATTGCCGTATGCGGAGTCAGGATGGAATTTTTTTCCCAATGTGAAGCTTAGTGTTTGCCGCATGGGATTTTTTTGCCTTCCTCTGGATCAACATGTTAGGCTATGGGTTGAACTAGATGAACTTAAAGTCTTCCTTCAACCTTAAATACTATGTTACATGCTGAAACCCTATAAATGTGGAGAAAAATTGCAAGTAGTGTGAAATGAAGGAAAAAACAATTCCATTATAGTTTTTGGAATTTAATAATAATATTTATATAGCGCTAACATATTCCGCAGTGCTTTACAGTTTGCACACATTATCGATCCTCGATGGGGCTCACAATCTAAATTCCCTAAAGTCTTCTGGAATGTGGGAGGAAACCCACACAAACACGACGAGAACATATAAACTCCTTGCAGATGCAAGGCTGCAGTGTTATCCTCTGAGCCACCATGCCGCCCCTTTCTTTTTTATGACTCTCACTGTGTAGTACAACTGACCTGACAACATGATTCCCTGGGTAAATACCGTTATGCTGATGCCAGACATTATATATATTATATACAGTGAAGGAAATAAGTATTTGATCCCTCCTTGCTGATTTTGTAAGTTTGCCCACTGACAAAAACATGAACAGTCTATAATTTTAAGGGTAGGTTCATTTTAACATTGAGAGATAGAATATCAAAAATAAAATTCATAGTCACTTTGATCTTGGAACCCAAGGATGAAATAAAACGGAAAACATGTAGTATATATAAACTTTTTAATAACGACATTGATCTTAAAAAGACAATTAACATGACAAACTGGGAGAAAGATCTGAACTTTACTCAAGATTCAGAACAATGGGAAAAATCTATTAAAACATTATATAAATCCAATACGTGTAAGAAGAAGGACCGTACCGTGGGTACCTGTTCTGTGCCAGTTCTGGAACTGTCGGGGCTGTCTCCTCTGTTGTCCAGGGGAAAGCTTAAGGGACCAGACCAACCCTTGCATGCAGAAGCTGGGGGTGTAGTTAAGGGGACACACCTGCAGTGTGTGCGGAAACAGATTTGGCGGGAGCAGACAGCGCGCAGCAGGGAGCAGTGAGTGCTCTGGCCCCGAAGCATCTGTGCAGCGCAGGCCCGTGCCCAAGCACCGTTACCGCCACCTCCGCCGCTGGCAGAGACTGTGAGGAGATATGTGCATTGTGCTCCTCGGTCACCATGAAGTGAGGTGCTAGACGATTCGCGCCTGTGCCGCCCAAGAGAGACTGGGTGAGGGACCATTACTCGTGCCCTGATTCCAGAGTGTGCATCTGCCAGACCACGGTGGATGCAGACAGCATAGAGGCCCACACTCTCTCGGCTACATCAGTATATGAACTAGGGACTACCAGAAAACGGATTTGCATTATCTTCAGGACCCCCTCCAGACAAGTACTACGCTGGCCGTTGTGGACATCATCTCCTGCTCTGTGATTCATCTCATCCTGGAGAACGTCTGACAGGATAAGTGACCCAACAAGAACTGTGATACTCTGTTTTGCTGTTCTTTCATTCAGCATATTGTTCATCCTTTGAACTGTTTACGCCCTGTTAACCCTTCACCTTCCTGCGTGGAATATCCCCTGTTAAGTAAAGTTATTAACCATTGCTCTTCCTTCTGCCTGTCACTGCATCCCGCAACCTACTCACACAATTTACGTAGTTGGCAGGATGTAGTCTATGGGCACAGAGGGGACAGACCAAGCAGTCATGGGTTCCCCAAGGGCTAGAATCCCGCTGGGGGTAATGCTGAGCAAAATCCTAAAGTTTACAGGGAGCAACACTTTGCTATGGGACTGGACTGAGCGGGTCAGGGGCTTGTTGAGGATGCACCCCATGACTTCTGTGATGGAGGCAATGATTGCCATGATGATCCTGGACAGAGAGGCAAGGAGCTCCATCATGTTTCGGCCCCCACACGAACGGGGCACCTTTGCAAAAGTACTGAAAATCTTAGGAGAAATGCATGGAGACCCCACGGATGTTGGAGAGTTGCGCATGTGCTTGTTTAGCCATGTCCAAAGGTAGGGGGAATCCATGACCCAGTACATGAACGCGATGCAGGAAATCCACACCGCAATTGCTAAGCGAGATGGCGTAGGTGTAAGACCCCCTGACAAAGTTCTGAGAGATCAGCTAGTAGCAGGCTTTAGCGATGCGCTGCTTAAATAAGCCTTGCGGGTTAATCTATGCATGTCCTTTTTGGAAGTAGGGGCTGAAGCGCGCGCATGAGCAAGAGCAGAGGGTGACAGTCCCGGCAGGGAAGGTCCGGAGTGGGGAGGTGTCTGTCCTGTTAGCTACTGAACCAGACAGGGTGAGAATTTCAGAGGGAAATTCATGACCTGCGAGAGCAATGGTCTGACCTGAAAAGGGAAACCTTCAGCACCTCTGGACTCCTCCGGGGTCAGAACTGGCCCCGAGCCTCGTTGGGGGCTGAAACCGCCTCGCATAGAGGGGCCGCCGACCTGTTTCAATTGTGGAGATGCTGGACACTTTGCTCGAGGATGTGCATGTCGGGGAAGTCCCCTCCACCGCTGCCCATTACACTAGTAGGCTTCGTGGCTGGGGGACGCTGCCTGGAGCCTGAGCAGCCAAGAAGGAGAGAGAAGAGTCCCACAAGTTTAGTTTCTTCAAGTCCTCATGTTTGGGCCGAAATGGATGGTCGGGTCGTCCGCTGCTTAGTTGATACCGGCTCCCAAGTAACAATTCTGCCAGAGGCTTACTTCAGACGTCATTTTGCCAAGACAATGTGGCCTGAATGGGGCCCCGCGATCAGACTGACGGCAGCCAATCAGTTTCCCATCCTGGTCACAGGGGTGGTCTGGATGCAAATCACCGTACGTGGCAAGGATGTGGGCTGAAAAGGAGTTGTGTTGACCGCTGGGGACCCTGGTACCGGCCCCATTGTGACTTTAGGAATGAATGTACTGAGGGAACTGTGGAACCTCCTGGTGAGCGAGTCAGCTGATGTGTGTTATGCGAGGCTTAGGTCGAAGGAGGCTGACAAAACCCAGGCCCCTGCGGAGTCCCTCAAACTAGGGAAAACCCTGTCTGACCCTCAACTCAGGGTTTTTGCTAAAGGTGCAAATGCCTGAGCCTCCAGCCTCTCCTTATCTCCTGCTCAGCCCTAAGCTGAACCCTCCACCCTCCACCCAGTGAGTTGTCAAACCACCAAAACCCACACAGTAATGACAGACAGGGAGAACTTAAACCGCACCGCGCCGCATACACACAGGACAATACTATAATGTGAACAGGGCAAAACAAAGCACAAATATAGGAAGGCGAAAAGGTAACAACGGATCATACGACACCAGATATGAATTTCTCTCTCCAACACCTCCACTCCTGACCGGAACCACTTGGCACAAAACACAAGCTATAATCGGCGACGCCCACAGGCCAGCACGACTATTTAAAGAACGTGGGCGTGACCAAACATCCCACCTGATTTCCAGCTAGATTAACCCCAGATAACCTGAGTAAAATCAAACCGGCGCCACTGAGGCTATAGTGGACGGAGATGGAACTACCGCTGCCTGCCAGACGCTGTGGTGTGAACAGCGTCCGACTTGACAGTACCCCGTCTTCTACGAGGGACCCCAGGGCCCTCAAGACTCATAGGACCCGGCTTGTCCGGATGACGGCGGTGAAAGGAACTGACCAGCCGATCCGCATGTATGTCCGAGGCTGGTACCCAAGACCTCTCCTCCGGACCATACCCCCGCCAGTGCACCAAATACTGAAGAGTACGGCGCAGTACTCGAGAGTCCACCACCTTGGAGACTTCAAACTCTAAATCGCCATCCACCATGACTGGAGGTGGCATCGGCGTCGTGTCCACAGAGCCTACCACCTTTTTCAATAAAGACCTGTGAAACATGTTGTGTATCTTGTATACCGCAGGAAGCTCTAACCGATAAGCAACCGGGTTTATGATGGCAGCAATCTTAAAAGGGCCAATAAACCTTGGACCCAATTTCAATGATGGAATTTTGAGTTTTATGTTTTTAGTAGCTAACCACACCCAATCACCCACACACAGGTCCTGACCTGGCACGCGTCTAGAGTCAGCCACACGTTTGTATCTAGCACTCATGCTCAGCAATCGCTGTTTCACACTTCTCCAGACCGATGATAGTTGAACTCCAAACCGGTCCTCCTCTGGGACGCCCCCAGAGCCCCCCTGACGCAAGGTACAAAATTGAGGATGGTGCCCATAAACACAAAAGAACGGAGACTCTCCCGATGATTCTTGGCGGTGATTATTTAATGCGAACTCGGCCAAGGGAAGGAACGTCGACCACTCCTCTTGGTTGTCAGACACAAAACATCGCAAATACTGCTCCAGATTTTGGTTCATGCGCTCAGTTTGACCATTTGACTGCGGATGAAACGCCGACGAATGAGACAACTTGATCCCCAATCGTGAGCAAAAAGCTTTCCAAAACTTCGCCACAAACTGGGTACCCCTATCAGACACTATGTCCGATGGAACTCCGTGCAGTCTGACCACCTCCTGCACAAAGACCTGAGCCAACGTCTTCACGTTGGGCAAGGACGGCAACGACACAAAGTGCGCCATCTTCGAAAATCGATCAACCACCACCAGGATGACCGTGTTCCCCGCCGAGGCAGGCAAGTCTGTGATAAAGTCCATGGAGATTTCTGTCCATGGCCTACTAGGTATCCCCAGAGGCTGTAGAGTGCCAGCAGGACGGGTTCTGGGCGACTTGGCCCTGGCGCACGTGATGCAAGCTGTCACGTAGGAAACCACATCCTGCCGGATTTTTGGCCACCAGAAGCGGCGCGATACCAGTTCCAAGGTGCCCCTAACCCCTGGATGACCGGCCAGGACCGAGTCGTGGTGTTCCCCCAACACTTTAAGACGAAGATGAAGGGGTACGAATGACTTATTAGCGGGAAGTCCTGGTGGTACCTCCTCCTGGGCCTCAGCAATCTCCGCCTCTACCTCAGTCGTGAGAGCCGAAACCACTACACCTTCCTGGAGGATGGGTACCGGCTCTTCCCGAGGTTCTTCCCCCGGAAAACACCTGGACAAGGCATCCGCCTTGGTGTTTTTCGCCCCAGGATGGTAAGTCACCAGAAAGTTAAAACGTGTAAAAAACAATGCCCAGCGAGCCTGCCTGGGAGACAGACGCTTGGCCGACTCCAGATAGAGCAGGTTTTTATGGTCGGTGATGACTGTGACCTGGTGGGCCGCCCCCTCCAAGAAGTGTCACCATTCCTCAAAAGCCAATTTGATGGCCAACAACTCCCTGTTGCCGATGTCGTAATTCCGTTCGGCCGGCGACAGCTTCTTGGAGAAGTAGGCGCATGGACGCAAATTGCTCAAGGACGAGCCCTGTGACAGTACTGCCCCCACTCCCACCTCAGATGCATCGACCTCCACCGTAAAAGGTTTAGATACATCCGGTTGCACCAGAATGGGGGCTGAAGCAAAACGGTTCTTCAGAAGCTCAAATGCACGCACCGCATCCTCAGACCAGATAGCGAGATTGGTACCTTTTTTCGTCATGTCCGTGAGCGGTTTGGCTATAGTAGAGAAATTTTTAATAAACTTCCTATAATAGTTGGCAAACCCAAGGAACCGCTGGAGCGCTTTTAGATTACCAGGCCGTTCCCATCGCAGCACCGCTTGCACCTTCGCGGCATCCATTTTAAACCCTGCGGCGGACACAATATATCCCAAAAAAGGCAACTCTTGAACAAAAAACACGCATTTTTCAAGCTTAGCATAGAGCTTATTCTCACGGAGCAGCTGTAACACCTGCCTGACATGCTCTAAATGAGTGTCCTGGTCGCTCGAATAAATAAGGATATCATCCAGGTACACAATCACAAATTTCCCCAGCACATGAGCAAATACATCATTTATGAAATGTTGGAACACAGCAGGTGCGGTTGTCAATCCAAATGGCATAACTAGGCTTTCAAAATGACCCTCAGGGGTATTAAATGCCGTCTTCCACTCATCCCCCTGACGGACCCTTATGAGGTTATATGCCCCCCTGAGGTCAAGTTTGGAAAACCACTTCGCACCAGCCACCTGGTTGAACAAATCAGGGATCAGAGGCATCGGGTAGGGATCACGGACCGTAATCTGGTTTAACTCCCGGAAATCCAGACACGGGCGTAACCCCCCATCTTTTTTCTTAATGAAGAAAAACCCTGCTGCTACAGGTGAGGATGAAGGCCGGATGTGCCCTTTACTTAAACTCTCCGCAATGTAGTCCTTGAGAGCTTGTCTCTCCGGACCAGAAATACTAAACATCCTCGCCTTTGGCAATTTAGCCCCGGGTTTTAACCTAATTTGACAGTCATAGGCTTGATGTGGAGGTAGTTCTGAGCAACCCCTCTCAGAGAATACGTCCGCAAAATCCAGCAATGCCTCCGGAAGGCTGGGCTTCACGGCGGACACACATGTGGCCAAGCAATTCTCCTGGCAGAAACTGCTCCACTGGACTATGTCCTGGGTTCTCCAGTCAATCACCGGGTTGTGCTTAGACAACCATGGGAAACCCAGGACTATTTGTGCTTGGAGATTATTGAGTACCTTACATGTAACCCACTCAGAATGTAGGACCCCAATGTGGAGTTTAACCTCAGCTACAAACTCAGTAATCTCCCCCTGTGGGAGGGGAGCGGCATTAATGGTAACCACGCGAATAGGATGAGGGAGTTTTTCGATCTTGAAACCTGCCATGCGTTCAAACTCCTCATCCATGAGATTGGTGGCTGAACCGCTATCCACAAAAACTGATATTGGTAGCTCTCTGCCCGCAATAATAACCCTGGCAGGGAGCATACATTGAGATACCATCATGGAGGATATGCATACGCTCAGTTGGGCCTCCTCCATACCCTCTGAGCTTACCAGTTTTCCGCCGGTGCGACTTTCTTTGGTAGCACAGGACAAGCATTTACATAATGATCTCTTTTACCACAGTAAAAACATGCTCCATGCTTCCTGAACCCAGGAACGCGACGCTGCACATGTGATACCCCAGCGATTTGCATAGGTTCCGTGGGCTCATCTGCAGCAACCACACTGGCACCCCTGCTTTCCCCCAGAGGCAGCGTCTCCTGCGCCCCTTGACGCAAACGGCGATCAATACGAATAACCAAACTCATGGCAGATTCTAACGATGCAGGAGTCTCATACATCAGGAGGGCCTGTTTAACTCTTTCTGAGACCCCATGAATAAACTGACTCCGCAGCGCTGGGTCGTTCCACTGTGTGTCTACTGCCCAACGGCGAAATTCTGAACAATAGTCTTCCGCCATACGTTCCCCCTGACGGAGGGCGCGGATTTTAGATTCTGCTAAAGCCAATCTGTCGGGGTCATCATAAATGAGCCCGAGTGCTGAAAAAAACATTCTCAACCGAATGAAACGTAGCAGAGTCGGCTGGTAAGGAAAACGCCCATGCTTGGGGGTCCCCACTCAGTAATGATAACACCAGACCCACCCGCTGAGCCTCATTACCTGAGGAGACCGGGCGCATGCGAAAGTATAACTTGCAGGCCTCCTGAAAGATGACAAATTTGCTGCGTTCCCCAGAAAATCGTTCAGGCAGCGGAATCTTAGGCTCTGCACCTGCACCAGCAGAAGCCGCTTGTACATTAGCTACAACCAGGCCCTGCTGCTGAACTGCCCCCTTCAACTCGGTGACCTGTACGGACAGCGCCGCCAACTGGCGGTTTATGGAAGTCATGGAATCCATGGAAAAATGTTGGGCCGATTATAATGTTATGCGAGGCTTAGGTCGAAGGAGGCTGACAAAACCCAGGCCCCTGCGGAGTCCCTCAAACTAGGGAAAACCCTGTCTGACCCTCAACTCAGGGTTTTTGCTAAAGGTGCAAATGCCTGAGCCTCCAGCCTCTCCTTATCTCCTGCTCAGCCCTAAGCTGAACCCTCCACCCTCCACCCAGTGAGTTGTCAAACCACCAAAACCCACACAGTAATGACAGACAGGGAGAACTTAAACCGCACCGCGCCGCATACACACAGGACAATACTATAATGTGAACAGGGCAAAACAAAGCACAAATATAGGAAGGCGAAAAGGTAACAATGGATCATACGACACCAGATATGAATTTCTCTCTCCAACACCTCCACTCCTGACCGGAACCACTTGGCCAAAACACAAGCTATAATCGGCGACGCCCACAGGCCAGCACGACTATTTAAAGAACGTGGGCGTGACCAAACATCCCACCTGATTTCCAGCTAGATTAACCCCAGATAACCTGAGTAAAATCAAACCGGCGCCACTGAGGCTATAGTGGACGGAGATGGAACTACCGCTGCCTGCCGGACGCTGTGGTGTGAACAGCGTCCGACATGACAATGTGTTTCTGAATTGGTGGAGCACTCGCACCCCCCCAGAGAAAAGTGTTCTAACAGTTGATACGAGTGGCTCAAGCCCAAGAGACATTAAGTGGAGGAAAAGCTCTAGGCAAGGTGATCATTCCAGCCTGCATTATTCTCATCTTACCACCAGGTCAGACTGTGCTCTCATTGCCCATCCGAGCCTGTACCCCTCTTGAAGGAGTCGAAGTCCAGATAGAGCCAGCTGACGCTTTATCCAGAGTGACTCATGAATGACCTGGACCTAACCGAGATGAAGAGCTGGAAGCTGAAGATATCCCTGAGTTCCGCAACTCCGACAGGACGATGGCGGCAACACAGGGACAGATCGGGGAAACTTCCAGGGGTCACATACTGGGGTGACCCTGTGATGATTGAGTACGGCTTCAACAGGAAGATGGGGAACTCACTCAGATGAGGCAATGGGTGGCCTTGAAGCAACTTCCCATCCATAGAGAGCGAGACGCTCTGTCTCCGGGAGCCCTACAGATCCTTCAACAGTGGGAGAGGCTCCAGTTGGAAGATGGCCTGCTGTATAGGAAGGTGCAGTTAGCAAGAGATATGGGGATCACCTGGCAAGTGGAGCTTCTGTAAAAATTGCTCCAGGAGGTGGCCACTGAAGCTCACAAGAGAGGAGCCCACTGTGGCCCGGAAAAGATGTTACAATGGCTGAAGAAGATGGTCTGCCATCCTCGACTGAAAGCCACAGTGGATGAAGCTTGTCAGCAATGCAGGAACTGCGAGTTGGCGATACCCCCAGAACAGGGGGCCCCTACGCAAACTATCGTGATTTCTGCTCCCCTAGAGGTGTTGATTATTGACTACCTGACTGTGGACCCAGCTCACCTTGGATATGAACATTGTCTGGTAATGACCGATCACTTCCCCAGATTCATGGTGGTAACCCCAACCCAGGATCAGACTGCTGAGTCGGTGGCACAGGCTATTTGCAGGGACTTCATCTGAGTGTATGGTTGCCTGAAGAGGATTCACTCTGACGAGGCGCATGCTTTCAAGGACGGGTTATGGAAAAGTTGCATCGCCTGTACCAGATTGAGAAATCCAGAATGACGCTCTACCATCCTCAAGGGAATGGGGTCTGCAAGCGTTTTAATCAGACACTGATTCAGATGCTGAGAACTCTGGAGGAAGACCAGAGGGTTCGCTGGCCTGAGTTCGTGGCTGAATTAGTCTGGGTGACAACAATGGTTGCACAGTATGACTGGATATACACCATACATCCTTCTGTTTGGCCAGAAGGGGAGAGAAATCATGGAACTGGAATTAGATCCAGAGGAGGACTATCCACAGACGGGGTGTCCACCTGGGTCCGCGAACATCACCACCATCTGCAGACTCTACATTGACTTGTGCAGACCAAATTCCTGGAACTTGAACATCATGAAGGTGACTCCCCCGCAAGGGACAGCTCTTAAGGCCAGGGACCGCATGTTGGTCCAAGACAAACGTTCTCGAGGCAAGCTGGAGTGTCGGTGGGAGAAGACCCCGAATCGGGTAAAACCCCGAATTGGATCCGAAGGTCTTGTCTATAAGGTTCAGCCTGAAGGGGAAGAAGATGCTCCCACTCAAGTGATTCATCAGAATATGTTGTGTCCTTGCTTGTCACAGGACCCTGATCAACCAGAGAGAACAGCAGTTGTCTTAAGTATAGTAAAATATTGAGAGAAGATATACTTAAAAGATAGAAGTGATATGCCACATGCACTGCTTGTTCTTGTTGTTAAAAAAAAAAAATGTGAGCAGCTTCATAGGATATAATGGCTCCGTGTGGCACCCATGAAAAAACGAATACCACTCGTGAAACGGTCAAAAAGATACAAGTTTTCTTATCGTGAATGCCCGTTTGTTTTGTTTTCAAGAAGTCTCTGCAATGCTAGCGTCTGCTAAGAGGGTGCATATATGTATATAATGCTTCATTGTATATTGTGTATTGTATATTGTATAGAAAGCAAATAAAAATAAAGAATTCCAAGTCATTGCTCCCTCTTTCACTACCTTTATACATGGATCTAGAAGATCTACCACACTAGAAATGAAAGGAGGCAGCCAAGGAAGGTTGATTGGGGTCTGGGCATAGGCAATAAGCGACCAAAATGTGGCACAATAAATGATATGATATGGACAGATAAGATACCGGACTAAAAAATCCAAAGAACACAGCCCGTCACTAGGCACCTAAGGTTAGCAATCAAATGTGCTTCTGTGGGCTATCAGATGAAAACTTTAGATTAGAACCACAAATTGTAAATGCACAGAAACAAAATGAAATAAAATAGAATAAAGCAATAGTGCAACATTGATGCTACAGGACCTGTGTTAATGGCAAAATTAGTAATACAACACATGGGACTATACATCTTAAGCATTCATATTGTGTTTTATTACTAATTTTGCCATTAACATAGATTGCTGACCTTAAACAGGTGCCCAATGAAGAGCTGTGTTCTTTGGATTTTTTATTCTGGTATCTTGTCTGTCCATATCACATTATTTATTGTGCCACACATTTTGTCTGCTTATTGCCTATCCCTGGCCCCAATCAACCATCCTTGGCAGTACCCTTACATTTCTAGTGCAGTAGATCTTCTATATCCATATTATATTTTTGGCAGGTTAGTACACAGGACCAGTCTCCCTGCCAGCAGCTATAGCTTTCAAAGTTTATAGGAGGAACGCCTGCGCCAGTGTTTTTCTCCACATATCATATATCTTTATACCTGTTTATCACAGTTCGCAAAGTGCACTCCATGCATTAGAGAGGTAGATGATTTCAAAATAGCAACGTAAACTTTCCAAGAATGTAATTGTGAGAAGAGAACATGTGGCCAGTTTATCTTATTGACTATTGATGCAGTCATACAACCACTTGGTTTCCTGGATTTTACCCAGTAATCTAATGTGAAAGAAAACAACTGAACAGATGTGACTGTTATTGCACATGACATGTCACAAGCAGTCTAAACATAGTGTTTTAGGTATGATATAATCTTAAAGGGACATTCCAATCATAAACATTTATGCTGTAATTGGTTGATCATAAATGGGGTCCTACCTCATCTATCCCCTATTCTATAAGGACTTAAATGATCAAAGCCATCAGAGGTGGCAAGCAGAACTTATCACAGACATCAGTTGAGAGGACCATGTGCAAGCATTACCCACATTTCCATTGACTTCTATAGAAAACGAGACTGTCAGAAATGGTAAACAGGAGTTGAAGAACTGCTATTCTCCCAAAAAGAGTTCACTCACACTAGCGTATAACACATTGCCGATTTGGCATGAATAAACAATAGCAGCATGCTATGAGTGCATCTAATAATGATCAGATCATGCATCCCCATACAAGTCTATGGGTGCATGTAAAACATCGGACTGCATTGGATGTCATCCTAGTGTAGTTTGATATATAAGCACAGAGACCGTAGAGAAGATGGAGAAATTAAGTTCTCCATACTGGTGCTGCAATTCTCTCATGCGAGAGAATCTGATCACAGATGAAACTCGAATCACATTCTTGACAGATTTTGAGCTGAGTTTCATTAGCATCATCGGCCCAATTCTCTCGCATGAGAGAATCAATGGCAGTGTTGGCAAGCCCAAAATAAGGATCTCAGAGGTGGAACCTTACCTCTCAAATGTTCACTGTTACACCCAATGCTGGAGCAACTGGATTTTTGGACCCACTGTGCCACAGGACTGGACCTGCCGAGGAAGGGGCATAGCGAAGCGGCTACCTGGTGTTCACTGGAGCTCCTGATGGGGGAGACAGACTTGGCTGCAGTTAGCAGCCATGAAACCACTCCTGGGCAGATCCCGGTACTGCAGTTGCTGACCCAAAGGGTCAGGTTCGCTAACACAGGCTAGAGCTACATTGAGACTAGGATACTCAATAAGGGACTGGCTGCATATGAACCGGGAGACAATGTTCAGGCACTGGTCACTGGCCGTACTGGGACCAAGAGAGTTTGGGAACAGGACTGGCCGCATTGGGACCAGGGGACAACCAGGAGCCCCTTTTTACCATAGGGGGTTGAGCCATGTCAAGGCATCTTCTGCTAGGTAGGACATCAGGAATCCCACCTTGGCCCAGTTGGAGGAAAACTGGTAACCAAAAACTTCATAGCGCCACATGCACTGCTCCAGGAACCCACTGCACTGCTTCGGATCCCCATAGTACCCAGGCAGATCAGACAGGATGAGTTCCACTCCAGAGGCATAAGTTTTGGGTTGCATAATCACAGCAGTAAGTACTGCAACTTGGGCTGGTACAACCGACGTCAGGGCTTCCAATCTGGAAAAAATGGTGCAAAATTTTTTCATGGCTCTCTTGCTGGCAGCTCACCTGCTGAAACAGCTCTGAACACAAGTGCCGCAAGTGGATTTGTGGACCCACTGTGCCACAGGGCCAGGCCTGCCTAGTAGGAGCATAGCTAAGCGGCTACATGGTGTACACTGGGGCTCCTAATGGTGGAGACCAACTGGGCTGCAGGTACATGCCAGGTACTACTCCTGGGCACCTCAGGGGTCTGGTTTGCTGACACGGAGTAGGGCTAAGTTCAGATGCATCATTCAAGGATACTGAATCTGGGACTGGCTGCATACAGAATGGACAATGTTCAGGCACTGGTCGCACTGGGACCAGGGGAGTTCAGGAACAGGACTGGCTGCACTGGGACCAGAGTACAACGTTCAGGCTCTGGTTGCACCAAGACCATGGATTAGAATTCAGGACACTGGCTGCACCAGGACCAGGGGTTCAGGCTCAGGACCCTGACCACAACAAGACCAGGGATTCAGGTTCACGACCCTGGACGCTCCGGGACCAGGGGACCTCACTACTGCACTGGTAGAGCACCACACTACCTAATGACTGGGACTCCCAATGCTGGAGACTGGGCTGCAGATAGATGCTAGGTACCACTCTTGGGAAGATCCCGATACTGCAGTTGCAGACCTCAGGAGTCAGGTTTGCTGCACTGGGACCAGAGGACCTCATAAACACACTGGTAGTACATCATAATACCTAATGAATAAACTCATTGCTTGGTGCCTCCCTAAAGGAGAGGGAGACTTTTATACAGGATGACTCCCAGCAATAGGAGGAGAGACATCCAGCAGATGTACTAATTATACTAAATGCCTCTCAGCTACAGGCTAAGGGCATTTACTATATGTGCACAGCCCCTGTAAGACCAAGGAGGCACGTGCACATAACACGCGCCACCAGGAACTGCGGCACGTACAGCAGCAGAGAAGAAGCATGCCGGGGGACCCCGCCTCGGGGTCGGGCTAGTGAGTATGCCGACATCCCTGAATGGAGGGGGAAAGGGGACAACATGTAGGGGAGCCAGCCATAGTGCAACATTCATCAAATGTTCAGTGGTGTCACACACATTTTAGAGTGAAATATATACTAAAATCAGATTCAATGACAATTTGAGTCATATGACTGGGACTAATCATTGAGGAAAATAGTGATAATTCTAATGAAAATCTACTGCTCACAGCAATACATGAGAAGTAAATCTTTGTCAGAAATTTGAAGGTAAACCACAGATTTCAGTTGTGGAAATACATGACGGATTTTAAACCAATGTGTGAACAAAGGCATAGCCTGTGGATATGCCAATGATATGTATGTACAAAATTTAACCAAACCTTCACATTGAAACTAGTTTAAATAATAAGTGAAACTGTTACCTGATTCATGCAGCCCAAGCCCTAATCAGCATGAATCGGTCACCAGCTTCGTTATTGCAGCCAAATAGTTTTACTCTGAAATGTCGTGGAGTATCAAAGAAAACAAAATTTAAAATACCAGCTGGATTCTAAGAGACTTTGATGACTAGTTCAATGCAGGTACCTGGTCTTTTCTACCGCACCCCACCCCTCATGAATGACAGATCTTTCCTTTTGTATGTATATAGAGAAAGATCTTTCAGCCATGTGGAGCACAGAGGGAAGAAGGTGCCGGGGATCTGTCTTGTACTCATCAGACACAAAGTCCCTAGATGGCTTTTCAAATTAAATTTACTGTGAAATGCCACAGTGTTAAACATACACAGGTGGAATAACACAAGCAGTGTCTGATTCATGCTGGCTGTGGTTCGGGCAGCATGAATCTGCTAACAATCATGAATCAGCTTTAATTTAGAGGATTATCAGAATTGCTAAACTTAGACTCACAAAAGATAATGTATAAGGTTGAAAATACTGCCTTTTCCCTGTAGACTTGCTGTATCAAGAAAAGAAACTGTTGTGTGCAAAATGTCTTTATTTTTTAACAGGTTATTAGGGTACTCTGTCACCCACGTATATGCTAATGTTCCTGTTCTCCTTTTCTGAATATTTTCTTTTAATTTTAATAGTAAGAAACAAAAGTGGCAAAAATCCATGGCAGAAACACGAAGAAAACGTGACAAAAAATATGTACCTGCAGATAAAAATATATGGAGCAATTCAAAAAAGTGTTTTCACTACAAAACTGGGGTAAAACACTGTGAAAAATGGCAAAAAAGTTCCAGTTTGAAGTAACTTGGCTGGACTGGGCTGGATGGGGGGAGGGGGAGACAGTCTAGCCTTTAAATTCAGAATAAGTTCCCAGCATTTCTAGTTAGGTGCACAGAGGTGCACGACACTGAGAAGATGGTCCGAACTCATTAGGTGGCAAATTCTTCATTAAGACTGTCGTGTGCAGCGTGAGTCTAAATGAATCAGCTTTATTGTGTTTTAAGAGTACAATATAAGGTGACATAATAATTATAAAGTTGGAACAAACACCTGGAAATGTTGAGGTAGAGATATATTTTATAAAATCTTCATGCAAATGTCAAATATGAGATGTTGTATCTGAATCGACTGACAAGAAATATTTGGAGGAATTAAAAGCACGATAGAAGCAGAAGAAGCAGAAGACACATAATTTGATTCCACATTTTATCCATGACTCGCAGATGACAAAATGAGTGTAGAGTCCAAACCTGTTTGAGAACTCTGGTAAATTCCAAAGTGCTCTATATAATCATTTTGTAGGACTTTCTTAGCTGAAGCAACAATCAATCGATGCACCAGAAAGTCTCAAGGATCTAAATTGTTGATCACATTCAGAAGAAATTAAGGGCTCATACTCACATGCGAGAAACTCGGACGAATCTCGCACGTCAATACCCAATACTTCCGCCGGAATTACAAAGTGTATGGATCTGTAACACCACAGCTTTCTACATTGGTTAGAGGCTGTTCTGCAACTCAGCTCTTATTCACTACAATGCACAGCCACAGTGGGACCCACAAACAGGTAATCAATGGGGTATCTGACTGCTGGAGCCCTTCCAATCTGATACTCTGACCATTCCTAACGATACACATCAGTCATGGACAAATGCCTTAAAGGGGTTGTCCCTGACTTTAACATTGATGGCCTATCTTCAGGAAAGATCATTAATGTCTGACCAGAGGAGGTATGACAACCGGCACTCCTGCAAATCTACTGTTCCCAGTGACGGAGGCGGCTGGACCTGTTTAGCTACGGAGCTGCACAGCTCTGTCAAGTGTATAGTGGCCACTATCTGACACTGCATATCTGCCACCTATTCAGATCAATAGAGGGTGGATGTGCAATATTTTTCTGTAGCCAATTGTTATGAATGAGTCACCGAAGGAGGAAAAAGCAAAAATACAAGCTAAGTCCAGAAAACCGGAGAGTTTGGTAGCTATCGGATTGCAGACCCCTGATCCTATCCACAACAACTAACAGTAGCCGTGGGGGGTTCCTACGATGCCCTAGACCCCTCGATCACAGCCGGAGAACTAAATAGGCCTAAAGAAAGAAAGGGGAAATCTAAACTGCCCCAGAGCAGACCCCAAAGCAATAGGCAGCCCCCAACATATAATGACGGTGAAGCAAGATGAAAACACTAACACAGATAGAAAGATAGGTTGAGCAAACGATGGGGCCCAAGCTAACTAAAAAGGACAGGATAGAAAAGCTGCTGTCTGCAATCCGTAAAAAACCCTACCAAAAAATGTCCTAACCGTCTGATAGGAAAAACAGGCCCTGAAGTCGCTAGGACTTCAAAATGACTATATCAGCACTCAGGTAAATTCTGAAGACAGAGCAAAGAGAAAAACTGATCAGAGACAAAAATGGAACTCAGCACACCCCCGACCGGGGATGTCTGAACTCCAAAAATCAAGGTAAACAAAACAAAACTAATAAGTTCAATAGCAGAGCAAAAACTTATCTTTGGGAAGCAGGAGTCAGACTGGTCTCCAAGAATCCAGCAGAGAAATCACCAGTGACTCAGAAGGGCGTCGGCTGCCTTATATCCAGTCAGAAGTTCCTGTTACCCAGTCATCATCTACAAGATCAGGTGTTTGGTAATCAGCCTCACTACCTTCCTTCACCAGAAGAGGGAGTTCATCAGACATCGACGGTGAAGGGGAAAATGAACTCACAACAGCCAATATTCGGTCGATGGAGTTGTGCTGTGCAGCTCCGTCACTGAGCAGTTCTGGTCACCGCCGACATTAGGAACAGCTTATTGGCGGGTGTGCAGGGTATTGCATCCCCACCGATCAGACATTGATGACTTATTCTACAGATTGGCCATCAATGCTAAAGTCCCCGGCAACCTTTTTAATATGAATAACACCGTTCTTTCATTCTGTGCCATCGGAGTGAGGAGAACGGCCTAGTAAAAGGATCATGGCTGTCTTGCTGACACTTTTTGTTCTTAGACAGTTTTGGAGGAAACTTAGGGAGGGACTGACATGGGACTTTGTCTACCTACCAGGGTTTTTATTATTATTACATTTATGTCTGTCTATCATCAATCAGTTTCTTAATATCTAAGGCTTCCAGGTTTTGACTATTGGAGCAGAGCATTCTTTGTAACACAATTTACAGTGAACATCGTTTCCAAGTAGAACAAAACGACAACTAAACATTTTTGTTATCTGAGCAGAATGTATAGATTACCGTTTGTTTGCGTTTCCACCCATGCACTTATTATTTCAGCAGAAGCTTTCAAATCTTGGAAATTCACAAGCTTTATTTCACTCTTGAAGAAATCTCTGTTGCTATGGAGATACTGCTCCTTCACGTGGAAGCCTTCTTGAAGGTAGAGGGCATTTGCAAGATTAAATGTAAATTCTTTATTTTCTTCTGAAATGACAGCAAGCAGCTTTTGGAGCCCAGAAAACTCCTCACCTAGAGAACACGAGTTGTGTATTAGTGGATTTTATTGATCAAAGTAAACATTAAAAAAATGTAGCATAATAGGACTTCAGAGGAAAACGTATCCCCTGTCTTGTACCGTGGCATATACTGCACATTACATCAGGCATTATACAAATGGCTGTCCGAATATAATATATGGCACGTCATGCAGGGGTCGTATTAAAGGTAAGAAATAGGATGTGGAAAATTGTGCTTGTCACTATAACAGAAAAATAATTAGCTCTCAGTCTGCAGCAGAAGAAGCTGAACAATCCAGAGCACCCGAATCTATTCAGTTACAAAGAGATGAAGGTCTTGATTTACTAATCCAGGAGAACGTTCATCCAGCCCTGTATTCCCTTCATAGATCTATATAGAAGTAATAGTAATAACTGGCAACACACAAGAAATGTGTTTGATCTGTGTCAGCACTATGTAGGAGGATCGGGATGTGTTAGAATTCTGTTTCATCTTAGTGATTTTCATTGAAAACCCAAAGAAACATCTAAAGTAATAGCCCAAAGCGAATGTCCACATTTGACCAGCATGTAGACTTTTGGTCTAAAATATTTTGCTGACTAAGGCCTCTTTCACACATCCGGTTTTCAGCATCAGGCGCGATGCGGCGAAAAGTGTAAAAACCGGATCCGGCGCCGGTTGCCACCGGATCCGGTTTTTCCCCCATTCAGTTTCATTATTGCCGCATCGCGCCGGATACCTATGCGGCGTATCCGGTTTTTGCCTGATCCGGCAAAAACAGCCTGTCCGGCGTCTGGAAAAAACGTTCCATGTAACTTTTTTTGCAGCGCCGGACCGGCTTTTTCCACAGCGCATGCCCGGACTCTGTGAATGTTAACCCCACAAGTGCCCGGCGAGAGAGAGAGAGATCTCTCTCTGTCACCCGGACACTTGTGAGAGATCTCTCTCGCCGGGCACTTGTGGGGTTAACACTCACAGTGTCTGGGTGAGAGAGAGAGATCTCTCTGTGGGGTTAACCCCACAAGTGCCCAGCAAGAGAGAGAGATTCTCTTGCCTGGACACTAATGTTAACCCCCCATGTCTCTCTCTCTCCACCCCCCTCCCCTCTCCTCCCCTCCCCTCTCCTATCCTCTCCTCCCCTCACCTCCCTTTCAGCAGCTGTCTCATTGGCTGCCTCTGTCCTGCGGCTCCTTTAATAATGTCCGAGCCGTATCATCTCGCCGCACACACATCCGGTGTCACGGCTGCAGGCCGGATCCGGCGGCCCGGCTTTTTGCCGCACGCCGCCGGACCCCACACACCGGATGTGTGAAAGTAGCCTAAAAAGGCACTTTCAGAAAAAAAATATTATTTGGTCCATTGGTAATATATATCTGCTACATATTGTTCATTTTCTTACCGATCACTGTATTCTTTCATTGTCAGCTCTTTTCCAGATCTTACGATATACTGTATCACGTGACTCTCAATCTTGGAATGATGCAGGCTTTCATATGTGGACTGGACTGCAGGGTCTCAGTACTTTGCTTTGAGACTAGCCACAAGGAATGCATAAATAAACTGATTTCCATCCACACATAAGGGCCTGTAATATTTCAGAGAATTAGATGCACGTGGTATAAAACAGAATCGATTTAGAGCAGATAATATAAGACCATTCTGTCCATTCAGTCATATCTGACCCTTGGATACTCTGTAGGCTTCTCCTCACCATTCTACTCTGTTTTCCACAGCATTTTTCATTTGTTTGATGTTCATTCCAATGTCATTTTTAGTGGTATCCATCCAACGACCTTTGGTCTCAACTGTTTCCTTCTACTATTCCTAGCAGTACCTCCTTTTCTGAATGAATTTGCCCTCATTACATGTCCAAAATAGGCCAGTTTCTGTCTGGTGATCTTGTCTTTGAAGGGCAATACTGAGTTTATATGATCCAGAACATTTTTATTGATGATCCTAGCTATCCATGGGACAGAAAGAAGTCTTCTCCAGCACTACATCTTAAAGGCATCACTTTTTCTTCTGTATGCTTTCATGAGTGTTTACACCTCACAGCCATAATTCACAATTGGGATCACAATTGCAGTGCTCAATTATTATAACATGGACATCCTTGCAATTCCATATTTGTTCCATGGTTGTCAAAATGTTAATTAATGCTTATTCTCTGCTTTCAAACAGCTACATTAATTAATGAAGCACCCAAGAAAAATGAAGCTGTTGACCACTTGTATTTCTTATTGTTGATTTTTATGTGGACTTCCTCATTGTTGGTAGTCATGATTTTGGTACTCTTGATGATCAGGTAAAGTCCCATCTAATTGCTTTCTTTCAACTTCAGGATCAGGTTCCATAGGTCTTTCACACTCTGTGGCAGCAGGCTTGTATCATCTGCATATCTCAGATTGCTGATGGACTTATCCTGCGTTGCAACCTTTTATCAATTTTTCTCTGCCATCCATGTCCAGGAAGATTAGCTGCCATTCCATGGGTTATAAACGTTTTGATTATGTTGCGCACCAGTGGCAAAGGAACATCAAGATCTTTGGAGATAGACTTGCATCCTTGAGATTGTTGATATTTTTCAACAATTTTGGTTCTCAAGTCCTCAGACAGTTTTCTTCTCCTCTTTCTGTTATCCATGCTTAGTGTGGTATAAACAGACACGCAATGCAAAAAATTGAGTCAACTTCTCTTTTTTTATCTGGTTTTAGGTGTGATTTTCATATTGTCCAAACCTGTTACTTACCACAGGTGAGTTTGAATGAGCATCACACGCTGGAAGCAAATTTGTTTATCCACAATTTTGGAAAGGCGCCAACAACTTTTGTTAGGCCCATTTTTTGAGTTTTGTGTGAAATTATGTCCAATTTGCCTTTTTTCTGTTTTTGTTTTTTTTTGCGTTGTTCCAATGCACACAAAGGAAATAAATATGTGTATAACAAAACATGATATGTAATTGCAATAATTTTCTGAGAGAAATACTTCATTTTCTGGAAAAATTTAAAGGGTGGCAACCCTTTTGGCCATGACATATACATGATTTAAAAAATAGAAATAAAATTGTTGATAGTTTATTTTTAAGAAGTAACAAAATGCAAAAGGAATCAACAAAAGAGGAATCTAAATCCATATTTGGAGTGACAACCCTTTACCTTCAAAACAGCATCAAAGCATCAATTCATCTAGGTACATTTGCACATATTTTGATAAGTAACTGAATATAGAGGTTGTTCCAAACATCTTGGAGAACTAACCACAGATCTGTGGATGTAGGTTTGCACAAATCCTTCTGTCTCTTCATGTATCTTGTAAGTATTTCACTACATGCAAGCTGCATGCAGACAGCCATCCCATTTCCTTGTCCTGTCAGTCCCAAGACTCTCACATTATTTTCTTATGCATTCATCTAAGCTAAAATTTGATTTTTTTTTATTAGATGTAAGCTTGTGTGTGTGCCCAGGATAGGCAATAAAGTTTGATGGTGACTATCCTGACAGCTGTGAGAATTGAGCAGCTTGCAGTACATGAAAATACATGTAAGCTGCAGAAGTCAAACTGTGCACACTTTTTAACAAAAGCCTATAAAAATGTATTTTTTCATACCAAACTTGCAATGCAATAAAAATGTATGCATTTAGGCATGAAGTAGATGCCCTTAAAACAAAAAAAGTGCTGTGCCCAAGTTTATCCTTTCTAGTTTGCACTGGTTAACTTTTGATTAATTTTCCTGTTTGAAACAAGCTGAATTGTTAAATGTTAAAAACCAAAACAAAGTTGATAAAGTATAAAAGTCAGCACAGAACAGTGAACGTGCTGTGAATTGATGACACCGTCAGTCCCATAAAGACCATTTCTAAATCCAGTTTTCGATTGTATTAACCTATGATTGATAATCTGTCCAAACATGATTGCAAAACAAATAGGTTTCAGTTACAAGCCCATCTTTTTTATCTCTCCTGAGTTCTATAGTCAGAAATAGTCCGCTGACGCATTAACATTATTGGCTTTAGGCAGGACAGACCCCATTTGCTGGCAGTATAAACGAGCATTGATTAGCTACCAAAATCCGTGTACAAACTACAGGTCTGGGATTAATAAAATGGAGACTCACTTTCTTGATTTCCCTGCAGTTTTAGAACTTCCTTTATTTGATGCGATGTTGTTCCTTTTGCTCCCAGTTTTATCATTCCAAGAATCAATGTAGCGCCAAGTGGGGAAAAAATAATGTTTTCTTCTGTGTCAACTGAACGTATGGCCCGGTGCAGATCCACAGCAAATTCAGTAATGGTATCTCCCCAGTGTCTTGGAGCCACGCTAGTTATACAAACTCCAGCCAGAGCAACAACAAACAGCAGCATGATAGTTCTTCTCATTGTAATGCAATCTCCAAGTACCCTTCTGGGTCCTGAATTGGGAACGATATAAAACAAAAACAAAGGATGTAACTAGATTGCTATTGTCTCTTACCGTCTCTAAGCAATTTGCTCAATTCATAAAGCTACCTGCCATCCAGGATGGAATCTAAAATGGAATATTCCTTTACTATTGTGCCACGTTGAAGCTCTTAACATACAAATACATCTGTTTCTTCATTACAAATTTCCATTGCATTTTATATTCTAAATTATACAAGTAAATACTGAGTTAATTAACTTTACACTAATTGTATACAGTTACATCAAAGTTTGAAACTTTGCTTCTTTTCCCTTATTTCTGATACTTATTTCTATCTTATAAAAATACTTACTTGTAAAACAGCTCAGCATTTCCCCCGACAAGAAAAGTAAATGTCTCTGAAATGTAGAGGGAGCAGCTATAATCTGTCAGAGCAATGATTAATTTCTTAAATGGCAGGCTACGTTTGTTGACACTGCTATCTGGAAACTTTTTTAACTACACAAAATCTTCCTTTGGATTGTAAGTGTATTTCGTTCCCGTTTCACTGTGTGGAAATATTGATAAAACACAAAGAGCCCGATTAGTCACTTGCTTTTTTTTAATCACTTTTCTTTTGTGCTTTATGTTAGGCCTTGATGATTTTTTTGCGTCAAATTTCTTCAAAACGCCATTCACGAATTTTACACAAAGTAATAAATGGTCTTTATTTTGGTCTTTAACCTCTTGGTAACTCTTTAAGAAAAAAGGGTAAACGCTGCATGTTTTGCAAAATGAGACAAACTTTGCTCAAAAATATCTGGTGTATATGAAATCATTCTTGGGAGGGACTGGAATATATTTTGGACAAATTTTAATGTTGATGATGAAGCAAACCCTAAACTCCACCCACAATCGCGAACATTAAAAAAAAGTTGAATACATGTAAAATTAAATAAAAAACGGCCAAATGGAATGATGAATATGGCGCAAACAAAAAAAAGATGCAAAACACTAAAAACTCAGCAAAAAAATAGGAGCAAATGCTATAATAATGAATCTCGCCCCCCGAAGAGTAGAAAGGATGACAGATAAAATAATGCTTTATGGATTATTGCTATATCTTCTTTACATGAATTACTAAAAAAGAAAGTGAAAAGAGTGAAAAATTAAATTTTATTTACTTCTGCATTTTCTGGAAATGAACGGTCTTGAATGATAAAACAGAATTATTTTAACTATAAATGGCATTTGTAATCAGCCTCAGAGTATGTGCGCATAAAATCTTTTTCTAGCAGCAGAGCCACCATGTTTTTCTAGTAAATGCCTGTGTTTTTTTACTGAGGTGGCTGTGCTTTTGCTGTCATTTTTTAGAGTGGGTGGCCAAACACCTTTTCTCTCTGTTTCCATTATAGCAGCGAGTGGGCTTCTAGCGGAAGCTGCTCAAAAATGAGCATGTTATTTTAACTGCTTCAAGGTTTCTGAACCCAGAAGCTGTAAAAGGAAGTAGCAAGCGATGGAACATGTGCACAGCAATGATGTTTATACATTGCTGTGCACTTTGATCATTTTTTGCAACCCTTTTTTTTGTCTGCATAAAATCCACCTGAAAAGATGATGTGTGCATGTACCCTTAAACTTGATTTTGCCCCTATTGTAGAAAGATCTGTGGTATATGGTTTCTTCTCAAGAAAGCTGCCTCTCAGTAAAGCATCTTATTGGGCTTTTTGAAGCAGAAAAGAAATTAAGTCAGCTGCTTATAGTACAAATAGGCAAAATATTCACGTTATAAATTCCCTAATACGCCAGCACAAAATTATTCCTTTATGAAAAAAACTCTCAGCTTGATATATTACGAAAAAAAGATTTTGTTGTTAAGGAACACCATTGACAAGGTTGTAGGATGGGCCCAGAAAATCCTAATGATTACCCCTATGAAAATAATGACAATAATTTTTATTTCTATAACAACAACATATTCCGCAGCACTTTCCAATTTTAGAGGGGACTTGTACAGACAATAAAGACATTACAAAATAACACATGACTCAGATACCAAAAGGAGTGAGGGACATACTGGTAAGCTTACCATCCCTGAGGAACTAGGAGAGACAAGAAAGCTAAATGTAAAATGTACATCTATTGTATGGTCCAACTGTCAATATAATAAATAGGGTAAACAAATTGCTCTGTATGAATTGGTTACCAGCCAGTATGTGTACAATATAGACACAGAGGGCTACTAAGTGCATGGTGGGTGTGTGAACAGCTGCTATGAGGGTCAGAATTTTGAAGAAAATTTTGTGTGGGCAAAAAGGGGATAGCTAGCTAAGTGAGGTTGGGCAATAGGCCAGTCGAAAAAAATGTGTTTTTAGGGCACGCTTAAAACTGTGGGTATTGGGAGATAATCGAATTGTCCTGGGTAGTGCATTACAAAGAATTGTCCAGCACGCAAGAAGTCTTAGAGATGGGAATAGGAGGTTCATATTATTGAGGATTTTAGTTTTAAGTCATTAGCAGAATGAAGGGCATGGGTAGGATGTTAGACTGATATGAGGGAGAATATGTAAGATAGTCCTGAACTGCAGAACGCTTTGCAGGTGACATTGATAAGTTTATATTGAACTCTGTGGCATATGGGTAACCAGTGCAACAACTGTCACTGGTTAGAGGCTTCAGTGTAGCGTTTGGAAAGGAATATGATCCTGGCTGCGGCATTGAGGACGGAGAGGGGAGAGTTTAATGAGGGGGAGACCGATTAGTAGAAAGTTGCAATAGTTCAGATGAGAATGAATAAGAGCAACAGTAAGAGTTTTTGCCGAGTCAAACTTAAGAAAAGGTCAAACTCTGGAGATGTTTTTGAGGTGTAGCTGACATGAGCAAATGAGTGATTGGATTTCGGAAGTGAATGAAAAATCTGATCCCAGTCAAATATGGGCCCAAGACAGTGGTCAGTTTCTGTTGAGTGTAAAGAATGGAAACCAGATTGTAAAGGGTCAAGAAATGTGTGATCTGACAGATAGTGTTTTAGACAGGAGTTGACCAAGCATTCCAGGAGTTTAGAGATGAAAGGAAAATTGGAGACAGGTCTGTAGTTAGCAGCGCAGTTCTGGTCAAAGGATTTTTTTTAAGTAATGGATGCATGTTGGGATGTTTAAATAAGGAGGGAAAGATACCAGATGAGAGATTAAATATTTTAGTTAGGTGATTGGTGATAGCCAGAGAAAGGAACTGGAGGAGATGTGAGGGCATAGTGTCACTGGTGCAGGTAGTACGGCGAGAAGATGCAAGGAGCCTGGTCACTTCTTCCATGACAGGTTGAAAGACCAAAAATGAGCTAGATGCAGTGCAGGAGGGTGGAGAATGCATTACTTTAGAGAGAGTTCAGTATTTCAGCTGATGTTATTTGTGGGTTTTTCTTTGCTTCCCGAACAATTTTTCTGGCAGTTTTGGATGAAATTTTTGTTGGTCTACCTTACCATGGTTTTGTTTTTACCGGACCTCAGATTTTCCATTTGTTTATCACAGCTTGAACGCTACTGACTGGCTTTATCAATTGCCTTGGATATCATTTTGTATCCCTTTCCTGTTTTATACAGTTCAACTACGTTTTCCCATAGATCCGCTGACAATTCTTTTGCTTTCCTCATGACTCACAATCCAGAAACGTCAGAGATCTTGGCGCCGGGGTCTCCATCTGCGCATGCACCGCCCCCAGCAGCCATTTTCCCAGAGTTTGCCACATAGGAAATCATGCAACTGTGGGGGCTCTGGCCTTTCACAAAATGTTGGCAGAAACCCCGCAGCATGGATCACCTGCAACATGGAACACCCGCAGTGGCGCGCCGCACATCCAAACAACCCCTTATACCAGCTTGCAGCCTGCAGTGACCCTAGGACCCTGCTTCAACATGGCTGGTAAGGTATATCCTCATTATAAGAACAGAGGGAAGAAAAAAGACCATGTAAAACACTGGTATGCACACCGAATCAATACATGAAAAATCAGTATATGAATAATGCTTTTATTGAGAAAACCAAGCCACACAATTTAAAATAAGATGACTAATGTCACAACATCACACCCCTGAACCGAAATGTAACATGCAACCATGAATGGAATCATAGTCCCCCTATATGTATATGCCAAAACCACTGCAGAAATGGAAGCCTGTCAAGATGCACTGTGGGAAAATGGATGAAAGATCATGAATGGAAAACCCAGAGGTGGACTAAAACATATCCACTAACAAGGCACACCGCAACAAACAAGGTAA
This sequence comes from Dendrobates tinctorius, assembly GCF_039654945.1. NCBI lineage: Eukaryota > Metazoa > Chordata > Amphibia > Anura > Dendrobatidae > Dendrobates > Dendrobates tinctorius. The sequence continues at coordinate 44,243,653 of NW_027361728.1, read as the reverse complement.
TATGAACAACAGGGCCAGTGAATTATGGTGATCATCAGTAATCCATACTCACTACACATCCAAAGTGATGAGACATGTCCTGGGTGCCTGCATAACCCACAACAGTGGGAAGAAAACTGCCACCAACCATATATCTGTTGAGGATATTGAAGGCTGTTGGAAAAAAAATGTGCATGTGGAAAGCCAGAATAGGCTAAAAAGGCAGGGAGGACATGGAGCAGGGGTGTCTCTTCCCACACGCACGTCCTTTAGATACCCAATGTGTACCTTAGTTACCAGCTCCCTGCATCAGCGCGCTGGTTACTAAGGTACACAGCGACGCCGGGCGCTCGGCGTTGCTGTGCTGATCGCTGGTGAAGCTGTCTGTTTGACAGCTCACCAGCGATCACATAGCGACTCACCAGCGATCCTGACACGTTGATATTGTTGTCTGGATCGCTGGTGAGTCGCTATGTGTGACGGTACCTTAAGACTCACGGAGCCATCCCAATCTAGGACATTTCAAATGGCTGAAGAGAGGGAGGAGAAATCTCCATCGGCAAACATCCAATGAATATTATTTTTTTGATGGATAAAAAAGCACCTTTATTGTGCCAACATATGTAATAATAAAGCTGGTCACCTAGAGAGTTCTCTAGTTTTAGTGGTCCCCTAGTTCTCTAGGTGACCAGCTCTTTTATTCCATATGTTGGCACAATAAAGGCATTATGTATCCATCAAGAAAATATTATTCATTGGATGTTTGAACAAATGCGCAAAGAACAAATATATATTAAAGTGTTAAAAAATAATATATACAGACCCAGTAATAATAGTCAAGTGGCCAGGGACAATAAAGTGCAAATATATATTTAATATAAAGTGCCAATGTGTAAAGAAATGCCCATAGAGGAAAAGTGAAAGCAGTATACTGACCAGTAAGAGACCCCCGCAGCAGCCTGCACCTGCCTGATGCACGTTTCACTCCAGCTCAGTCCTCGTTAAAGCTCGTTAACAGAGTACTGTCCTGATATTTATCGCATACTTATATGTAACGGTCACCTTTTGCCATGTTACTCTAATTTTATTGGAATTTGCACCTGATATATGGCAATATTTTACTGTTTTGGTGCTTTAAATATATATATATACCCTGTACCACCCCACATAGTAATATTTTTTTCCACTTTTTGTTTTTTGTCCTTCCCCTAATCTGTATCCTTTTAATTGAACTAATAAATATATATTTTATATACATACTTTAGTTGTGTATCATGTTTGTCGGTGCTATATCCAGTGGATACACAACTTCCTTATATTGATTTTTTTCTTTTTGTGCATATTGATTAAAAGGGTTTCCATGTAAATTCCCCAAAACCATGATTCAGACAAAACCTCCAAAGGAACCTCTCACCAGATGGAGTCATTTTGGACTGGTCTCTGTTCTGGCGGTGTCTCACCATTTTAGCGCATCAAGTGTGGACGACCATAGATCTGTGAACGCCTAAGAAGATGGATACCACCACAGCAGACGCCAAATGGAGTCCAAAGTTTCTCCATCTTACTCATTATTCCTACTGGACTTTACTTACACACCCCTTTTTGTCCAGGACTATTTTTGATTGGTTCTTTTTTATATTTTTTATAACACTCCCTCCTTGTGTATGCCACACCCCTGATGAAGGCAACAGTCCGAAACGCACGTTGGGGAAGCACACCATTCTGGAGAGTGAGACCCCATTATCCCTGTAAGCATTTCTTACATATTTTTGTGACTATTTTTGTTCTTTATTAGCTCTTCTTTTAAATAACTGGTCTCTCTTCCCCACACACTAGTAATTGCTTTCTAATGTATTGATTCAAGCCATATATTATTGTTTCTACCTCATTTTTGCTTTTTCACTTCACTTTTTTGCACACTGTTGTCCAATGATTTTTTTTTTTTTTTTTTAATATTTCACCTTAGCACCGTGCACTTTATGGTAGATTATTATCTTGTCTGTGTATAACATTGGTTATAATTATACGTTCAGGTTTTTTACAACCTATACAAGTACATATTTTTACACATTTTTATATATAGATTTTGTTTCACACTTTCTACTATTGTAGGATTATTGTCATTATTTTTAATATTTGACATTGGGATTCGCAATTTTATGGCCCGATCATTTCTTTGTAAAATTTGCATGGCCTTTTATGTGGATGTGCGGCCTTATTTTTTTTTTATCAACTCTTGTTCTATGTGCTGTTGATTTTGTTCCCATTTTTATCTCCCGGATTTTCTTTAATTAATAAAATAAAATGTTATATTATTATTATATTACCTCCTGGACTTATTGATCGGGTTTTCTTTCTTTTTATTTCCCTTGGTTTTCCCCGATTGTCCATGATTGATTTTATTGTTCTAAATTTTTAAGGTGCAAGTTTTGTACTACAACTGACTGGATATTATACACCATATAATAATAATAATAATAATAATAATAATAATAATGTTTACCTTCACAGTCCACACTCCCTGCTCTCCTTAGTATTCCTTTGGATCAGTTTCTCATTATGGTGAGTGGTTCTCTTGAGGGTTTCATCCGAATCGCATTTTTATGAGCTTTATGTGGAAACCTAGACTTTTGCTCAGCGTAAAACCCAAGAATATGATCCAGCTCCTCATTCTAGAAGACATCAAAAAATACTATGTACCCCAAAATGTTAACATTAAAACCAATAATTTATCCTCACAAAACCAGCCCCCACTCAGGTCCAGCATCTGTCACTGGAACAATAGGGAGTTCCCACTTTACTGGTAGAACAAAGACTCTGGAAAAGTGTAATGGCTCAAGCCCCCTCAAATATTATCTAGTGAATTCTGCACTCCCAAATCCAAATGCTCCCTCCTTCTGAGCCCCACTGTGCCTATACTGCAGTATGCAGCTATGTTTGGCCTTATCGTAGTGGGGACAGAGCACTTAATTTATGTGGTGCCTGACACCAAAAGCACAACCTGGGCAGAAGGTATGGGGTGCTGCATATATGGGTTTTCTACACTTTATGAGGCCACAATATATTTGTACTAAACTGGCACATTTGCAATTCTCCAGGAAAAAAGCTTGTTGTGGATGTTACAATATAGCCACTGCAGCCTGTAGATGAATTCATTGAGAGGTGTAATTTTTACAATGGGGTCACTTTTGGGGTTTTTCTGATGTTCTGGCACCTTCGGGGCTCTGTAAATGTTGGCCACAAACTATTCTACCAACATGCGTGCTCCAAAACCCAAATAACGCTCCTTCCTTCTCAGACCTCACATGTAAGCTAGCAAAAATTTCTGACAACATATGGGCCATTACCGCGTTTGGGATAAGTTGCACAATAAATTATGGGGTCCAGTTTTACCTATTAACCTTTATGTTCCTGACAAATTTGCATAAAATGCAAGAATGCCATATTTCCACTTCTCAATGTTACAAAATTCTGTGAGGCACCTGTGAGTTTAAAATATTCATCACATCCTTAGGTAAATTATGTATGCAGTGAAGTTTCCAATATGGGGTCACCTGGGGGGGCTCCTGCTAATGTAGTCCACAATCTATTCAAATGATTTCTGCATAAGTAATGAGTAATAAGTGCATTGAGTAAATTATAAATTTGGTGCTAAAACAGTATTTTAGTGGGAACAAAATTTTTTTTTTTTTCTCACATCTAAATGTTATAAAGTTTCATGAACCACCAGTAGGTTAAAAATGCCCAATACACCCCTAGATGAATTACTTGAGGGGTCTAGTTTCCAAAATGGGCTGACTTGTGGGATATTTCTGTTATTTTCTCATGTCTCGTGTTCTCCAGATGTGACATTCACAATCTACAGTATTCCAGACTAATAGCGCTCTTTCCTTTTCTAGCCCTGCCATGTGCCCAAACAGACATTTTTTACCACTTATGGGGTATCATTGCGTTCAGGAGAAATTGCATAAAAATGATGGGGTCTGTTTTCACCTGTTATTATTTATTATCCAAACTAGACATGTGGGAAATGTTATTTATTAACTATTTTGTATGACATACAGTGGGGAAAAAAAGTATTTAGTCAGTCAGCAATAGTGCAAGTTCCACCACTTAAAAAGATGAGAGGCGTCTGTAATTTACATCATAGGTAGACCTCAACTATGGGAGACAAACTGAGAAAAAAAAATCCAGAAAATCACATTGTCTGTTTTTTTTTTCATTTTATTTGCATATTATGGTGGAAAATAAGTATTTGGTCAGAAACAAAATTTCATCTCAATACTTTGTGATATATCCTTTGTTGGCAATGACAGAGGTCAAACGTTTTCTGTAAGTCTTCACAAGGTTGCCACACACTGTTGTTGGTATGTTGGCCCATTCCTCCATGCAGATCTCCTCTAGAGCAGTGATGTTTTTGGCTTTTCGCTTGGCAACACGGACTTTCAACTCCCTCCAAAGGTTTTCTATAGGGTTGAGATCTGGAGACTGGCTTGGCCACTCCAGGACCTTGAAATGCTTCTTACGAAGCCACTCCTTCGTTGTCCTGGCGGTGTGGTTTGGATCATTGTCATGTTGAAAGACCCAGCCACGTTTCATCTTCAATGCCCTTGCTGATGGAAGGAGGTTTGCACTCAAAATCTCACGAATCACGGCCCCATTCATTCTTTCATGTACCCGGATCAGTCGTCCTGGCCCCTTTGCAGAGAAACAGCCCCAAAGCATGATGTTTCCACCACCATGCTTTACAGTAGGTATGGTGTTTGATGGATGCAACTCAGTATTCTTTTTCCTCCAAACACGACAAGTTGTGTTTCTACCAAACAGTTCCAGTTTGGTTTCATCAGACCATAGGACATTCTCCCAAAACTCCGCTGGATCATCCAAATGCTCTCTAGCAAACTTCAGACGGGCCCGGACATGTACAGGCTTAAGCAGTGGGACACGTCTGGCACTGCAGGATCTGAGTCCATGCTGGCGTAGTGTGTTACTTATGTTAGGCCTTGTTACATTGGTCCCAGCTCTCTGCAGTTCATTCACTAGGTCCCCCCGCGTGGTTCTGGGATTTTTGCTCACCGTTCTTGTGATCATTCTGACCCCACGGGGTGGGATTTTGCGTGGAGCACCAGATCGAGGGAGATTATCAGTGGTCTTGTATGTCTTCCATTTTCTAATTATTGCTCCCACAGTTGATTTCTTCACTCCAAGCTGGTTGGCTATTGCAGATTCAGTCTTCCCAGCCTGGTGCAGGGCTACAATTTTGTTTCTGGTGTCCTTTGACAGCTCTTTGGTCTTCACTATAGTGGAGTTTGGAGTCAGACTGTTTGAGGGTGTGCACAGGTGTCTTTTTATACTGATAACAAGTTTAAACAGGTGCCATTACTACAGGTAATGAGTGGAGGAAAGAGGAGACTCTTAAAGAAGAAGTTACAGGTCTGTGAGAGCCAGAAATCTTGATTGCTTGTTTCTGACCAAATACTTATTTTCCACCATAATATGCAAATAAAATGAAAAAAAACAGACAATGTGATTTTCTGGATTTTTTTTTCTCAGTTTGTCTCCCATAGTTGAGGTCTACCTATGATGTAAATTACAGACGCCTCTCATCTTTTTAAGTGGTGGAACTTGCACTATTGCTGACTGACTATATACTTTTTTTCCCCACTGTAACTCTCTGTTTTAAGTGCATAAGAATTAAAAGTTTGAAAATTATCAACATTTTCTCCAAATTCCCAATATTTCCACAAATAAACACAAGTCATATCGAACAAATTTGACCACCATCATGAAGTGCAATGTGTCACAAAATATCATTCTCAGAATAACTGGGATCTGTTGAAGCTTTCGAGAGTTATTACCTCATTGAATAACACTGGTTCAAAAAAGAAAGAAGAACGAATTCAAACAATTATCTTGTTCATTAAGGTTAAAATTGGCTTGGTCACTAAGGGGTTAAGAGTTACCAAAAAATTATGGTGTCCACTCTACCAATAATCATTTTAGGTCTATGGGCAATCAAATATGCCGTGGCGTGATTGTTTAAAAATGTATGATATAACAGGTTAAAACAATATCTACTCTCATCTCATTATTATTAATTTAATCAGTATTCTGTTGACCCACAGCATTTACAGGTTATCACAAATTATTAAAGTCCAGGTGGAAGCTTCTTGGAAATTCTTCCCATGCTGGGTATACCATCTGTTAACAAAGGATAACTTTTTTCTTTTCTTCTTATTATTGTGAGTCATTAGAATGGCAATACGCCATGTGGTAGAAAGTGTGTATAAAAGCAAATGTGATTTATAGCACTAGAAAAATAGCCCTAAATACATTTCATATCTAGATGTTAGTATTTCATTTTTTTCTTTGTCACAAAGTTAGCTAAGAATAAGAATACTAGCGGATAGTGAGGAAGAAAGTGGGAAAGAATCAAGGAACAATTATCCACTTCACACCCCAAGCCTGTTTAACCCCTTCACCCCCAAGGGTGGTTTGCACGTTCATGACCGGGCCAATTTTTACAATTCTGACCACTGTACTTTTATGAGGTCATAACTCTGGAACGCTTCCATGGATCCCGGTGATTCTGACATTGTTTTCTCGTGACATATTGTACTTCATGTTAGTGGTAAAATTTCATTCAAATAACTTGCGTTTATTTGTGAGAAAAACGGAAATTTGGCGAAAATTTTGAAAATTTTGCAATTTTCCAACTTTGAATTTTTATGCCCTTAAATCACAGAGATATGGCACCCAAAAAACTTGATAACTAACATTTCCCACATGTTTACTTTACATCAGCACAATTTTGGAACCAAAATTATTTTTTGTTAGGAAGTTATAAGGGTTAAAAGTTGACCAGCGATTTCTCATTTTTACAACACCAAAAAAATACTTCAGGTTCAATTTTTTTTATTTTACCAAGGGTAACAGGAGAAATTGGACTGCAAAAGTTATTGTGCAATTTGTCCTGAGTACGCTGATATCTGAGATGTGGGGGGAACGACTGTTTCGGCGCATGGCAGAGCTCAGAATGGAAGGAGCGCCGTTTGACTTTTTCAATGCAAAATTGTCTGGAATTCAGATCGGACGCCATGTCCCGTTTGGAGAGTCCCTGATGTACCTAAACAGTGGAAACCCCTACAAGTGACCCCATTTTGGAAACTAGACCCCCCAAGGAACTTATCTAGGTATGTGGTGAGAACTTTGAACCCACAAGGGCTTTACAGAAGTTTATAACGTACAGCCGTACAATTAAAAAATCATATTTTTTCCACAAAAATGATCGTTTCACCCTCAATTCTTATTTTTCCAAGGGTAACAGGACCCTAAAAGTTATTGTGCAATTTGTCCTGAATACGCTGATACCCCACATGTGGGGGTAAACCACTATTTGGGCGCATGGCAGAGCTCGGAAGGGAAGCAGCGCCATTTGATGTTTTTGGCTGGAATTGAGATCGGACACCATGTCGCGATTGGAAAACCCCTGATGTACCTAAACAGTGGAAACCCCCCACAAGTGACACCATTTTGTAAACTAGACCCCCCAAGGAACTTATCAAGATGTGTGGTGAGCACTTTGAACCCCCAGTGCTTCACAGAAGTTTATAACGCCCGGGCGTGAAAATAAAAAATTCGTATTTTTTCCACAAACATGATATTTTAGTCACCATTTTTTTATTTTCCCAAGGGTACCAGGAGAAATTGGACCCCAAAAGTTGTTGTCCAATTTGTCGTGAGTACGCTGACGCCCCATATGTGGGAGAAAACTACTGTATGGGCACACGTCGGGGCTCGGAAGGGAAGTAGTGACGTTTTGGAATGCAGACTTTGATGGAATGGTCTGCGGGTGTCATGTTGCCTTTGGAGAGCCCCTAATGTACCTAAACAGTGGAACCCCCCACAAATGACCCCATTTTGAAAACTAGACCTCCTAAGGAACTTATCTAGATGTGAGGTGAGCACTTTGAACCCCCAAGGGCTTCACAGAAGTTTATAATGCCCGGGCATGAAAATAAAAAAATCGTATTTTTTCCACAAACATGATCAATTAGTCCCCAATTTTTTTATTTTCCCAAGGGTAACAGGAGAAATTGAACCCCAAAAGTTGTTGTCCAATTTGTCCTGAGTACGCTGACGCCCCATATGTGGGAGAAAACTACTGTATGGACACACGTCAGGGCTCGGAAGGAAAGTAGTGACGTTTTGGAATGCAGACTTTGATGGAATGGTCTGCGGGTGTCATGTTGCCTTTGGAGAGCCCCTAATGTACCCAAATAGTGGAAACCCCTCACAAATGACCCCATTTTGAAAACTAGACCCCCTAAGGAACTTATCTGGATGTGAGGTGAGCACTTTGAACCCCCAAGGGCTTCACAGAAGTTTATAATGCCCGGGCATGAAAATAAAAAAATCGTATTTTTTCCACAAACATGATCAATTAGTCCCCAATTTTTTTATTTTCCCAAGGGTAACAGGAGAAATTGAACCCCAAAAGTTGTTGTCCAATTTGTCCTGAGTACGCTGACGCCCCATATGTGGGAGAAAACTACTGTATGGACACACGTCGGGGCTCGGAAGGGAAGTAGTGACGTTTTGGAATGCAGACTTTGAGGGAATGTTCTGCGGGTGTCATGTTGCCTTTGGAGAGCCCCTAATGTACCTAAACAGTGGAAACCCCCCACAAATGACCCCATTTTGGAAACAAGACCCCCTAAGGAACTTATCTAGATGTGTGGTGAGTAGAGTTGAGCGACTTTTGGTTTTTTATGGTCGCGTTTTGTTTCGTGAAACCCGACTTTTCCAAAAGTCGGGTCGAGCAAGATCGTCCGATTATAGGGAAAAGTCGGGGTCGTCCCGAAACACGAAACCCAATGTAAGTCAATGGGGAATAAAAGTCGGCAGTGAGAGGAGGACAGGAAACACACCTACAGTGCCCATTTGAATGCCAAAAGCATCAATTCTTCTTACTTAAGCTTGTCAACCTTAATTAACTTCATAATATAAGTTACGCACTGAAAAATGGGGGTTATTTGGCTAAAGTTGTGGGGGGGGAGGGCTGGCTGCAGGTTTTCATGTGCCCTGGGCGAAAGTGCGCCCCTTTAACACATACCACAACTCATCATGCTCCGATACGGCAGATAAATAGCGGTATAGTACAATGAAAAATACCTCACTTTTTACATCTCATGACGAGGCCCATCTATTTCTCCATACAGAATCATTGGTCCCATATAATGTTTGAAACAGTATATGATGAGCTCCACATAATGCTACAGTATATGTTGTTCCCCATGGATGAAGCTCCACTGTCTTATGGGCCCAAATAATGCTCCAAACATAATGGGCCCCATTTCTAATGCTCTAGTGTATAATGGGCCCTGTAAATGCTGCTCCAGTGTCTGATGTCCACCTTTGGAATGTTCCAGTGTATGGTGGGCCCCATCTATCATTCTCCAGAGTATAGTGCTCCCCAAAAATTGCTGTTCCAACATTGAAAACAATCAAATAAGTCTCCTCGTTAGGGAATCCCTGTACTTGTCTGGACAGGTGCTGTAGCTTGCTTAACAACTCGCCAGCCGTTCTCACGCCCAGTATGGATTGCACGTGATTGCACAAAGGTTAGAAAGGGTACCGTATCCCTGGATAACATGTATGGATAGCGTACACATTCAAAATATATGTCTCAGGAGGCAGGCTCAGATGGTGTCAGGCACAGTATGGATTGCACGTGATTGCACAAAGGTTAGAAAGGGTACCGTATCCCCGGATAACATGTATGGATAGCGTACACATTCAAAATATATGTCTCAGGAGGCAGGCTCAGACGGTGTTAGGCCCAGTATGGATTGCACGTGATTGCACAAAGGTTAGAAAGGGTACCGTATCCCCGGATAACATGTATGGATAGCGTACACATTCAAAATATATGTCTCAGGAGGCAGGCTCAGACGGTGTTAGGCCCAGTATGGATTGCACGTGATTGCACAAAGGTTAGAAAGGGTACCGTATCCCCGGATAACATGTATGGATAGCGTACACATTCAAAATATATGTCTCAGGAGGCAGGCTCAGACGGTGTTAGGCCCAGTATGGATTGCACGTGATTGCACAAAGGTTAGAAAGGGTACCGTATCCCCGGATAACATGTATGGATAGCATACACATTCAAAATATATGTCTCAGGAGGCAGGCTCAGACGGTGTTAGGCCCAGTATGGATTGCACGTGATTGCACAAAGGTTAGAAAGGGTACCGTATCCCCGGATAACATGTATGGATAGCGTACACATTCAAAATATATGTCTCAGGAGGCAGGCTCAGACGGTGTTAGGCCCAGTATGGATTGCACGTGATTGCACAAAGGTTAGAAAGGGTACCGTATCCCTGGATAACATGTATGGATAGCGTACACATTCAAAATATATGTCTCAGGAGGCAGGCTCAGACGGTGTTAGGCCCAGTATGGATTGCACGTGATTGCACAAAGGTTAGAAAGGGTACCGTATCCCCGGATAACATGTATGGATAGCGTACACATTCAAAATATATGTCTCAGGAGGCAGGCTCAGACGGTGTTAGGCCCAGTATGGATTGCATGTGATTGCACAAAGGTTAGAAAGGGTACCGTATCCCCGGATAACATGTATGGATAGCGTACACATTCAAAATATATGTCTCAGGAGGCAGGCTCAGACGGTGTTAGGCCCAGTATGGATTGCACGTGATTGCACAAAGGTTAGAAAGGGTACCGTATCCCCGGATAACATGTATGGATAGCGTACACATTCAAAATATATGTCTCAGGAGGCAGGCTCAGACGGTGTTAGGCCCAGTATGGATTGCACGTGATTGCACAAAGGTTAGAAAGGGTACCGTATCCCCGGATAACATGTATGGATAGCGTACACATTCAAAATATATGTCTCAGGAGGCAGGCTCAGACGGTGTTAGGCCCAGTATGGATTGCACAAAGGTTAGAAAGGGTACCGTATCCCCGGATAACATGTATGGATAGCGTACACATTCAAAATATATGTCTCAGGAGGCAGGCTCAGACGGTGTTAGGCCCAGTATGGATTGCACGTGATTGCACAAAGGTTAGAAAGGGTACCGTATCCCCGGATAACATGTATGGATAGCGTACACATTCAAAATATATGTCTCAGGAGGCAGGTTCAGACGGTGTCAGGCACAGTATGGATTGCACGTGATTGCACAAAGGTTAGAAAGGGTACCGTATCCCCGGATAACATGTATGGATAGCGTACACATTCAAAATATATGTCTCAGGAGGCAGGCTCAGACGGTGTCAGGCACAGTATGGATTTGACGGCCCAGATTACACAGCGGAGGAGCAGGGAGAGGTAAAGATTGCAAATGCTGGGGCCCTGCCCAAGCAAGGGGGGCCCACTCGTGGGCGTCGGTACTGGCACTGGGCCCCTCATAGTACAGCGGTGTGTCTGACGGTGGGTGTGCACCACCACCGTCAGAGACACTTGATTGCACTATGAGGGACCCTGTGCCAGTGCCCGCGCCCAAGAGTCGGCCTACCCACCTGTCCAGGGCAATGGCACTCGCACGGTGTCGTGCGCTAGGTGGTGACCCCGGCCATGGGGGGGGAGGCAGCACAGTTAGGGAGTTTTAGAAAGTGGCATATGTTGATGTTGGACATTCAGCTGATGCAAAAGGCGAAATAGGTGAAGTACCAGGAAGAGGTGGACCAAAGCAAGCCATTTTTCTGTCACCCTATGTGTCATCAGGGGAAGGTGGGACAAAATCCTTGGAAACCCATGCGTGGTTCATTTTAATGAAGGTTAGATCATCCACATTTTGGGTTGACAGACGGGTCCTTTTTTCTGTCAGGATTGATCCAGCTGCACTGAAGACTCTTTCCGATAGCACACTTGCAGCTGGGCAAGCGAGCTCCTGTAAGGCATATTGGGCCAATTCAGGCCAGGTGTCCAGTTTAGCGGCCCAATAGTCAAAGGGGAATGACCTGTGTGGGAGAACATCGATATGGGAGGAAAAGTAGTTTGTAACCATAGTTGACAACTGCTGTCTCCTGTCACTTTCCATCGATGCAGTATTACCAGTTGTGTGAGCGGTATTTGAAAAATCAGTCCACAACATTGTCATGAAACCCCTGTCTCCAACGCCACTTCTGCTATGTGCACCACGAACACCTCTGCCAAGCTGCCCCCGGCCCGTACGGCTCGTGTGAGAACCATCACCGCTGCTGTGTGCTGGGAATGCCTCAAGCAACCGATTTACCAGAGTTGCTTGTTTATTAGCCAATATTAGGTCAAGGTTCTCCTGTGGCATGATGTTTTGTAATTTGCCTTTATAGCGTGGATCCAGGATGCTGGCCAACCAGTAGTCGTCATCGTTCATCATTTTGGCAATGCGGGGGTCCCTTTTTAGGATCCGCAAGGCATAATCTGACATGTGGGCCAATGTTCCCGGTGTCAATGATGCACTGCGAGTGCTGGGTGGAGGAGCACTTTCTGGCAAATCCACATCCCTCCAGTCACGCACAAACCCTGTACCAGACCTTGCCACGCCAACATTTTCACTTGCCCCACGAGATGCATCCTCCTCCCCTAAGTAATCATCCCCATCATCCTCCTCCTCCTCCTCTTCTTCCTCCACCTCGTCCAGGAGAGGTCCCTGAGCAGACAATGGCTGAATGTCATCAAGGATTCCCTCCTCCTCTTCCTCCTCATCAACATTGGCTGCAGATGCCTGCTCCTTAAGGTGCGTCAAAGTTTGCATGAGCAGATGCATAAGTGGGATGCTCATGCTTAGGATGGCGTCGTCTGCGCTTACCAGCCGTGTGCATTCCTCAAAACACTGAAGGACTTTACAAAGGTCTTTCAGCTTCGACCACTGCACGCCTGTCAACTCCATGTCTGCTCTCAAAGTGCCTGGCCGTGTATCCTCCCACAAATGCATTATGGCCTGCCTCTGCTCGCACAGCCGCTCCACCATGTGCAGGGTGGAGTTCCACCTTGTTGCAATGTCGATAATGAGGCGGTGGTTGGGAAGGTGGAGCAATCGCTGCAGCTTCTGCATACGAACGGAGTGTACAGGCGACCAGCGGACAGTCTTTGCACCTTCTGGAGCAGGGCTGTTAACTCCGGATAATTTTTGAGGAAGCACTGCACCACCAGGTTCAAGGTGTGAGCCAAGCAAGGTATGTGGCTGAGTTTTGAAAGGGCTATGGCTGAAACAAAATTACGCCCGTTATCACTAACTACCTTGCCTGCCTCAAGATGTACACTGCCCAGCCATGACTCAGTTTGTCGCTTCAAGTACTCGGCCAGCACCTCGGCGGTGTGTCTGTCACCCAAACACATCATCTGCAACACAGCCTGCTGACGCTTTCCACTAGCTGCTCGATAGGGGGACACATCGTGTGCAACAGTGGCAGCTGCAGATGGAGTGCTCGTACGACTGCGCTCTGTGGACGAGCTTTCGCTTCTGGAGGAGGAGGAGGAGGAGGGTCGAACGCCTACAGCCAACTGTTTCCTATACCGTGGGCTAGGCAGCACTGTCCCACCACCGCTGTCCCCTGTGGACCCTGCATCCACCACATTAACCCAGTGCGCAGTGATGGACACGTAACGGCCCTGGACATGCCGACTGGACCATGCATCAGTTGTGAGGTGCACCTTTCCGCTCACTGACTGCTTGAGTGCATGGACAATGCGGTCTTTCACATGATGGTGGAGGGCTGGGATGGCTTTGCGAGAGAAGAAGTGGTGACTGGGTAGGTCATAGCGTGGTACTGCATAGGCCATGAGTTCGCGGAAAGCTGTGCTTTCCACCAACCGAAAGGGCATCATCTCAAACGAGATTAGTTTGGCAATGTGGGCGTTCAAACCCAGTGTACGCGGATGAGAGACTGAGTACTTTCTTGACCTACTCATAGTGTCTGGGAGGGTGAGCTGGACTTGAGAGCTGCATATGGTGGAAGTAGCGGTGGACAGGGCGGACTGAGAGAGGGTTGATGATGGTGATGGAGTTGTTGTTCTTTCTGATGGCCTAGAATCAGTCTTTCGTTGATATAACAGTGGGATTCCCTGACTGCTGTGGCCTTGCAACGACACCTCAACATTTGCTGCTGTGCTAACCGGTGGGCTTACAGTGGGGGAAACAATGTAGCGTTGCTGACTACCTTTGTTGTGATCAGTTGCACATGTGGCACTTGAGGTTTGGTGTTGTGTCCACGCTTGCAAGTGCATGCTGGTTAAATGTCTAAGCATGTAACTGGTATTCAAATTTTTCAGATTTTTCCCTCGGCTAAAGGTCTTTGCGCACTTCTTACAGATAACCTTGGCCTGATCATGAGGATTTTGTTCAAAAAACTGCCACACTGCACTCTTCCTACTTTGGCAGACATTTTGCGGCCTAGCACGCTGTGATCTTTTGACCCTCTGGACAAGCTGTCCAGCAACTCTTTTGATGTTTGGAACCTGTCTTTGGAGTGCTCCGGGCCTGCCAGATAACAGCTGTTGCGATGTCGATGTCTGCTGTGGATGCTCCTCATCTGAGCTTTTGGAAGCAGCACCCTCTTCCCCCAATGGATGCCAATCTGGGTCAACAACTGGGTCATCCATCACCTCCTCTTCTATGTCATGTGCACCTTTCTCTGTGTCACCGTGTATGGTGGTATAGTGTGCGGGAATGGGCACCTGAGTCTCATCAGGGTCAAAATCTGGCTCTGTACACTGCGAGGACAATGTAGTGCTCTGAGTGAATGTACCAGCAGAATCATCCATCAGCGGCTGTGCATCAGTGCACTCCATGTCAGATTCATCTTGGCCTGGGTAATTCACCATTTGACTTGATAATCCAGGCATGGTATGTGAAAACAGCTCCATGGAGTAATCAGTAGTATGGCCTGCGTCATCCTTCAATCTTGGTTGGGGTGAAGGACACAAGGAAAGGTGTGGTTCATGAACATGAGCCTCCAATGACGACTCAGTGCTTTTACTTTTTACAACTGAAGAAGAGGAGGCGATAGAGCTGGAGGCTGAGTCAGCAATGTAAGACAAAACATTTTCCTGATGCTCTGCCTTTAAAAGCGGTTTGCCAACTCCTAGAAAACTAAGCGTTCGAGGCCTTATGTAGACAGACGATGACGCAGGGTCAGCACCTCCTGCATTCGGTCCTATTTTGCTCTTGCCACTACCATCAGATCCACCATCAACACCATCATTACCAGCTGCCAACCCCCGCCCAATTCCACAGCCTCTTCCACCAGCCTTCCTCATTTTTGGTAGAAATGTAGACAAAATCCAACAAACTATATAGTAATGTAAAACAAGGTACAAGGTGTCTATAGGACAGGGGAGATTTAGAATTTCTGCACACACTTGTGGACAGTGGACACTTTTGGATTGTGTGAGGCCCACTGATATCTGAGCGCTATGTGACACGCTCGATGGCACAGCTGCCTATGACCAAAGTGACGAGAGGATAATGGAGATTTTGAATCTCTGCGCACACTTTTGGACACTGGACACTTGTGGATTGTGTGAGGCCCACTGATATCTGAGCGCTATGTGACATGCTCGATGGCACAGCTGCCTGTGACCAAAGTGACGAGAGGATAATGGAGATTTTGAATCTCTGCGCACACTTTTGGACACTGGACAATTGTGGATTGTGTGAGGCCCACTGATATCTGAGCGCTATGTGACACGCTCGATGGCACAGCTGCCTGTGACCAAAGTGACGAGAGGATAATGGAGATTTTGAATCTCTGCGCACACTTTTGGACACTGGACACTTGTGGATTGTGTGAGGCCCACTGATATCTGAGCGCTATGTGACACGCTCGATGGCACAGCTGCCTGTGACCAAAGTGACGAGAGGATAATGGAGATTTTGAATCTCTGCGCACACTTTTGGACACTGGACACTTGTGGATTGTGTGAGGCCCACTGATATCTGAGCGCTATGTGACACGCTCGATGGCACAGCTGCCTGTGACCAAAGTGACGAGAGGATAATGGAGATTTTGAATCTCTGCGCACACTTTTGGACACTGGACACTTGTGGATTGTGTGAGGCCCACTGATATCTGAGCGCTATGTGACACGCTCGATGGCACAGCTGCCTGTGACCAAAGTGACGAGAGGATAATGGAGATTTTGAATCTCTGCGCACACTTTTGGACACTGGACACTTGTGGATTGTGTGAGGCCCACTGATATCTGAGCGCTATGTGACACGCTCGATGGCACAGCTGCCTGTGACCAAAGTGACGAGAGGATAATGGAGATTTTGAATCTCTGCGCACACTTTTGGACACTGGACACTTGTGGATTGTGTGAGGCCCACTGATATCTGAGCGCTATGTGACACGCTCGATGGCACAGCTGCCTGTGACCAAAGTGACGAGAGGATAATGGAGATTTTGAATCTCTGCGCACACTTTTGGACACTGGACACTTGTGGATTGTGTGAGGCCCACTGATATCTGAGCGCTATGTGACACGCTCGATGGCACAGCTGCCTGTGACCAAAGTGACGAGAGGATAATGGAGATTTTGAATCTCTGCGCACACTTTTGGACACTGGACACTTGTGGATTGTGTGAGGCCCACTGATATCTGAGCGCTATGTGACATGCTCAATGGCACAGCTGTGACAAAAGTGACTAGAGGATAAGGAAGATTGGATTGCTTTTAAAAAAGCAGTTTGCGGAGCAGTGGGTAAACAGCAATGCCAGCGTGTCAGGAAGCCTTAAAAGGCAGCCCAACAACCAACACCACTGATACACCACTATATAGCCTCCCCTTGCACTGCACACACACTGACTTGTGTGTTGTGCAGGCCAAATCGCTAGCAGCAGAAGCAGTTTTTTTGTCTTCTTCCCTGCCTAACGCTCTCCCTACAGAATCAGCAGCAACCTCTCCCTATACTAAGATCGGCAGAAGTAAGATGGCGGTCGGCATGCACGCCCTTTTATACCCCCTGTGACGCCCACCAAAGCAAGCCAATCAATTGCATGCCCTTCTGAAAGATGGTGGTGACCCGTGCCTAGGTCATCACGTTGCCCACAGTGTCCGTGGATCCTGATTGGCTGAAAAAGAGCGCAAAACAAACTTTTGAAACGCGACTTTGGCGCGTAAGTCGCCGACCTCGTGGCCGACCTCATCCTAGGGTCGGGTTTCGTTTCATGAAACCCGACTTTGCCAAAAGTCGGCGACTTTTGAATTTTTTCGACCCGTTTCGCTCAACTCTAGTGGTGAGCACTTTGAACCCCCAAGGGCTTCACAGAAGTTTATAATGCCCGGGCATGAAAATAAAAAAATCGTATTTTTTCCACAAACATGATCAATTAGTCCCCAATTTTTTCATTTTCCCAAGGGTAACAGGAGAAATTGGACCTCAAAAGTTGTTGTCCAATTTGTCATGAGTACGCTGACACCCCATATGTGGGAGAAAACTACTGTATGGACACACGTCGGGGCTTGGAAGGGAAGCAGTGACGTTTTGGAATGCAGACTTTGATGGAATGGTCTGCGGGTGTCATGTGCGTTTGGAGATCCCCTGATGTACCTAAACTATTGAAACTCCCCACAAGTGACCCCATTTTGGACACTAGACCCCCCACGGAACTTATCTAGATGTGTGGTGAGCACTTTGAACCCCCAAGTGCTTCACAGAAGTTTAGAACGCTCGGACGTGAAAATAAAAAAATCATTTTTTTCCACAAAAATGATATTTTTGCCCCCAATTTTTTATTTTCCTAAGGGTAACAGGAGAAATTGGACCCCAAAAATTGTTTTGCAATTTGTCCTGAGTAGGCTGATACCCTACATGTGGGGGTAAAACACTGTTTGGGCGCATGTCAGAGCTTGGAAGGGAAGGAGCACCATTTGACTTTTTCAACTCAGAATTGGCTGGAATTGAAATCAGACGCCATGTTGCATTTGGAGAGCCCCTGATGTGCCCAAACAGTGGAAACCCCCAATTCTAACTCCAACCCGAACCCCAACACACCCCTAACCCTAATCTCAGCCCTAACCCTAACCCTAGCCCTAGCCCTAACCCTAACCCTAGCCCTAGCCCTAACCCTAACCCTAACCCTACCCCTAACCCTAACCGTAATGGAAAAATGGAAATAAATACATTTTTTTTATTTTATTATTTTTCCCTAACTAAGGGGGTGATAACAGGGGGTTTGATTTACTATTTATGGCGGTTTTTATGTTTGCCGGCTGTCGCACGCTAAAAGACGCTTTTTATTGTAAAAATAGTTTTTACATCACCACATATTGAGAGCTATAATTTTTCTGTATTTTGACCCACTGAGTCATGTGAGGTCTTATTTTTTGCGGGACGAGTTGACGTTTTTATTGGTACCATTTTCGGGCACGTGACTTTTTTTATCGCTTTTTATTCCGATTTTTGGGACGCAGAATGAACAAAAACCAGCGTTTCATGAAATTCTTTTGGGGGGGTGCGCTTACACCGTTCCGCGTGCGGTAAAATTGATAAAGCGGTTTTATTCTTCAGGTCAGTACGGTTACAGCAATACCTCATTTAGGTCGTATTTTTTATGTTTTGTCGGTTTTATGCAATGAAAACTATTTTATATAAAAAATAATTATTTTTGCATTGCTTTATTCTGCGAGCTATAACTTTTTTATTTTTTCGCTGATGATGCTGTGTGGCAGCTCGTTTTTTGCGGAACAAGATGACGTTTTCAGCGGTACCATGGATATTTATATGCGTCTTTTTGATCGCGCGTTATTACACTTTTTGTTTGGCGGTATGATAATAAATCATTATTTTTTGCTTCGTTTTTTATTTTTATTTTTTAAGGGGTTCGCTAAAGGGGTTAACTAATGGGACAGTTTTATAGGGCAGGTCGTTACGGACGCGGCGATACCTAATATGTGTACTTTTATTGTTTTTTTTTATTTTCAAAAAATGGATTTATTTGGGGGAATATTTTTTTTTTTTTGTAATTTATTTGGCGATTTTTTTAAATTATTTTAACACTTTTTTCTATTTTTTTTTACTTTATTAAATAGTCCCAGGTGGGACATCACTGTTCTGTGACAGATCGCTGATCTGTCACATCACAGATCACTGTGACAGATCAGCGATCTGTCACAGGCAGTGCACAAGGCTTCCTCATGCCTGCGCTTTGCAGGCACTGAGGAAGCCAGCTTCCTGCAGGCCCCCGAAGGCCCCCGTCGCCATCTTGGATTCGGGGGCCTGCAGGAAAGGAGCCCCCGGCAGCAGCGCTGCACATTGCGCTGCCGTGGGGGGCTCAGGGAAGCACGGAGGGAGCCCCCTCCCTGCCGATGCTTCCCTTTAACCCCCGGTATACCGCGATCATGCTTGATCGCGGTGTGCAAGGGGTTAACGTGTCGGGGGCGGTCCGTGACCGCCCCTGACACATTGTGCCAGGTGTCAGCAGTGATAATCAGCTGACACACGGCCGCGATCAGCGGCGCTCACCACGTGGGCGCCGCTGATCGCGGTAGACGTACTATCCCGTTCATGGGCATAGGGGCCCGGGTCCCATGGACGGGATAGTACGTCTGATGTCAGGAAGGGCTTAAACTTCATTACCAGGTAATAACTCTTTAATGCTTCAATGGATCCCACTGATTCTGAAAATTGTTTTTCATGACATATTCTACTTCATTTTAGAGGTAAAATTTATTTGATATGGCTTGAGTTTAATTGTGAAAAAGACAGAAATTTGGAGAAAATTTAGAAAATTTCGCAATTTTCAAACTTTTAATTTTCATGCCCTTAAAACAGAGAGCTATGTCACACAAAATAGTTAACATTGCCCACATGTCTACTTTATATCAGCACAATTTTTGAAACTTTTTTTTTCGTTAGGAAGTTAGAAGGGTTAAAAGTTGACCAGCAATTTTCATCTTTCCAGCAAAATTTACAAAACCATTTTTTAGGGACCACATTGCATTTGAAGTGACTTTGAGGGGCTTTTATGACAGAAAATACCTAAAAGTGCCACCATTCTAAAAACTACACCCCTCAAGGTGCTCAAAACCACATGCAAGAACTTTATTAACCCTTCAGGTGTTTCACAGGAACTAAAGCAATGTGGAAGGATAAAATCACATTTAACTGTTTTTCACAAAAAATTTATTTTGGATCCAATTTTTTTAATTTTCACAAGGGTTACAGGAGAAAATGGACCCAAAAATTTGGTAAAACGATCAGGGAGACCTGCGCTGAAGGGCTAAACAGAGGCAGCCAAATGGACAATTCTAGGTCATATGCACCACTTAAATAAATGAAATGCCGGTACAGCAATAATGCAAAGATAAATATAACGTACTAATGCACATAAAAAATGATAATAGCATAAAATAATCCTGAATCAGACAGGAAAGCACTCACCAAAAGAAATGATGATTACGTGAGTTGCAGAGGATGATTAGCATGAACGTGGTGCCAGTGCTGGCCTGGAAGTGTAGAGTTGCAAGGAGAAATGAGCTGAGCGTGCTCTGTGATAAGCAGGGGTGCAAGCTGCAGCATCTGTGGCAGTTACATACCAACAGTAGTAACTTAGGCACAATGAAGAGCGGTATTGCCGTAAAAGATCCGTGCACAATGGGCATCCTTCCAGATAAGGAACGTGTGTGCGAGGCACAGGGGAGGACAGGTGGTGAGGGAAGCGGGAAAGGGAAAGCTCCGGCCGGTAGCGTCCCTAGAATCCCGCTTGGAGACGGCCGCCCGAGAGTACGTACAGTAAGCGTGTGACGTCACAGCCTGTACAGGGCAATGTGCAGGCCAAAAAGCTAACCAACGTGTTTCGAAGGCACAGTCAGTCTTCTTCATCAGGGTTTATTTAAGTGGTGCATGTGACCTAGAATTGTCCATTTTGCAGCTTCTGTTTAACCATTCAGCGCAGGTCTCCCTGATCGTTTTACCATTGTTTTTAATTGCGGGCTGATACCGACCCGCATTTGACCTAGCAGCTGGGGAATTATTAGTGGTTCATTTTTGGGTAAGCGCTTGTGTGATTTTTTTTGTTTATTTAAAATTGGTTTAAGGACCCAAAAATTTGTTGTACAATTTCTCCTGAGGAAGCCGATAGCCCATATGTGGTGAAAAACTACTGTTTATGGGCTCAGAGAAAACAAAAAGCCAAAAAACACAAATTAAAAGTAAAAAATTAACTAGAGTAGGTCTGTCCCACAAGGGTTGTCGTGACGTGGCGGGATGGCTTGTACATTATTTTGATCAAAATTATGTTTACTAAATACCCTTATTATTATTACCTTTATGCATTATTTGCAGTTTATTTTTTACTTTTTATTTGTGTTCTTTGCTTTTTGTTTTCTCTGGTTAATGGTCATGTGTCAATATGCACTTACATTGTGCATACACATTAATTTATTTTCTTAGTTCAGACTTCATTTTGTTTATGGGCTCAGAAGGGAAGGAGCAATGCTTGACTTTTTGAACGCAAAATTGGCTGGAATTGAGAGCAGACGCAATGTCATGCTTGGAGAGCCCCTGATCTGCCTGAACAATGGAAACCGACTGAAAGTGGTCCTATATTAGAATTGATCTGATCTAATTTTTCCTGGTATATGAATTCTATAATGTAGTGGCATATATTAGATGTGCAACAGGTATGCATATATAAATAGTGTAGAGTGCATTAGGTTGGCATAAGGGAGTTATGAAGAGTACGTCAGGTTGGAATATGTGAGTTGTGTAGATTACATCTGGTTGGCATATGTGAGTTGGGTAAATTGCCTCAGGTTGGCATATGTGAGTTGTGTAGCATGCATCAGGTTGGCATATGGGAGCTGTGTAGAGTGCATCAGGTTGTCTAAGTCAGATATGAATTTAGTAGTCCATGGATGAGTGGTACAGTTTTAAATTCTATTTTATACACAGGCCAGGTGTGTCAGGCAGATGTTTCATTGATAAATGGTCTCCTTGCATATACCCCTTCTGTAACACACTCGGTACCTACCTTTCTATGTTGTTTGAGGGACCTCACCAGGGAAATGTTGCCATAGTACGATACAGGCACCTTCAGATCCGGAAATACCGGTGCCCGCTCCTTCCAGACTTCCAAATATTAGGGTCTTGATCACTGCCTCCAGTAACTGAAAATACATACCGGTGTGGCCTTCACATTATGATAGCATGAAAGAGTTATACATTGCCATCTGTATGATGTGTATGGCCAATTTCTTGGACCACACCTTGATCTTTCTCGTGGCATTGTACGCTAGAGGACTTGGTCAGAGGGATCAACTCCCCCATGTTCTTGTTGTACCCCAGGAAACAGTCTGATTTGGTGACCCGTATAGAGGACCCTTGTACAGCGGATAGGTTGCTGCCATCACCAGGTATGATGGTCGAGAAAAGGACTTCCCTGTTGTCCTTGATCTTGACCATCAGCATGTTGTCGCTACATTGGGCTCTGCTCTCACCTTTTCTGAGCAGCTGACCAATCTTAGGGAGACCATTCTAATTTTTGTGGACAGTACCGCAGGCTGCTGTATCTCACGCAGAGAGGGACTTGAAGTGTGGGATGCTGGTATAAAAGTTATCCACGTAAATGTGATAACCTTGATCCTGCAGTAGCTGCACCAAATCCCACACAATTTTCCCACTCAGTCCCAGGACAGGGGGACATTCAGGGGGTTTAATCTGGGTGTCCTTTTCATAAACTCTAAACCTGTCAGTGTACTCTGGGGTACTCTTGCACAGCTTCTAAAGTTTAATTCCATACCTGGCCCTTTTACTGGGCAGTTATTGCCAGAATTTGAGCCTTACATTGACATGTATTAGGAACTTATCCACACAGATCTCCCTTAAGTGAACGTAAGCCTCAGCAAACTTGTTGTTGAAGTGATCAATGACTGGCCAAACTTTAAAAAGTCAGTTAAATTGGGGTCATCTTGGGGAGCACACATTGCATTATCATTGTAATGCAAAAATTTGTGGATGGCCTTTATGGATCATAACCATGCAGAACAGTGGATTGTTGTATAAAACATCAACAAACCAATATTGCAGAAGTTCTGGCTTCTTCACTAATCCCATGTGAAGGACAAGGCTGCAAAACGTCATAATATCTACTGTGTCTACAAGGGTTCAGTTAGAAAATGATGAAGGGCGGTTTTGTGCCAAAAAATGGTGTACAAATTTGTATTGATCAACATGAGGCTTGCAAAATCCTCATGAAAAAACACTTTGAAAAAGTCTATTTCTGTGAGGCCGATGATATAAAATTTGATGCCTAATTTTGCCACAAAATCAGGAATCTGTGGCTCCATTTTCAGGGATGAGGCCATACAGGGTCAGTGATGGGAACGTTAGTTCATTTTCTGTCCTGGGGCATCTGCATGGCAATTCAATATCACTTGAGGAAGAGGAGGATGAAAAGTAAAGGAAGGTGGCATTCTCTCTCTCACTATCAGTGTCAGAAGCAAGGAAGTCATGTATACCAATTGTTCTGTCTCCGACATTTAATTCAGAATCCCTGATTATCTGCTTGTTGAATGTTTTCAGTGTTTTCTGGCGCCATCTAGTGACCAGATTCATTACCGCAGTGTTATTGTGTGTTTTACTTTCATTTTCCCATTTCCCTCCATTCGCAATGCATTCTGGTAAAGTTGCAAGGCACCCTGGTAAGCTTTGCAAAGGATTATGGTTAGTCCAGCCCCCATTTCCCTCCAGTTCTCCATTTTCCCTCAGCCTGCATCCTGGAAGCATCTTATTTCTCTTCTCCCCTTGTGACAGCATCGCTGGTATGTAATCATTCCTCCTGTATATAATTTCTGTTCCATAACAGCCTGGTTAATCAGTCCTTCCCCTGGTTAGCTATTAGTGCAAATGTTGATTTGTGATGTATCATGTATGTTACAGTTGTGGCCAAAAGTATTGACACCCCTGCAATTCTGTCAGATAATACTCAGTTTCTTCCTGAAAATGATTGCAAACACAAATTCTTTGGTATTATTATCTTCATTTAATTTGTCTTAAATGAAAAAACACAAAAAGAATTGTCCTAAAGCCAAATTGGATATAATTCCACACCAAACATAAAAAAGAGGGTGGACAAAAATATTGGCACTGTTCAAAAAATCATGTGATGCTTCTCTAATTTGTGTAATTAACAGCACCTGTAACTTACCTGTGGCACTTAACAGGTGTTAGCAATAAATAAATCACACTTGCAGCCAGTTGACATGGATTAACCCCTTCCTGCCATCCGACGTACTATCCCGTCCACGGTACCCGGGCCCGTATGACCGGGGACGGGATAGTACGTCGGGCCCTTTAATGCGATACCGCGACTAAAGTCGCGGTGATCGCATTAAAATTCCGACGCCATCTCACCTTAGAAAAGATGGCGTCGGCATCCCGGGCTGCGATCCCGCCCCCCCGGCATCCAGAGCGCTGTGATTGGCTGTTCAATTCTGAACAGCCAATCGCAGCGTTTCTCATTGTTTCAGCCAATCAGCTTGGCTGAAACAATGATGTCCTAGGCGGGGATCGAGTACCGATGTACTCGATCCTAGAGCCGGTGCCTGGCAACACCAGGCACCGGCAAAAAGCACCCGGATTGGCGCGATCGCCGATCTGATCGATCGCGCCAATCGCAGTGCACAGCGGCGCTATATCGCCGCTGTGCCCTGCCAGTACCGGCCAGGATCGGTGCTATATTAGCACCGATCGTGCTGGAGCCTGATGCAGGCCCAGTAGGGCCTGCAGGAGTTGGCTGGCGCGATCGATTAGATCGGCGATCGCGCCAACCACAGGGCACAGCTGCGGTCACCATGTGACCGCTCTGTGCCCTGCTGGTGACCTGGGCATGACCTGCCTAGTAATCGGAGCTGTGAGCTCCGATTCTAGGCAGTTGCCATGGTCACCAGGCAGATCAGGGATTGGTGGGATCGATGTAATCATTCGATCCCACCAATGACAGGTCACAGCAGCGATGTGACCGCTCTGTGACCTGCCCCCTGACCTGCCTCTGACCTGTCTGACCTGTCTGCAGGGGTTCTCACTCTAGCTGAGGATTCCTGCAGAGAGGTCGGACGCAGCAAGAGCTCCTGTGCTGGGTATTGTGGTGCCACAGCTTGTAGCATCACAATCCCTGCAGAAGAAAGAAGAAGAAGAAGAAAGAAAACTACAATTGTAAGTGTTAATTGATCCCTGATCCCCTGCCCAATCTATCTTCACCCCCCCAATCTATCTTCAT
This sequence comes from Dendrobates tinctorius, assembly GCF_039654945.1. Taxonomy (NCBI): domain Eukaryota; kingdom Metazoa; phylum Chordata; class Amphibia; order Anura; family Dendrobatidae; genus Dendrobates; species Dendrobates tinctorius. Next base: position 44,218,429 of record NW_027361728.1, on the reverse strand, counting down.
CCCCCCATCCCCCCTCCACCCCCCCTCTTACCCCCCTTTTACCCCCCTCCACCCCACTTTTGCGTCACCTCCGTGCGCAGCCGGCGAGCGTTGATCGGTGACGCAGTTCACCGATCAACACTCGCGCTCGCTTTTTTTTCCTTAGCCCCCTTTGCGCCACTTCCGTTCACACATTCCGCAGCCGCAAAAGTTGGATAAGTGACACACGTCACTTATCCAAGCTTGTGCCTGCCGTTTTTCATTTTTTTCACCCCCCTTTGTGCCACCTAACTACAACCCTAACTGTTGATCCCTGCCCAATCTATCTTCATCCACCTCAATCCCCCCATCCCCCTTCCCCCTATTTTTACCCCCCTCCACCCCACTTTTGCGCCACCTCCGTGCGCAGCTGCCGAGCGTTGATTGGTGACGAGGTTCACCGATCAACACTTGAGCTCGTTTTTTTTTCCTTAGCCCCCTTTGCGCCACTTCCATACACACATCCCGCAGCCGCAAAAGTTGGATAAGTGACACACGTCACTTATCCAAGCTTGTGCCTGCCGCTTTTCATTTTTTTCACCCCCCTTTGTGCCACCTAACTACAACCCTAACTGTTGATCCCTGCCCAATCTCTCTTCATCCACCCCAATCCCCCTTCCCCCTATTTTTACCCCCCTCCACCCCACTTTTGCGCCACCTCCGTGCGCAGCCGCCGAGCGTTGATTGGTGACGCAGTTCACCGATCAACACTTGAGCTCGCTTTTTTTTCCTTAGCCCCTCCGTACACACATCCCGCAGCTGCGAAACTTGGATAAGTGACACAGTTCACTTATCAGAGTTTGCCGTTTTCCTTTTTTTTTTTTTTCCACCCCCCCCTTGCGCCACCCCGTGCGCACATCCAGCAGCCTAGTTTTGATAAGTGACACTTATCAGCTAGGGCCTGCTGTTTTATACTTTTTTCCACAGCTTTTTCTTTACAGAAAGTTTACACCAATCACTCCCCCCCTCACGTACACATACAGTTTTCAATAAAGTGTACACCCAAGCACCATATTTACACAAAAATGTCATCAAATTCATCCCAACAGCGCTATTCAGTGGAGGAGGCATATGCTTTACTTGCCTCCGAAACTGATAGCGATTTGGATGACGATCCGACTTTTCTTTATTTTTCGGATTCTTCATCCTCTTCTTCTTCCTCTTCTCCCTCCTCATCTTCCTCCTCGGGTCCTGCGGAACCGCCACGCAGACGCTCCAGGACAGAAGATGAGGCAGCGCCCACCATGCCCGCAGCTGACCCAGTGCTCCCCGTATGGACCTCGCCCCCCGAAAATTACGAGCCACTGATTCCTGATTTTGTGGCAGAATCAGGAATCAAGTTTGACACCACCGGCCTCACAGAAATTGACTTTTTCAAAGTCTTTTTCTCTGAGGATTTTGTTAACCTCATGGTGGAGCAAACTAATTTGTACGCTCGTCAATTTTTGGAGCAAAACCCGCGTTCAACATTTTCAAACTGGTCTCCTGTAGACGCAGTTGAAATGACGCAGTTTTGGGGCCTGGTCCTCCATATGGGGATACTGAAGAAGCCGGAAATTCGGCAATATTGGAGTGTTGATATTTTATACAACACTCCAGTGTTCCGAATGGTCATGGCCCGGACGCGTTTTGAGGCCATCCACAAGTTTCTGCATTATACTGATAATGCAGCGTGTCCCGCACAAGATGACCCCAACTTTGACCGTCTGTTCAAAGTTCGGCCGGTCATCGAACACTTCAACAAAAAGTTTGCTGAAGTGTACGTGCCCCAAAGGGACATCTGCGTGGATGAGTCCTTGGTTCACTTCAAGGGAAGGCTGCGATTCCGTCAATACCTGCCCAGTAAGAGGGCCAGGTACGGAATCAAACTCTATAAGTTGTGTGAGAGTACCTCAGGGTACACCCACAAGTTTAGAGTTTACGAAGGGAAGGACACCCGGATTGAACCCCCTGAGTGTCCTCCTTTCCTGGGAGTGAGTGGGAAAATTGTGTGGGATTTGGTGCACCCACTGCTGGATAAAGGTTATCACCTCTACACTGATAACTTTTATACCAGCATCCCACTCTACAAATCCCTCTCTGAGCGACGTACCGCAGCCTGCGGTACTGTCCGCAAAAATCAGAGAGGCCTCCCGAAGACGCTACTTGGGCAGATGCTCCGAAAAGGTGAGAGCAGAGCCCAATGTAGCGACCACCTGCTGGTGGTCAAGTACAAGGACAAGAGAGATGTCCATCTCTTGACCACCATACACGGTGATGGCAGTACCCTCTGCACTGTACGGGGTACCTCTACACAGGTCCTCAAACTGACATGTGTAGTGGGGTACAACAAAAAAATGGGGGGAGTTGATCTCTCCGATCAACTCCTCCAACCGTACAATGCATTGAGGAAGGCCAAGGTGTGGTACAAAAAGCTGGCCGTGCACATCGTCCAAATGGCAATGCTCAACGCATTCCTGCTGTCACAATGTGCATGCCCCAGCGATACGGCGTACCTTCATTTCCAGGAGGTAGTGGTTAAGGCCATGATGTTTGGCGCTCAGGAAGGAGCGGGCCCCAGTACTTCAGGAACTGAAGGTGCTCGTATTGTCCCAGGTCAGCATTTTCCGGGGGTGGTCCCGCCAACCCCAAGAAAAGGTAAGCCGCAAAAAAGGTGTCGAGTGTGTTACAAAAAAGGAATACGCAGGGACACCACTTACCAGTGCGACACCTGCCCCGAAAAACCTGGCCTGTGCATGAAGGATTGCTTCAAATTGTACCACACCTCCATGCACTACTAATTTACATTAGATTAGTTGGGGGCACATCTAGATTTGTTCATTGGGGGTCTAGTATCCAAAATGATGTCATATGTGGGTTTTTTTCCTGTTTAGGCACATCAGGGACTCTGCAAATGGAACATGACGCCAGCAGACCATCAAAGTCTGCATTCCAAAACAACACTACTTCCCTTTCGAGCCCCAACGTGTGCCTAAACAGTTTTTTCCCACATGTGGGGTACCAGAGTACCCAGGACAAATTGGACAACGACTTTTGGGGTCCAATTTCTCCTGTTACTCTTGGGAAAATTAAAAATTGGGGACTAAATGATCATTTATGTGGGAACAAAACAGGATTTTATATTTTCACGCCTGGGCATTATAATCTTTAGTGAAACACTTGGGGGTTCAAAGTGCTCACCACACATCTAGATAAGTTCCTTAGGGGGTCTAGTTTCCAAAATGGGGTCACTTATGGGGGGTTTCTACTGTTTAGGAACATCAAGGGCTCTGCAAATGGAACATGACGCCCGCAGACCATTCCATCAAAGTCTGCTTTCCAAAACGTCATTACTTCCCTTTCGAGCCCTGACGTGTGCCCAAACAGTAGTTTTCTCCCACATGTGGGGTATCAGGGTACTCAGGACAAATTGGACAACAACTTTTGGGGTCCAATTTCTCCTGTTACTCTTGGGAAAATTAAAAATTGGGGACTAAATGATCATTTATGTGGGAACAAAACAGGATTTTATATTTTCACGCCTGGGCATTATAATCTTTAGTGAAACACTTGGGGGTTCAAAGTGCTCACCACACATCTAGATAAGTTCCTTAGGGGGTCTAGTTTCCAAAATGGGGTCACTTATTGGGGGTTTCTACTGTTTAGGAACATCAAGGGCTCTGCAAATGGAACATGACGCCCGCAGACCATTCCATCAAAGTCTGCTTTCCAAAACGTCATTACTTCCCTTTCGAGCCCTGACGTGTGCCCAAACAGTAGTTTTCTCCCACATGTGGGGTATCAGGGTACTCAGGACAAATTGAACAACAACTTTTGGGGTCCAATTTCTCCTGTTACTCTTGGGAAAATTAAAAATTGGGGACTAAATGATCATTTATGTGGGAACAAAACAGGATTTTATATTTTCACGCCCGGGTGTTATAAACTTCTGTGAAGCCCTTGGGGGTTCAAAGTGCTCACCACACATCTAGATAAGTTCCTTAGGGGGTCTAGTTTCCAAAATGGGGTCACTTGTGGGGGGTTTCCACTGTTTAGGCACATCAGACGCTCGTCAAACGTGACATGGCGTCCGATCTCAATTCCAGCCAATTTTAGGTTGAAAAAGTCAAACGGGGCTCCTTCCCTTCTGAGCCCTGCCATGTGCCTAAACAGTGGTTCCCCCCCACATATTGGGTATCAGCGTACTCAGGACAAATTTGACAACAACCTTTGGGGTCCAATTTCTCCTGTTACCCTTGGGAAAACAAAATATTGGGGACTAAATGATCATGTTTGTGGAAAAAATATGATTTTTTATTTTCACGCCCGGGTGTTATAAACTTCTGTGAAGCCCTTGGGGGTTCAAAATGCTCACCACACATCTAGATAAGTTCCTTAGGTGGTCTAGTTTCCAAAATGGGGTCACTTGTGGGGGGTTTCCACTGTTTAGGCACATCAGACGCTCGTCAAACGTGACATGGCGTCCGATCTCAATTCCAGCCAATTTTAGGTTGAAAAAGTCAAACGGGGCTCCTTCCCTTCTGAGCCCTGCCATGTGCCTAAACAGTGGTTCCCCCCCACATATTGGGTATCAGCATACTCAGGACAAATTTTACAAGAACCTTTGGGGTCCAATTTCTCCTGTTACCCTTGGGAAAACAAAATATTGGGGACTAAATGATCATGTTTGTGGAAAAAATATGATTTTTTATTTTCACGCCCGGGTGTTATAAACTTCTGTGAAGCCCTTGGGGGTTCAAAGTGGTCACCACACATCTAGATAAGTTCCTTAGGGGGTCTAGTTTCCAAAAGGGGGCCACTTGTGGGGGGTTTCCACTGTTTAGGCACATCAGACGCTCGTCAAACGCGACATGGCGTCCGATCTCAATTCCAGCCAATTTTAGGTTGAAAAAGTCAAACGGGGCTCCTTCCCTTCTGAGCCCTGCCATGTGCCCAAACAGTGGTTCCTCCCCACATATTGGGTATCAGCGTACTCAGGACAAATTTGACAAGAACCTTTGGGGTCCAATTTCTCCTGTTACCCTTGGGAAAACAAAATCTTGGGGACTAAATGATCATGTTTGTGGAAAAAATATGATTTTTTATTTTCACGCCCGGGTGTTATAAACTTCTGTGAAGCCCTTGGGGGTTCAAAGTGGTCACCACACATCTAGATAAGTTCCTTAGGGGGTCTAGTTTCCAAAATGGGGTCACTTGTGGGGGGTTTCCACTGTTTAGGCACATCAGACGCTCGTCAAACGTGACATGGCGTCCGATCTCAATTCCAGCCAATTTTAGGTTGAAAAAGTCAAACGGGGCTCCTTCCCTTCTGAGCCCTGCCATGTGCCTAAACAGTGGTTCCCCCCCACATATTGGGTATCAGCGTACTCAGGACAAATTTGACAACAACCTTTGGGGTCCAATTTCTCCTGTTACCCTTGGGAAAACAAAATATTGGGGACTAAATGATCATGTTTGTGGAAAAAATATGATTTTTTATTTTCACTCCCGGGTGTTATAAACTTCTGTGAAGCCCTTGGGGGTACAAAGTGGTCACCACACATCTAGATAAGTTCCTTAGGGGGTCTAATTTCCAAAATGGGGTCACTTGTGGGGGGTTTCCACTGTTTAGGCACATCAGACGCTCGTCAAACGTGACATGGCGTCCGATCTCAATTCCAGCCAATTTTAGGTTGAAAAAGTCAAACGGGGCTCCTTCCCTTCTGAGCCCTGCCATGTGCCTAAACAGTGGTTCCCCCCCACATATTGGGTATCAGCGTACTCAGGACAAATTTGACAACAACCTTTGGGGTCCAATTTCTCCTGTTACCCTTGGGAAAACAAAATATTGGGGACTAAATGATCATGTTTGTGGAAAAAATATGATTTTTTATTTTCACGCCTGGGTGTTATAAACTTCTGTGAAGCCCTTGGGGGTTCAAAGTGGTCACCACACATCTAGATAAGTTCCTTAGGGGGTCTAGTTTCCAAAATGGGGTCACTTGTGGGGGGTTTCCACTGTTTAGGCACATCAGACACTCGTCAAATGCGACATGGCGTCCGATCTCAATTCCAGCCAATTTTAGGTTGAAAAAGTCAAACGGGGCTCCTTCCCTTCTGAGCCCTGCCTTGTGCCCAAACAGTGGTTCCCCCCCATATATTGGGTATCAGCGTACTCAGGACAAATTTGACAACAACTTTTGGGGTCCAATTCGGCGCGCGAATTTTGGCTCATCTTTCATCGTTTTTAAGAAATCTCAAGATGGAAGAGGCCAGGAGCCATTTGGTGAGCTGCATTTCTTGCTACATGTTCACAGACTTACCAGTGGAAAAGCCAAACTTCACATGCCACAAATGCAAGCTTGTGTCCCTGTTGGAGGAAAAGTTGCAAAATCTCGAAGAGAGGTTGGCTACGTTGAAGATCATTAAGGAAGGTGAAGAGTTCTTGGACAGAGCAGAATTATCTCTTCATGTTACAGAAAGAGAAGAAATTCAATGTGCACCTGAAGAAACAGAGGAATGGAGACATGTGACCCAGAGAAGCAGGAGGATCAGGAGGCAGTCAGCACCCATACTGCTCAGAAACCAGTACCAGGCTCTCACGCAGGAAAATGATGAAGAAATACATCAGGATAAGACTTTGCCAACAAACAGCAACCTTGTACGCCTTCAGAGTCCTCCTGGATGGAGAAAGAAAAATGTTGTGAAGAAGAAACGGAGAGTGGTGGTCATGGGGGATTCCCTGTTGAGAGGAACAGAGGCCGCTATCTGCAGACCGGATATAACTTCAAGAGAAATGTGCTGTCTTCCAGGTGCAAAAATTAAAGATGTGTCTGACAGGATATCAGGACTCTTCAGACCTACAGATGACTACCCATTCCTGCTACTACATGTGGGGACAAATGACACCGCAAGAAACGACCTGGAAACCATCTGCAGAGACTTTGAAGACTTAGGCAAGAAAGTGAAAGAACTGGGAGCGCAGGTGGTCTTCTCTTCCATCCTCCCAGTGGATGGCCATGGAACAAGGAGGTGGAATAAGATTCTGCAGGTGAACAACTGGCTACGTCGATGGTGCCGTCAGCAACGATTTGGATTTCTGGATCACGGAGTGAACTACTTATACGATGGACTACTTGCTAGAGATGGGGTGCACCTTACGAAGACTGGAAAGCATGTATTTGGAAGTCGCCTTCCTACACTTGTAAGGAGAGCTTTAAACTAGAACAACATGGGAAGGGAAGCAAAAGACCAGAAAAAGCCATACACCTGACAAATGCTATTGAGAACTCTGCTAATAGAAGTGGAAAGGAAGAACAAAGACGAAAGAATCTAATTAATAAAAATATTGGAGAAAGAGAAACCAATCACAAACTAAAATGTTTCTATACTAATGCACAAAGCATGGGCAACAAACAAGGAGAATTGGAACTACTAACACAGGAAAAGAAATATGATGTCATTGGAATCACTGAAACTTGGTGGGACGATACACATGATTGGAATACAAGACTAGAAGGATACAACTTATTTGCAAGAAACAGACTTGATAAACGAGGAGGGGGTGTTGCATTGTATGTTAGAAACGCATATATCTGCACAGAGATTGAAGCTTCAGAGACTGGGAGTTCTGTGGAAACTGTTTGGGTAAGAATACAAGGACAGAACAATGGAAAGGACACCATTGTAGGCATTTACTACAGGCCGCCTGTGCAAGCTGAAGATATGGATGAACTCTTTATGCATCAAATGGCCAAGTTCTCCAAAAAATATGACATAGTTGTCATGGGAGATTTCAACTATCCAGACATTTGTTGGGAATCTCTCTCAGGCAAAACTAACAGGTCAAGGAAATTCTTATCCTCTCTTGCTGACAACTTTATCTTCCAAAAGGTAGGGGAGAAAACAAGGGGAACTGCTACCTTGGATCTAATCCTTATAAACAGGGAGGAAATGGTTGAGGAGGTAAAAGTGGCTGGGACCCTAGGAGGTAGCGACCATGCTATTTTAGAATTTTGGATAACTAGAGGCGGAAGACCTGTGAAGACTCAGACGTCAAGGTTAGATTTCAGAAAGGCAGATTTTAAGGGATTCAGAAAGATAATTGGAGGAATCCAATGGCTGGATATCCTTAAAGACAAAAATGTCCAGGAAGGATGGGAAATCTTGAAAAATGAAATTCTCAAAGCACAGTTGTTAACAATTCCGAAAAGAGGGAAGAATAGGAAGCATTTAAGGAAACCAGGATGGGTGAACACAGAACTTAAGCACATGCTAAAAAGGAAGAAAAAAATGTTTATAAAATGGAAAGAGGGAGGCATATCTAAAGAAGAATATAATGCTGTCTGCAGAATCTGCAGGGCACAAATCAGATTAGCTAAAGTTGAAAATGAATTGAGGCTTGCAAGAGATGTCAAAAGCAATAATAAAGGATTTTGGGGATATGTCAAAAGTAAAAGAAAAGTCAAAGATGCTATAGGATTTTTACAGGATGAAAATGATGAAATGGTAAGACAGGATGTTGAGAAGGCTGAACTTTTAAATTCCTATTTTGCATCTGTTTTCTCACAGAAAGGAAATGTAACACCAACTGTTATTCACTGTCCTATTAAGGGAATAGAAGAATCCAGGATATCTATAAACAGAAAGATAGTGAGGAAACACTTAGCTAACCTAAATGAATTCAAGTCTCCAGGTCCAGATGAATTACACCCCAGAGTACTGAAGGAGATAGCAGAAGAAATTTCTGAACCACTCTCCATAATCTTTGAAAATTCTTGGAGAACAGGAGAAGTGCCAGAAGACTGGAGAAGAGCAAATGTTGTTCCTATCTTCAAAAAGGGGAAGAAGGTGGACCCAGGCAACTATAGGCCGGTGAGTCTGACTTCTATACCAGGAAAGATCTTTGAACAAATTATTAAACAACATGTAAGTCAATACCTGGATAAGAATGAAGTGATCAAACAGAGTCAGCATGGGTTTGTAACTAATAAGTCATGTCAGACTAACTTAATTTCCTTCTATGACGGTATCACTGATTGGGTGGATCAAGGAAATGCTGTAGATATAGTATATCTTGACTTCAGCAAAGCATTTGACAAAGTCTCTCATACAATCCTTATTGAAAAAATGACTAAGTATGGAATGGACAAGGCAACTGTTAGGTGGATTCATAGCTGGCTTAGTGATCGGACCCAAAGAGTGGTCGTAAATGGCTGCACATCCAGTTGGAAGAATGTCTCAAGTGGGGTACCACAGGGCTCTGTCCTGGGCCCTGTATTGTTCAACATCTTTATCAACGATTTAGATGAAGGAATTGAGGGTAAACTGATTAAATTTGCTGATGACACAAAGCTAGGAGGGATAGCTAATACTAGAGAAGAGAGAGAGAGGATTCAAAAAGATTTAAATAAACTGGAGAAGTGGGCAGTAACTAACAGAATGGTTTTTAACAGGGAGAAATGCAAAGTACTACATCTGGGCAATAAAAATGAAAAAAGCATATATAGAATGGGAGGAATAGGGCTAAGTGACAGCACATGTGAAAAAGACTTGGGTATACTAATAGATCACAGACTGAATATGAGTCAACAGTGTGATGCAGCAGCAAAAAAGGCAAATGCAGTTCTAGGATGTATTAACAGAAGCATACAGTCTAGATCACGTGAAGTCATTATTTCCCTCTACTCCTCTTTGGTCAGACCTCATCTGGAATATTGTGTCCAGTTTTGGGCACCACATTTTAAAAAAGACATCAACAAACTGGAGCAAGTTCAGAAAAGAGCGACCAGAATGGTGACCGGTCTGCAAACCCTGTCTTATGAGGAAAGGTTGCAGGATTTGGGAATGTTTAGTTTGCAAAAGAGAAGACTGAGAGGAGACTTAATTGCTGTCTACAAATATCTAAAGGGCTGTCACATTGTAGAAGGCTCAACTTTATTCTCATTTGCACAAGGAAAGACTAGAAGCAATGGGATGAAACTGAATGGGAGGAGACACAGATTAGATATTAGAAAAAACTTTTTGACAGTTAGAGTGATCAATGAGTGGAACAGGCTGCCACGAGAAGTGGTGAGTTCTCCTTCAATGGAAGTCTTCAAACAGAGGCTGGACAGACATCTGACTGGGATGATTTAGCGAATCCTGCTTTGAGCGGGGGGTTGGACCAGATGGCCCAGGAGGTCCCTTCCAACTCTACGATTCTATGATTCTATGATTCTATGATTCTATGATTTCTCCTGTTACCCTTGGGAAAATAAAAAAATTGTTGCTAAAATATTATTTTTGTGACTAAAAAGTTAAATGTTCATTTTTTCCTTCCACGTTGCTTCTGCTCCTGTGAAGCACCTGAAGGGTTAATAATCTTCTTGAATGTAGTTTTGAGTAGCTTCAGGGGTGCAGTTTTTAGAATGGTGTCACTTTTGGGTATTTTCTGCCATATAGACCCCTCAAAGTGACTTCAAATGTGAGGTGGTCCCTAAAAAAAATGGTTTTGTAAGTTTTGTTGTAAAAATTAGAAATCGCTTGTCAAATTTTAACCCTTATAACTTCCTAACAAAAAAAAATGTTGTTTCCCAAATTGTGCTGGTGTAAAGTAGACATGTGGGAAATGTTATTTAGTAACTATTTTGTGTCACATATTTCTCTGTTTTAAGGGCATACAAATTCAAAGTTTGAAAATTGCAACATTTTCAAAATTTTTGCCATATTTCTGTTTTTTTCATAAATAAACGCAAGTTATAGCGAAAATTTTTTACCACTAAAGTGAAGTACAATATGTCACGAGAAAACATTCTCAGAATCGCCTAGATCCGTTGAAGCGTTCCAGAGTTATAACCTCATAAAGGGACAGTGGTCAGAATTGTAAAAATTGGCCCGGTCATGAACGTGCAAACCACCCTTGGGGGTGAAGGGGTTAAAGTTGACTCAACCTCTGTCCTGTGTCCTTGTGTGTACCACATTGAGCATAGAGAAAAGAAAGAAGACCAAAGAACTGTCTGAGGACTTGAGAAACCAAATTGTGAGGAAGCATGAGCAATCTCAAGGCTACAAGTCCATCTCCAAAGACCATCTGCACTGCGTTTTTTTATTCCCATAGGGAATAATGGTACTGTACACCGCAGCAAAAACTGCTGCAGACCCGCATCGGCCAAATCCGCTGCGGAACCGCAGCAGAATCCGCAACATGTGCACACACCCTAATACAGCTACAGCAATCTCTGCACAGCCAAGCATTCCTCCAAGACACCCTGTCCCACAAATCACACAGGACAAATTCCGCTACATCCGTCTCCTCAAAGACTGTATCCATAAGCAGCGTGGTCGCCATTGTCAGTACAAATGCTGAAGTCGCCAAAATGCGAGCAAGCTATGCTGAAGAAGAGATGCAACTTAAATTAGAGAAAGCACACCTAGAAGACCAAGAGAGAAAGTCACACATACAGTTGCGCTTAGAGAGGGATGAGCAAGAGAGAAAGATGCAGTTAGAGAAGGCGCGCGCGGATGCCGCCTTAGAGAGCCTAGCAGTAAAAAGAGAAGCTGCTGCAGCACTAGCTGAAGCAGGATCGCTAGAAGCAGCGCACAACCCTGAGCTGCATAGCCGAAGCAGTATGTCAAGTCTGAAGTTGCCACTGCAAGATTCGCCACAACGCACATCTCAGTATGTTAATGAACTTCCTGATCCAAACTATAACCAAGAACATGACACATCCAGTGAAGCGAGTGAGAGTCATCATGAGGCTCAGCTCCAGGAAAAGTCATTCTGCTAATGACTACCTTGCCCCTTGCTAGGTAACCAACGTGAATCACCTTGCTGACACACCGCACGTCAGACCAAAGCAATATGACACTGGCTGAAGCCACCCTGAGGATACTAACAGGTATGAACACACCTCACATCACTATGAGGGTGGCCCATCACCAGTATACTCTGCTGACAACCTGTTCACAACAGAATTTGCTAAGTTCTTCACACGACGTGATCTGGTTGCCAAGGGACTCATAAAATTCACTGACCACGCTGAAGGTTACAGAGTTTGGAAAGCTTCCTTCCAAAATGTTACTAGAGACTTGGGGCTAAACACAGGGAAGAGATAGACCTCTTAGTCAAATACCTAGGAGAAGAGTAGGTCAAACACGCAGTAAGGATCAGAGACATTAATATAAACCACCCTCAAATCGGCCTTAAAAACATCTGGAAGAGGCTGGATGAGTGTTACTGCTCAGCAGAGGTAATGGAGAGAGCCTTGTTCAAAAGAATGACTTTCCTAAAATATCTAACAAAGGTCTCCAGAAACTTAGAGAACTAGGTGACCTACTAAAGGAAGTCCTAATTGCCAAATGTGAAGGTAACCTACAAGGACTTGCATTCCTTGACACAGCCAAAGGTGTTAATCCTATAGTCCAAAGGTTGCCCTACAATCTACAGGAGAGGTGGCTCACACGTGGTTTCACGTACAAATACAAACACAGTGTTCCATTCCCTCCATTCTCCGTTTTTGTAGATTTTATACACGAACAAGCGACAATCAGAAATGATCCCAGCTTTGACTTTGCAATATCATATACCACACCGTCACCAGCTGCAAATCCACGCAGAACGTCTGTGGCAGTGCACAAGACTTATGTTTCTTCTCCAAGTTCCAATTACAGGTCTGCTGGCCGCTCTCAATCAGAGACAAAGGTGCACTAACCTGACAAACAGTGCCCGCTTCAGCAGAAGCCTCATCCTCTCCTGAAATGCAGAGACTTCAGGGGAAAATCTATGCCAGATCGCAGAAGCTTCCTGAAAGAGAATGGTATCTGCTACAAGTGCTGCTCATCCACAACTCATCTCGCCAAGGATTGCAAGGTCAGTGTAAAATGCTCAGAGTGTGGCATCACAGATCATAACACTGCTCTACACCCTGGCCCAGCTCCATGGAGTGCACAGAACACGCCAACTGACAGTGAGCATGGCGGGGAGGAAAGGAGCACTGATGCAGCTTCGCCAGAGATCACTTCACAATGTACTGAAGTCTGTAAAAGGACAATAGACAGTAGGTCCTATTCAAATATATGCCTTGTCAGAGTGTACCCAAAGGGTCATAGAGACAAAGCTGTGAGACTGTATGCTAATCAATCCCTGGCTAGATCAACATTCTTTGACCTATTCAATATCAAAGGGCCAAGCACTCCATACTTATTAAATACATGTTCAGATACTGTGACAACAGCAGGTAGAAAAGCCACTGACTACCAAATTGAGTCCTTAGATGGACAATTCTGCCTACCGCTACCTACAATCATCGAGTGTAACCAGATCCCAGACAACAGATCTGATCTGAAATACCTATGCCAGATGTGGCAATCCATCACGCTCACTTGAAACGCATAGCACACCTTATACCAGAACTCGACCATCAGGCAAAGATAATACTGCTGTTGGGAAGAGAGATCCTAAAGGTTCATAAAGTAAGAAGTCATATCAATGGACTCCACAATGCTCCCTATGCCCAAAAGCTAGACCTAGGATGGGTCATAATAGGAATAATAATAATAATAATAAATCTTTATTTATATAGCGCCAACATATTCCACAGCGCTTTACAGTTTAACAGCTTCAAAACACAAGTCATAAGTAACAACATTAACAATGCAATAATTAAAGCAAAATAAGACAAAATAAGATGACCCTGCTTGTGAGAGCTTACAATCTACAATGAGGTGGGGGGAGATACAAAGTACAGGTGTGTATTTACAATGGTGTATTTACAATGTTGGTCCAGCCATCTTGAGGGATAGATTGAGATAGTGAATGGGCTACACACGCACACTTACACATAAAATGATTGATTAGTGAATGTGAAAGGCTGCTCTGAACAAATGCATTTTGAGGGAGCGCCTAAAGCTGTGTAAATTGTGGATAGTCCTAATTTCTTGGGGTAGATCATTCCAGAGGATTGTCGCAGCACGGGAGAAATCTTGGAGTTGGGAGTGGGAGGTGCGGATGTGGAGGAAATGTATGCTTGGGACATATGCTTGCCCCATCTTCTATGACAAGCATGTTAACAAATACATTGGGGAAAGGATGCCCATCTCTGTTTCAACCTTGCAACAACAAGTTCAATGTCAAGGAACTACCACACAGCATCCAACTACCCAGTCATTTAATAGACTTTACTAATGACAGCAGTATGGTGTCAGGAAACTATGAGGATCAGTTGGGGTGCAAAGTCTTCCAGAGAACTAAGCAAGACAACCAAGTAGCAATGTCAGTAGAGAACAAGTTGTTCTTAGAGGTAATGGACAAGGGACTTGTAAAAGATGAGATCAACAGCTGGGTCGCACCTCTTCCCTTCATAATCAACAGACCACGTCTACCAAACAACAGAAATCAGGCATTAAAACGTTTCTCCTCTCTCAAACATAATCTACAAAGGAAACCAGAGATGAGAGATCACTTTTTCTCCTTGATAGCAATGATTTTTGAGAACTGCCATGCAGAGCTAGCTCCCACTCTCAAAGACATGTTTGGAGTATAACACCCTAAGAAACCGGGCCAGATTAGAGTGGTGTTTGACTGCAGTGCTAAGTTTGATGATGTCTCCCTGAATGATGCTCTACTGACAGGACCAGACATCAATAACAAACTGCTGGGAGTACTTATGCGCTTCCATAAGGATTCCATTGCCTTCATCGCTGACATCCAGCAAATGTTCCATTGTTTCCTTGTGAGAGAGACAGGAACTTCCTAAGATTCTTCTGGTACAGAGACAATTATCCTACTAAAGAGGTCACAGAGTATCGCATGAGAGTGCACATCGTTGGCAATAGTCCTTCTCCTGCAGTCGCCATTTATGGTCTCAAAAGGTCAGCTCAAGAAGGAGACACAGAATACGGATTAGACATCAGACAATTCATACAAAAGGACTTATGTTGATGACTGTCTGAAAGCCATGCCTTCAAATGAGACTGCCATCAGTCTTCTCATGAAAGCCTAAGAGATTCTTGCTTGCTCTAACCTCAGGCTTCACAAAATAGCCTCAAACAGCCAAGAACTCATGAAAGCATTCCTGTTATGAATGGGTCACCGAGGAGGAAAAAACCTAAACATGCTAAGCCCAGAAAAACCAGAGAGGTTGGTAACTATGCAGATTGCAGATCACTGATCCTACCACACAACTAGCAGCAGCCGTGGAGCGTGCCTACGATGAACCTAGACGCCTCGTCACGGCCGGAGGACAGAATAAGCCTAAAGCAAGAAAAGGGAAAACTAACTGCCCCAGAGCAGACCCCAAAGGAATAGACAGCCCCCACACATCTATTGACGGTGAAACAAGATGAAAACACAAACACAGGTAGGAAAATAGGCTGAGCAAACAATGGGGCCCAAACTAACTAGAAAGGAGAGGAAAGGAAAGACACTGTCTGCAATCTGCCCAAAACCCTACAAAATAATGTCCAACACTTCTGATGACAAAATTAACCCTGAAGTCACTAGACTTCTCCCACTATATCAGCACTCTGAAATATTCTGAGACAGAGCAAAAAGAGGCCAATCTAATAAGGGACAAAAATCAAATTGGCAAATACAGATAAATAAGAGTGGAAATTCAGCACAGCCCAAGCCGGGGCTGGCTGACCACAGCGATTTGTGAAAAAAAAATGGAAATTTGGCACAAATTTTGAAAATTTCACAATTTTCCAACTTTGAATTTTCATGCCCTTAAATCACAGAGATATGGCACACAAAATATATAATAAGTAACATTTCCCACATGTTTACTTTACATCAGCACAATTTGGGAACCAAAATTTTTCTTTACTAGGAAGTTATAATGTTTTTTTTTTTAGGGATCACATCACATTTGAAGTTACTTTGAGGGGTCTATATGATAGAAAATACCAAAAGTGACACCATTCTAAAAACTGCACCCCTCAAGGTGCTCAAAACCACATTCAAGAAGATTATTAACCCTTCAAGTGCTTCACAGGAATTTTTCGAATGTTTAAAAAAATGAACATTTGACTTTTTTTCACAAAAAAATTACTTCAGGACCAATTTTTTTAATTTTACAAAGGGTAACAGGAGAAATTGGACTGCAAAAGTTATTGTGCAATTTGTCCTGTGTACGCTGATACCCCATATGTGTGAGGGAACCACTGTTTCGGCACATGGCAGAGCATGGAAGGGAAGGAGTGCCGTTTGACTTTTTCAACACAAAATTGGCTGGAATTGAGATCGGACCCCATGTCGCATTTGGAGAGCCCCTGATGTGCCTAAACAGTGGAAATTCCCCACAAGTGACCCCATTTTGGAAACTGGACCCCCCAAGGAACTTGTCTAGATGTGTGCGCCCAAACAGTGGTATATCACCACATATGCGGTGTCAGCTTACTCAGGACAAATTGCAAAATAAATTTTGGGGTACTGTTTCCCTAGGGAAAATAAAAATTGGGTGTGAAAAGATCATTTTTGTGGAAAAAACTTGTGACTCAGCAGCGATCGTGACTGGGGCTTTAAGAATGAAGCTTTAATCACCTTGTGATTAACGTTGTTGTGACTAGCTGGCCAGGTGCTTGCAAGCCCAACTCCGCCCCCTTGTGTGATAAGCACCTCACTGTCTATTGATATTGTATAAACAGAAACCGAAAGGCATGACCTGGAATATAAATTGGTGTACATGCAATGTGTAGGAGCATGGTCACACTGACCATTAAACAGACAAAACTGAATGAACACATATTCTGTTAATAGTAAGCAGAGGCATAGCTAGGGTTTTGGTTCGGGGGGGGCGAAACTTCTGAGTGGGCCCCTACCTAAGTAACTTTGATTACAACTCGGTGACGCACCCTAATAGTGGATGTAGGATATGACTGCGCTGTTACTGAAAATAATCCCTATATAAAGGCCAACGTGGATATTACCGCCATATGGTCAGTGGTAAATACCAGTCCCACAAAACATATGTGATTACTGCAGTTGTAGTTGGTGTCTTACCGCTGACGATCTTTCTGATGGAATCGTTCACTTTTCACATCTTTTCCATCTGGCCCAGACCGACATGACAACTCCTCCAGCCAGGACTCTGCTACAGAGAATACAACAACGACATGTTTCACTTCTCATATTCCAGCCCCATCACCATCTATCTTCAACCTGCACAAACCCCTCATCCTGCTGATACCTCAATGCTGAGCCGCTGCTGCCATATCTGTCCCTATTACTGCACCTGATACCCCAATGCTGAGCCACTGCTGACGTAGATAGACCATTATTTTTAGTCTTTAAAGATTCCATAATAACAGGGTCTGTACCACAGAACTGGCGTATAGCAAATGTGGTGCCAGTATTCAAAAAGGGGACAAAAACTGAACTTGGAAATGATAGGCCAGTAAGTTTAACCTCAACTGTGGGTAAAATCCTGGAGGGTTTTCTAAGAGATACTATACTGGAGTATCTGGAGACGAATAACCTCATGACCCAATATCAACATGGGTTTAGAAGGGACCGTTCCTGTCAGACTAATCTGATAAGCTTTTATGAAGAGGTAAGTTTTGGACTGAACCAAGGGAATGCAGTGGACGTGGTGTACATGGACTTTTCAAAAGCTTTTGATACGGTGCCACACAATAGGTTGATACATAAAATGAGAACAATGGGGATAGGGGAAAATATGTGTAGGTGGGTTAAGAGCTGGCTCAGGGATAGGAAACAAAGGGTGGTTATTAATGGAGCACACTCGGACTGGGTCACGGTTAGCAGTGGGGTACCACAGGGGTCAGTTTTGGGCCCGCTTCTTTTTAACATATTTATTAATGACCTTGTAGAGGGCATAGAGAGTAGAATTTCAATATTTGCAGATGACACTGACCTCTGTAGGGTAATTAATACAGAGGAGGGCAATTTTATATTACAGGAGGATTTATGTAAACTAGAAGGTTGGGCGGATAAATGGCAAATGAGCTTTAATGAGGATAAATGTAAGGTCATGCACTTGGGAAGAACAATCAAGATGTATAATTATGTGCTTAATTGTAAAAAACTAGTCAAAACTGTCACTGAAAAAGACCTGGGTGTATGGGTGGACGACAAACTCACATTTAGTGGCCAGTGTCAGGCAGCTGCTGCAAAGGCAAATAAAATAATGGGATGCATTAAAAAAGGCATAGATGCTCGTGAGGAGAACATAATTTTACCTCTATATAAGTCACTAGTGCGACCACACTTAGAATACTGTGTACATTTCTGGTCTCCAGTGTATAAGAAAGACATAGCTGAACTGGAGCGGGTGCAGAGAAGAGCGACCAAGGTTATTAGGGAACTGGGGGGTTTGGGGGTTTGCAATACCAAGACAGGTTATTACACTTGGGGTTATTTAGTTAGGAAAATCAAAGGCTTAGGGGTGATCTTATTACAATGTATAAATATATGCAGGGACAACACAAAGACCTTTCTAATGATCTTTTTACTCTTAGACCTGTGACAGGGATAAGGGGACATCCTCTCCATCTGGAGGAAAGAAGGTTTAAGCATAATCACAGACGCGGATTCTTTACTGTAAGAGCAGTGAGACTATGGAACTCACTGCCATATGATGTTGTAATGAGTGATTCCCTACTAAAATTTAAGAAGGGACTGGATGCCTTTCTTGAAAACTATAATATTACAGGGTATATACACTAGTTTCCTTAATATTGCGTTGATCCAGGGAGTTAGTCTGATTGCCGTATGTGGAGTTGGGAAGGATTTTTATTTCCCCAATGTAAAGCTTACTGTTTGCCACATGGGTTTTTTTTGCATTCCTCTGGATCAACATGTTAGGGCAAGGTAGGATAGGATATGGGTTGAACTAGATGGACTTAAAGTCTTCCTTCAACCTTAATAACTATGTTACTTTCTCTCTCACCCATGACAGCACCACGGAGAGAGGGGATCCGCCCTTCAGGGACAGGAACCTACAGATAAAAGGGCGGTACTTCTCTTCCGCCTTCAGTTGGGTTCCTGTCCCTGACGGGGGACCCACAGTACGGTACCATTCGTGTGTCCAGGATCTGGGGCCGGCCTGACCGGTGATGGCAGCGGGGAGGCCCCTGCCTCAGGAAGGTGCAGTGCCCGAAGCCGCCACTGCCGGGGCCGATGCGGGCTGCCGGGTGAGCGGGCGGGAGAGACGCCGGAACCGCCGCTCCGGAGAGGAAGTCGGGGCTCACGGGGACCCGGCAAACATATGGGCGGCGCCGGGGTACAGAGGTGTACCAAGATGGCGGCCGCCCCGGAAGTAGAAGCCGGATTCCGGGTCCCGGGAACCGGCGCATGCGCAGGAGCGCTCTCCTGGGGACCGCGGTGCAGGATGGGAGCAGTGACGTCACGGGGGGGAGGCAAAATTTAAAATGGTGGATGCAGAACTCCTGGCTGGAAGCGATCCTGATAATGGGGGATAGCGACCAGCAACAGGAGCAGCATGCCAGGCTGCAGCCCAAGCAGCAGCACCACCGACACCACCACCGGCAGAAGGAACGAGACAAAGATGGCCGTTCCATCAGTCACTCCACACGGCGCAGTACGTCAGCAGCAAGGAGCAAATCGCCACCAGGAGATCAGCCTATACAGGACCTGACTCCATCTCCCGAACCGGTACCTGCAGCCGCGCACCTTGGGGGTAAGTGATCTTCGTGAATGTCCACCCTTGTAATACATTCCTCTCCCTTATTAGGGAAAGAAGAAGGGGAAAAATAAGAACAGGGAATGCCCCACTTGCACTAGAGCCCTACCTGTATCATGGGAGAAAAAACTATGTGAGTCTTGCACAAAAGAAATTCTTTGTCAGGAGACTCCGGATTTCGCATCCGACCTAATGGCCGAAATTAAATCAGAGGTTTAGAGTGCCCTCGTATCCCTTAAGCATATGGATAAAACGAGGAAGAAAGACACGATAGAAACCTCCCAGTCAGACTCTTCCACGTCGGGAGAAATCACGTCTAAAACCTCGGAATCCGTCTCATCATCCTCAGACGAGGAAATAGGAAGGCGTCACTGTTTTCCCCTAGAAGAGGTAGACAGACTAGTAAAAGCTGTAGGTCTACCATGGGGGTATTGGACCCTAGGCCGGATAAAACAGTCCAGGACATAATGTTCGGGGGACTAGGCCAGAAAAAACAGAGAGTATTTCCGCTTAACGAAATTGTCAAGGGCCTAATCAAAAAAGAATGGGACAAGCCAGACAGGAAAAATACTACAGTCCCTTCCCTTAAAAGGAAATATCCCTTTGAGGAGGAGGCATCTACGTCTTGGGATAAAGCCCCGAAACTCGATGTAGCAGTCGCTAAGGCATCAAAGAAATTCGCCCTTCCCTTTGAGGACATGGGCACCCTCAGGGACCCCCTAGAAAAAAAGGTGGATACCTTTCTAAAGGGGGCATGGGAGTCAGCAGGCGGTAACCTCAGGCCAGCAATAGCGGCAACATGTACCTCAAGAGCCCTAATGATATGGGTGGACCAACTTGAGAAACAGCTGAGGGAAGGGACACCAAGAGATAAGATCCTAGATTCTATCCCAGTAATAAGGGGAGCGGCTGCATTCCTAGCGGACTCATCGGCCGATTCAGTCAGGCTATCATCCAAAACAGCAGCACTTTCAAACGCGGCCCGAAGGACACTATGGCTTAAAAGTTGGCCAGGGTACCTACAGACCAAAATGAAATTCCTTTTTGGGGAGACGCTAGATGACATCAACTATAAAGCAGGGGACAAGAAGAAAGGATTCCCAAATGTGGGTCCAGCAGCATTTAAGGGGCCCTTTCGAAATAGGAGGTTTTTTCAGAGGAGACCACCGAGGGAACAAAAGTGGGATGACAAAAGAAGAGATAGAGGGTTCTTCTTTAATAACTCTCCCCGAGACAAAAAGCCCTCCAAGTGACAGTACACCCAGGGTGGGTGGAAGGTTAACCCTCTTTCTTCCAGCCTGGAGGAGAATTTCAAACAATCCATGGATAGTAAACATAATCCAGGAGGGCCTAAGAATAGACTTTCTCTCTCTTCCACCTCAAAAGTATGTAACAACGCCGCTGAGATCCAGTACGCAAGAACAGGAAGCGCTAGAAAGCGAGGTCCTAGGCCTAGTAAAAAAAGGAGTCCTCCAGGAGGTTCCCCTGCAGGATATGGGCAGAGGGTTCTACTCCCCTCTTTTTCTAGTAACCAAACCGGACGACACCTTTCAAACGATTATAAATCTGAAAAAGCTAAACGAATACGTCAGGAATCAGCTTCAAAATGGAGTCGATCAGGTCCACCACCAAAGTCCTGTTCCCAAACTGCTACATGACGGTGTTAGATCTCAGCGACGCCTATTATCACGTCCCTATCCACAAAGACTCCAGAAAATATCTCAGGTTAGCCGTCTCAAAGGGCAAGGTGAAAGAATTCCAGTACAGAGCCCTGCCGTTCGGAATATCGATAGCCCCGCGGGTATTCACCAAAATAATAGCAGAAATGATGGCTCATATAAGGGAACAAGACATAGTAATAATCCCGTATCTAGATGATTTCCTAATAGCAGGCAGCTCGGCTCAAAAATGAAGACAACAAAGGGACAGGTTGATGGACACTCTACAAGGCCCAGGCTGGCTTCTAAATCTAAAAAAAATCAAGATTGGAGCCCAGCAGGGTACAAGAATTCTTGGGCCTAAAGGGGGTTTTACACTAAGTGATATCGCTAGCAATATCGCTAAAACGTCACTGGTTTTGTGATGTTATAGCGATATTGCTAGCGATATCGCTATGTGTGATACTTACCAGCGACCAGCTCCCCTGCTGTCCATTGCTGATCGCGCGAGAATGTCCGGCTCCATTCCTCGTCGGGCGCTTCCTGCTGAGACTTCCTGCTGTGACGATGAGCGACGCGTGGAGGCGGGCGGGAGGACGTCAGGATCGCTGTGTGTGAATGGTAAGTATCGTGCGCTGCGTCGCTGCTGCATCGCTGTGAGATCTTTCTGTATGAAAGCTCACTAGCGATCATTTAGCGATGCACCAGCGATCCTGACCGGGTCATATCGCTGGTTGGATCGCTGGTGCATCGCTAAATGTAAAAGGGCCTTAACACTAGACTCAAACATTCAGGAGTGTCACCTCCCAGACCACAAAAAGGAGAAAATCGCTCAAATTACAGCAAGAGCAATCCAAAATCCCTCTGACATTAAGGAAAGCTATGTCACTGCTGGGTTCCCTATCTGCCTGCTTGCCAGCAGTTCAATGGGCTCAGTTACACACGAGAGATCTCCAGTGGGACATATTAGCCAACCAGGCAGCAATAGGGGGACACCTAGAGGGTCGTATTACCCTAAATTCAAGAACTATTCATTCCCTAGCTTGGTGGGGAAACCAGGAAAATTTGTCCAAAGGGATCCCCTGGGTAACAAAGATAACACACATAGTGACAACGGATGCCAGTCCGACAGGATGGGGAGCACACATGAACAACGAGGTGACTCAGGACGTATGGGGAGATCAAAAACTAAAAGCCTCCTCAAATCAAAAAGAGCTTCTAGCAGTAGGCTATGCACTGACACACTTCCTACCCCTGCTCCAGAATCACCATGTCCACATTCTTTCGGACAATCGAGTCACAGTGGCCTATATAAATCATCAGAGGGGAACCAGGTCCCAAGCCCTAATGGACACATCCGCCAGAATCCTCAAACTGGCAGAGGCAAACCTGCTGTCTCTGTCAGCCCTACACATCCGGGGTACAGAGAATCAAAGGGCAGACTTTCTGAGCTGCACCCAATTACGACAGTGGGAATGGGTACTAAAGTGGTCCATTTTTCGGCAGATTGTAAAAATGTGGGGGACCCCAGACATAGATCTGTTTGCCGATTTCAAAAACAAAAAAGTAGACACCTTCTGCTCCCTAGATCCCAGGGGGAATCCTCTAACTCTGGACACGTTTATGCTCCCATGGACACAGAGTCTAACATATGCCTTTCCCCCAATCATGCTCAGTCCAGCGGTCCTAAGGAAAGTCAGGGACGACGGGGCAAGAATAATACTAATAGCCCCTTTCTGGCCCAAAAGAACCTGGTTTTCCTGGCTAAGAATGCTCTCAGTAACCGACCCATGGATCCTACCTGATCTCCCGGACCTGCTATCGCAGGGCCCAGTGTTACATCCTCAGGCACCGAACCTCCATTTAACAGCATGGAATTTGAGAGGGCGCTGATGAGGGACAGGGGATTTTCAGAGAACCTGATAACTACACTACAAAAAAGTAAAATACAAATCTGAACTGAGAAAGTAAATTAACGTGTATGCACAATGTAAGTGCATATTAACACATGACCATTAACCAGAGAAAACAAAAAGCAAAAAAAACACAAATATCCTGAACTAAAAAGTAAAAAATATACTGCAAATAATGCATAGAGGTAGTAATAATAATAATAATAAGGGTATTTAGTAAACATAATTTTGATCAAAATAATGTACAAGCCATCCCGCCACGTCACGGCAACCCTTGTGGGACAGTCCCTACTCTAGTATTTAAAACCTTTTCACTTGCCAAGTGACGTGAATGTGAATAAGGATCGAGCGGCTGAACCACTAGTAACAGCTTAGGCCAGACTGGATGGATTTCCCAGCTCAGAAAGAGGGCGGTCACACCAATATATGCACTGAATGCACAATGAAATGAATAAAATACAAATCTGAACTGAGAAAGTAAATTAATGTGTATGCACAATGTAAGTGCATATTGACACATGACCATTAACCAGAGAAAACAAAAAGCAAAAAAACACAAATATCCTGAACTAAAAAGTAAAAAATATACTGCAAATAATGTGGCAGGTGACCCTTGGGTATCATGGTTTATTAAGGCCGCAACCAGATCTAGGCCAATAGTTAGTCAAAGGTTACCATCATGGGACCTGAATCTTGTACTTTCAACACTGACAGGCCCTCCGTTCGAACCAATTTACTCGGCACCCCTAAAAATCCTATCACTTAAAACGGTGCTTCTGGTGGCACTAACATCAGATCGAAGAGTGAGCGATATTCAAGCCTTATCAGCAGGGCCGCATTTTACAAAAATTCTAGAGGATAGAGTCATCCTAAAACCTGACCCGGCCTATCTACCTAAAGTATCATCACATTTCCACAGGTCCCAAGAGGTAGTCCTTCTTTCCTTCTGCCCAAATCCCAAAAATCAGGGGAAAGAAAAATTCCACACTTTAGATGTTAAAAGGTGCCTAGTACAGTACTTAGCGGCCACCAAAAAATGTAGGAAGGAAGGCTCTCTCTTTGTATGTTTCCTGGGTCCTCGGAAGGGGCTCAAGGCATCCAAGAGTACCCTGGCAAGGTGGCTAAGGGATGCGATTGCCCTGGCATACTTATCCAGTGTAAATACCATCCTGGAGGGGCTGAGAGCTCATTCCACAAGGGCAGTGGCGACCTCATGGGCTGAAAGATCTGAGGTATCAATAGAACAAATCTGTAAGGCGGCCACCTGGTCATCACCTTCGACCTTTTTCAGGCACTATAGATTAGATCTAGCCTCTATGTCTGACCTGACCTTCGGGAGAAGGGTCCTTCAGGCGGTGGTCCCTCCCTAGGCTACCAATCTCTGTTATTCTCTCCGTGGTGCTGTCATGGGTGAGAGAGAATAGCTTAGTTACTCACCGATAACGGTGTTTCTCGGAACCCATGACAGCACCCGCTTATTCCACTCCCCTTCACGAGTGTGGTGAGCACGTTTTACTGTTAGTACAGTGTTTCCGTTTAGGCACGGTGCTTTTGATAAATAAGCAGTATTATAATATTGTGTACATATTTCTGTTGTCTAACTAACCTGGAGACCCTCTGATGCTCTGTAACCAACTGAAGGCGGAGGAGAGGTACCGCCCTTTTATCTGTAGGTTCCTGTCCCTGAAGGGCGGATCCCCTCTCTCCGTGGTGCTGTCATGGGTTCCGAGAAACACCTTTATCGATGAGTAACTAAGCTAATGTATGTGTCCCTATTACTGCACTTGATACCCCCTATACACACACGGCTCTGCTCTGCACCCCCTAAACACACACGGCTCCGCTCCGTACACCTTGTACACAGGCGGCTCTGTTCCGTACACCTTGCACACACGCGGCTCTGCTCCGTATACCTTGTACACACGCACCTCTGCTACGTACATGCTGTACACATGCGGCTCCGCTCCGTACACCTTGTACACATGCGCCTCTGCTACGTACACGCTGTACACATGCGGCTCCGCTCCGTACACCTTGTACACATGCACTTCTGCTATGTACACGCTGTACACACGCGGCTCTGCTCCGAACACCTTGTACACACCTGGCTCCGCTCTGTACACCTTGCACACACACGGCTCTGCTCCTCACGCCCCATACACAAGCGGCTCCGCTCCATACACTTCGTACACACACGGCTCCGCTCCGTACACCTTGCACACACGGCTCTGCTACGTACACCCCGTACACACACGGCTCCGCTCTGTACATCTTGTATACAAATGGCTCCACTCACACCATACACATGCGGCTCCGCTCCTCTGTACACCTCATACATGCATATCTCTGCTCCATACACCTTCTACACACACGGCTCTGCTCTGTACACCTCATACACAGCTCTGCTACATCCACCCTGTAAACCCCTCCTGTCCCCACACAGAAACTTACATCACCTCATCCAGCACCATGACAACCAACACAGCAGAGTCCTGCAGCCATTGAAGCCACTGATCATGTGACCCCCTGACTCCGCCCCTCCTGTGACCTCATCACAGGTCCTGTGCACACAGAATAGCCCACGACGACATTGCTGGCTGTGAGGTGGGGGACCCACTGCTGGCACCTGGGCCCCCCACCACCTGCTCAGGGGCCCATAGCGGCTGGGCGGCAGAGTAGGGAGATCGATTCTCCCTGCTCTGCCGCAGAATGTAACTGTATGGGCGCACTGTGCATGCCGATACAGTTACAGTAGCGTAGCTCGGTGGGCCCCCTCAGAGTGCGGGGCCCGGGGCCACCGCCCCCTCTGCCCCCCGGTAGCTTCACTACTGATAGTAAGTATCACTACTGATAGTAAGTAAATATCAAAAGGGCATACAAATGACATAGGGTACTTAGTAAACACTGTTTTGATATATATAAAAAAGCGGAAAACCCGAGATGTACAGTGGGGCAAAAAAGTATTTAGTCAGTCAGCAATAGTGCAAGTTCCACCACTTAAAAAGGTGAGAGGCGTCTGTAATTTACATCATAGGTAGACCTCAACTATGGGAGACAAACTGAGAAAAAAAAATCCAGAAAATCACATTGTCTGTTTTTTTTTCATTTTATTTGCATATTATGGTGGAAAATAAGTATTTGGTCAGAAACAAAATTTCATCTCAATACTTTGTGATATATCCTTTGTTGGCAATGACAGAGGTCAAACGTTTTCTGTAAGTCTTCACAAGGTTGCCACACACTGTTGTTGGTATGTTGGCCCATTCCTCCATGCAGATCTCCTCTAGAGCAGTGATGTTTTTGGCTTTTCGCTTGGCAACACGGATTTTCAACTCCCTCCAAAGGTTTTCTATAGGGTTGAGATCTGGAGACTGGCTAGGCCACTCCAGGACCTTGAAATGCTTCTTACGAAGCCACTCCTTCATTGCCCTGGTGGTGTGCTTTGGATCATTGTCATGTTGAAAGACCCAGCCACGTTTCATCTTCAATGCCCTTGCTGATGGAAGGAGGTTTGCACGCAAAATCTCACGATACATGGCCCCATTCATTCTTTCATGTACCCGGATCAGTCGTCCTGGCCCCTTTGCAGAGAAACAGCCCCAAAGCATGATGTTTCCACCACCATGCTTTACAGTAGGTATGGTGTTTGATGGATGCAACTCAGTATTCTTTTTCCTCCAAACACGACAAGTTGTGTTTCTACCAAACAGTTCCAGTTTGGTTTCATCAGACCATAGGACATTCTCCCAAAACTCCTCTGGATCATCCAAATGCTCTCTAGCAAACTTCAGACGGGCCCGGACATGTACAGGCTTAAGCAGTGGGACACGTCTGGCACTGCAGGATCTGAGTCCATGGTGGCGTAGTGTGTTACTTATGGTAGGCCTTGTTACATTGGTCCCAGCTCTCTGCAGTTCATTCACTAGGTCCCCCCGCGTGGTTCTGGGATTTTTGCTCACCGTTCTTGTGATCATTCTGACCCCACGGGGTGGGATTTTGCGTGGAGCACCAGATCGAGGGAGATTATCAGTGGTCTTGTATGTCTTCCATTTTCTAATTATTGCTCCCACAGTTGATTTCTTCACTCCAAGCTGGTTGGCTATTGCAGATTCAGTCTTCCCAGCCTGGTGCAGGGCTACAATTTTGTTTCTGGTGTCCTTTGACAGCTCTTTGGTCTTCACCATAGTGGAGTTTGGAGTCAGACTGTTTGAGGGTGTGCACAGGTGTCTTTTTATACTGATAACAAGTTTAAACAGGTGCCATTACTACAGGTAATGAGTGGAGGAAAGAGGAGACTCTTAAAGAAGAAGTTACAGGTCTGTGAGAGCCAAAAATCTTGATTGCTTGTTTCTGACCAAATACTTATTTTCAACCATAATATGCAAATAAAATGAAAAAAAAACAGACAATGTGATTTTCTGGATTTTTCTCCCATAGTTGAGGTCTACCTATGATGTAAATTACAGACGCCTCTCATCTTTTTAAGTGGTGGAACTTGCACTATTGCTGACTGACTAAATACTTTTTTGCCCCACTGTATATAGTTGTGCTCAAAAGTTTACGTACCCCAGCAGAATTTTTGCTTTCTTGGCCTTTTTTCAGAGAATATGATTGATAACACCAAAACTTTTTCTCCACTCATGGTTAGTGGTTGGGTGAAGCCATTTATTGTCACACTACTGTGTTTTCGCTTTTTAAATCATAATGTCAACCCAAATCATCCAAATGCCCCTGATGAAAAGTCCATATACCTTGGTGATTTTGGCCTGATAACATGCACAAAAGTTGACACAAATGGGTTTGAATGACTACTAAAGGTAACATCCTCACCTGTGACCTGTTTGCTTCTGTGATCTGTTTGCGTGTAATCAGTGTGTGTGCATAAAAGTTGAGTGAGTTTCTGGGATCCAGACAGACTCTTGCATCTTTCATTCAGCCACTAATGTTTCTGAATTGTGAGTCATGGGGAAAGCAAAATAATTGTCAACGGATCTATGGGAAAAGGTAGTTGAACTGTATACAACAGGAAATGGATACAAAAAGATATCCAAGGAATTGATAATGCCAGTCAGCAGCATTCAAACTGTGATCAACAAATGGAAAACCAGGGGCTCTGTAAAAACAAAACCACAGTCAGGTAGACTAACAAAGACTTCGTCCACAACTGCCAGGAAAATTTTTCGGGATGCAAAGAAAAACTCACAAATAACATCAGCTGAAATACTGGACTCTCTGAAAACAGTGTGGCTGTTTCAAGATACACAATAAGGAAGCACTTGAAGAAAAATGGGCTGCATGGTCTCTACCCTCTCCTAGTGTATCCTCACCCATCCATGTAGACTGAGCCCTCGCGGGCAGGGTCCTCTCTCCTTCTGTACTTGTGTGTCCCTTGTCTTGCACATGTTTATTGTACTTCTCTATATTTCCCCTTTTCCCATGTAAAGCGCCATGGAATAAATGGCGCTATATAAATGTATAATAATAATGGTCGAGTCGCCAGAAGAAAGCCATTACTTCACAAATGCCACAAAGTATCTCCCCTATAATATGCAAAACAGCAGAGACAAGTCTCAAAACTTCTGGAACAAAGTAATTTGGAGTGATGAAACCAAAATTGAAATTTTTGGACACAATCATAAACGTTACATTTGGAGAGATGTCAAAAAGGCCTATGATGAAAGGAACACCATTCCTACTGTAAAGCACTGAGGTGGATTGCTGATGTTTTGGGGATGTGTGAGCTACAAAGGCATGTGAATTTTGGTTGAAGGAAAGATGAATGCAGCACGTTATGCGCAAACACTAAAGGCAAATTTTTAAGCATCAGCCCGGAAGCTGCGCATGGGACATACTTGGACGTTCCAACATGACAACGATAGCTATCATGAAAAAAACCTCATAAAAGACTAATTAATAAAGGTATAACTTTTTATCAATTAAAAAAGGGACAAACAACATACAGTAACACACACCATACAAAAAGTGCACACTACGTCCACCCTATACATGGACCCTGGCCTATCACCTACCTACCTGAGGAGGTTGGCACCCTATAAGAAAGATACGAGAATGGCACCCCTGCTCAATGATGACTGGCCGTATTGTCCTGTATAGCGCTCATGGCAAGTGACCGATATACACCTCTCATGTCCTAAGGGGACCCACAGACAGTCTTGATACTAAAGGGAGGGGTCATCATACTATTTGGGGGGCTATATGGGGGCATCATACTATTTTGAGTGTTATGTGGGGTGCCATCATATTATTTGGAGGGCTGTGTGGTGAGCATTATACTGTTTAGAGGGCTGTATGGGGGCCAATTATACTGTTTGGAGGGCTGAGTAGGGGACAATTATCCTGTTTGGAGTGCTATGTGGGGTCCATTATCCTGTGTGAAAGGTTGTGCAGAGGTGATTATACGGAATGGAGGATTGTGTGGCAGTCATTATGTTTGCATGTCTATGTGGGGGACTATTGTACTGTTTTGAGAGCTTGTTGGGGCCATTATACAGTGTGGAGGGTTGTGTGGGCAACACTATACTGCATGGAGGACCACTCTACTGTATGGAGGGCCATGATAATGTATGGAGGGCTTTGTGGGGGCCATGATATTGTGTACAGGGCTGTGTTGGACCCATCATCAGGGCTGTCACTAGGAATTTTGGGGCCCCATACTGGCAAAATGTTTGGGGCCCCCTTGAGATTCCACCCAGGATCCACCCCAGCCCCGTCCTCCATCCCTCGAACTGTCCAGTCCCACTGCTCTCTTTTGGAAAAACTCCACCTTTCACCAATCACACATTAACAGTTTCCATCTCCAGATCACACACATAGCCAGCAGCTCTTGTTTTGGCCAAAAGATGTTTTAAATCTGCCACCACAACAAGGTAGACTCTTTTGGCCGGGCCCTACTCTACTCTAACCTATTAAACATTTGTTTCTGAATTTTCCCCATGGTGGGACGATTAAAGGATTATCTTATTTCTTAAAATATCCAATATAATCTAGGTATATTTTTTATTTATTTTTCAATTTTTAAAATGACCAATAATATCACATCCAAAGGGACAAATACCACCGCACCATGACCAGACACCATATTACCACCACATGATAACCAATAATACCACATACAAGGAAGAAATACCACCACACCATGTCCAGACCACATATTACCACCACATAGTGACCTATAATACCACACAAAAGGAACAAATACAGCCACACCATGACCAGACCACATATTACCACCACAGTGACAGAATAATAGCACATACAAGGGACAAACACCACCGCACCATGCCCAGACAACATATTACCACCACATGGTGACTGAATACTACAATACTGATCATTAATAAAAAAAGATAATACTATCACCATACGTGCCATTATACACAGGAGCTCTGTAGTGTCGAGCTCTGTATATAGTGTCAGTGTACAGGTAATACAGTGATCACTGGTGACATTGACACTATACACTATATACAGAGTTCCTGTGTACGGTGTACAGGTAGTACAGTAATCACTGGTGACATTGCACACAGGAACTCTGTATATAGGGTATAGTGTCAGTGTACAGGTAACACACTGACTCACCAGTGACGTCTCTAGGTGAAGTCCTTCAGCTTTGCATTTCATCTTTCATCCAGCACAGACCGCCATCACATCTTCCAGCCAAGGCTCGTTTCTGCAGGAAATAACACAGTTATCTAGAGCTCCACTTGCAGAACACATTACTTAATTTTTTCCAACTTCTACACTACACCAGATGAAGAAAAAAAGGTGACATAGTGTCGCTCTGCACAGTAACAGGACCTCCCCCCATTTAAAACAGTATCCTCAAAAAAAAAAAAAAATACATCACTGCAGTAATAATATCCCTTAATTAGCCTCTATGGTAATAATATCCCTCATCCTGACCCCCGTGTGTCTCATTCCTGGCTTCAGCCATATGTTCTCTTATCCTGCCCTCATGAGTATCCATTCTGCCCCATATGATCTCCTGGTCCTGACCCATGATCCTGCCACCCCATCTGTCTACATCGTATCCATCCTGCCCCATGATCCTGCACCATGTGTCTCCCATCCTGCCCCTTATGTCTCACATCCTGCCCCCTCCTGTGTCTCACATTCTGTCTGCGCCTGTGTCTCACATTCTGCCCCCCGTGTCCATTCTGCCCCCTCCTGTGTCTCACATTCTGCCCCGTGTCCATTCTGCCACCTCCTGTGTCTCACATTCTGCCCCCTCCTGTGTCTCACATTCTGCCCCCTCCTGTGCCTCACATTCTGCCCCCTCCTGTGTCTCTCATTCTGCCCCCTCCTGTGTCTCACATTCTGCCTCCGTGTTCATTCTGCCCCCTCCTGTGTCTCACTGTCACATTCTGCCCCCTCCTGTGTCTCACTGTCACATTCTGCCCCATGTCTCACATTCTGCCCCCGGCTTGCCGCTTTCAATAAAAATTATTAAAAAAAGCCACACCTTTTCCTTACCTTGCCACGCTCCTGCGGCGAAGCTTCCTCCGGCCCGGGCCATCATACTGTGTTTTGATCACTGATTTCTATGACAGCCCTGTTAACATCATTTAACATATAAAATAATGAAATCTACAACTGTGCAAGCTTCTTCATGGACATAGACATATTAATCGTTTCTTTACTGTGAGTGAAAAAAAAAATCCCCACTTTTGAATTTGCAGTCAACTATCAATTCTAACAAGTCTCAATTTAATTTCCTTTGTCAAAAAAAAGTATTGAAAATGCTGAGTAAGTTGGAAAAATTGATGCTGATTTATTAAGTCTATTGGAAAAAATATGGAAATGTCCCATGCCAGCCAAATCAGACACCCAGCTGTAAACTGCACTATTTCAGCCTTCTTTGCACCTCATCAGAACAGAATAAGGTAGTTTGCAATTTTTTTTCTCTTGGAGCATTCAATGAAAATAAGTCTCCATATTGACATAGATCTATACAATGATATCCAGCATCCCCTCTGAACTCTACTCATGCATCTCAAGCAGAACCCTGATTTACACCGTTGAAGGACAAAAAGCCATAAACAGCACACTCTACAAATGGGTCTCTGATTTCCCTGCTATCAGCTGCTTTGCATTTTTTATTAATAAAAACTAATCTTATGCAAATTGCTTTTAAAGTGTCTCCTGCCTATTTACACAAGATGGTAACCTGCAACAACACTGTATGCTAAACATGCATTTAGCCCTATTGTCATTTTGTATGCTGAAAGAGTTTTGGAAGATTTTTGGGCAATATTTATGGACTTAAATTTTTTTAATTGCATCAAATATAAAATTTGCCTCCGTTATTCAGAATCAAAAGAAACATTCCACTAAAAAATATATAAATTATAATACATATATATATACTGTATATATATACACACACACACAAAGTATGGGGCAAGTTTTGGATGCTTTGCTGTGGAGGCTGTGCACCCGCTGATTGTAATTGTGCTGTTCTAATTTTTGCTATACACATACAAAGTTAGTTAGGTCCAGAAATATTTAGATAGTGTGACACAAGTTTGGGCATTTTAGCTGTTTACCAAAACATATTCAATGTACACTTATTTAATCAATATGGGCTTAAAGTGCAGAACCTCAGCTTTAGTTTGAGGGTATCCACATCCTTATAGGAGTAAGGCATTTTTTTCAAGGGACCAAAAGCAATTGGACAGTTATCTCAGAAGCACTTTAATGGGCTGCATGGGCTATTTCCTCATCAATCAATAATTAGTTACACAGGTTAAAGGTCTGGAGCTGATTCCAGATGTTGCTTTTGCATTTGGAAGCTGTTGCTGTGAACTCACAAAAAACGATCTAAGTAGCTCACAATGGAAATGAAACAGATCATCATTAGGTTGAAAAAAGAAGAAATCCATCAGAGAAATAGTAGAAATGTTAGTAGTGGCCAAATCAACAGTTTGGTACATTTTGAAATAAAAAAGAGCACACTGGTGAGCTTGGAAATTCAAAGAGCTTTGGGCGTCCATGGAAGACAACAGTGGTGGATTATCACAGAATCCTTTCCATGATGAAGAAAAACCCCTTTACAACATCCACCCTAGTGAAAACACCCCCCGGAAAGTAGTTGTTTCAGTATCTAAGTCTACCACAAAGAGAAGGCTTTATGAGATCAAATACAGAGGGTTCACTACAAGGTGCAATCCATTAGTCAGCCTTAAAATTAGAAAGGCCTGATTAGACTATGACAAAAAACATCTAAAGAAGTCAGCCCAGTCCTAGAAAAGTATTCTTTGGAAAGATGAAACTAGGATCAACCTATACCAGAATGGGAAGCAGAAAGTACGGAAAAGGATTGAAAATACTCATGATCCAACGCATATCACATCCTCTATAAAACATGGTGAAGGTACTACTATGTCACTAGGGTTTACTGATGGGACTGAAGACAGACGTAACTGGATGAATTCTGAAGTGTACAGGGATATACTTTCTGCTCAGATTCAACCAAATGCAACAAGGTAACATAGTAACATAGTTATTAAGGTTGAAGAAAGACTTTAAGTCCATCTAGTTCAACCCATAAGAAAAAAATTCCTTCCCGACTCCACATACGGCAATCAGACTAGCTCCCTGGATCAACGCAATATTAGGGAAACTAGTGTACATACCCTGTAATATTATGCTTTTCAAGAAAGGCATCCAGGCCCTTCTTAAATTTTAGTAGGGAATCACTCATTACAACATCATATGGCAGAGAGTTCCATAGTCTCACTGCTCTTACAGTAAAGAATCCGCGTCTGTGATTATGCTTAAACCTTCTTTCCTCCAGATGGCGAGGATGTCCCCTTATCCCTGTCACAGGTCTAAGAGTAAAAAGATCATTAGAAAGGTCTTTGTGTTGTCCCTGCATATATTTATACATTGTAATAAGATCACCCCTAAGCCTTTGATTTTCCTAACTAAATAACCCCAAGTGTAATAACCTGTCTTGGCATTGCAAACCCCCAAACCCCCCAGTTCCCTAATAACCTTGGTCGCTCTTCTCTGCACCCGCTCCAGTTCAGCTATGTCTTTCTTATACACTGGAGACCAGAAATGTACACAGTATTCTAAGTGTGGTCGCACTAGTGACTTATATAGAGGTAAAATTATGTTCTCCTCACGAGCATCTATGCCTTTTTTAATGCATCCCATTATTTTATTTGCCTTTGCAGCAGCTGCCTGACACTGGCCACTAAATGTGAATTTGTCGTCCACCCATACACCCAGGTCTTTTTCAGTGACAGTTTTGACCAGTTTTTTACAATTAAGCATATAATTATACATCTTGTTCGTTCTACCCCAGTGCATGACCTTACATTTATCCCCATTAAAGCTCATTTATCAGCCCAAGCTTCTAGTTTACATAAATCCTCCTGTATTATAAAATTGTCCTCCTCTGTATTGATTACCCTGCAGAGTTTCGTGTCATCTGCAAATATTGAAATTCTACTCTCTATGCCCCCTACAAGGTCATTAATAAATATGTTAAAAAGAAGCGGGCCCAAAACTGACCCCTGTGGTACCCCACTGCTAACCGTGACCCAGTCCAAGTGTGCTCCATTAATAACCACCCTTTGTTTCCTATCCCTGAGCCAGCTCTTAACCCACTTACACATATTTTCTCCTATCCCCATTGTTCTCATTTTATGTATCAACCTATTGTGTGGCACCGTATCAAAAGCTTTTGAAAAGTCCATGTACACCACGTCCACTGCATTCCCTTGGTCCGGTCCAGAACGTACCGCTTCATAAAAGCTTATCAGATTAGTCTGACAGGAACGGTTCCTCGTAAACCTATGTTGATATTGGGTCATGAGGTTATTCTTCTTCAGATACTCCAGTATAGTATCTCTTAGAAAACCCTCCAGGATTTTACCCACAGTTGTGGCTAAAATTACTGGCCTATAATTTCCAATTTCAGTTTTTGTCCCCTTTTTGAATATTGGCACCACATTTGCCATACGCCAGTCCTGTGGTACAGACCCTGTTATTATGGAATCTTTAAAGATTAAAAATAATGGTCTATCTATGACTGTGCTTAATTCCTGCAGTACTCGGGGGTGTATCCCATCCGGGCCCGGGGATTTGTCAATTTTAGTGATTTTTAGACGCCGCCGTACTTCCTGCTGGGTTAAGCAGGTGACATTTAATGGAGAATTTTATCCCTGATCATGTTATCCATCATGGGATTTTCTTGTGTAAATACTGTTGAAAAAAGTCATTTAGCATATTGGCTTT
The DNA here is from genome assembly GCF_039654945.1 of Dendrobates tinctorius. Classification (NCBI taxonomy): domain Eukaryota; kingdom Metazoa; phylum Chordata; class Amphibia; order Anura; family Dendrobatidae; genus Dendrobates; species Dendrobates tinctorius. Next base: position 44,182,951 of record NW_027361728.1, on the reverse strand, counting down.
TTCCTCATCCCCATCCACAATTTCACCCAGAATATTTTTAAGGGGACCAACACTATGATTTTTTAGCTTCTTACTATTTATGTAGTTAAAGAATATTTTGGGATTATTTTTACGTTCTCTGGCAATGAGTCTCTCTGTCTCAATCTTTGCTATTTTGATTTGCTTTTTACAGAATTTATTTAATTTTCTGTATTTATTTAATGCCACACTACTATACTTGCTTTAATTCTCTAAATGCTTTATTTTTGTCACTTATTGCTCCCCTTACAGCTCTATTTAACCATAGTGGTCTCCTCCTATTTCTAGCATGTTTATTCCCATACGGTATATATTGTGCACAGGTCCTATTCAGGATGCTAATAAACGTCTCCCATTTTCTTTGTGTATTTTTATGTCTCAGGATATTGTCCCAGTTAATTGCACCAAGATCATCTCTCATCCGTTGGAAATTTGCTTTCCTGAAGTTTAGTGTCCTTGTTACCCCTCTACTACACATCTTATTAAAGGATACATGAAAACTTATTATTTTGTGATCACTATTACCCAAGTGACTCCCAACCCTTATATTTGATATGCAGTCTGGCTTGTTGGTTAATATTAGGTCTAGTAGTGCCCCCCCTCTTGTTGGGTCCTGAACCAGTTGTGAAAGGTAATTGTCTCTCATAATTGTCAAAAACCTATTACCTTTGCTGGAACTGCAGGTTTCGGTTCCCCAATGTATTTCAGGGTAGTTGAAGTCCCCCATAATAATGACTTCTTGAGTCGCTCACCTATTTGCTTTATGAGGATATTCTTTGTTGCTTCCATTATTTTTGGAGACTTATAACAAACCCCTATCAGTAATTTATTATTTTTTCCCCCTCCCCTTATCTCTACCCACAGGGACTCTACATTTTCTTTAGATTCATATATTATCACGCTTAGATTGGACGCTCTTTGCAGTACCATGATCCAAAACATAATGCAAGAGAGAAAGAAGAACAAGCACTCCTTCTGCAATCAACCAAATGAAAGAAGGTGGAGACTTGTGAGTTATTACAATCACCTGGTTGGGTTGTGTGTGCAGGCACAACACTGGCAATCGTGTGGGTGGTCTCCCTCCAATGGCAGCAGGTGCATCCGCATAGCCTCAGGCCATCAGGTATCAGAACTCGTATATAGCAATGGAAGAAAAATACTGCGAACTTGTTGAGCACTGCTAAAACTTACTGCAAAAGGAACCCAAGAATATTTTTTAAGACAAAGAAGTGGAATATTCTGCAGTGGCCGAGTCAATCACCAAACTCACAAACAAGCAACAACTGAAGTCAGCTGTAGTAAAGGCCTGGCAAAGTATCCCAAAGGAGGAAACTCAGTGGTTGGTTATGCCCATGATTTCCAGACATCAAGCAATCATTACCTGAAAATGATTCTCTTCAAAGAACTAAAAATGAACAGTTTATTTATTGTAAAGTTCATTTAATTTTGTCCAATTACTTTTGAGCCCCTGAAATCAGGAAGCTTTGTAGAAAATGGTTGCAATTTCTAATGGTTTCACATAATATTTTTGTCCAACACCTTTAATTAAACCTGAAAGTCACTGGCCAAAAAATTCTGGGCCTAACTGTACATACAATTTCTGAAAGTCAATAAGAAATGCATACTTAAACACAGATATATCATATGTAGGGTGTATATACCTATACAAACATAAACTGCAACGTCAGTGTGAACAGAGCTTTACCTGTAGAGTGCTTGTATATGAATTTGAGTGTGTAGACATGGGTAACTATGGACTACTTTGGTTCTAAGTGCCTGGGCTATCATTGTTCTGATTTTTTCTGTCTGAGTCACTCAGATTGTGTTGTGTGAGTAACTTAATATTAGGACTTATGACATTAACCTACTTAGTTAGTCGCCAACCGTTTTAAGTGAACGCTAGAGAAAGACAGACACAAGTGATTGTAGACAGATGCATGTTTAATACACAGTACAAGAACACATAGTTGTCAAGGGCTCAGTTCACCCTCTAGAATGAGCTACTTTTCTATTATCCTTGTGGTTCTCTTGTTTCTCTTTATCTTGCATTCTTGAAACATTCTCTCAGTTACTTGTTTTGCTTCTCGTTCACGTTGCAATATTTCTCTTGGGAAGAGGCTTCCCTCATCAAACACGGCTTTCAGGGCTACAATAGTGATAGAATCACATTTACATTATTCATGCGACTGGCAAGAGCCCAAAAAGACTTCATTAACACCAATGACTGCTAAACTGACCCAGTTTCACATTATTATCCTGTCTCTTATCACAGACAAGGTGACATTTTCATATGACCAAGGGCACAAGCAATCCAAAGTGAGGAACTTGTTTCAGTAAATACAGTGCATGCCATTAGCGGGTTTCTTCTTCCTTTTCCCCCGCACACATTTGACAGTATATTACAAATAAACTCTAATCTTCAGGATTTTGCTTTTAGTAAGACAAGAATTCTCATTAGTATGTCTTTGCCGTAAATATACAAGGTGGGTTTTCAGTTTGTTGTAATAACAAGTAGAGCTAAGTATGCCATGCCTTTGTGACATCCCCTCTCTTAAAATTAAATACAGTTTTAACCTCCAATTGCAAAGAGGCAACATATTTTTCTTCTTTCCTAGTATATTCTTACTGGAAACATGTTTCAACACCATGTTCCTCCACTTGACAACACATTGGTAAATCCACTACTCTATTGGTGTAAAATTGTGGCAATAAATGGGGCATAGAATGGATTAGATCCTTGGAAGATCCTCACAATATCTCATTTTGGTATTTCATACTATGTTGCGACATACTCATGTCGATTAAGCAGGTATTTCTTAATCCTCCATGTGTCTCCATTTTTGAATGTCCCAGATGGGCACATCAGTCATTCGGCTGGCTGGTGGAAACGATTAGGGACTTGACGGCATGTTGTGAAAAATGTCATTCACATCTCTTGAAATATTATGTGTTCAATCATCATCAGTACTATTTTTTTTAAAAGTGGATGGAGATTGTCTTTTATAGTATGGCTCCCAAAAAGAAAGTTCCCCATTAGTAATACCTTTTGGAATATACTTTACTATAGGGCCTTATAGTTATATTATCTGTATAGTATACACAATATTACTGGTATTACTTTTAGGATTAGGGTGGACCAGGGAATGTATAGGGTTAGCCATCATAGAGCGAGGGTACTGTTGTAGTCATACTAATAGGGTGTCAACCACGGTAGCTTGTAAGGAAAAATTATATATGTAAATAGGGTGAAGACAGAAAACATTGAGTCTCCCTATAATCTGTACCCTAAATAGTATTTCCAGCCTTTGAGGCTATACATTAATAAACATTATACATAGTGTCTCTTCTTATTCATTTTACGACTATTATGTGTTTATCTATGGAGACATGCAGTTTGGGGCTTTTTTAATATATAATAATAATAATGATGATGATGATGATGATGAATAGTGTTTTCAATAATTGTGGATTTACTGTCATAAGGCTAGTTTCACACTAGCGTATTTTCCATGCAGCACACGACACCGCTAAGCCCCGCCCCCTGCCAGCTCCCTGCCCGCCCCATCCGGTCATCGCCGCCTACTATCACACACGGCCGCATGCGATCTGCACACCCTATCTTTAGCATAGGGTGCGCTGGCCGTGCGCTAGTAGGATTTTAGCGTGCGCTGCGTTCTTTTGAAGGTACGCCCGTGTGCGCCGAACGCACCATGTTGCATTTTGGCACGCTCGGCGCACCTTCAAAAGTGTGCAGCACACGCTAAAATCCTACTAGCGCACGGCCAGTGCACGGTCTGCGCACCCTATGTTAAAGATAGGGTGCGCAGATCGCATGCGGCCGTGTGCGATAGTAGGTGGTGATGACCGGATGGGGAGGGCAGGGAGCCGGCAGGGGCGGGGCTTAGCGGCGCCGTGCGCTGCATGGAAAATACGCTAGTGTGAAACTAGCCTTACTTAGTTTAACTGCTTCACAACATGGCCAATTTCCAGTTTTGCATATTAATTTTTTCCTCCACTTCTTCCCAGAGCACTTTTATTTTTCTGTCCACATAGACATAGGAGGGCTTGTTTTTTTTGTGGGACGAGTTGTACTTTTGATTGACACTGTTCATTTTCCCACATAGTGTACTGGAAATGAGAAAAAAATTCTAATGAGGAGAAATTGTGGAAAAAAAACACAATTCTGACATTGTTTTTTGGGAACTGTTTTTATAGTGTACACGTTGCGGTAAAAATGACCTCGGAATATAATTCAGCTCATCAACACAATTACGGTGATACCAAACATGTCCATTTTTTTTTACTTTAGTGGTGAAATAAAAATCAGTATTTGCTTAAACAAATTTGTGGGGTTGTGTTGCCACTTTCCAAGATCCATAACATTTTAATTTAATTGATCAATGGAGCTGTGTGATGGCTAATTTTTTTGTGTGGTGAGATAAAGTTTTTATTGATTCTATTTTCTTATAGATATAATAGATATATCTTATGGATCACTTGTTACAGCACTTTTTGTCAAATTGCAGTGACCAAAAAAAAAATGTATTTTTTGCGTTCTTTGTTTATGTTGTTTACGGTTTTGGTTAATTCTTTCTATATTTTGATAGATCAGAATTTTCTGAACGCAACAATTCTGAACTTTAATTTTTTTTTATTTTATCATATTTTTTTAAAACATTTGTTTTACTTTCCACTGTTCTTAATAGTCCTCTTAAGGGACTTTAACCTGCAATCATCTGATCGCCTGTGCTACATACAATGATGTCAGAGCATCGCGTTATATAGCAGAAATCATAGTCTCCTTTGTAGCTCAACAACAGGCAGGCTTTCTAAGGAGCTCCGTAATGACAAGCACGGGGGTCTTCATCACAACCCCGGCTATCGTATCAACCCTTTGTCAACCAGTGAGCTTGTCACAGGCGCGATGATAGGCACATGGAATTACGTACTCCCATGTCGGCACATGTTAAATGCTACCGTCAGAGTTTGACAGCGACTTACAGGTTAACAAATTCTGGAGCAGGTCTTCTCCACCTGAGAGTCTTAGCGGCAGGTCCTGGCTGTGACACACAGTCATCACATGCTGAGTATGGCACGTACATGTCGGGAAGGGGTTAGTTTTTGTGACAACTCTTTATATTGCTTTACCTTAGGTCTGTAAGGCAAACATACTGAACTTTCCCTGCTCCCCTACCGGTCAGCAATATCAGATGTGATTACTACATCCCTGACCATGGTGGGGAATGTGCACCATCAAGCCTGTATGATGGACAATGCTACAAGTTTCAGGGAAAGTCCTGCTAGGCAGCATATTAGAAAGGTGGATCATAATTGAGAGTGTAAGCCAATCATAGGTGCAGATCAGCAGACAAATGAGGGGGCAAGGTTGTTATCTAATGAACATTCAAAGTGCTCTATTTAATCCCCGTTGCTCATTTTGGCATTCACAGTTATTGGATATACCACTACTCTGGGGAGTAAAAAACTAAGGATTAACTACAATGTTTCTAACCTGGCTTGGTTCCTGACCAATCTTCTGTTTAATCCCAGATTGCAGTTGTAGATTTAAACCTTAATCTGCCAAATCTCTCTCTACATCTCCCGATGCTCTCTGACCTCCTGAATTTTGAACTAATATTTCTGGATTACACTTTGAACTCCGATTTTGTCCTTTTCCCTGTCTTTTTGGTTAAAAACCGGCATACTTACACTTTCCATTCTATTTCCTCTTAGCTTTACCAGCAGTGAATATGCAGAAGGGGGCTATTTTGAGGAATATAAGGTTTACTAGCTGAAGAGCCTGGCATTGCCCGGGCATAGTAACTAACTATGGTTAGTTATATAACAAATTATAATAATTATATCTATACATATAAAGCTGTGTGTATAACCCCGCCCACTCCTAATAGCCACACTCACTATAATATCCCACATCATCCCTGTTAGGCGTCGAGTTTCCCCCACTGAACAGGGGGAATCTCAAGCCATGTCCTCTGCGGTCTCCCATTCCTCTGTGGCTACAGAGATTCCTGCTCAGCAGAAACGTTGGTCCAGGCATCTTGCCCAGGCTAATGCTAGGCGTCTGGTTGCTCCTTCAGGCTGTGCTGTAACACCATGTTTGAGTCAGCAGCAAGCACACGCTCCAGGGACTAAGTCCTGTATTCTGCCTACTGAGCATGCCCGTGGGACGACCTCTCATTGGAGGTCGGAGGTCACATGCGCAGGTCCTGTTCCTGCTCTGATTGGTCCACTACTGGGAAGGTCCCGGAAGGACACTGCTATAAAAGAGTCGCATGGCCGCTCGGCCATGCGCTAGTATAGACTCTGATGGCTAGTTGTGTGTGTGATGACGGATGTATGAGACAGGTGACTGACTCATTATGAAATCCCTACCCTCGGTTGTGTATGTGTTAGGGTTTAGGGAGATAGAGTCAGCGCCAGTAGCGGCATAAGCTATGTGCCACAGAGCATCCCGCTCTCCACAGAAGCATTAGCAACAGGTAGAGCCATTCAGCACAAGGCACCACTGTACTGCAAGAGCAGCAGTGTTCCTCGCAGCGGCACCATGCACAAGTCAAGCGCTTACCCCCCTGCTCAGGGTGGTAAGTGGTGTCCGCTGAACCAGTGCAGTGTGTACGTGGTGCAATTAAATTATTAGTTCTGGCATCGCAGTTGCGGTGTCGAATGCTAGTGGGACTAGAAGGACTCTAACCCTGTGTCCTTGGGACAGAGTCCTGTGTCTCTTGGCTAGTGTTCACCTTGCCGAGTCCTGTGAGGTTAACAGGCTCCGGCATTTACGTGAGTGGTAGTGTGGCTCTGTGAGGTAACATAGCCTGCTTCCATTCACACTGGGCCAGTGGTTACCCACCGGTGTTAGTTACTACTACTCCATATAGCGTCCGCCATTACTGAGCAGCAGTTTGTCATCTCTGCACAGTGGACCCCGGGTTGCAAACGCACCTTATTCCATCTTTATTATTTGGGGTGTTCAGCAAGCCAGAGCGACAGAAATACTACTCCTAATATCTTCCATCATCCAGAGCCACCGGACTACTGCCCCTAATATCCCACATCATCCCGTCAGCCAGAACCTCTGGACTGCTACCCCTAATATCCTACATCATCCCATCAGAGTTACCGGACTACTACCACTAATATCCCCCATCATCCCGCCAGCCAGAGCCACTAGACTACTACCACTAATATCACACATCATCCCTTCAGTCAGAGCCACCAGACTACAACCCCTAATATCCCACATCATCCAGTCAGCCAGAGCCACTGGACTACTACCACTAATATCCCACATCATCCCGTCAGAGCCACCGGACTACTACCACTAATATCCTACATCATCCCTTCAGAGCCACTGGACTACTACCCCTAATATCCCACATCATCCCGTCAGCAAGAGTCACTGGACTACTACCCCTAATATCCCACATCATCCCATCAGAGCCACTGGACTACTACCCCTAATATCCAATCATACCATCAGCCAGAGCCACCAGACTACTACCACTAATATCCCACATCACCCTGTCAGAGCCACTGGACTACTACCCCTAATATCCCACATCATCCCGTCAGAGCCACTGGACTACTACCCCTAATATCCCACATCATTCTGTCAGCAAGAGCCACTGGACTACTACCCCTAATACCCCACATCATCCCGTCAGAGCCACCGGACTACTACCACTAATATCCCATATCATCCCATCAAAGCCACCAGACTACTACCCCTAATATCCCACATCATCCCATCAGCCAGAGCCACCGGACTACTACCCCTAATATCCCACATCATCCCATCATAGCCAGTGGACTACTACCCCTAATATCCCACATCATCCCGTCAGCAAGAGCCACCGGACTACTACCCTTAATATCCCACATCATCCCGTCAGAGCCAACATTGTCTGGTTGGTGCTGTTACACCATTAAAAATGATACCTGGGTTGGAGAAATTCATGTTGTGTTTCATTTTTTAATCTGTGCTTGAAGTTTTAAGTTAATGAGGTGATCCATGCCATACAAAGATCCTGATTCTGGGCTCCCCTGCAGTCTGTGTCAGAGTGTGGTCTGTGTCGGCACTGTAATAAATTGTGATATTTCCAGTTTTACAGAAGGAGGATAACACCATAGAAATGATAAGAATAATAGGCCTCAGTTACCACAACTGTCGACAAGGAAAACTGTTGCTCATAGCAACCAATCACAGCTCAGCTTCTTTTAAACAGCTCTGGTGAAATGAAAGATGCTTAGTGATTTTGTGGGGCTATGTGGAGTGGGCGTGGCTGATACACACACACACACTGATTTTTATATATATATATATACTATATATATATATATACACACTATATATATATATATATTATATATATATATATATATATATAACATATTCTGGTTTGCTTCACACTAGTTTCCGTACTTCTTGTTTCCATATGTGCCGATTTATGGTTTTGCTGCCATCAGTCTGAATCTACAATGTCCACATTCCAATAAGAACAAGGAAAACCAATGCATGACTAGGTGTGTCCAAACAATTTACTGGCAATGTAATTATAATGGATTATGGTCATGTTCTGATTACTTACTCTCAGTGAAGGTGGGGGATTGTACAATATTAGTAGTTTTTTCTTCTACCTTCTCTCCAAAGTATTTGTCAGGATTTACGAAAAAATCAGGTTTGCTCATTTCAGCAGTTTCCCGCAGAGAACTGATGTTTAACAAGCTGAACGTACCTGCCATGAGTCACATAGAATAGTCATTAAACTTAGTTTGTACAGTTTTTCCAAGCTTCATATTAATCACTACTGCAATTGTTCAATCTAAAATATAGCACAACCACATGAAAGATGTGCTTTCAAATAAGGCCGGTTTCACATTAGCGCTTTTTAAGCGCACGCACGGCCGGGGGTAGCTCCGCCCCCGAGCCGGCTCTCTGCCCGGCGTGCCCGCCCCTTGCTTATAGCGCCGCCTCCTAGCGGACAGCGGCGCCTGCGATCGGCGCACCCTATCTTTAGCATAGGGTGCGCAGATCGTGCGCAGGCCGTGCGCTAGTTGCGCTTTGACCTGCGCTGCGCACTTTTGACGGTGCGCCGTGCGCGCCAAAATCGAACTTTTCGGATTTTGGCGGTCACGGCGCACCGTCAGAAGTGCGCAGCGCAGGTCAAAGCGCAACTAGCGCACGGCCTGCGCACGATCTGCGCACCCTATGCTAAAGATAGGGTGCGCCGATCGCAGGCGCCGCTGTCCGCTAGGAGGCGGCGCTATAAGCAAGGGGCGGGCACGCCGGGCAGAGAGCCGGCTCGGGGGCGGAGCTACCCCCGGCCGTGCGTGCGCTTAAAAACCGCTAATGTGAAACCGGCCTTATTCTACTCAAATGAAATTATGAATTCTTACAGGTAAAGTTACAATTGAAAATGTAGAAAACACAAAGAATATTTCTTGTTTTACAAAAATCTGTAGTACAACTATAGGGGTGTGAGGAAGACTCCTCAGATTCAGGCCTTAGCATTTGTGGGGACTTTATGCCGCCCTGCCACATAAGACCTGTGGTGTCATGCAGATATTTGGTGACATACTGTTGTTTTATGAACTGTAGCTCCATGTAGAGGAAAGAGAAGAACCTATTCTGAAGATTTAAAAAAATGAATGCAAACTACAAACAAAATGGCCTGGACATCTTTAGTATTTGATTAATATTCAAGCACAAATATGCTGTGGCCAATATACATCATATATACATACACTTTGAGTCATATATATATATATATATATATATATACAGTAGGCGCCATCTATGCATACAGTGTGCATCATATTTACATACAGTGTGTGTCATATATGCATAGTGTGCATCATGTATACATACTGTGCATCATATATGCATAAACTGTGTCATGTATACAGTGTGCGTCATATGCATATAGTGTGCGACAGTATGTGTCAGAAATGCATACAATGTTCATTAGCGCACTGCAATTAATGCACACATCAATTCCTCTATTGCTATACACATACAAAAATCTGAGGCACTTCGTTTACAATTTTTGATCAAAAAGTGTAAAAGCCTTCCAACCATGACAAGGTGACCTTAATTCGGATAGTCCTTAATTCTAGTAACTCACTTCTCCATGTGCTCAGAAAGACCTCAAATTAAATGGAAAAGAGATAGGAACCAGACTTAGCTCGTGATAAAAACCTTTCTCGAAAAGAATGATGGATAAGGGGGCACAAATTGGGAAGTTTGCATAATCATGCCTGAGGTCATTTTTTGATGATTTGCGCAAATTGAATTGCAAATTGTTTGAATTCACCAGGATCTGGAAATTGTATAAAATTCAACTTAAATTCGATTGTTCATTTCTAGTCTTTACCCCACTGACACCCTTATTTTATTGAATTTTCATATTTGCAATTCCACCATACCCCTACAGGTCAAAATTTATAAAATTTGCCATCAATTGCACCATATCTTTACAGTACTTTCCAGTGTAATATAAGAGCTTGAGACCAATGTGTCAAAGGTAGCAAGTCAGTAATGATTTTTTTGTGCACACTGACTTTTTTTTGCATGTTAACTGGTACACTTCCCAATGTTAGAAAAGAGTGGGAGACCAGTGCATGAAATGCTGCACGCTAACATAGAATTTTTGAATTGTGACTTTTTATGTATGTTAAAAATGGTTGAAGGATAAATGTATATTACTTTTATAAAACAGCTCGGATCTCTATAGAATCTGCAACTTTTTAGGACTTTTAAACAGCAATCCAATAATAAATATGCAGAATAATAAATGCCGAGAAGCAGGTTATCCGCATCAATGTGCCACTCAACCAACCAACCCAACAGCGGGGTCACAAACGCTACAGGCTTATGTGCCCAGACACACGGCCATCGTCCTTGTATCTCACACATTGCTCCCCTGCTTAAGATTTTGTTATGCTTCAATAAATCATGGATTTTATAGGACGGTGAGTGCCATCCCATTCATTCTTTGCATCCAAGAAGTATTTGCATAATTAGCATAAAAACACAGTGTCTGCAAATTGAGATTCTGGCTTGGCTTTTATCCTAAGTCATGTAACAAGGCTCTTTAAAGGGTGGACATTGACTTTTAGGATTGCTACTTCCAATAGGTGGCACTAGAGTTCTAGTCCTCTTCCTCTCTGAAGAGACAATTTGCATGATTAGCATATTTCCCAGAGGAGCATTGTGGCTTTAGGTCTCCTCACCTCGACATGCTTAGCATGTCATTCTCAGCAAGGAGAAATTATACTTCTTCGATATTGGTCAGACACATCTCTCACAGCCAAACCAGATCTCACACTTTGCACTGACGAGGGGCAGTACCCCGAAACACAGTGTCTGCAAATTGAGATTCTGGCTTGGCTTTTATCCTAAGTCATGTAACAAGGCTCGTTAAAGGGTTAACATTGACTTTTAGGATTGCTACTTCCAATAGGTGGCACTAGACTTCTAGTCCTCTACCTCTCTGAAGAGACATTTGCATAATTAATTCATTCTTTGTGCATAGAATGCCAAATGCCCCATCTGAGTCTGCAGGTGAATGTAAATCTGATCTCCTTCAAGTATGTATTGTCCTTTAGGACCCTATGGAATATATAGATGCATAACTCTATCAGGACTCCCTAAGGGTCTGTTTGTAGTAGGTGACCAGTAGCACTGAATGACCACCAGTATGCTGATCACCGGTTGTTTGCAGGCCAAGCTGGCTTAAGATGAGCACTGAATGATCTGTAATAGATTGTTCAATAGACATAGGCTGCCATTGCTCTTGGTAGTGCAAGTCCTGTTTACACAAGACCATGCACCGCCAAGAATGATGACCTTTTGTGCAAAGGTCATTTGACCCAATGAATGAGAGTTTTACCTGTTCATCAAGAGATTGGAAGCCTATTTAGACAAAAAGGATTATCATGAAACAAGTGTGCCTAGGAAAGCTTGCTCACAACAATCGTGCAGGGTAAATGCCCTTTAACTCCATAACATTTAAGATGCACACTTTTAGCATATACTCTTAAATCCAAATAGTTGTGTAACATCTAAAAAGAATTTTGCATCTTTAAATAGGCCATCTATATATAGTCAGTGGGGGTCCAACTATCGACTTGGCACAAAAACAGAAAGAAATGGAGCATCACCCAGTCCTTAGTGATTAATTTCTTTAATCCATGATTAGGATAACGTCAACATCATAATAAAGTGCGGTGTGCAGGTGGCAGGGGAGTGAGCAGGTAAGAAAGCCTGACGGACTATGGCAGTTTCACGCTTCTACGGGTCCAACTATTGACTTCCCCGCCAGTGAGCTGTTCGAAGGGGCTGCAGTTTTCAGAAAACACTGCAGATTCTTCTACTGGGTTCATCTGCAGACCGTCTACATAGTAGCAGCAGTGATGGGAAATACTGACTATCATTTGCCCATCATATGCTCTAGTGCTCTAGTTCTATCCCCTATACTTCTGTCATTTGACAATCTTTAAATGTTGCACCTTTGGAGATCAATAAGCCATACTCCATTACACTTCGTTTGAAAAGAAAAATTAAAGGATAATTAAGCTGTCATAATCAGATTACCAGCTGTGTATGTGTGTGTAATGATGCATCGTAATGACTATAAATGAAAATAGTAATCAGAAGAAACCCCGGGATGCTATATGTAATAGAAGGTTCATGGTGTCCTGGCAGCTAAACCAAAGCATTGTGGACCTCCTACTACCTTCAACATCATAACACTTTTTCTGATTAGCAGGCCCTTGTAATGCATTATGATGCACATTTTGCATCATAATGATTACAAATGGGATTATTACTCAGAAGAGGCCCCGGGATGCTATAGGTAGTAGGAGCTTCACAGTTCTCTGGTCCTGGACTAAAGACATGGCCACTGAAATAGGGTGGCGAGAATCTTGTTGCTCATGTCTATCGCTGAATAATCAACAGTGCTAAATATTTTATTTTATTACCTTGTATAAAGTTGTCAGAATAACAAACTAAATCGTTGGGTTTAGAATATTGCAATCCTACTTTCTCATATGATTTACAGTTGAATACTGATGGCAGTCACATTAATATTCATAAAGTGTGTCACCTTCATATTTTGGCTTGTAATCACAGTACTATATTTGTAAGCAATGTTTTACATCATGCTTCAAGATACCTTGCAAGTTTAATGAACAGTTTCCATTGTCACAAATCAAAAAACTTTCTTAGAGTAACATTGTGACTGGTGATATATTATTTATGATTATGATGCTGTAGTAAAACGATCATATCATAAATTTCATATGGATCAACCACAACAAATATGTCAGTGCACTTACCAATTGCATTTTGGACTGAATCCCCAATGAAGTTTGAATGTAACTTTTCTTTTAACCCATTTCTTCTGTAGTTTTTCCCTAAGATTGTGTTTTCCCATGGACTATTCCTAAATAAATAAATAAAAAAAAAACGAATAGTTAATACAAAATGCGTTCATTTATGTTGGTACAATGCCAAAAGAAACAACTGGGATTTAAGCCAAATTGTGATTGTTTTGTCTTATTTCTGATTGCAAAATTTTATAAAATTTAATAAAAATTACAGTTACTAAAGGAAAACTCATATGAATAAAATTCCATTTCCTTGCATTGGGGGATAGAATAATACCAATGTGAATAATACCAATGTAAGAGTGTGAACTAGGGCATATGTTATGTTGTGCCTCCCATCCTATTGTGTGTCAGTTCCAGGAAAAAAATGTAGAACGTCTTTAAAATAATAAAACTTAAAAAGAAGATAAGGGCTGAACAACATGGGAATATTACAACTCCCAAAAATCACCAGTAAGTATAAGCCACTGAGTTGTTTTCCTTTGTCAAGTAGCTAAAAGATCTACAGTACATGAAGTCAATATTTGGTTGCTAAAGTTTATCTGTTTTTTTTTAACTTGTAAACATATAATTTTGCTGCTACTACAACCCTCATAACAGTAAATCACTTAGAGACTGATTATTCCTTTGATTTTTTTTTAAGTGACTTGTTTTTTTTATTGTCGTGTTGGCTGTTGGTTTTTACACCTAATTCTCAAAAGTGGTGCATATAGGTTAATGATTTTTTGCACAAAATTAAAATGCTCTTTTTGTCTTTAACTCTTTTCAGTCCGTTTTTGAGCAAAATGTCACACTAAACTTTAAAGTGTTACATATTAGTCTACAGATGGAAAAAGTAAAAATTACATAGATTTTATACTCCACTACTACTACTGTGACAGGGAAGCTACAACAACTCAGCTTGGTGGTGGCAGACTTGCGCTCAGTTGCTTTGCATCACCCATTGACTCGAGGCTTAGGTCCCGCTTCTCCCGAGCAACCCCTGGTGGAGCCCAAGATCACTTTACCAAATAGGTTCTCTGGGGTTCATGTTAAGTTTGTGGTTTTCAAGGAAACCTGCAAACTTTCTTTTAGGTTACATCCTCAATCCTAGGGTACAGGAGGATCGGGTGAGGATCATCAACTCCATGGTGACCCTCAAGCCTGAGCCTTTTTGTCTCGTCTCATTCTCAGTGACTTCAGTCAGTCGAGGAATTTTTTCAGGCTCTGGGTCTTATCTATGATGACCATGACCATGCCTCTCTGGCTAAGTCTAAACTACGTCAGCTTCAGCAGGAAGACCGGCCAGCAAAGGAGTATTGTTCGATTGGTGGTCTACAGACACTTGGTGGAATGACCCTGTGATCTGTAGTCAGTTTTTTGAGGTGCTTTATGTGAGGATGAAGGATGTCTTTGCTCTGTATGAGACCCTGGAGGCAACCATGTCTCTAATTGTCAATATAGACCCTTGTCTCAGAGAGAGACTAAAGGCGATACCTTATTTTGGGGTTCATGTGTCTAATGAACCTAGGCCTGTGTCCACTGAGGAACCCATGCAATCGGCAGGGACAACTCGTTGCAGCGGTCATCCAATGGTTCAGCACACAAGAGGAGTGTTTTTTTGTCTGGGGGATGGGTCATTTTGTGATTATCTGCCCATCCATATGTAAATGCGAACAGCCGCCGGAAAACTAACAGGACCAGCTTGCGTGAAGGTTAGCAACCTGGGTGTACATATTTCCTCCATTGGTAGGTTGCAATTCTTTCCATCCGCTTAAATCATTTTGGGAGGAAGAAAGGTGTCTAGTTCTGCCTTTTTGGACAGTGGGTGGGGTTTAATCTGGTTGACGCTCTATTTGTCCACACCCAGGGCCTTATTCCCCATGAATTGTCAAGAACTATTCCAATAATCGCAATAGATTCTGCACCCTTGAGTCAGGAACATTTCACCCAGATCGTTCAGGATATCCATCTTCAGGAAGGGGCCATGTACACTGAATCCATCAAATGTTGTGTGTTAGAGGGCTTGCCCTTTCCAGTGGTTCTTGGCCTACCTTGGCTGACATTACACACTCCTGTGGACTGGAAGGCATGGGAGGTAATGAGGTGGAGCACTTACTGTTAAAATAACTGCATGAGCACTTATTTATCCAAAGCAACTACCAGGACTCTACCGGAGTATTTGTCTTATTACGAGGATGTGGTTTTGGAACAAGGGTGTCAAGAACTAACACCTCATCGCCCTTATTATTGCACAATTAAATTATTTGCTGGGGCAAAGTTGTCTAAGAGCAGGTTGTATAATATTTTAGGTCCTGAGAGGCAGGCCATGAAAGAGTATATCACAGAGAGTCTTGCTAAGAGACATATCAAACCCTTCTCATTTCTGGTGGCAGATGGATTTTTCTTTCTTTTTTTTTTTTTTAAGAAGAAACATGGGGGGCTGCACCCCTGCTTGGATTTCCATAAACTAAATTGGATTACTGTTTGGGATCCATACCCTCCCCCTATTCAGGATCCCAACCTGGCTTCTCCAAGTCGGATCCATGTGGGTCTGGTGACCGGAGGGTCCCAACCTGGTTTCCACAGAAAAGAGGAGAGGCGGGATGAGCTTAACTCTCATTGTTTGAGTTTTTAATCAATCTGCATAGTTCATCCTTCTCCGTTTTGCAGGTCAACAAACTAACTGGTCTGGTACATTGTGTAATCAGCATATTGTTCAATGATCCTGTGTCCCTGTCTTGCAAGGATAGCGGACAATAAGTTGCAACAAACATCAACTCAAAAGTCAACATAAAGGTAATAGTCTATGTGTCTGGGCCTACTGAATTTATGTCTGGCGTAATTAAGAAGAAATGCCATGTTGTCATACTGTGGTTATCCTCAAAGAATATTAAATTAAAGGTTTCTTCTTGGAAACTAGGACCCTGGTTCATTAGTTCCTATAAGATTGTTGCTGTCGTCAATCCAGTGGCATTTCGCCTTGCTTCACTATCTACTTTTAAGATCCATAATGTATTTCACCATTTTCTTCTCAAAAAATATGTAGTCTCCTCAGTACCGTCCCTATCACTATCTTTCCCTGTCAGGGTTATTGGAAGTCTGGAATTCCAGATGGCTAAAATTCCTGCTTTAGTAGTTTAAATGCTTTCTTTTTACTGTTAATTGCCCCTCTTACTTTTTTGTTTAGCCACATTGGGTTTTTCCTATTTCTTGTCCTTTTATTTCCACAAGGTATAAACCGCTTACAGTGCCTATTAAGGATGTTCTTAAACATTTCCCATTTATTTTCTGTATTTTTACTTCTGAGGACATTGTCCCAGTCAACCAGATTAAGGGCATCTCTAAGCTGGTCAAACTTTGCCTTCCTAAAGTTCAGTGTTTTTGTGGCGCCCTGACATGTCCCCCTAGCGAAAGACAAGTGAAACTGTACAATATTGTGGTCGCTATTTCCTAGATGCCCAACAACCTGCAGATTTGTTATTCTGTCAGGTCTGTTAGAGACTCTATAGCGACGGGGTCTGTTCCACAGGACTGGCACATAGCAAATGTGGTACCAATATTCAAAAAGGGCTCTAAAAGTGAACCTGGAAATTATAGGCCAGTAAGTCTAACCTTTATTGTTGGTAAAATATTTGAAGGGTTTCTGAGGGATGTTATTCTGGATTATCTCAATGAGAATAACTGTTTAACGCCATATCAGCATGGGTTTATGAGGAATCGCTCCTGTCAAACCAATCTAATTAGTTTTTATGAAGAGGTAAGCTATAAACTGGACCAAGGTGAGTCATTGGATGTGGTATATCTTGATTTTACCAAAGCGTTTGATACCGTGCCACACAAGAGGTTGGTACACAAAATGAGAATGCTGGGTCTGGGGGAAAATGTGTGTAAATGGGTAAGTAACTGGCTTAGTGATAGAAAGCAGAGGGTGGTTATAAATGGTATATTCTCTAACTGGGTCGCTGTGACCAGTGGGGTACCGCAGGGGTCAGTGTTGGGACCTATTCTCTTCAACATATTTATTAACGATCTGGTAGAAGGTTTGCACATTAAAATATCGATCATAGAATCATAGAATCGTAGAGTTGGAAGGGACCTCCTGGGCCATCTGGTCCAACCCCCTGCTCAAAGCAGGATTCGCTAAATCATCCCAGTCAGATGTCTGTCCAGCCTCTGTTTGAAGACTTCCTTTGAAGGAGAACTCACCACTTCTCGTGGCAGCTTGTTCCACTCATTGATCACTCTAACTGTCAAAAAGTTTTTTCTAATATCTAATCTGTGTCTCCTCCCATTCAGTTTCATCCCATTGCTTCTAGTCTTTCCTTGTGCAAATGAGAATAAAGTTGATCCTTCTACAATGTGACAGCCCTTTAGATATTTGTAGACAGCTATTAAGTCTCCTCTCAGCCTTCTCTTTTGCAAACTAAACATTCCCAAATCCTGCAACCTTTCCTCATAAGACAGAGTTTGCAGACCGGTCACCATTCTGGTCGCTCTTTTCTGAACTTGCTCCAGTTTGTTGATGTCTTTTTTAAAATGTGGTGCCCAAAACTGGACACAATATTCCAGATGAGGTCTGACCAAAGAGGAGTAGAGGGAAATAATGACTTCACGTGATCTAGACTGTATGCTTCTGTTAATACATCCTAGAATTGCATTTGCCTTTTTTGCTGCTGCATCACACTGTTGACTCATATTCAGTCTGTGATCTATTAGTATACCCAAGTTTTTTTCACATGTGCTGTTACTTAGCCCTATTCTTCCCATTCTGTATATGCTTTTTTCATTTTTATTGCCCAGATGTAGTACTTTGCATTTTTCCCTGTTAAAAACCATTCTGTTAGTTGCTGCCCACTTCTCCAGTTTATTTATATCTTTTTGAATCCTCTCTCTCTCTTCTCTAGTATTAGCTATCCCTCCTAGCTTTGTGTCATCAGCAAATTTAATCAGTTTACCCTCAATTCCTTCATCTAAATCATTGATAAAGATGTTGAAAAATACAGGGCCCAGGACAGAGCCCTGTTGTACCCCACTTGAGACATTCTTCCAACTGGATGTGCAGCCATTTACGACCACTCTTTGGGTCCGATCACTAAGCCAGTTATGAATCCACCTAACAGTTGCCTTGTCCATTCCATACTTAGTCATTTTTTCAATAAGGATTGTATGAGATACTTTGTCAAATGCTTTGCTGAAGTCAAGATATACTACATCTACAGCATTTCCTTGATCCACCCAATCAGTGATTTCATCATAGAAGGAAATTAAGTTAGTCTGACATGACTTATTAGTTACAAACCCATGCTGACTCTGTTTAATCACTTCATTCTTATCCAGGTACTGACATACATGTTGTTTAATAATTTGTTCAAAGATCTTTCCTGGTATAGAAGTGAGACTCACCGGCCTATAGTTGCCTGGGTCCACCTTCTTCCCCTTTTTGAAGATAGGAACAACATTTGCTCTTCTCCAGTCTTCTGGGACTTCTCCTGTTCTGCTCCAGCCTACCAATACATGGAGGGGGCGATTGCCTGGTATGTTGATGCACAAAAACAACTTGTATGCGGCGCTGTTCACACTAAGGCCATGCACAGCGTCCAGGCCAGCCTAGTACCAACACCCTTCTATTAGTTCAGGCGGGCTGCCCAGCGCTAACAAATGCATGCCGTGTGGAAAACAGACACCACAGTTTACAAGACCAAATGAGCCCAACTGCACCCTGAATAAAAAGTGCAAAAAACACATTTTAAAAAAATATATATAAATATATCTTTCATAAAAAATGTGGAGTATTGGTTAATATTTTGGCCAAAATATGTGAGCCCGTAACCTACGTCAAAGATCTCCACGCTTACGGGTACCTAACACTAAATAATAATAATAATACAGCACAGTACAAAAAGAGGACTTGAAAAACCTTGTTGTTCTATTGCTGTTCTCATTATTGGAGGTTTTTCAAGTCCTCTTTTTGTACTGTGCTGTATTATTATTATTATTTAGTGTTAGGTACCCGTAAGCGTGGAGATCTTTGACGTAGGTTACGGGCTCACGTATTTTGGCCAAAATATTAACCAATACTCCACATTTTTTATGAAAGATATATTTATATATATTTTTTTAAAATGTGTTTTTTGCACTTTTTATTCAGGGTGCAGTTGGGCTCATTTGGTCTTGTAAACTGTGGTGTCTGTTTTCCACACGGCATGCATTTGTTAGCATGGATTCTTCTGTTCCCTTAATAGGACAATGAAGAACAGTTGAAGTTACATTTCCTTTCTGAGAGAAAACAGATGCAAAATAGGAATTTAAAAGTTCGGCCTTCTCAACATCCTGTCTTACCATTTCATCATTTTCATCCTGTAAAAATCCTATAGCATCTTTGACTTTTCTTTTACTTTTGACATATCCCCAAAATCCTTTATTATTGCTTTTGACATCTCTTGCAAGCCTCAATTCATTGTCAGCTTTAGATAATCTGATTTGTGCCCTGCAGGTTCTGCAGACAGCATTATATTCTTCTTTAGAAATGCCTCCCTCTTTCCATTTTATAAACATTTTTTTCTTCCTTTTTAGCATGTGCTTAAGTTCTGTGTTCATCCATCCTGGTTTCCTTAAATGCTTCCTATTTTCCCTCTTTTCGGAATTGTTAACAATTGTGCTTTGAGAATTTCATTTTTCAAGATTTCCCATCCTTCCTGGACATTTTTGTCTTTAAGGATATCCAGCCATTGGATCCCTCCAATTCTCTTTCTGAATCCCTTAAAATCTGCCTTTCTGAAATCTAATCTTGATGTCTGAGTCTTCACAGGTCTTCCTCCTCTAGTTATCCAAAATTCTAAAATAGCAGATGATACAAAACTATGTAAAGCAGACGATACAAGAGAAGATAGTATTCTGCTACAGATGGATCTGGATAAGTTGGGAACTTGGGCCGACAGGTGGCAGATGCAGTTTAACGATGATAAATGTAAGGTTATACACATGGGAGGAAGGAATCAATATCACCATTACACACTGAACGGTAAACCACTGGGTAAATCTGACATGGAGAAGGACTTGGGGATCCTAGTTAATGATAAACTTACCTGGAGCAGCCAGTGCCAGGCAGCGGCTGCCAAGGCAAACAGGATCATGGGGTGCATTAAAAGAGGTCTAGATACACATGATGAGAGCATTATACTGCCTCTGTACAAATCTCTGGTTAGACCGCACATGGAGTACTGTGTAAAGTTTTGGGCACCGGTGCTCAGGAAGGATATAATGGAACTAGAGCGGGTACAAAGGAGGGCAACAAAATTAATAGAGGGGATGGGGGAACTACAATACCTAGAGAGATTAGCAAAATTAGGATTATTTAGTCTAGAAAAAAGATGACTGAGGGGCGATCTAATAACCTTGTATAAGTATATAAGGGGACAATACAAATATCTCTCCAAGGATCTGTTTATATCAAGGAAGGTGATGGTCACAAGGGGGCATTCTCTGCGTCTGGAGGAGTAAAGGTTTTTCCACCAACATAGAAGAGGATTCTTTACTGTTAGGGCAGTGAGAATCTGGAATTCCCTGCCTGAGGAGGTGGTGATGGTGAACTCAGTCGAAGGGTTCAAGAGAGGCCTGGATGTCTTCCTGGAGCGTAACAATATTGTTTTTTACAGTTATTGTTAGGTTCTTTAGAAGGACGTAGATCTGGGGATTTATTCTGACAGAATTTTATAGGCTGAACTGGATGGACTAATGTCTTTTTTCGGCCTTACTAACTATGTTACTATGTAAAATTGTTGATTCTCGCTTGGTTCGTCGGTCTTTTCAATATTTAGTGCATTGGAAGGGATACGGTCCAGAGGAAAGAATGTGTATACCAATCTAATGTTTATGCGACAAGGTTGGTTCAGGCCTTTCACACTTCACATCCTGATAAACTGGGTTCTGGGGTTGCAGAGTCCGCTCTTAGGAAGGGGTACTGTCATGGCCATACTGCAACAGAGCAGGGTCAGACAATCGCAATGCCTGGTGACACATACACCTGTGGTAGTTATAATGACTTTACCATCCTATTAGCAGTTTTAGCTTTCTTTGCTTTGGTGCTGCAAGAGTTAAACTGCTTAGTTGGACTCCTGGAGTTCTCGGTCTTGGGTTGTATCAGCTGTTCTCTATTCATTACTCCCAGCAGGTATAAGAAGTTTACTCCTTGCTTCTGACCTTGCCAGTGTCAGTTACTACTGTAGGAGGAGGAGTCCCCGCTGTGTGTCCAGGCCGGAACCAAGGGGGCTGTCACCAAGGTTCCTAGGGGGACTGTTTCTGGGGACATAATTAGAGGACGGACCACAGAGACTTCTAGAAAGGTTGGGGGAGGAGCTAATATAAAAGGGGCTGAGGATGCCAGCAGAGGGCAGTCTACGGAGCAGGAGAGAAGGAGCAAGGAAGCTAGAGGGCGCCAGAGCCAGAGCAAGGAGAGCAAAGCAGTGACGGGAGAGACTGAAGGGAGACTCACCACCGACAGAAGGAAGACAGCACCGTGGCATCCAACGGAGAGGCACCGACCGCCTGCCCACACTCCAGCGGCCGCCACCGCCCGATTCCACCCCGTGGGTGCGGCCTGTCCACTGCTGCTCATGGCCGCCTGTCTCCACCCCGCGGGTGCGACCTGTCTGCTGCCACCCGCGGCTGCCGCCGCCCGACTCCCCCCTGCAAGTGCGGCCTGCCCACTGTCGCCCACGGCAGCCACCGACCGACCACCACGCGGGTGTGGCCAGTCCGCTGCCACCTGCGGTCGCTGCCGCCCGACTCCACCCTGCGGATGCTGCCCGTCCGCTGCTGCCTGTGGCCACCGCCGCCCGACTCCACCCCGCGGGTGCGGCCTGTCCGTTGCCGCCCGCGGCCGCCACCGCCTGACTCCAGCCCGCGGGTGCGGCCTGTCCGTTGCCACCCATGGCCGCCACCGCCCGACTCCAACCTGCGGGTGCGGCCTGTCCACTGCCACCAGTGGCCCCCGCACCTCAGCTCCGGCCCGCGGCTGTGACCTGTTTACCACCACCTGCAGCTGCCCTGCCCGTCCCCAGCTGGTGGCTGCGGCCTACACCGTCCATCCCCGGGCAACGTCGTCCCACGTCCGCCGGAAGGTGGAACGCAGAGGAACTCTTCAGGGGCATGCTGTGCTCCCACTTCGCCGAGCATAGGAATGCCCAAAGTCTCCGCCAAATCCTCGTCAGCTGGGCCCAGCGGCTGATACACCGAAGCATCATCGACCACCGCTCTGCCGGACATCAGAGAGGATAAGTGACACGTTATAGTTAACATTCTGGACCCGTAATCGGCCATACCGCGGCCCTATAGTGACTGGTCTTTGCCGACTTAGTCGTGTATGTGTCACCAGTGTATTCTTGTTTTGATCCCTGCGAGGATAACTGCTGATTAGAGTTGAGCGATACCGTCCGATACTTCAAAGTATCGTATCGGATGGTATCGGCCGATCTTTAAAAAAAGTATCGGTATCGCCGATTCCGATACCGGAAGTCCCATTCAAGTCTATGGGACTTCCGGTATCGGAATAAGAAAAACCCTTTCCTGCCCTTGTACAGCCTCTCTGGGGTCTGTACGGGCCTTTCGGGGGGCTGTGCCGGCCTGCCAGGGGGTCTGTGCAGGCTCCGGTGGTCTGTGCCGGCCTGCCGGGGGGCTGTGCCGGCCTGCCGGGGGGCTGTGCCGGCCTGCCGGGGGGCTGTGCAGGCTCCGGGGGGCTGTGCCGGCCTGCCGGGGGGCTGTGCCGGCCTGCCGGGGGGCTGTGCCTGCCTGCCGGGGGGCTTTGCAGGCTCCGGGGGTCTGTGCAGGCATCGTCCGATGGGACTACAAGTCCCATCGGGCGATGCCTGCTACCATGACAGTGATTGACACATTAGCCAATGATGGGACAGTAGTAGTCCCATCATCCGGCTAATGTGTTAAATGTAAAAAAAAAAAAATTACATGCTACATACATACAACATGCATACTACATACATGCTACATTCATACTACATACTACATACATGCTACATTCATACTAGATAAATACTACATGCAACATACATACTACATGTATACTACATGCATGCTACATACATACCACATATATACTACATACATACTACATGCATGCTACATACATACCACATGCATACTACATACATGCTACATTCATACTACATACTACATACATGCTACATTCATACTACATAAATACTACATGCAACATACATACTACATATATACTACATGCATGCTACATACATACTACATACATGCTACATACTACATGCTACATACATACCACATACATACTACATATATACTAACTGCATGCTACATACATACTGCATGCTACATACATACTACATACATACTACATGCTACATACATACCACATATATACTACATACATACTACATACAATACATTCATACAATACATACATAGACATACAGTACATATAACATAGAGTAACATACTTACCAATACTTGTCACATTGTTCCCCGAAGCCATTGTCGTCTACGGAATAAATATTAACATAACAAACCACAAAAATACTCACCCACGATCCGAAGCAGTCCACGAGTGTGTCCCACGACGATCTTGGGTAGAGAACTGCAGCATCAGATGATGCTGCCGTTCTCTACGGGCTGCAGGAATCCAATGACGGAAGGTAGGTATCCTTCCGCACTGTATTCCTCCGCCACTTAAAAAAAAAAAAAGTCCCTAGTCTCACTTTATGCCATTGCTGTGTGGGAATTTCCCACGCAGCAATGGCATAAAGTGAGACTAGGGACTTTTTTTTTTTAAGTGGCGGAGGAATACAGTGCGGAAGGATACCTACCTTCCGTCATTGGATTCCTGCAGCCCGTAGAGAACGGCAGCATCATCTGATGCTGCAGTTCTCTACCCAAGATCGTCGTGGGACACACTCGTGGACTGCTTCGGATCGTGGGTGAGTATTTTTGTGGTTTGTTATGTTAATATTTATTCCGTAGACGACAATGGCTTCGGGGAACAATGTGACAAGTATTGGTAAGTATGTTACTCTATGTTATATGTACTGTATGTCTATGTATGTATTGTATGAATGTATTGTATGTAGTATGTATGTAGTATATATGTGGTATGTATGTAGCATGTAGTATGTATGTAGTATGTATGTAGCATGCATGTAGCATGCAGTATGTATGTAGCATGCATGTAGTATATATGTAGTATGTATGTAGCATGTAGTATGTATGTAGCATGTATGTAGTATGTATGTGGTATGTATGTAGCATGTAGTATGTATGTAGCATGCATGTAGTATATATGTAGTATGTATGTAGCATGTAGTATGTATGTAGTATGTATGTGGTATGTATGTGGCATGTAGTATGTATGTAGCATGCATGTAGTATGTATGTAGCATGCATGTAGTATGTATGTAGTATGTATGTAGTATGTAGCATGTATGTAGTATGTATGTGGTATGTATGTAGCATGTAGTATGTATGTAGCATGCATGTAGTATATATGTAGTATGTATGTAGCATGTAGTATGTATGTAGCATGTATGTAGTATGTATGTGGTATGTATGTAGCATGTAGTATGTATGTAGCATGCATGTAGTATATATGTAGTATGTATGTAGCATGTAGTATGTATGTAGTATGTATGTGGTATGTATGTGGCATGTAGTATGTATGTAGCATGCATGTAGTATGTATGTAGCATGCATGTAGTATGTATGTAGTATGTATGTAGTATGTAGCATGTATGTAGTATGTATGTGGTATGTATGTAGCATGTAGTATGTATGTAGCATGCATGTAGTATATATGTAGTATGTATGTAGCATGTAGTATGTATGTAGTATGTATGTGGTATGTATGTGGCATGTAGTATGTATGTAGCATGCATGTAGTATGTATGTAGCATGCATGTAGTATGTATGTAGTATGTATGTAGTATGTAGCATGTATGTAGTATGTATGTGGTATGTATGTAGCATGTAGTATGTATGTAGCATGCATGTAGTATATATGTAGTATGTATGTAGCATGTAGTATGTATGTAGCATGTATGTAGTATGTATGTGGTATGTATGTAGCATGTAGTATGTATGTAGCATGCATGTAGTATATATGTAGTATGTATGTAGCATGTAGTATGTATGTAGTATGTATGTGGTATGTATGTGGCATGTAGTATGTATGTAGCATGCATGTAGTATGTATGTAGCATGCATGTAGTATGTATGTAGTATGTATGTAGTATGTAGCATGTATGTAGTATGTATGTGGTATGTATGTAGCATGTAGTATGTATGTAGCATGCATGTAGTATATATGTAGTATGTAGTATGTATGTAGTATGTATGTGGTATGTATGTAGCATGCATGTAGCATGCATGTAGTATGTATGTAGCATGCATGTAGTATGTATGTAGCATGCATGTAGTATGTATGTAGTATGTATGTAGTATGTATGTAGCATGCAGTATGTATGTAGCATGTATGTAGTATGTATGTAGTATATATGTAGTATGTATGTAGTATGTATGTAGCATGTAGTATGTATGTAGCATGCATGTAGTATGTATGTAGCATGTAGTATGTATGTAGCATGCATGTAGTATGTATGTAGCATGTATGTAGTATGTATGTAGTATATATGTAGTATGTATGTAGCATGTAGTATGTATGTAGTATTTTTTTTTTAACATTTAACACATTAGCCGGATGATGGGACTACTACTGTCCCATCATTGGCTAATGTGTCAATCACTGTCATGGTAGCAGGCATCGCCCGATGGGACTTGTAGTCCCATCGGACGATGCTTGCACAGACCCCCGGACATCAGCACAGCCCCCGGCAGGCCGGCACAGCCCCCCGGCAGGCCGGTACAGACCCCCACAGGGTGCACAGCCCCCCGGCAGGCCGGCACAGCCCCCCGGCAGGCCGGTACAGACCCCCACAGGGTGCACAGACCACCGGCAGGCCGGCACAGCCCCCCGGCAGGCCGGTACAGACCCCCACAGGGTGCACAGACCACCGGCAGGCCGGCACAGCCCCCCGGCAGGCCGGTACAGACCCCGGGCAGTCCACACAGCCCCCCGGCAGGCCGGCACAGCCCCCCGGCAGGCCGGTACAGACCCCGGGCAGTCCACACAGCCCCCCGGCAGGCCGGCACAGCCCCCCGGCAGGCCGGCAGAGACCCCCGGAAGGCCCGAAATGACGGCGCATCATGATGCGCACACACCGCGCATCATGATGACGTCAGTCTGTCAATCAACTTTGAACTTCCGATTCCGATGCCGAATTCCGATATTGAAAAAATATCGGAAGTCGGTATCGGAATTCCGATACAGCAAGTATCGGCCGATACCCGATACTTGCGGTATCGGAATGCTCAACACTACTGCTGATAGCTTGTTTGGTTGCTCGAGATAGCCCCTATAGGCATCTATATTTATATAAAAGTTACATCTTAACCCCTTCACTCCCAAAGGTGGTTTGCATGTTAATGCCCGGGCCAATTTTTACAATTCTGACCACTGTCCCTTTAGGAGGTAATAACTCTGGAACGCTTCCATGGATCCTGGTGATTCTGACACTGTTTTCTCGTGACATATTGTACTTCATGTTAGTGGTAAAATTTCATTCATATAACTTGCGTTTATTTGTGAAAAAACAGAAATTTGGCGAAAACTTTGAAAATTTCGCAATTTTCCAACTTTGAATTTTTATGCTCTTAAATTACAGAGATATGGCACTCAAAAAACTTAATAAGTAACATTTCCCACATGTTTACTTTACATCAACAGAATTTAGGAACCAAAATTTTTTTTTGTTAGGAAGTTATAAGGGTTAAAAGTTGACCAGCGATTTCTCATTTTTACAATACCATTTTATTTTTAGGGACCACATCACATTTGAAGTCACTTTGAGGGGTCTACACTGTGTGCAGAATTATTAGGAAAATGAGTATTTTGATCACATCATCCTTTTTATACATGTTGTCCTACTCCAAGCTGTATAGGCTTGAAAGCCAACTGCCAATTATGTAAATCAGTTGATTTGCATCTCTGTAATGAGTAGGTGTGTGGTCTAATGACAGCAAAACCCTATATAAGGTGTGCTTAATTATTAGGCAACTTCCTTTCCTTTGGCAAAATGGGTCAGAAGAGAGATTTGACGGACTTTGAAAAGTCAAAAATTGTGAGATGTCTTGCAGAGGGATGCAGCAGTTTTGAAATTGCCAAACTTTTGAAGCGTGATCACCGAACAATCGAGCGTTTCATGGCAAATATCCAACAGGGTCGCAAGAAGCGTGTTGATAAAAAAAAGGCGCAAAATAACTGTCCATGAATTGAGGAAAATCAAGCATGAAGCTGCCAAGATGCCATTTGCCACCAGTTTTGCCATATTTCAGAGCTGAAACGTTACTGGAGTATAAAAAAGCTCAAGGTGTGCCATACGACCACCTTTCAACAAGAAACATAAGATAAAACGTCAAGACTGGGCCAAGAAATATCTTAAAGACTGATTTTTCTAAGGTTTTATGGACTGATGAAATGAGAGCGACTCTTGATTGGCCAGATGGATGAGCCCGAGGCTGGATCATTAAAGGGCAGAGAGCTTCACTCCGACACAGACGCCAGCAAGGTAGAGGTGGGGTACTGGTATGGGCTGGTATCATCAAAGATGAATTTGTGGGACCTTTTCGGGTTGAGGATGGAGTGAAGCTCAACTTCCAGACCTACTGCCAGTCTCTGGAAGACACCTTCTTCAAGCAGTGGTACAGGAAGAAGTCAGTATCATTCAAGAAAAACATGATTTTCATGCAGGACAATGCTCCATCACATGCAACCAAATACTCCACAGCGTGGCTGCCCAGTAGAGGTCTAAAAGAAGAAAAAATAATGACATGGCCCCCTTGTTCACCTGATCTGAATCCCATAGAGAACCTGTGGTCCCTCATAAAATGTGAGATCTACAGGTAGGGAAAACAGTACACCTTTCCGAACAGTGTCTGGGAGGCTGTGGTGGCTGTGGCACGCAATGTTGATCGTAGACCGATCAAGCAACTGAGAGAATCTATGGATAGAAGGCTTTTGAGTGTCATCGTAAAGAAAGGTGGCTATATTGGTCACTTATTTTTTTTGTTTTGCTTTTGAATGTCAGAAATGTTTATTTCTACATTTTGTGTTGTTATATTGGTTTACCTGGTGAAAATAAACAAGTGAGATGGGTATATATTTGGTTTTTATTAAGTTGCCTAATAATTATGCAGAGTAATAGTTACCTGCACAAACATATATCCTCCTAAGATAGCCAAATCTAAAAAAAAACCACTCCAACTTCCAAAAATATTAAGCTTTGATATTTATGAGTCTTTTGGGTTGACATAGTTGTCATTCAATAATAAAAAGAATCTTTTCAAATACAACTTGCCTAATAATTCTGCACATGGTGTATATGATAGAAAATACTCAAAAGTGACACCATTCTAAAAACTGCACCCCTCAAGGTGCTCAAAACCAGATTCAAGAAGTTCATTAACCCTTCAAGTGCTTCACAGGAATTTTTTGAATGTTTAAAAAAAAAAATGAACATTTAACTTTTTTTCACAAAAAAAAATTATTTCAGGTTCAATTTTTTTATTTTACCAAGGGTAACAGGTGAAAATGGACTGGAAAAGTTATTGTGCAATTTGTCCTGAGTACACCGATACCTGATATGTGGGGGGAACTACTGTTTGGGCGCATGGCAGAGCTCGGAAGGGAAGGAGCACCGTTTGACTTTTTCACTGCAAAATTGGCTGGAATTCAGATCGGATGCCATGTCAAGTTTGGAGAGTTCCTGATGTGCCTTAACAGTGGAAACCCTCCACAAGTGACCCCATTTTGGAAACTAGACCCCCCAAGGAACTTATCTAGATATGTGGTGAGCACTTTGAACCCCCAAGGGCTTCACAGAAGTTTATAACGTACAGCCGTACAATTAAAAAATTATATTTTTTCCACAAAAATGATCTTTTCACCCCCAATTTTTATTTTCCCAAGAGTAACAGGACCTCAAAATTTATTGTGCAATTTGTCCTGAGTACGTTGATACCCCATATGTGGGGGTAAACCACTATTTGGGCGCATGGCAGAGCTCAGAAGGGAAGCAGCGCCATTTGACCTTTTTGGCTGGAATTGAGGTCGGACGCTATGTCGCGTTTGGAAAACCCCTGATGTGCCAAAACAGTGGAAACCCCCCAATTCTAAATCCAACCCTAACCCCAACACACCCCTAACTCTAACCCTAACCCGAGCCCTAATGGGAAAATGGAAATAAATACATTTTTTTTATTTTATTATTTTTCCCTAACTAAGGGGGTGATAACGGAGGGTTTAATTTACTATTTATGGCGGGTTTTTATATTTGGCAGCTGTCGCACACTAAAAGACACTTTTTATTGTAAAAATAGTTTATGCATCACCACATTTTGAAGAGCTATAATTTTTCCATGTTTAGACCCACCGAGTCACGTGAGGTCTTATTTTTTGAGGGACGAGTTGACGTTTTTATTGGTACTATTTTCGGGCATGTGACATTTTTTGATCGCTTTTTATTCCGATTTTTGGGACGCAGAATGAACAAAAACCAGCGTTTCATGAATTCCTTTTGGGGGGTGCGTTTACACCGTTCTGCGTGTGGTAAAATTGATAAAGCAGTTTTATTCTTCAGGTCAGTACGATTACAGCGATACCTCATTTATATTTTTTTTATGTTTTGGCGCTTTTATGCAATGAAAACAATTTTATATAAAAAATAATTATTTTTGCATCGCTTTATTCTGCGAGCTATAACTTTTTTATTTTTTTGGTGATGATGCTGTATTGCAGCTAATTTTTTGCGGGACAAGATGATGTTTTCAATGGTACCATGGTTATTTATATCCGTCTTTTTGATTGTGCGTTATTGCACTTTTTGTTCGGCGGTATGATGATAAAGCATTATTTTTTGCTTCGTTTTTTATTTTTATTTTTTAAGGGGTTCAATAAAGGGGTTAACTAGTGGGACAGTTTTATAGGGCGGGTCGTTACGGATGCGTCGATACCAAATATGTGTACTTTTATTGTTTTTTTTTTATTTTCAAAAAATGAATTTATTAGGGAATATAATTTTTTTAATTTATTTAGCGATTTTTTATAAATTATTTTTACACTTTTTTTTTTTATTTTATTACATTGTCCCAGGGGGGACATCACTGTCATGTAACAGATCGCTGATCTGTCACAGGAGGTACTGGAGGCTTCCTCATGCCGGCGCTTTGCAGCCATGAGGAAGCCAGCTCCCCTGCAGGCCCCTGCCGCCATATTGGATCCGGGGACCTGCAGGGAAGGAGGCCCGCAGAGCAGCGCAGCACATCGCGCTGCTTCGGAGGTCTCAGGGAAGCACGGAGGGAGCCCCCTTCCTTCGCGCTTCTCTCCTATGCCGCCGATACACTGCGATCATGTTTGATCGCAGTGTGCAGGGGGTTAATGTGTCAGGGGCGGTCCCTGACACATAGTGCCGGGTGTAAGCTGTGATAATCAGCTGACACCCGGCCGCGATCAGCGGCGCTCCCCCCGTGAGCGCCGCTGATCGCGCTAGATGTACTATTCCGTCCTTGGGACTTAGGTCCCTGGTCACATGGACGAAATAGTACGTCTAATGTAGGAAAGGGGTTAAAGTTCATCCCGTTTCCTGTCTCGTCACTGCATCCCGCGTACCTGCGATTACTACATTTGGCGTAGTCTGCAGGATGCAGTCTCCAAGCGCGAGCGGAGATGGTGTGGGCCAGGGGGGCAATTGTGGGCCCCAGCCCAGCCTATCCTTGGGGCTATGCTGAGCAATCTACCCAGGTTCTCAGGCAGCAATACTATGCTGTGGAACTGGACAGAGCGAATGTGAGGGCTATTTAAGTTGCATCCGCTGACCCCTGACCTAGACGCAGAAGTGGCCCTAATGGTGTTGGACGGTGAGGCCCGGGATTCCGTAATGTTGAGGCCCCCGGGGCAGCGAAACACCTTCGTCTGGGTGTTACAGATCTTAGAGGAGACCCATGGGGACCCGACTGATGTGGGAGAACTGAGAACCTGGATGTTTAGTCGCATGCAGAAAGAGGGGAGACAGTGACGCAGTATATGAATATTTTGCAGGAATTGTTTGTAACCATTGAAAGGAAGGAAGGAATTGGCGTGGGGACCATGGACGTAACATTACGTGACCTTTTAGTGACCGGACTATGAGACATCCTGACGAAACAGGCTCTGCGAGAGCGAGTGTGAGTGGACCCGCATCTGACCTTTTCGGAGATAGGAAAGGAGGCACGTGTTCGGGAACAGGAGCAAAGGGTGACGTTCCCTGTGGGGATGGCACAGAGTATCGAAGCATCCAAAAGCGCCCTGGAAGAACCCCACTGGGTACAAGAGATGAGGCAAGAGCTACAAAGTATTAAAGATGAATTGGCCGAAGCGAAGAAAGGGGCCACAAGAAGTCAGCTGGGGCCGGGCAGAGAAGGCACAAACCATCGCGGCCCTCACCAGAGTCGGTTCCCATGACCACTCGCCTGTTACGATTGTGGAGGATTGGAACACTCCACCCGAGAGTGCCCACTGTTGTGAGTTCATTTTCCCCTTCGTCACTGAGGTCTGGTGAACTCCCTATTCTGGTAAAGGAAGGTAATGAGCCTGATTATCAGGCACCTGAGCATAATGAGGATGACTGGCTGAGTGGAGTCACTGACTGGATATAAGGCTGCTGACGCCCTTCTGCCCTGCGGGTGATTTCTCTGTGGACTTCTAGGA
Organism: Dendrobates tinctorius; assembly: GCF_039654945.1. Taxonomy (NCBI): domain Eukaryota; kingdom Metazoa; phylum Chordata; class Amphibia; order Anura; family Dendrobatidae; genus Dendrobates; species Dendrobates tinctorius. The sequence continues at coordinate 44,150,709 of NW_027361728.1, read as the reverse complement.
CACCAGTCTGATTCCTGCTCCTCTAAAGCTAAGTTTTCTGCTTTGCCTGTTAGCATTTGTGTTTTGTTTTTGTTTTCCTTGCTTTTCTGGATTCTGCCATTCCATGCTGGGGTGAGCTGAATCTCCTTTTGCTGGTTGCTCTGTCTTTAGAATATTCCTGAGTACTGACATAGCTTTTTTGAAGCCTAGCGTCTTCAGGGCCTTTTTCACAGTCAGTCTGTTGGCTCTTATTTTCATAGGGTTTTTCACGGATTGCAGACAGCAGCCTTCCTGTCCTTTCCTATCTAGTTAGCTTGGGCCCCGTCTTTGCTCAGTCTATCTTTCTGTCTGTGTTAGTGTTTTCATCTTGCTTCACCGTCATTATATGTTGGGGGCTGCCCTTTGCTTTGGGGTCTGCTCTGGGGCAGTTTAGATTTCCCCTTTCTTTCTTTAGGCCTATTTAATTCTCCGGCTGTGATCGAGGGGTCTAGGGCATCGTAGGAACCCCCCACGGCTACTGTTAGTTGTTGTGATAGGATCAGGGGTCTGCAATCCGATAGCTGCCAACATCTCTGGTTTTCTGGACTTAGCTAGCATTTCTGTTTTTGCCTCCTACGGTGACTCAATCATAACAGCCCACGTTGCAGGAGGACCTGCCCTGCCGGCCATTACAGAAGACCAAGACATCGTCCTGAAACAATGGACCAAAATGGCGACGCTGGTGAGACCTTTGGATAAGGTGCTTCCGACCCCTGCATTCCAATTAAAAGTGCAGGCAGGGGACCCTTGGGCGGTATCTATCCTGTCTCTTCAGACCACTGGGTCCTCGACTGAAAAAAAAGGCCGAGCCATCCTGGAGAGAATGCGAGCAAAACTCTCTGGCCTTACCCCGGCCAAAATCATCCAGGTAGAAATGCTTTTGGGCCAGTACCAGGAGGTATTCACCAACCATGAGGATGATTTTGGATGTACCACAGCCATCATGCACGACATCCCCACTGCAGGAGCGGCTCCCATCAGGGAACGATATCGACAGGTTCCCCCGCAATTATATCAGGAGGTAAAAACATTACTGGACCAAATGCTGCGGAAAGGAGTTATCCAAGAAAGCCAGAGTCCCTGGGCGGCCCCCATCGTGTTGGTCCGCAAGAAGGATGGTACCTTGCGGTTCTGTGTGGACTATCGAAAATTAAACGCTTGTACCATCAAAGACTCACACCCGCTGCCTTGGATAGAGGAGTCCCTATCCGCCCTATGGAAGGCGACATACATCTCGACTCTGGATCTGGCCAGTGGGTACTGGCAGGTGCCAATGTCAGAGGAAGACCATGCCAAGACCGCATTCATCTTACCCATAGGACTGTTTGAATTTAATCGTATGCCGTTCGGGCTGGCCAACGCCCCCGGACCTTCCAACGGCTGATGGAGCGGTGTCTGGGAGATCTCAACTTCGAGGCCACATTGATATACCTGGACGACATCATCTTCTATGCCGCCACATTTGAGGACCACCTGCGGCAGTTGGGGCAGGAGCTCGGGCAGCTGCAGAAGCACGGGTTGAAGGTAAAGCCCCAGAAATGCCACCTGTTTCATACACAGATCGAACACCTGGGACATACCGTCTCTGCTGAAGGCGTTAGACCGTCCATGGAAAAGGTGCCGTGATCCAAGGGTGGCCTACTCCCGAGACGGTAAAAGATGTATGAGCCTTCCTGGGGTTGGCCGGATATTACCGTCACTTTGTAAAGAACTTTGCACGTTGAGCCCAAGACCTGCTGAAGGGGGCCCCTGCAGGAGCGAATGGATGGAAGATTCAGTGGCGAGAACCGCAGGAAGAGGCCTTCCGAGATCTTAGAGCCGCACTCTCGGACGCTCCGGTGTTAGCTTATGCGGATTTCTCGCAGCCGTTCATACTGCACACTGACGGTAGCCTATATGGGCTAGGAGCTGTATTGTCGCAAGTCCGGGATGGCCGGGAAAGATTGATCGCTTATGGCAGTCGATCACTCCACGACTCCGAACATAATCCCGACAATTACAGCTCCTTTAAGCTTGAGCTCCTCGCAGTAGTGTGGGCCATGACGGAGGGGTTTGCAGAGTACCTGGCGGGCTCCGAGGTGGTGGTACGAAGCAACAACAATCTGCTGGCCCACCTCAAAAATGCTAAATTAGGGGCCCTGGAGCAACGATGGGTGGCCTGGATGGCCAAGTTCAAGTACAAGATCATCTATAAAAGGGTAGCGGAGAATGTACATGCTGACGCCCTCTCCAGGATTTGATGTACAACCCCGGGGCACAGTCGAGACGACGAACTGGAAGGAGAAGAGACGCCGTTCGCTCTGACTCCCGCCGGGCTCATTGCCACGACCGGAGAACAATCCCACATAGGACTCACTAGATGCATGCTAGAACAATCCCAGGACAAGTGGATCCAGCAGCAACAAGAAGATGGAGAGATTGGAGCCCTGCGCCAATGGGTCGCCACTGGCAAAATACCAATTTGTTAATGCTACGCCAATGGGAGAAATTGGTAATCAAATTAGGACTATTGTACCACAAGGCAGTATCGCGGACGACATCAGCAATAGCTTGGCAAGTAGTCATACCAGGAGCCCAACTTAATGAACTAGCTCGAGAGGCCCATGAAAAAGGGGTTCAATTTGGGGCTCAAAAGACTTTTCAGTGATTACAACAAATAGCTTACCATCCTCGCTTGCAGACTGCAGCGGAAGAAGCTTGCCGTGCGTGCTGTCTATGCGAGCTAACTAATCCACCCGCACAACGGGCCCCAGTACAGACCATAGTAACATCAGCACCCCTCGAACTCTTGATGATTGACTATTTGACCATTGGCTCCGTGCACCAGGGGTATGAACATTGTCTTGTCATGGTGGACCATTTCACCAAAGTCGCCGTGGTAACCCCCTACTCGAGATTAAACTGTGGAGTCGGCCGCCTACGCGATTTGTAAAAACTTTTTTCAAGTGTACGGATGCCCCCAACGGATACATTCAGATCAAGGTGCGTGCTTCCTGGGAAAAGTCATGGAAGAACTACACCTTCTGTATGGTATCGATAAATCCCGGACCACTCCGTACCAACCACAAGGGAATGGGGCCTGCAAACGATTTAATTGTACGCTAATCCAAAAATTACGCACCCTGGAGAGCGACCGGAAGGCCCGCTGGCCTGAGTACATCCCTGAACTGGTATGGGTTTATAACAACCGGGTACACCGAGTCACTGGTTACACCCCTTACTCGCTGCTATTTGGCAGGGAAGGCAAGGGGATCACGGAGGTGGAAATAAATCCGTAAGAGCAACAACCATGGACAGTGGTCTTGTCGTGGGTCAGGAACCACCGGCAATGGCTACAAACCCTGCACCGAATCGTCCACATAAAACTCCCGGACCTGGAACATTCAGGGGGAACTCTGCCTCAACACATCGACCTCCAGGCCGGGGATCGGGTACTCGTAGGAAATCAGCGCCCTCAGAACAAGCTGGAACCCCGCTGGGAAGAGAGTCCATATCGAGTGTTGCGCCGAGTAAGCCCTGATGGGCCAGTGTACGAAATACAACCTGAAAAAGACGGGGATCTCCCTACCCTTACCGTGCACCATAATATGTTGCGGCCTTGTACTTCCACTGACCCCACATGACCCGAGACCACGCCTCAGGTCTCAGAACCTCTGCCAGCAGTATGGGATGAGGACGACAAGGAAGACCTCCCAGCAGTACAAATGGACACTTCAAGAAATAATATCTCAGCGGACCCAGTCGACCCACCAGGCCCGACCGACCCGCCACCTTCCACCACCCCAGAAGACTCCCCCACAGTCGAAAAAAGACGCTCCGAGTGGTCAACAGCTGGCAAACCCCCCAATGCTACGAACAGGATCAGTTCGTATGGCAGAGGAAGCTTTCGTCTCGAGAAGCCGGCCCAGACCTCTCCAAACCCTTGCCCGAGGACTGGTGAGCATACAGGATGGGGGAGTGTAGGAGGAGGAGTCCCCGCTGTGTGTCCGGGCCGGAACCAAGGGGGCCATCATCAAGGTTCCTAGGGGGACTGTTTCTGGGGGACATAATTAGAGGACTGACCACAGAGATTTCTAGAAAGGTTGGGGGAGGAGCTAATATAAAAGGGGCTGAGGACGCCAGCAGAGGGCAGTCGACAGAGCAGGAGAGAAGGAGCAAGGAAGCTAGAGGGTGCCAGAGAGCCAGAGCGAGAGCCAGAGCCAGAGCAAGGAGAGCAGAGCAGCGATGGGAGAGACTGAAGGGAGACGGCACCAAGCCGTCCAGCAGAGAGGCATCGACCACCTGCTCGCGCTCCCAGCTTCCGCCACCGCTTGACTCCACCCCGCAGGTGTGGCCGCCACCGCCCGACTCCACCCCGTGGGTGCGGCCTGTCCACTGCTGCCCGCGGCCGCCGCTGCCCAACTCCACCCTGTGGGTGCAGCCTCTCCGCTGCCGCCCGCGGCCACCACTGCCCGACTCCACCCCGCCGGTGCGGCCTGTCCGCTGCCACCCAACTCCACTCTGTGGGTGCGGCCCATCCGCTGCCGCCCACGGCACTGTGGAACCTCAGCTCCGACCCGCGGCTGCGGCTTGTTTACCGCCACCTGCGGCTGCCGCTGCCTCTCCCCATCTGGTGGCTGCGGCCTACACGTCCGGTCCCTGGGCAACGCCGTCCCACCTCCGCCGGGAGGTGCGATGCAGAGGAACTCTTCAGGGGCCTGCTGTGCCCCCACTTCGCCGGGGCATAGGAACACCCAAAGTCTCTGCCAAATCCTCGTCGGCTGGGCCCAGCGGCTGATACGCCGAAGCATCATCGACCAGCGTTCTGCCGGATGTCAGAGAGGATAAGTGACATGTTATAGTTAACATTCTGGACCCGTAGTCGGCCATACCGTGGCCCTATAGTGACCGGTCATTGCCAGGTTAGTTGTGTTTGTGTCACCAGTGTATTCCTGTTTTGATCCCTGTGAGGATAACTGCTGTTAGCTTGTTTGGTTGCTCGAGACAGCCCCTATAGGCATCTATATTTATATAAAAGTTACATTTTAAAGTTCATCCGTCTCCCGTCTCGTCACTGCATCACGCATACCTGCAATTACTACACTACTACCTGGTTTGGAGTTGAAAAACAGAATTGAGTGTTTGGAGTAGGCGGTTGGAGAGTATTTTAGGAGATTGCTGCATGGAGTTGGTTTGCATGTTTAACCTTATCCTCTCCCATTTGGTTTCTTCCTTCCTATTCCTCCCCTGTTTTCCACTCTGTTGTTTTGTGACTGTATTTGTATGATTGCAGTTTTCTTTAATCAGTCTGTTTACCTCTGTTTGTCTGGTTAGTGTTTGCCTATACAGTTCAGCCTCACACCTCTGGGTGGGGGAGGGAACAGATAAGGGATAGATAAGAGCAAGGTAAGTGACCCAAGCATCTCCACCATCCAGGATAGTCCAGAGAACAGGTATAGCCTGGGGCGCCCCTAGTTGGAGGGATCAGATCGGTGCTGTCTTAATTCCTTCCCTGTCCCTCCTGCTAGGTGTGCCCTAACTATCCCTACTCCCCAGGTTACTTGTGATGGTAAAGATGCTGGGGCTACATACTGTTAGGTGTCGGGTTCCTGCAGCGACTCAGCAGGAATCCAGAGCCTCACATTCTGCAGTCTCCAATTATCTATCGACCGCAGAGGAGATTGCTCAGCAGTCTTGGCATCCCAGACACTCTGCCCAGACCTGCTCTGCGGGTCTGGCTGTTGCTGCCACCGTTGGGTCAGCAATAGCAATGCAGGCTGCTCTGCAACAAAACACTCCAGAGGCTAAGTCCTCTCGTTGCGCTACTGGGCATGCTCACGAGACGATCTCCCATTGGAGATGTTAATGCCTTAGGCGTCTCTGTGAAGCCAACAGAGTATGCCCAGTGCACACCGGATGACGTCAAACCCGTGTGCGATAATACCACCATATTTAGTGTTCGCCATTATCTAGCAGCAGTGTTAGCACCTTCTGCACGGTGGACCCCGGGCGGCGAACACACTTTCCGTTATTTTATATTTAATGCATTCCGCCGTCCCTAATATTATTATAATGGCGGACCAGCAGCAGCTACAGCGGTATATTCGACAGCTGGAGGGCAGGTTGGCAGCCCTCAAGAGTTCCTCTTCGGCTACGGATGCTGCTGCGGTCGCTGCTCAGACAATTGCAGAAGCTGTCTCCCGTGCGTCCATGTCCACGCCGACAATTTCCCGCCTCCCATTGCCCGATAAATTTTCTGGTGACAGCGCCACCTGTAGGTGTTTCGTGAGCCAGTGCTCTATCCAGCTCGAGTTACTGGCCATGCGATTCCCTACAGAGCGGTCTAAGGTGGGGTTCATCGTCTCCCTCCTGTCAGGCAGGGCGTTGGAATGGGCTACGTCACTATGGGAGCATGATGACCCTGTGGTACTGGGCGCTGCTCAGTTTCTAAAATCACTAAAGCAGGTCTTTTTGGGGCCCCGGGTCACTCACGACACCTCTCTCCAGTTACTTGCGATAACACAGGGATCCCTGTCGGTCAGTCAGTACGCCGTCCGTTTCCGGACACTGGCTTCCGAGCTGGAGTGGCCTGATAAAACACTTATCTCTGTGTTCTGGAGAGGGTTGGCTAAGCATGTCAAAGATGCTTTATCTACCAGGGAGGTTCCCGTAAGTCTGGAGGAGGTGATTGCTATTTCCACCCGTATTGACCCTTGTTTTACGGAGCGCGGGCTGGAGCGTACTCAATCCAGACAGAAGCTTAGGTTGGCCCTCGACTTCTCTGAATTTCTTGAACCCCCTGATCTGGACGTCATACCTCCTGAGCCCATGGATGTGTCTCGTACCGGTCCCAAACCGCGTCCGGCACAGGGCTCCACATGCTGTTACCTGTGTCACCAGTCTGGCCACCTGGCTAACAGGTTTCCGCAGCGATCGAAAAAACTTTCACGCTACTGGGCATGCTCACGAGACGATCTCCCATTGGAGATCGGGAGTCACATGCTCAGGTCCTTCTCCTGATCTGATTGGTCCATCTCAGAGATCTGGAAGGTCCCAGAAGCGCACAGCTATAAAAGGTCCACATGGCCCCTCGGCCATGCGCTAGTATAGTCTCTAGTTGCTACTGTGTGAATGATGATGGATGCATGAACCTGTGAATAACTTATTAAGATCCCCTTCCTCTGAGATTACAAGTGTGTATAGGGACTTAGCTTTAGAGTCTGCGCCAGTCAGTGGCAAGCTACAAGCCACAACAGCATCCTCCACAGTGCTAGCATCCGACAGTGTGCCTGCTACCGGGCATTGTCGATTAGCGGCAGTGTCTGTCGCCGCGCTGCAGTCTGCAGCTCCTCTCGGCATCCGCATTTGCGACGCTGCACGCATGGTAGGTCTAGACGGACTCTGACCCTCTGCCTAGGGTCTAGCTCCTGTGACCACATACCGTTCGTGCACTTCTCTGAGACCTGTAAGTCCAACAGGCTCAGTATTTATGTTAATGCCTTAGGCGTCTCTGTGAAGTCAACAGAGTACGCCCAGCGCACACCGGGTGACGTCCAACCCGTGTGCGATAATACCGCCATATTTAGTGTTCGCCATTATTTAGCAGCAGTGTTAACACCTTCTGCACGGTGGACCCCGGGCGGCGAACGCACTTTCCGTTATTTTATATTTAGTGTATTCCGCCGTCCCTAACACATACCTTGAAATAATAGCAAAAAGCCAGATATGCTTACCTGCCTAGGCCTCCAAACAAATGCACCAGGATGCAGTGGACCCATGTAGTTAAGATGGCGGCAACACAGGTACAAAAATACCGATGAGACAACCACTCACAACCTACCAATCCTATGGAGGGGGTGGTTGCTTGGCACATTATTGCACAATGGAGACTTCTATGCAGTGCTGTTCACAAAATGGTAATGCACAGCATCCAGGTTAACAGCCTATTAGTGATGCCCACACTGTGAGATCAGGCGGGCTGCCCAGTACTATCCAAATGCATCCCATGTGAACAGACACCACAGTTTACAAGACCGATTGGGCCCAACTGCACCCTGAATAATAATGTGCAAAAAAACATATAAAAATATGTGAGGTAGTTGTTGGTATTTTGGCCAAAATACGGAATCTCGCAACGGAATATCTACTGCCTGGGACCTCCAGTGGCAAATTTATCCAGTAAGTTGGGAATCTCATGGAATTCTGATTGATGTAGCACATGCCATAACCAGCCCCCATGTGAGCTTATCAAATGTGGTATGTGGGCAAAGTATTGAGCTAATAAAAAGAAACGTTTGGGGCTCTGTCTTTGTTCATTCTGGAAGACATAAGTTTGCTATGAGAATGTTCCATTTTCCCAATCAGAGAGCTTCCGTCCACTAATCTCTGAGCCATTTCTGTCACATCAGGTTTACTAATTCTCTTTCATTATTCCTTTTTATTATATATAATTCTAGATATAGTATTGTCTTGTTCTCATTTCATATAATCTTTGCATATTTTTTATAAACACTGCATACCCTTCTGGATTAAATTGATAAAATTTAATAGCTCTGTTCCTCTTGCTCGGTAAGCCGTGCACCTGAAATCATATGCTACCTGTAACAGGTGTCCAATTGGCCTGTATAAACGATTAGTGGCAGCAGCTAGTAGTGGTTCCTTTTTTGTGTTATTGTAGAGCTGGAAGTGATCGAACTGGGATATAAACAGTATATATTCTACGAGTTGTAATTGTGTAATTGGAGGTGCATAAACCATACACTCACTATGAGTTCAACAATAATCAACCTAGTAGTGGAAGCAGTCACAACCTCGTCCATCACTCGTCAACCAGTTGTGTAATTCTCCAAGTTCCTGAAGATTGGAGGCAACGGAGTTGCGTTCTCCAGATAAACTGGTGACAGCAGGTGGATCTGCGTGATCTTCCTGGTGTAATCTGTGACAAACTGGTAACTGTGAAAACTCCCCCGGCTGCGGATCCGTGACATATATATAACCAATTTCCTTATAGCATTTCCTTATAAATTATAAGCTTGTGAACAGGGATCTGTAACTGTTGAACTATGTGTTACTCTATAATAACTTTATTGCCTGTACATGTTCCCGCTTTATTGTAAAGTGTTACAGAATATGTTGGCGCTATAGAAATAAAATTACTATTCATTGAGGCAGCATTATAAAAAAAGACAAAGGCACAGTGCATTGATTAAGTAAGACCAATTGTTACTTACCTAAAAGGAAGCTCTTCTTTGTGTTCAGTGAGGATCTGTAAACCATGATTGTCGGATGGTGATACAGTTTCATTATGGGGAGAAGCCATCCCCACTACCATTTCCTGTACATTTTCTAACTCATTATTACCTTCGGGAATCAGAGGTCGTTTCTCAATTTTCCAGTGCTCTTCCTAAACAACAGAAGACATGTATAAATTAAATAAAGGAAACCTTTATCATGTTTGCATTGATTAAATCGTCAGAAGGATCAGTACCAATTCTTCAAGAGGAAGGGTCAGTGACTAACACATTTTCCTACTTGCATTACATCAGTGACATGAATGTGTCGTAGTAGCTGGAGACGGCTAATGTGATTAAAAAGATAAAGAATGACTTGTACCTTACTAACAGATCGTGTGGGCACATCAGCTGAATAATTATTGCTATGAAATATTTAATGTACAATATTCCAAAGTCACAAATATCCTTGGACATCCTATACAATATTAGGAAACTAATACATTTCATATGGATAAAATGCTTAGGTTATCTGCCTGCTTTACTAATAAAAATCTTGTAGGCTTTGAGCTATACGTCAAAGGAGTGTGCCAGAATTTTCAATTTCCATTTAAATTTTTACCTGTCCAAATATCCCAATTGAATTCCCAAACACATCACTGACACATAGGCTGCAATCTGCAGATGCAGAAATGATGAGGAGACAGTGATTATGACTGCAGGTCTCTAGGTGTGTGATGCAGTCACTGTGTGGCTGGAATGATGTGACTAATGGCGGCAGTTCCAGAGTCTTCTGTTCACTATAATCCATACAATACTCCTGCGGGAAAAGAAACATGCAAAGTGAATTTGAATAAAATGTAAAATACTCCCTTATGGGAGTTATATAGGAGGTAAAAATGAGCGCATTGGCTCAATCTGAATCAAATTTGTGTCAAAGTTGAGGAAATTTGAAGCACTCTGATTTCTAACAATTTGCACTTCAAATTTGTATGAATCACAAAAACTTCCCAATGCCATTTTACACAAAGCAGTAGATTTAATCAGCCCAAGAAGGCTCATATAACCTCATGTATGGCCAAGCTTCCCCACAACGCCTTGCAGCTATTACATCACATGGTATAACAAAGCCAGTCAGGAGGGACTATCACAGCCTGTATAAAAGCTGATGCAGGAAATTTACAGCCCTAGAGGATCTGAATAGGGAGAGTGTGTCACAGCTCAGCAATCAAGAAAAACAAAGAAAGCTTTAAAACACTGAAAAAACATTATAGATAGGGTGCGTCAGTACAGCAGTAAACACAGCTACCATCGGTTAACCTATAGTCATGTGTGTTGAGGTTACTTCAACATTACTAAGGCTATGTTTGGCTTAACCCCTTCGCGAACCAGCCTGTTCTTACCTTTCTGACCTGGCCAATTTTTACAATTCCGACCACTGTGAATTTATGAGGTCATAACTCTGGAGCGCTTCAACGGATCCCACTGATTCTGAGAGGTTTTCTCGTGACATATTGTACTTTATGATAGCAGTAATGTTTCTTCGATATGACTTGCGTTTATTTGTGAAAAAAACTGAAATTTGGCAGAAATTTTGAAAATTTTGCAATTTTCCAACTTTTAGTTTTTATGCTCTTAAATCAGAGAGTCATATCACACAAAATAGTTAATAAATAACATTTCCCACATGTCTACTTAACGTCAGCACAATTTTATAACCAAAATTTTTTTTTTGTTAGGAAGTTATAAGGGTTAAAAGTTGATCAGCAATTTCTTATTTTTTCTACAAATTTTACAAAACCATTTTATGCCGTCTAATAATAAACCGTATGGACATTTTTTGTGGAAAAACCCGTGCTGGTCCTGATTAATCTGCTGCCAAGTGAGTGTCCCTCAACACGAACAATAGGGGCTACTTTACACATTCAAGTCTTTGAGTCAGTGAGAAAGATCGGATTGTGCTTATAACATCATATTTTCACAGACTGACTGCATGGAGAGGGTAGAGAAACTTTTTTTTTTCTCTCCACCGCCGAGAAAATCGGATACCACTCCGATCAGAGTTTGAATAGCACAATCGGACCTATTTTCTCGGATGGAGAGAAATCATTTGTTTGTACCTGCCCTTAAGGGCCTGTCACACTAAGCGATATCGCTAGCAATATCGCTATAACGTCACTGGTTTTTGTGACGTAGCAGCGATATTGCTAATGATATCGCTATGTGTGGCACTTACCTCCGACCGGCTCCCCCGCTGGTTATTACTGATCTCGTCGTCAGCTTCCTGCTGGGCTTCCTGCTGTGGAGACGAGCGACGCGTGGACGCGGGTGGGAGGACGTCAGGATCGCCTCGTCTGACAGGTAAGTAGCGACCCCCGACCCCTGCGATGTCGCTGGTGAGATCTTCCTGTGTGGCAGCTCACTAGCGACCACTTAGCGATGCACCAGCGATTCTGACCGCGTCATATCGCTGGTGCATCGCTAAGTGTGACAGTACCTTTAGAATGACTTTTGCTGCATATGGTAATTTAAAATAAAGAAATGTGGGACATGTGCTTTCTATCATAATGAAAAATACCTTGAAGGAAAATAAAGAAGCCTTGATTTATAAGGAAAAACAGCTTTTGATTAAAATAAACGTTACTGTAACCAAAACAACCAAAAATTATAGTGTAACTAGCAAATTGAAAGTCTGAACAAACTGATTGGCTTATTGGTTGCTCCAGATGATAACTCTATTTCACCTTTGTACCAGTTTTCCTCAATATCCCCCACTGTGCCTACAGGAGCTTGTGAGCTAAACAAAGGCCTGGAAAGAGCTACAGAAAGAACATGTACACCATGGCATTTTTTTTTTCTGTTTTCCCTGAACATTTCACTGACTTACAAGGTCAGCCAACATTAGAAAATAAAACATCAGTCAATCTAACGAACGCTTCATCACCCTTCAGACCCCAAACACATTACAGAAGAGATTAAAGAAATTTAGTACAATAGGTTGTACAAGATTACAAGAGACGTGATGTGAAACTAAATGCACCAAATAAGGCACAACGCAATCTGAAAGTGCCTTAGTCGCCAAAAATGTCCTGTTTGTTAAGGATTTCAAGTACATTTCCTCCAATTATATAAAGGAACAATCCAAGTAAATATACGTCCTTCATTGTCCTTCTGTCAATTGGTTCAAAATTCAAATAAGCAATTTTGGCAATCTACACAGTTTATAACAGTACTTCTCAAACTATCGGGTTGGCCTTAATTGAGAAGCATCCCTGGCTATGGGTGAGGCTTAGTTGGTTAATGCAGTTATGAAAGAATTGCTCATATGCTGCACCGGCCAATTTCTGTTGCACCAATTTCTGGTTTAGGGCTCGCTCAGGAGCATTTTGTTCGGACGTGTGTCATCTGTGCTAATATCGGATATCACATGGACCAGTGCTATTCAATAGGGCTGTTCAGATGAATGTATGTATCACATGAGTTGGCTGTCTTTGTTAATAAAATCAAAGCATGTACTATTCTCATCCATTATTTGAATGAGACTCAACCATTCAAGTCTGAGTGTGCAAAAAGAGAATCCTATATGGATCATTCTTATTGCATTCATTTTTTGCTGATACATTACAGTTATTAACATGGGAAACTTGAGTTGGTTTTGTAAGTTTCTTTAAATGTTGATGTAATGAATAAAATGAATGTCAAATAGGTTTAAAAAATAGACAAAAGACTTTTGTCTTTAAAAGACAAATTTTAAGCCAAGGCATGATAGTGTTTTGATTGGTGAAGCCACAGGAGAAAGATTGAAAGACCTTAGGTATATGGCCCGAATATCCTCGAAGGCCTATCTGTACCCAGTTTCGCAATGATAAGCTCATCTCTAAGTATGCTTCTTCCATGTTCACATTATCAGTATTTGGTCAGTATTTTACACCAGCATTTGTAAGCCAAAACCAGGAGTGGGTGATAAATACAGAAGTGGTGACGTGTTTCTATTATACTTTTCCTCTGACTGTTCCTCTCCTGGTTATGGCTTACAGGTAGTGAGGTAAAATACTGACCAAATACTGAACGTATAGCACAAAAACCCATATGTATAATGGCACAACTTGTTTAGATGATAAACCACCAAGAGCAAAGAAATCAGTATACCATGCCAATAAAAATTGACTTTATTCAAATTCATCAATATAACAATAAATGAAACAAAAAGAACATATTATCAAGGCTACTACCAAGTGTGAATGGGAGGAACTAACGCCAGAAGCCTGAACTATTAAACATGCATAATAGTACATCAAAAAAATTCACAGACATCGCCACCAACTATATCAGCCACATAATAGTAAGCATCACAGAGACTGCTATGTAATTCAGCTAATGCTGGTTGCTGTGAGCAAGAAATTATTTTCAAGAAGACTTACATATAAGAATGGTCTCCTACTGCGGTCCTCCACAAGCGCCCAACGCGCGTTTCGTCCCTTCATCAGGAGGCGAACCTGATGAAGGGATGAAATGCGCGTTGGGGCGCTTGTGGAGGACCACAGCAGCAGGCCATTCTTATATGTAAGTCTTCTTGAAAATCTTTTCTTGCTCACAGCAACCAGCATCAGCTGAATTACATAGCAGTCTCTGTGATGCTTACTATTATGTGGCTGATATAGATGGTGGCGATGTCTGTGAATTTTTTTGATGTACTATTATGCATGTTTAATAGGTCAGGCTTCTGGCGTTAGTTCCTCCCATTCACACTTGGTAGTAGCCTTGATGATATGCTCTTTTTGTTTCATTTATTGTTATATTGATGAATTTGAATAAAGTCAAACAAATTTTATTGGCATGGTATACTGATTTCTTTGCTCTTGGTGGTTTATCAAATACTGAACGTGTGAATACAGTTGTGGCTAAAAGTATTGACACCCCTGCAATTCTGTCAGATAATACTCAGTTTCTTCCTGAAAATGATTGCAAACACAAATTCTTTGGTATTATTATCTTCATTTAATTTGTCTTAAATGAAAAAACACAAAAAGAATTGTCCTAAAGCCAAATTGGATATAATTCCACACCAAACATAAAAAAGAGGGTGGACAAAAGTATTGGCACTGTTCGAAAAATCATTTGATGCTTCTCTAATTTGTGTAATTAAAAGCACCTGTAACTTACCTGTGGCACCTAACAGGTGTTGGCAATAACTAAATCACACTTGTAGCCAGTTGACATGGATTAAAGTTGACTCAACCTCTGTCCTGTGTCCTTGTGTGTACCACATTGAGCATGGAGAAAAGAAAGAAGACTAAAGAACTGTCTGAGGACTTGAGAAACCAAATTGTGAGGAAGCATGAGCAAGCTCAAGGCTACAAGTCCATCTCCAAAGACCTGAATGTTCCTGTGTCTACCATGCGCAGTGTCATCAAGAAGTTTAAAGCCCATGGCACTGTGGCTAACCTCCCTAGATGTGGACGGAAAAGAAAAATTGACGAGATTTCAATGCAAGATTGTGCTGATGTTGGATTAGGAACCTCGACTAACATCCAAACAAGTTCAAGCTTCCCTGCAGTCCGAGGGTACAACAGTGTCAACCCGTACTATCCGTCGGTGTCTGAATGAAACGGGACTGTATGGTAGGAGACCCAGGAAGACCCCACTTCTTACCCCGAGACATAAAAAAGCCAGGCTGGAGTTTGCCAAAACTTACCTGAAAAAGCCTAAAACGTTTTGGAAGAATGTTCTCTGGTCAGATGAGACAAAAGTAGAGCTTTTTGGGCAAAGGCATCAACATAGAGTTTACAGGAGAAAAAAAGAGGCATTCAAAGAAAAGAACACGGTCCCTACAGTCAAACATGGTGGAGGTTCCCTGATGTTTTGGGGTTGTTTTTCTGCCTCTGGCACTGGACTGCTTGACCGTGTGCATGGCATTATGAAGTCTGAAGACTACCAACAAATTTTGCAGCATAATGTAGGGCCCAGTGTGAGAAAGCTTGGTCTCCCTCAGAGGTCATAGGTCGTCGAGCAGGACAATGACCCAAAACACACTTCAAAAAGCACTAGAAAATGGTTTGAGAGAAAGCACTGGAGACTTCTAAGGTGGCCAGCAGTGAGTCCAGACCTGAATCCCATAGAGCACCTGTGGAGAGATCTAAAAATGGCAGTTTGGAGAAGGCACCCTTCAAATATCAGGGACCTGGAGCAGTTTGCCAAAGAAGAATGGTCTAAAATTCCAGCAGAGCATTGTAAGAAACTCATTGATGGTTACCGGAAGCAGTTGGTCACAGTTATTTTGGCTAAAGGTTGCGCAACCAAGTATTAGGCTGAGGGTGCCAATACTTTTGTCTGGCCTATTTTTGGAGTTTTGTGTGAAATGATCAATGTTTTGCTTTTTGCTTCATTCTCTTTTGTGTTTTTTCTTTTAAGACAAATTAAATGAAGATAATAATACCAAAGAATTTGTGATTTCAATCATTTTCAGGAAGAAACTGAGTATCATCTGACAAAATTGCAGGGGTGTCAATACTTTTGGCCACAACTGTATGGTCTTATTCAGATACAAACATGCACTTTTAGCAAGTCCAAACCATTAGGGAAAGAATTAATTGCCTGGAAAAAGTGTTTACCTGTATGTCCCAAACCTTTATCCATCCATCAATATCCCCTGTAATAAGGTTATTGTTTGCTTGGTCAATTGTCATAACTATGAAACTTGCACCTTCGTGAGCTTGAAACTGTCCCATTAACTGGTTTCTAAATATGTTCCAAAATCTAACATAGCCAGATCCTCCACAAGACACTAGGTTGGCACCTCCTGAAATGAAAGAAATAATATTAATGCGATATGTACACACAGTTCATAATAAATTACCCTACAAGTAAGAGCTCATTCAGATGAGCGTATAATACGGAGAGTTTTATATAGTATCTGAGTGTTAGACAGCACACGCCCGAAATATACGCTCGTCTGAATGAGCCCCTGATTGACCAATGTAACTCAATAGGGGTGTTCAGATGACAGTTTTTTCGTTCTGTTCTCTTCTCAGCCTCCGATGAAACTCACCGATTCAATTCAATGGGTGCTCAAAAAAATCAGGTCCCATATGATCTGTGTAGCATCTGATTTCTTTCTGATACATTGCTATTATTTACCCGAAGAACTGTAAACTGTACAGGTGTTTCTCACAAAATTAGAATACCATCAAAAAGTTAATTTATTTCAGTTCTTCAAAAAAAAAAAGTGAAACTGATACTGAATTTTGCGGTTTATAAGATGAACTTGATTATAAGACGCACCCCAAATTTTGAGGAGAAAAATAGGAAAAAAACATTTTTTAATAAAATGGTGGTGCTTCTTACAATCCATGTGTCTTTTTGATTACCAGGGGTGTTGGCTTCAGTGAAGCGAGGTCCCAGGGTCGCTGCAGGTGGAGACAAGAGTGGGACGATGCTGCGGACCCCAGACTGGGAGAAAGGGGTGTTCGGATGTGCGACGCTGCGGGTGTTCGGTGGTGCAGGGGCTCCAGCGACATTTTGTGAAAGCCCAGAGCCCACATACTTCCATGGTTTACTTTGCGGTGTACTCTGGGAAAATGGCCACGGGGCGGCACATGTGCAGATGGAGATCTTAGCGCTGAGATCTCATTTCCCGAGATCTTGGTGCCGAGATCTCCATCTGTGCATGCACTGGCGAGGCAAAAATTTTATACTTTCATCTGAACAAGCCCTTAAAGGGGTTGTCTGGTCTAAAATGATAAGTCTGAGTGACTGCAGAGTTATCATTTTAGACCAGACAACCCCTTAAAACTAAGACTAAGCTATGGAAAGTGATGAGGTGTTCATGTAGAACTAAAACCAAGACCAAGCACTCACATAGCTCAGCTTCTCATACGTTGCTGTGACCTTGGGAATATGTTATGAGAGCGTGGTACAAGTTGAACCAGAATTTTCAGTTTTTGAGTAGAAAGAAAAGACAGAGCAATACAGATTTATGCAGAAAGGCCATCAAATAATCTTTGTGATTTATGAAGCCAGCCTGTGCAGCTTCATAATATGCTTCCCATCTTCTCTGTTGCTTCCCATAGGATACCTCATCAGTGCAGAGTTAGTGCCTGACATGTTTCCATATCATTCCACTGTTTCTTTAAATCTACCAATTATATGCAAGTGAAATGAAAGTTTCTCAGCCAGGTCTGTACAAATGAGATTAGGTGACATGAGTGAGGTCATTGTACACTGCTGGGCTTTCTACTTGAAGCCACAGTGACTGAAACAAGTGAAAAAAAAAGTCTTCATTATTTCAGATTTGGAAAAAAAATGAAGAGATCTTAAAAGTATCTCTGACACGAATCTGTGTAATTAATACCTCGCTCTTCAAAGTGAATTATTTCAAAGCAAATGAATTAGGAGCTGAGGATTTAACTTATTTATTTCAATAATGAAATTAAGCAAAAAATAAAAGTTACGGTTGTTAAAAAGTCGCAATGCAACTTGGTCCTAGAATTTCCATTCTGCCAGTTAATTACTATCAGTAAATCCACACGCAATATAATTTGTATTTCATACTTCTGCACAGTGTATGTGTATTTTTCCTCTTGCATGACCTCCTTAGTCCTCGGATACACACTTGAGTACATGTAGAGTACTCCTAACAGTAAACTTTATCTGATGTACTAGCGTGTAAGGCGGGAGCACTTACTAACCATACTGTGTGCGATATTGGTACGTTCTATCCTACCCTTTAAAGGGAATCTGTCATCTGGTTTTGGAGGGCGATGAAAACGAGGTCGGTCCGGTCCGATGGGCGGTGTTCCCGATGTGTGCCGCCTCCCCATCCTTGGCCGCCGTCCGCAGTTTTTTGAGGAATAGGAGTAGGTATCCGCCATTTTTTGCACGTGCGCTAAGCATTCTTGGCTAGCGCACGCTCAGTATGCTTTGCCCAACTACAGGCAAAGCCGAAAAGCCTGACTGCACATGCGCCGGTTAACTAAGCCCCAGAACACAGCAAAATACTTCCGGGGCTTAGTTAACCGGCACATGCGCAGTCAGGTTTTTCGGCTTTGCCTGCAGTTGGGCAAAGAATACTGCGCGTGCGCTTGCCAAGAATGCTTAGCGCACGCGCAACAAATGGCTGACACCTACTCCTATTCCTCAAAAAACTGTGGACGGCGGCCAAGGATGGGGAGGCGGCAAACATCGGGAACACTGCCCATCGGACCGGACCGACCTCGTTTTCATCGCCCGCCAAAAGTAGGTGACAGATTCCCTTTAAAGGGAATCTGTCAGTAGGATCAGCCCTCCTCAGTCGTCTCCACATGGGGAGGCAGGTGATAGGAAGCTTAGTAACATGATACCTTGGTACCTGCAATGCGAAGTCTTATTCCAAAGAAATCCACATTCTTGTATGTAAATGAGCTGTTCCAG
This sequence comes from Dendrobates tinctorius, assembly GCF_039654945.1. Taxonomy (NCBI): domain Eukaryota; kingdom Metazoa; phylum Chordata; class Amphibia; order Anura; family Dendrobatidae; genus Dendrobates; species Dendrobates tinctorius. Next base: position 44,132,074 of record NW_027361728.1, on the reverse strand, counting down.
GCAATGGGCCGGACATAGATCTCCCTGAGAATCTGCCTCCAGAGCTTATGTTAAATGAAAGGAAGAATGAGGAACAGGAGAGCAGACTTTCAGTCATTACATGTCTCACACTGGTAACCACTCCTCTTCATTTAAATAAATAAGCTTTGGAGGCAGAATTTTGGAGGAGATCTATGTCCGGCCCATAGATCTTATCTGCTAATTTACATATTAAGAAAAATGTGGATTTCTGAGGAATAAAACAACACATGACAGATATTAAGGTATCATTTTATTCAGCTTCCTATGACCTACATGAACATATATTGACAGTTGATCCTACTGACAGATGACATTTAGATTTGCACATAAGGATAAAGAGTAAAGCTGACAATGCATATACTGCAGACCCAGAAGTTGCGAGGGCTCGAAAACCTTTCTACTGTTCATTTGAACTGAAGCCTATTTGTTTGTAAGTCTGGTGTGGTAATGATGGACTACGCCACTGATCAATAGCATGCGCTGGGAAGGTACGGTAGGTCATCCGTTACTCAGAAGCTAATTCAGAAGTGACAATAAAAAGGGAAGGACTTGACAGATAGAAAGGTTTCGAAGCCTCCGGCTCTATCTTATCCCTGATATAGATCAAGTACTAATCAGTTCTCCATCACGATCCAGTAAGCCGTGGGCTTCCAGTGCTATTAATAGTAAAAAACCTAGCCACATCTCGGCACACTTGTCTACGGCAACAACAACCTGCAGTGTATAGAAGCTCTATAGAAATGGCAGAAAACTTGACAAACTCGTACCTGCTTCTTCTGTCAAAGTTTATATAAGAGATGAAAGAAGAATCATTTTAATTCTTCGTTTTCTCTTTTACACGGGTGCTCCAGAGACACGGGGAAGATATTTAAGACACAGCTTTAGCTAGAGTCAATGTGTATTGTTCAAGAAGAGGAATGTGTGAAAATAAAAGCTACCTGTAGCTGAGATATGTTTTCTTGCCCCCAGGAAGAACAATCTTGTTACAGTATTATTGCTGTCAGAGTCTGTGTTGCAGAAGCCACTCGAAGACCGTGTATATCTTCTAGAAGATGACGATGAGATGCTTCTTTTTCCAGCGCTTTGCAGTTGAGACTCTGTATAAAAAAAAAAACATTTTTAGATTGGTTCACAGCAATAAAATAATACTACCTTATTTTATTGATGCTACACATTGCAATGTAATACTATTTTATAGCCTACAGATTAGCATATATGCCCCCATCTGAAAGGGGATAAATTAAGTTGCATGATTCCAAAATTGCAAATTGAGGAACATTTCAATATACTGAAACATTTGACGATGATGCTTTTTCGTTTTGGGCATGATAGGGTGTCGTTCATCATTATATTTGTCTTGTATACAGACATCTGGAAAGAGCTGACTGCTGTCAAATGGAAACATTCTACGTGACCATAATACAATTATGCCATTATACCAAACAGAAATCTTGCGTAACGCCAGAATAAAGGAACAATGAATGACTATTTGTATGATTTACATTATTTTGCCATAAAAAATGGCCCACATTCACAAAGACTAATGTCACGTTTCCATCTGCTCCAGGAATATCTTTTTCTGCCACAAACTACCACCATAGTCATTAAGTGTGCGTTGCTGGTGATGGAGGAGGCACCGTGGCCATTTGCTCTGTGTCCAGCCACTAATACTGGTGTGTCTTGGTACTGTAGTGGTGCCCTGTCAGCCAGAATTGGTGTGTGTTCTGTCCAGCAGTCAGCAGGAGTAATAAACTTCCTGCTACGGCCAATGGGGCAGTGCCACATCCTACATAAACTTCCAGCTTACTGCTGGGATTCGCAAGTCATAACTTTATAATGACCGTGGTCTGTAACTATGTGTTATCCTGCTATCTGACCCAGGTGGTGGAAACCCATTGCTTATCCTGGACTGGCTTATCGCTTTGTTTGCCTTACGACTCTGCCTCTAACTCTGTCCACCTGGTTCTGACCTTGGCTAACTCTTGATGCTGTCTCTATCTCTTGATTTTGCCTTATATCTTCACTCTCTGGTTTTGACCTGGCTAGTCGACCTTCCTCTCCCAGTTCACTCTATCAGCCAGCAGCTACTCTATGGATTCAACACAGGGAAGCCTTCTGTAAGTTCATAGCCCTGTGTAGGGGTTTAAGGATGAAGGCCATGATTTCTCAGTGACCCAATTAGTGGAGTTATTGGAGGAAACTATGTACTTTGAAGCCCCATTAAGAACATAAACAGTTAATTCTCACAAATTATATATTTTATGGTACTCCAAGTACTTAAACCTTTTAAAGCGTGTCTGGCAGCACAAAATGATTGTTCAAACCCTGTGTTCAGTGCAAACTTGATGTGGCTCAGCAATTAAGTGCAACTTCCCACCTACTTATTTTTCATTTATTTCCAGCCTCTCTTATCTGATTGACACCTGTGGCTTTACTGGAGCCAGAGAAGGGCAGAGGTATAAATGTAAGGAGAAACATGCAGTGGACTATTTGAAATGCCGAGGGTGCACTGAGGGACTAGGCTTTGTTTGAACAGACATTTTGTGCTCTTATACTCCTTTTATTAAATGTGGCACATTTGTAACTTTTTGAAGATAGAAAATAAACTTAGATTTGCCCTTTCAACATATGCAACATATTTTGCTCTACAAGTTTTATCTTAACTACATCCCCTTGAAGACCTTCTAAACTTTTCTTTTCACGTTCTAAATAAAGAAAATAGCAAAAGAAAGAAAGTTTTATCAGATTGCCAGAAGAAACTATATGAACAGTTTTGTAAATATAAAGTATTATTGAGAAACCTGCAATATATTGTATAAAAAAGAGCCATAAAATAAATGTTAGATGAGTCCCTTTTTTGGTGGGATTTTATGACTATTTGATGTGTATGGGGGACTCCAGTGTTCCCAGGCAGATGATTTTTGGGAAGAGGAGAATCAGGCAATTTAAATTTAAATGATAGATATTTAGACAAAAAAGCTTTAAAGAAGGGCCATATATAAAAACAATATTTTTATTAAGCAGACAAAATATAAAAAAATCAATATGTAGGTACGTTTTAAAAGTGAGAAACCACAGAAGAAACTATTGTTGGGTGTACCTGGATATTAGTATATACATAGTAGTAACTAGAGATTGGCAAACTCGAACAGTAAAGTTCGGGGTCAGTACCGAACACCTACTGTTTGGGCACAGACTCTGAACACGGACTTCACCAGGAAGTCCATGTTATTCTTCGGGTTAGACACCCTGAACACCAGGTTTTTCTCACAAGTTCTCAGAGAGCCACGGTTACCACGCTGTCAAATGACAACTTGAGCCGGCAGCTGTGATCAGAAGTAAAAAGCTTACTCTGGTCAATGGCGTCGGCTGATGGGATTCCTACTCCAATCAGCTTACGTCTGCTGTTGCTATTAACAGCGAGAGCAGGCGTCGGCTGATGGGAGTATTCATCAGCCAGCGCCTGCGCTTTCAATAAATATTTTTTTCTTTAAAAATGGTGTGGATTTCTCTGTATTTATAATAACTAGCCAGGGAAGACTGACAGCTACAGGCTGCAACCCCAGCTGTCAGCGTTAGCATGGTTGGTTATCAAGAATAGAGGGATCCCCACGTCATTTTTTAAAAATTATTTAAATAAATAATTTAAAATAATGGTGTGGGGTCCCCCCATTTTTGACAGCCAGATAAACTAAAGCAGGCAGTTGGGGGAAAGTATTCTCATGCTGGTAAGGGGCCATGGATATTGGCCCCCAGCCTAAAAATAGAAGCCCGCAGCCACCTAGAAAAGGCGCCGAATGGGCATTAGGCAAGTATAACTGTGTTTGTTATTTTTAAATAAAAAAGTAAAAGTGTGTTATTTTTTGTTTCAAATAAAGGACTTTATTCTGGTTGTGTGTTTATCTACAATATAACTATAGGATTAGTAATGGATTAGTAATGGATAAATAATGGATTCTTACTGACGCCTCTCCACTACGAAGCTGTGGGCTTGATGTTACTGGACACTACAAAGGTGACATCAACCCCACAAATATGAACTTCACTTGCTACCCTCACAGGGCAAGAGGGATGATCTGGGTAAAGCGCCAGAATTGGCGCATCTCTAATATTTGCCTTTTTTGGGCAGCGTGCTGCTATTTTAAGGCTGGGGGCCAATATCTATGGCCCCTTACAAGCCTGAGAATACCAGCCAACAGCTGTCTGCTTTTGCTTGGCTGGTTGTCAAAAATGGGGGCACCCCACCCCGTTTTTTCTAATTATTTATTTAAATAATTAAAAAAATGACATGGGGACCACTTTATTCTTGATAACCAACCTTGCTAAAGCTGACAGCTGAGGATTGCAGCCTACAGCTGTAAGCTTTGCCTGGTTGGTTATCAAAATATAGTGGACTCCGTGCCATTTTTTTATGATTATTTATTTAGAGCCATCCATCAGCCACCGCCTGCTCTTGCTTTTATTAGTGGCAGCAGGCATAGGCTGATGGAAGTAGTAGTCTCATCAGCCGATGCCAGTGACCGGAGGTAAACTTTTTACCTCCGATCATAGCTACGCACTCAAATGACAGCATGGGAACAGCGGTTCTCTGACTGGTGGCAATGATTTTACTGCCGATCAGAGGCAGTATTTGCCGCGCTGTCATGCACATTACAGAGTGCCCAACACTGGATGTTCGGGCCCTCCATTCAAGTGAATGGGAATGGGGTTCAGGTACTGTTCTGGCACCCAAACCCAAACTTTTTAAACTGTTCTGCCAAACCTGCCGGACCCGAACATCTAGAGGTCTGCTCATCTCTAGCATTAAGTTATTTGAACATCATAAAGACAATCAGAAGTTCAACATGCATCAATTTACAGACAAAAGGAAATGCAGATCAATTATGTATCCAAAATGTATCAATCGCAAAATGAATATTCAGTGTAAAGTCATTACTGAAAATCAGGCTTTATGAATAAAATATGCCTTACACACTAGTGTAGAAAAGTGTTTGTCCTCTTCCAGATTTCCTATTCTTTTGCATGTTTGTTACACTAAAATGTTTCAGATCACCAAACAATTTTAAATATTAGACAAAGATAACACAATTAAACACATAATGCAGTTTTTAAATGTAGGCATTTATTATTAAGGGTAAAAAATCCAAACCAACAGGGCCCTGTGAAAAAGTGGTTGTCCCCCTCTTTAAAACATAATTTAACTGAGGTTATCACATCTTTGGGAAGCTTAGTTCAAATTCCGTAGCTACACCCAGACCTGATTACTGCCACACCTGTTCTCAATCAAGAAATCACTTAATTAGGACCTGCCTGAAAAGTGAAGTAGACCAAAAGATCCTCAAAAGCTAGACATCATGCCGCGATCCAAAGAAATTCTGGAGCAAATAAAAAACATATTTGGAGTATTTGAGGTCTATCGGTCTGGAAAAGGTTATACAGCTATTTCTAAGGCTTTGGGACTGCAGCTAACCACAGTGAGAGCCATTGTACACAAATGGCAACAACATAGAACAGTGGTGAACCTTCCCAGGAGTTAGCGACCCACCAAAATTACCGTAAGAGAGCAGCAGCGACTCATCCACAAAGTCAAGTTAAAGTAAGTGTTCATTACTCCACCATAAGATCGAGAGTGGGCAAAAATGGCCTGCATGGCAGAGTTCCAATTTGAAAACCACTGCTGAGCAATAAGAACATAAAGGTTTGTCTCAGCTTTGCCAGAAAACATCTTGATGATCCCCAAGATTTTGGGAGAATAGTCTGTGGACTGACTAGACAAAAGTTGAATTTTTTGGAAGGTGTATGTCCCATTACATCTGGTGTAGAAGTAATACAGTACTTCATAAAAATAACATCATACCAACAGAAAAATATGATGGTGATAGTGTGATGGACTGTGGCTGTTTTGCTGCTTCAGGACCTGGAAAACTTGCTGTGATAAATGGAACCGTGAATTCTGCTGTCTACCAAAAAATCCTGAAAGAGAATGTCTGGCTATCTGTCGTGACCGCACTTGGATTATGCAGCAGGACAATGATCCAAAACACGCCAGCAAGTCCACCTTTGAAAGGCTTAAGAAAAGCAAAATTAAGACTTTGGAGTGGCCTAGTCAAAGTCCAGACCTTAGTCTGTTTGAGATGTTGTGGCATGACCTTAAAAAGCAGTTCATGCTCGGAAACCGTCCAATGTGGCTGAATTACAATAATTCTGTAAAGATGAGTGGCCCAAAATGCCTTTAGAGCGTTGTAAAAGACTCATTGCCAGTTACCGCAAAAAGCTTGATTGCAGTTGCTGTTGCTAAGGGTGGCCCAACCAGTTATTATGTTTAGGGGGCAATTATGTTTTCACACAGGGCCCTGCAAACTAAATTTTGTGTTTACTTATGTTATCTTTGTCTAATATTTGTATTTGTTTGGTGATCTGAAACATGTAAGTGTGACAAACATGCAAAAGAATAGGAGATCAGATAGGAAGCAAACATTTTATCACACAACTGTATATCATATATAGAAGTTCAGATATATTGTATTTGCTTGTTATGCATGCAAGGTATACATGCAATCAGAGTTGATGGGAAGAGGGATGGAGCTAAATATATACGGTAATCCAGGAGAAAATCCTGTTAGAAGCGAAAGACTTGAGACAGGGTTGTTGATTCACCTTCCAGCAGGACAACAGCCCTAAGCATAATGCCAGAACTACAATGGAATGGCTTAGATCAAAAGCATTTTCATGTGGGTGAATGGCCCAGTCACAGTCCAGACCTAAATCCCATTGAGAATCTGGGTCAAGATTTCAAAATGGTTACCGCCTAGTTTGTAAAGAAGAATGGGTAAAAATTTCAGCCTCTACATGTGCAAAGAGACATACCTCAAAAAACTTGCAGCAGTAATTGCAGCAAAAGGTGGCCTAGAAAGTATTGACTCAGAGGGGCTGAATACAAATGCATGTCACGATTTTCAGATTTATTTTTTTAAATACTTAGAAAGCCATGTATCATTTCCTTTACACTTCACAAATACTTGGTACTTTGTGTTTCTATATCACATAAAATCCGGATGAAAAAAACATTTAAGTTTGTGGGTGTAATGTGAAAAAATGTGGAGAAGTATGCGTACTTTTTCAAGGTTTCAAGGCCATGTATACACATTCAGTATACAAATATATGCAAATCACATGCATACACATATTACACACATATACACATGTAAGTATACACAGTACACACATTTGGATTACGCACACATAGACTAAAGGTCCTGTTTCACATAGCGACGCACCAGCAATCCTGACAACGATACGACCTGGTAAGGATCGCTGTTGTGAATTCTCTCTCTGGCTTCCCTCTGGTGATTACTGAAGGTAGTGGAGCTGGTCAGATTGACAAAGGGGTTGCGAGTTCCCTTTCTGGACTCCCTCTGGTGGTTACTGGAGGTAGTGGAGCTGATCTGATTGACAGAGGCTTGCCACCTGATGATGAGGAAGACGATTGGAGATCTGGGGTTTCTGATTGGGATTTAAGACAGCTGACTCCCTCTATCCTTGCTGGTGATTTTCTTCCTGTGCCTTCTGAGGTCTGATGTCTCCTGCTCTTTCCCTGCATGGTTCAGCTAAGTGGTTCATTTGCTATTCTGTTTGCATTTGATCTGGTTTTGTCCATCTCTGCTTTGTGAGGGTCAGCCAGCTCCAGCTGGGGCTGCGCTGAATCACCGCCCATATGTTACTGCATGTGTCAGTTTGTTTTGTCCCCTGTTATATTGATCTCTTTTTGCTTTGCTTTCAGAATATACCAGAGTGCTGATATAGTGGGGGCGAAGTCGTGCGACTTGAGTGTTTTTTGTGCATCAGACGTGTTGGACTTTTTGCAGGGTTTTTTGCATGATTGCAGACAGTGTCTTTCCTGTCCTGTCTAGTCAGTGTGGGCCCCATCATTTGCTCAGTCTATTTTTCTGCCTGTGTTTGTGTTTTCATCTTGTCTCACCGACAATATATGTTTGGGGGCTATCTATTCCTTTGGGGTCTGCTTCGGGGCAGTTTAGATTTCTCCTTTCTTGCTTTATCTTTGTTAGCTCTCCGGCTGTGCCGAGGCGTCTAGGATCATCGTAAGCACGCTCCACGGCTACTGCTAGTTGTGTGGACAGGATCAAGGGTCTGCATCCGCTTAGTTACCAACCTCTCTGGTTTTCTGTGGCTTAGCTTGGGCCTGCTATCCTCCTCGGTGCCCATTCATAACAGATTGCTGGTGTGTCGCTAAATGGTCACTAGTAAGCTGCCAAAGAGGCAGATCTCTTCAGCGACGCAACAACAATCCGGTGATCCATATAACGACCTTGGCGGTCGTTGGTACCTTGTCACACAGCAGCTATTCTGAACAATTCCAGCCTGCGTCCCTGAGTTCGGCGTCGCCAATGAGGTCGCTCGTCGGCGTCAAACACAGCAATTCATGCTGGCCAGTGGGACGCCGATGATGAAAAAATGGCCCAGGACATTCCAGCACGATCAGCGATATCCAGCAGGGGGGCTGGCCGCCACTACATGTCACATGTAGCGAGATTGCTGTTGCATCACAAAACCGGTGACGCTATAGCGGTCTCGCTAGCGATCTCGCTATATGAGATGGGGGCTTAATACTGTATATAATCTACATACTTCACACATATAAACACTTTACACTTCTGCTCTACACGCTTGCAAAACCAAACTGACACATCCAACCCTATGCTACAGTGGTTTTTATGATGAACCGGTAGCTGTAGGCCACATGGAAAACCCGTCCGGGAAGGAAACACACTGCCCCACTACTGACCTGTAGTCCATTTCAAAAATAAAAGCCCAGAGCAGGTTTTCTTAAATCTGCCTTGGACAAATAGCTTAATGAAGACTACACTTACTTTTATTTTGCATTGCAATCACATCTATACCTATGACTGCAATGCACTCCCGTGGCCTCAATATGCTTGTATGGCATCCTGGAGGACACATAGCGACCCTCGCATATAACACCGGTCACTGCCTCACAATACATTATACACACCTTTCACACATGTACAGTATTCCCATTATACACATACTGTAGATGTACATTACAAACACACAAACTATCCAGGTATACATATTATATGTGCATATACAGTGGATTAAAAAAGTCTGCACTCCCCTGTTACAGAGCCAGGTTTTTCTCACGTAAAAGGAATAATTTTATAATGTTTTCCACTTTGCATGTGACCCCTAAGTGGCACAAAACCAATGAGAAACAAACTGAAATCATTTTGAAGGGGAGAAATAAAAATAGAAAAATAAAACAATGTGGTTACAGAGGCCAAAATTCTAGCTCTGCGTTACATACTTTTATCTTGCTGCCGTTTTCATGAAATGCCAAATGATCTTCTGATGTCCCATAGTAGCGCCCACTATGTTCTCACACTGCCGAGTCATTGATATTCATGAGCTGTCGCTCCCCCGCAAACTCAGCACTGATTGACCGCTATCTCTTTATGCACAGTATATGGAGATAACTATCAATCATCGGCAGGTGGGAGTAGCCTCAGTTAATAAAGATAGATCAGCATAAACCTAGTGACAAATTCCCTTTTAATCCCACAGGACCCTAAGGGCCCCGTCACACATAGCGATCTCGCTAGCGAGATCGCTGCTGAGTCACAAGTTTTGTGACACAACAGCGATCTCACCAGTGAGATCGCTGTGTGTGACAGCGATCAGCGACCGGCCCCCCTGCCGGTATCGCTGATCGCTCTTGGAAAGCCCTGGACATTTTTTTGGTCGCTGGTCTCCCGCTGGCCAGCACGCATCACTGCATGTGACAGGTGGGAGACCAGCGATCAACTGGTAACTAACGTACACATCGGGTATCTAAGGGACATGTGTCCCTTAGATACCCGATGGGTACCTTAGGCTGGTTTCACACTTGCGTTTTTTTGCGCTGTATTTTAGCGTTAAAAAACGCATACGCTTTTTTTTCCTATATTTTGCATGGGATGCGCTCATGTGCGCATACACATGCGTTTTTACGCGCATCCTTTTTTTGTGGTGTGCGCTCGGGCGCACAAAATGCATCCTGTTGCATTTTTTGGGCGTCCGACTTGCCCCCAAAAAACGCATGCACGCGCAATGCGTTTTCTTACAGCAAGACACCCATTGTAAGTCTATGGGTGTGCATATGTGCGCATTGGCATGCTCATGTATGCGTTTTTTTGTGCATGCGTTTTTTTGTTGACCATTGGTTAGACAATGGAAATTAGGGGTTTGGGTTAGAGTTAGGGTTAGTTAAGAGGGGTTAGGGTTTGGGTTAGTATGGTTTGGTTAAGGGTTAGGGTTTAGGGTTAGTTAGGGTTTAGGGTTATGTTAGGGTTTGGGTTAGGGTTAGTAGGGTTTGGTTAAGGGTTAGGGTTAGGGTTAGTAGGGTTTGGCTAAGGGTTAGGGTTAGCATTTGGGTTAGTATGGTTTGGTTAAGGGTTAGGGTTTGTATGGTTTGGTTAAGGGTTAGGGTTAGGGTTAGTAAAGTCATGGTTTGGGTTAGTGTTAATCCTAACCCTATCTTGATTTTTTTGGTGAGGCCAACTAATGTTGGGAAAAAACGCAAACGTGGTAAAAACGCACTAAAAATGCATACAAACGCTGCGTTTTTTTCATGCATGTGCATAAAAATGCTTGAAAAAAGCGCAGCATTTGTATGCGTTTGTATGCGTTTTTTCCATGCTTTTTTTGCGGGAAAAACGCGTTGCAAAAAAAAGCAAGTGTGAAAGTAGCCTTAGTTACCAGCGCGCTGATGCAGGGAGCTGGTAACTAAGGTACACATCGGGTTTCTAAGTGATGCACAACCCTTAGATACCTGATGTGTACCTTAGTTACCAGCTCCCTGCATCAGCACGCTGGTAACTAAGGTACACAACGACGACGTGCGTTCGGCGTCGCTGGGGCTGATCGCTGGTGAAGCTGTCTGTTTGACAGCTCACCAGCGATCCTGACACGTTGATATTGTTGTCGGGATCGCTGGTGAGTCGCTTATGTGTGATGGGGCCTTAAATAACCCCAAGGTCATCCTCTTAGAATCATAGAATCATAGAATCGTAGAGTTGGAAGGGACCTCCTGGGCCATCTGGTCCAACCCCCTGCTCAAAGCAGGATTCGCTAAATCATCCCAGTTAGATGTCTGTCCAGCCTCTGTTTGAAGACTTCCATTGAAGGAGAACTCACCACTTCTCGTGGCAGCCTGTTCCACTCATTGATCACTCTAACTGTCAAAAAGTTTTTTCTAATATCTAATCTGTGTCTCCTCCCATTCAGCTTCATCCCATTGCTTCTAGTCTTTCCTTGTGCAAATGAGAATAAAGTTGATCCTTCTACAATGTGACAGCCCTTTAGATATTTGTAGACAGCTATTAAGTCTCCTCTCAGTCTTCTCTTTTGCAAACTAAACATTCCCAAATCCTGCAACCTTTCCTCATAAGACAGGGTTTGCAGACCGGTCACCATTCTGGTCGCTCTTTTCTGAACTTGCTCCAGTTTGTTGATGTCTTTTTTAAAATGTGGTGCCCAAAATTGGACACAATATTCCAGATGAGGTCTGACCAAAGAGGAGTAGAGGGAAATAATTACTTCACGTGATCTAGACTGTATGCTTCTGTTAATACATCCTAGAATTGCATTTGCCTTTTTTGCTGCTGCATCACACTGTTGACTCATATTCAGTCTGTGATCTATTCTTGTTTCAAGGAATCATTCATTGAAGAGATAGGCAGGAATAATATATACAGTTGTGGCCAAAAGTATTGACACCCCTGCAATTCTGTCAGATAATACTCAGTTTCTTCCTGAAAATGATTGGAAACACAAATTCTTTGGTATTATTATCTTCATTTAATTTGTCTTAAATGAAAAAACACAAAAGAGAATGAAGCAAAAAGCAAAACATTGATTATTTCACACAAAACTCCAAAAATGGGCCAGACAAAAGTATTGGCACCCTCAGCCTAATGCTTGGTTGCACAACCTTTAGCCAAAATAACTGCAACCAACTGCTTCCGGTAACCATCAATGAGTTTCTTACAATGCTCTGCTGGAATTTTAGACCATTCTTCTTTGGCAAACTGCTCCAGGTCCCTGATATTAGAAGGGTGCCTTCTCCAAACTTCCATTTTTAGATCTCTCCACAGGTGTTCTATGGGATTCAGGTCTGCACTCAATGCTGGCCACCTTAGAAGTCTCCAGTGCTTTCTCTCAAACCATTTTCTAGTGCTTTTTAAAGTGTGTTTTGGGTCATTGTCCTGCTGGAAGACCCATCACCTCTGAGGGAGACCCAGCTTTCTCACACAAAAGTATTGGCACTGTTCGAAAAATCATGTGATGCTTCTCTAATTTGTGTAATTAACAGCATCTGTAACTTACCTGTGGCACCTAACAGGTGTTGGCAATAACTAAATCACACTTGCAGCCAGTTGACATGGATTAAAGTTGACTCAACCTCTGTCCTGTGTCCTTGTGTGTACCACATTGAGCATGGAGAAAAGAAAGAAGACCAAAGAACTGTCTGAGGACTTGAGAAACCAAATTGTGAGGAAGCATGAGCAATCTCAAGGCTACAAGTCCATCTCCAAAGACCTGAATGTTCCTATGTCTACCGTGCACAGTGTCATCAAGAAGTTTAAGGCTGAGTTCACACGTGGCGGTTTTTTCGCGTTTCCGCGGCGGTTTTAACCGCGCGATTTTGCCGCGAAAACGCGAAAAATAAGCATCCCATGCATTCCTATGGGATTCCGCAATGCTGTGCTAATGCTGCGGTTTCTACCGCGGCGGAATCGCTTTGCAGTAAAAACCGCAGCATGCTCATTAATTTGCGGAATCGCGGCGATCCCGCACCCATAGGAATGTATTATTCCGCTTACTTCCCGCATGTCGCTGTGCACACCATGCGGAAAGTAAGCAGAACAATTGCGGATGGTACCCACGGTCCGGAGGAGAGGAGACTGTCCTCCGGGCTTTGGGTACCATATCCCTGTAAAAAATAGAATTTTAAAATAAAAAATATTGTTATTCTTACCTTCCGGCGTCCCGCGCAGTCTTCCCGCTTCTCTTCACGCTCCCGGTCCCAGTAAGCCTTTGCGAAAATGCCCGCGATGGTGTCCACTCTCGCGGGATCGCGAAGTCTCGCGGTCATTCGCGCGACATCATCGCGAATCACCGCGAGACGTCGCGATCCCGCGAGAACTGACGTCATCGCGGGCATTTTCGCAAAGGATTACTGGGAATGGATACGCGGGACGTCGGAGGGTAAAAATAACACCATTTTTTATTTTTTTTTACATTCTATCTTTTACTACTGATTCTGCATAGGCGGCCTCAGTAGTAAAAAGTTGGTCACACTCGTCAAACACTGTGTTTGATGAGTGTGACCAACCTGTCAATCAGTTCTCCAAGCGATGCTACAGATCGCTTGGAGAACGCTAGCATTCTGCAAGCTAATTACGCTTGCAAAATGCTAGTTTTTCTGCGGGAAAATCGCAGGAATTTAAAATGCGATTTTCCCGCAGACTGGAATTCCGGAATTCTCGCGGGAATTTCCGCGAGAGTTCCGGTACGTGTGCACTTAGCCTAAAGCCCATGGCACTGTGGCTAACCTCCCTAGATGTGGACGGAAAAGAAAAATTGACAAGAGATTTCAACACAAGATTGTGCGGATGTTGGATAAAGAACCTCGACTAACATCCAAACAAGTTCAAGCTGCCCTGCAGTCCGAGGGTACAACAGTGTTAACCCGTACTATCCGTCGGCGTCTGAATGAAAAGGGACTGTATGGTAGGAGACCCAGGAAGACCCCACTTCTTACCCCGAAACATAAAAAAGCCAGGCTGGAGTTTGCCAAAACTTACCTGAAAAAGCCTAAAACGTTTTGGAAGAATGTTCTCTGGTCAGATGAGTCAAAAGTAAAGCTTTTTGGGCAAAGGCATCAACATAGAGTTTACAGGAGAAAAAAAGAGGCATTCAAAGAAAAGAACACGGTCCCTACAGTCAAACATGGTGGAGGTTCCCTGATGCTTTGGGGTTGCTTTGCTGCCTCTGGTGCTGGACTGCTTGACCGTGTGCATGGCATTATGAAGTCTGAAGACTACCAACAAATTTTGCAGCATAATGTAGGGCCCAGTGTGAGAAAGCTGGGTCTCCCTCAGAGGTCATGGGTCTTCCAGCAGGACAATGACCCAAAACACACTTCAAAAAGCACTAGAAAATGGTTAGAGAGGAAGCACTGGAGACTTCTAAGGTGGCCAGCAATGAGTCCAGACCTGAATCCCATAGAACACCTGTGGAGAGATCTAAAAATGGCAGTTTGGAGAAGGCACCCTTCAAATATCAGGGACCTGGAGCAGTTTACCAAAGAAGAATGGTCTAAAATTCCAGCAGAGCATTGTAAGAAACTCATTGATGGTTACCGGAAACGATTGGTTGCAGTTATTTTGGCTAAAGGTTGTGCAACCAAGTATTAGGCTGAGGGTGCCAATACTTTTGTCTGGCCCATTTTTGGAGTTTTGTGTGAAATGATCAATGTTTTGCTTTTTGCTTCATTCTCTTTTGGGTTTTTTCATTTAAGACAAATTAAATGAAGATAATAATACCAAAGAATTTGTGTTTGCAATCATTTTCAGGAAGAAACTGAGTATTATCTGACAGAATTGCAGGGGTGTCAATTCTTTTGGCCACAACTGTATAATATACAGTATCAATATTTTTTTTTATGTAACTTGCTTTAAATGTTGTTCGCATATTCTTATATTCTTCAACAGTATTAAAGCAAGAACCTACTAATTCTATATCCATTATCATTAAAACAATCTTTATTATAAACTATTGAAAATGTATTAACTTCTAGTGAGGAGTGAACGTTCTCGGATAAGGTGTTATCAGAGCATGCTCATGTGTTGATGGAGTGTCTTCGGCGTGCTCAAATAATATGCTCGAGTCCCGGAAGCTGTTCAACAGCCACAACACATGCCGAGATTGTCTGTTTGTTAGGAAATCCCTGCATGTGTTGCGGCTGTAGTACAGCCTCGGGACATGCAGTCGCGGGGATTAAAACATATTATTCGAGCACGCCGAAGCCACTCGGTTAGCAGCCGAGCATGCTCAGATAACACCTTATCAGAGCACAACCACTCATCACTATTAACTACTAATTAATTTTGTTTGGAAGTATGGTACTTATAATCTGCTGAAATATACAGATCAAATAGTTCTTTTATTCATCATCATTTGCAAATCACATTTCTTTCTTTCTATAATTAGCTAAGAGTTACAATATATATTCTTTATAAGGCCGGGGTCACACTTGTGAGTGCAATGCGAGAAACTCGCGCAAGTCTCACGCATCAATACCAGGCACTGTTGCCGGCACTCGGGACCGGAGTGTGCGGCTGCATATATTTCTATGCAGCTGAACGCTCCGGTCCGAACCGCCGGCGACAGTGCCGGGTATTGAGGTGAGAGACTAGCGCGAGTTTCTCGCATTGCACTCGCAAGTGTGACCCTGGCCTAACACAGTGACACATACTACTCTAGCAAGTGGAAGATTCTGTTTTAACCCTTTCCGATCCAACATCTGACGTTGTCTGACATTATGATTTTCCTGTTGTTGGAAGTCTTCCGACATGTTTTTGTTGCATTTGTTCTTGTTAGTACTGACCTTACCCAACATATAGCGCAGGCTGTTTTCTTTAAGTTCCTTAGAAGGCCATGTGTTTTGAAAAATCAGAAATAAATTGGATTGGAAAGGAATAAAATGTGTAAATTTTCATGACAAGTGTTTGATACGTTATATATCAAGATTTCTGTATGTGTAAATAAGCCTCAACCTCCCAAATATGAGCCAGTCAAGGTTACTGCCGAGATGTAAAAACTTGTAATTTATATTATTATCATTACTATTATTACTGGCAGCAGGAGTAATATAGGAGGGGAACCAATAAGGTTACATTATTATGAGGAAAATGCAGCTGAAATCTGTTAGACTGATTGTGGCCATACACTTAGGGAAAAAGCCACCTTCCTTTCAGACTGAATCTATATTTTCATCATAATCAATGGACAGGACTTTTTTTTTTGCAAAAAAGGTCTTTGTATCTTGTTTATTTGTGAAGCTGTTTGCTTGCTTGCTATTTTGGATTTCAACTGTTTTCTGATTTCCTTTGAATTGCTGTATGAATTGCACTTATCTTCATCTATTCCCTCACAGGGGTGTGGAGTTTATTTATTTCCTAATCATAGGATAGGTAATAACTTATAGATCGGTGGGAATCCAACCTCTAGTACCCGCACTTATTAGGGGCACTTTTATCCCTGATAGAGCACTTTTATCTCAATTAGCGTGGAGCTGCAGTGCGCATGCCCGCCTGTCGCTCCATTCATTCCCTATGGGGCCGCAGAGCTCTATGCACTCTATTTTTTCCAACATTAAAGAATGAAGAAAGCATCAGTCAGGCATGTACACAGTCAACCCATTCTTATAGGAATAAAAGTTCCCCATTTTTCTGATTGGTGTGGATCTCAGCGACCAGAACCCTACTCATGTATAAAATGTATAAGTTATCACCAACCCTGTGGTCAGATGCCAAAAAACTCCATTGTGCACACCTTGTTGTCTGTGCATTCTGTTTCTCCATCCAGCCACTCTATGACACCAGATGGAGATAATGCTAATCTGAAAACCCCATCCAATACATTATAGGGTTCCCAAAAATATAAATTTGGAACCTTATTCAAATTTTGCAGCACCAGGATTTATCCAGGACTCGCTCACACGAGCGTATAACCTGGAACAGTGCTATCAGATAGAGCTTGGACCAACGTTATACTATGGGGCAGTGCTGATCAGTGCTGATTCAGCATAAGAAAAAAAAGTCAGCATGCTGCAAGTGCATCCAATAATCGGACCATGTGCACCCACACCAGTGTATCTGAGTGCAGTCCAATTTACGCAGGCTCAATCAGTGATACAATACTCTCATGCAAAAGAATCAGATCCCAGTAAACTAATACTTGGATCAAGCTATGATCAGAGTTTGAGCCGAGTGTCATTGCCATAATCGAACAGATTCTCTAGGAAGAGAGAATCATCACTCATGTGTGTACCCTGTGTCATTGTGATAAGTACTATCATTATATTATCAGGAAAAAGACGTCCTCTGGAGCTGGAACACAGCCACTGCCATGGACATCAAATAGTTAAGGATATAGAGATCCTTCTCAAAATCATGTAAAAAAATCAAACTTTATTGATGTGCATTAAAATAATAATAACAGCAGAAGAGATGCACTTACGTGTTTCTGGTGCGTATAACAGGTTCCCCATGATGAAGGGTGCTATGCGCACCTGAAACGTGTGGGTGCTACGTGCCGATCAGTGCACTTTTTTCTGATGTTATCACTATTTTACCGCACTTGGATAAAGTCTTGAATTTTTTTTACTCCATGTTGAGCTGGATTTCCTCTATATCCTTAACTACTATATCTGATAGTGTAAAACAAATAAGTAATCTTATTATTCTTTGGCTAAACATTTTAAATATTGTAATGTGTACTCAATGGTCAACAATCAACAACTAAATAAAAAGCTTTCTACTGGTGAATCTCTTAAATATCTAATACCTTGGTCTTTTTTTTCACAGATTATCAACACATAAACCCTTTTTTATTTTTTTAAGTCAGGTGTTTTGCAACCAAGAGCCACAAAAGAATTAAAATGCAATTTATTTTGATTTATCTTCTTTGTTCTACTAACCAGCAGTAGGAGCCCAGTCGCTTTTCATGTGACACATGGTGATGTTAACTGTATGTGATGGAGACATATAGTGATCATATTAAATAACATTTAACCTGTAGCCCAACACTTCGCAGAAAAGTTAATTGTTTAAATAAGTATGTTATTTCCTTGTACCATGTTAATATTATAATGTGCCGCAAGTAGAGTAATAAAAGTGTCTATGTTAATCCGCAACAAAATGGAAGTATCTCATCCATTTTAATAAGTGCCAGGGAAGTTAATTATATCAGTTTAATTGTGGAAACATATACACTGCATATGCAAGAAATATGCAAATCGCTACTGCACACCATCATCATAATTAATATAGAAGGGCCGTTATATTAATTATAATGTACTTGACCAGGTTCTTTATTCAATTAAGCTAGGAAGCAGGAAACGGATATTGTGGCAGCAAACAAACCGGCAGCTTGATTGGAATTAGAAAAAAACAACCATAATGCACCTTAGAGTGAAGATCGCAATTACAGTTTAAACAAACATGCGAGCCACTTATGAATTATAACATCATTAAATGCTTGAATAGGCACTATAAAGTTCAGGCGGCGAGGGGAAGAGAAGAGGAAAGTTTGGAAACCTGAACATAAGAAACTGTAGTTATTTGTAACTCTCAAGGTGCCAAAATAGTCAAAAGAATGTAAAAAGTAAATCCTCCTATACCCAATACCATGTGTTAGTCCATACGAAAGTAGAGTGAGATAATAATTGACCAATTATTTAAAGGTCTTAAAAAATAAACTGCTTTTCTGAACCAGAAGGAAACTCAGACAGCGTTGGACTGGACCAGTAGAGTCCCAATATTCTCTAATAGGCACTGATTCTATCAAAATCATGGGCCTTAAAGGGTCAATCAGAACAAAAGCTCCTCTTAGAGAAGACTTTGGAGAAAATCACTTAGTCATAAAAAATCCTTTGTGCATTATAGCAAGAGAATAACTTGGGATGTACCGTAATTTAAAGGTAATCTCTCATCCCCAAAACTCGAATTAAACTGTTTATACAGTCCTATAAGGGACTCTGCCCATATAAAACTCACACCTGTAGTGTAGAATTCCTTTGCTCACTTGGACAAAAAAATTATTTTTTCTCATATGCAAAGGAGGATTCCTCCTTCCACTCCTTGCACTCATGGAATGGCCAAAGGATTCGTGCACCATTCTGCCTTCGCTTGACTGACTGTACTAGTAGCATAAAGCGAGCGCTGCCTGAAATGAATAGATGTTCCTTTATGTCTGCACTGCAGGATCACACAGTGAGTGGCAGTGTGTCCAAGCTTTTTTGGCTACTGTAGTGTCAGGGTCAGGGATTCAATTGAGGCAGGACTCACTGACTCATCTAGTATTGCCAATAAAGCTAAGAGGAGGTGCACAGCATTTTGAGTTGAGGGGACAGACTGCTGCACTGAGCTTTTCGCCACCCCAAGGGTGCACCGAGGAGCCCTCATTTGCATATAAACAAAACTATTTTTCTGTCCAATTCAGAAAGGAAATCCATACTACACATCTGAGATTTATAAAAGAAGTTTAAATTGAGTTTTGGGGGTGACCGTCTCACTTTAAAGTGAACTCATTTTACAAAATTGATGGTAGGACATCAGAATCACGTTACTTGCACAGTTAAACATTGCTCTCAAGTTTACTTAGTAATGCTACCAAGTAAACCTGATCTTACTATCATCTTTTGTTTAATCAGCTTTTTTTTCTCCTAAACTGTTCAATAGGGTTGAGTAGTGCAAACATCTCCAACAATGCTACTGGTGCTGGAAATGAACCGTTTCTAAATTTTATATAAAACTATTAAGTTCAAATTAGGGGACCTGCAGCCAGTCTGTAGATCATTGTCCGCACTCAGATTGCAACACATGGCTGTGTGAATCTGGTCTTACCATAACATGTATTAGTATCAGAAAGTCAACATACTTAATGTTGATCAATATTAAGTGATAAAGTCAATAGTTAGGTTCAGCTTATTGGTTCGGTCCTGCAGAACAGTCACAATCCCCTCATGGGCCTCTTTCGGATAGGGTGGTTCAGAGGACAGCAAACAGTGAAATTGTTTTGATCTATAAAAAAATTAGTACAGGAGTCCTTCTAAAGCCTAAGCATGGATTGGACATAGACCCTAATTTTTTCTGGCTTCTATGCTTTCTTTCAAATATGTACTCTTCATTATACCTACCTGATTTTGACCTTGGCGCTTTAGACGGACATGGATGAAGTTTTCTGGAAGCATTTTCTGTATTGTTGTTCCAAACAACTATTTCTCCATCATAGCTACCTGGTTGATAAAAATATGGAAGACTTCAAAAAACATTCAAATAATTTGTACAAAACAGAGAGCCGTGAATAGAGTGCAACTTATTTTCTATTTTCAAGTGTCCAAATTGAATTACATATATAACTAGCTGAAGAGCCCGGCGTTGCCCGGGCATAGTACCTAACTGTGGGTCCCGCTGTCTTCCTTAACATCCCCGCTCTCCACCCGCCACCCCATTCTATCCCTCCGCAGCCTCGCTCTACATCCATGTCCCGGTGTCCCTCCACAGCCCCGCTCTCTTCTTCCACAACCCCGGTCTCTTCATCCACAGCCCTGCTCTCCCGCTCTCTCCCTCCACAGCTCCGTTCTCTTCCTTCACAGCCCTGCTCTCCCCATTGACAGCCCCGTTCTCTTCCTTCACAGCCCTGCTCTCCTGCTATTTCCATCCACAGCCCCATTCTCTTCTTTCACAGCCCTGCTCTCCCCATCCACAGCCCCGTTCTCTTCCTTCACAGCCCTGCTCTCCCGCTCTATCCCTCTACAGCAGGGGTCTCAAACTCGGCAGAGTAAATGAGCCACACATAAAAAAAATTTTGAGCTGGGTGGCCGCATTCTTTTCAAACTTAATACACCCCGTACACGTGTGGCTCCGCACACCTCGTATACATGCGGCTCCGCTCCGTACACCTCGAACACACAGGGCTCCGGTCCGTACACCTCATAGAATCATAGAATCGTAGAGTTGGAAGGGACCTCCTGGGCCATCTGGTCCAACCCCCTGCTCAAAGCAGGATTCGCTAAATCATCCCAGACAGATGTCTGTCCAGCCTCTGTTTGAAGACTTCCATTGAAGGAGAACTCACCACTTCTCGTGGCAGCTTGTTCCACTTATTGATCACTCTAACTGTCAAAAAGTTTTTTCTAATATCTAATCTGTGTCTCCTCCCATTCAGGTTCATCCCATTGCTTCTAGTCTTTCCTTGTGCAAATGAGAATAAAGTTGATCCTTCTACAATGTGACAGCCCTTTAGATATTTGTAGACAGCTATTAAGTCTCCTCTCAGTCTTCTCTTTTGCAAACTAAACAATCCCAAATACTGCAACCTTTCCTCATAAGACAGGGTTTGCAGACCGGTCACCATTCTGGTTGCTCTTTTCTGAACTTGTTCCAGTTTGTTGATGTCTTTTTTAAAATGTGGTGCCCAAAACTGGACACAATATTCCAGATGAGGTCTGACCAAAGAGAAGTAGAGGGAAATAATGACTTCACGTGATCTAGACTGTATGCTTCTGTTAATACATCCTAGAATTGCATTTGCCTTTTTTGCTGCTGCATCACACTGGTGACTCATATTCAGTCTGTGATCTATTAGTATACCCAAGTCTTTTTCACATGTGCTGTTGCTTAGGCCTATTCCTCCCATTCTGTATATGCTTTTTTCATTTTTATTGCCCAGATGTAGTACTTTGCATTTTTCCCTGTTAAAAACCATTCTGTTAGTTGCTGCCCACTTCTCCAGTTTATTTATATCTTTTTGAATCCTCTCTCTCTCTCTTCTTTAGTATTAGCTATCCCTCCTAGCTTTGTGTCATCAGCAAATTTAATCAGTTTACCCTCAATTCCTTCATCTAAATCGTTGATAAAGATGTTGAACAATACAGGGCCCAGGACAGAGCCCTGTATACATACAGGGCTCCATACACCTCATACACACAGGGCTCCGCTCCGTACACCTCATACACACAGGGCTCTGTACTCCTCGTAGCACACGGCTCCGCTCCATACACCTCGTACACACAGGGCTCCGCTCCGTACACCTCGTACACACAGGGCTCCACTCCGTACACCTCGTACACACAGGGCTCCGCTCCGTACACCTCGTACACACAGGGCTCCGCTCTGTACACCTCGTACACACAGGGCTCCGCTCCGTACACCTCGTACACACAGAGCTCCGCTCCGTACACACACGGCTCCGCTCCATACACCTCGTACACACAGGGCTCAGCTCCTTACACCTTGTACACACAGGGCTCCGCTCCGTACACCTCGTACACACAGGGCTCCGCTCCAGCAACCCTGTAAACCCTTCCTGACCCCACGCATAAACTTACCTTCATCCAGTACCATGACAACCAGCACACAGACAGCAGCGTCCGTCCTGCACAGACTGAGGCCCTTGATCATGTGACCCCTGACTCCTTCCCCTCATGTGACCTCATCACAGGTCCTGTGCAGTGTGTGCACACAGAAAAGCCAATGCCATCGCCGCTCCTGAATGCGTGCCTTCCCCCTGCAGGCAGAGTCTACAGCCCAGCTGTCTTCCTTCCTCCACAGCCCCGCTCTCCATGCACCACACGCGGTGACGCTGGGACCAGGAAAGAGAGGTGTGCAGATTGTTCGCTTGGCCAGAGCGGGTGGAGCTGGGCGGAGAGGGTGGAACTAGAGCGGAGCTGCAGCACATGTGATTGGGTGGCCTGCGGGGGGCATGGCCTAGCGCGGGCGGCCGGAGCTTGCTGGGGTGGGCGGAGCTAGAGCTGAAATTTAGGCTGGAAAGCTGCAGGGGAGAGGGGGGATAGCGCAGTTGGCAACGAGGAGCGCCGACTGAGTCGGGACAGGGCTGGGAGAGTGCCGCACTATTCGGCCACTGTCCTGAAGACTGTCTTCCTCACAGCCCCGCTCTCCATGCACTGTCCTGCTGTATCTGTCCTCAGCCCTGCTCTCCAACCGCGTTCCACTCTGCTGCTTCATGATTGGTTGGTGTCCCACTCTGTTGCTTCGTGATTGGTTGGTGACACATGCTCACACACACACACATTCAGATTTATATATAGAGATGATATATATTTATAAACGATGTTATATTCAAACCTCCCAATTTCAAAAACAAGAGTCGAATTTAGTGTGCGTCGGCAATTTTTGTTTTACGCTGAGCCTTTAACTTAACCTCTAGTCATGTATTTGTACTATAGGCTTGCAGCCAGGAAGGTAATGAATGGATTGTATGTGTCACCGAGGTGTCTAGCCCTGGTAATGTGAAACCTGGAGAAGAATGTTCCAGCACGGATATGTGCTGAGAGGTTTTTTAATTGGCCTGGATTTTTAGGTCCAGGTTTTAGGAATGACTGGTAGAGATAATGTAGGTGGAACTGGTCATTCCCATCCTCCAATCCAGGAGGTGCAGCTGAACTGCCTCAGAATTGGCTGAGAGGAGAGGTGGAAACACCTCTGAGACTTGTCTCTGTGCGTGAAGGTGAAAGACCTGCTGTTTACTGGTCAGCTCTTGTAAGTGGCTAAGTCTTGATGTTTGGGATGTGTGGGATGCAGTGACAGGCAGGAGGCAGAGCAAGGGTTGACAGGTTTATTTACAGGGGAATACTCCACGCAGGGAGGTAAAAAGTTGAACAGTATGAATGGTAAAGTGAAGTACAGCGGTACAAATAACGACACTTTGGTAGAAAGTGTATCAAGAAGTCTTAACACTGCAGCTACTGCTGAGAACTCAATAGCGCCGGCAACAACGGACGCAGTGCCTTTTCCAGGATGGCACTGTAGTCGTTGGTTCGTCTTCTGGCGGCAGTGGTCGGTCTCCAGTACCTTCCACTGCCCTTTGTCCATATACTGATGTGGCTAACAAAAGCACGGGCCACAGTCATGTGCGAGCCCAACGTGGCTCCTTAACTATCTTAACTGGGGTAGTCATGTAACAAGGGTTAGGACAACTATTCTCTGCCCACGTCAGGGCGCAAGTGTCAGTCCCGTGTGTGGTCTCTCTTGGGGCAGTGCATGTGCGGTACTCATGGTCACGTAGTGTACGGCACCTGGTTCTCTCTTTTGGTCACTGGACACACACCGCACGTCCCGCTCTCCCTGTTGGCAGCGGGCGATGATGATCTGCTTGGCACTGGTGCTCCCGGCCAGAGCATTACTCTCTGTGGCTGCTGCAACACCCAGCTCGACTCTGCTCTGTGTACACGGCTCTGCTCTGCATGGCTCTCTCTCTCTGGATTACTGCTGGGCACACTGCTTCCTTCAGCACAGCGGTCCCTGTCCTTGTGGTAGACTGCAGCCCGCCCTGTCGCAGTGCCGGTACTCTGTGTCAGGATGGGGAGTGGAGCGCACCGCTCACCTCACTGCACGCTGCTCTGCCCTGACGCCAAACTGCCTTCCTTTACGCGCATTTTCTTTCTCCTCTTCCTCCCCCCTCCGACAGCAGGAAGCCCCTCCTCTCTAGAGCTTCCCCCAGGAAAAAAGGGGAGGTCCGCCTTACTCAGGCCCCCACACCCCGGGAACAGTGGATGCAGCCTCTCTAATTCCAGACCCAGAACGCAGGTACCCTCTGCCTTGTTGACCCCCCCTACATACTTTTGAACAAGTGAGCCAGGTCTGTGAAGCCATAACTGCTATATGAACTGTTTATTTCAGTTACATCAAAACACACACTCACACACTCAGCTTTGCTACATAGACTCAGCTCTCCTATAAACACTTAGCTCTTCTATACACACTCAGATGTGGTATATACACAGACACACAGCTTGGCTACACACTCACACATACATACACACTTAGATTAACTATACATACACACACACACATACCCTGCCTGTGTCCTGCGCTTCTTAAACTCTGCTACCTGGACACATGACATGAGAATATCACATGACCCAAGGTCCTTAAGGATATTTATTCATTAGATAGGTGGAATGGTGCAGGAAGGACCTGTCATCTTCCTTCTCCCACCATTATAATCAGCTGTACCTCTATCCTGAGGACACAGATATAACTTAAATTGGGCGATACCCCGACCTCCCAGGAAAGGAAGACTGCTCACCAAATTCAGGCAGTCCCTCTATATCTGGGAGGGTTGGGTGATAAGTATATTTATCTAATAAAATCTCTGGAAAGAAGGTGAGCACATGAGCTATTGCCCTCTGGCGTTAGCGTTCTCTTCTTCAAATCTCTGGCCTTATGAAACATCTCTGCTTCCTATTTGATTCTACTACACTGGTAAGGGTTATGTCACAGTGAAAGACTTCACCTTATTAATATTAGTAAATGCGGACCCCATGTACATTAGAAAACTGATGGCCAAGTGCTCCTGTGTTCTCTATGAGAGAGCTGCTGCCAGACTTCTGTGGCAGCAGCTTGCCTTCAGGGAGAAAAAAAAATGAGTGGCTGGTGAAATTCATCAGGCTGTGTCCTTGTCTAACCTGACACCATGTCAGGGGAGAGTTGGGAAGCTGCTATATGCATAAGACTGTCAGACAATCCCACCAATAGCCTAATGTATACCGGAGACGTAAGATAACCATATTCTAGAAACAACACCTCCTACCAGAAAACAGATACACCTGACATGGTGTATGCTTTTATTACTATAGTGTTCTTTGAATCCTTGTATCATTTATCGACCCCTGCACTAGTCATCACACAGTGTATAACTTTTACCTAGAGAGTCTCTTTAAGAAATAGCTTATCTGCCTTCTTATGGGAAATCATAAATAACTTCAAGTAATATACTTGTCAAAGCCAGCTGTTCCGCAGCTACAAACTCAGCTTGACTACATCTTTGCATGTTATCAAGGAAAGTACTAAGTTTCTGATTCTCATAATTTGGCAAATAACCACCTATTTGCTTTTTTCCCATTACTGACAGTTTTGTTTTCTGAGGGCTATTGTATTTGATTAGTTTCTGTAGAAAAATGAAGCTACTATCTTGGATAGTAAATAATGTATTCTTTGTGTCTCCAAAAGCTGAAGTGTTCTTTCCTTTCATTTAATTTCTTTGGGAATTATGTGCTGAAAAGTGCCAGGGTGTATTTTACCTAGCTGTCATATATAAATAAATTCATTAGTTAAAAGCTGTAATTTCACCGAACAGCAGCGAGGCATGAACATATCTGATTTTAAAAAAGATTTTACTATTGGACTTTTTTTTTTTTTTTTGCATTCGAAACAGGAATGTAATACAAGAAAAACTTACTGTAATACCGATCCTAAATCGGCACGGGAGCTTTGACATATTGTGACATTTTTTGTAAATTGAAAACCCTTGGGGCATAGGGTTCAGCATGAAGGCTGCACTATTAATTTAGGACTTATTTGTATATAACGTCCCCAGGTTACAAAGGAAGCATCTTTGCACTTGCTGAATGATTCATTTACGTTGATGATTCATTTAGCATTACTCCTTTTCAATTTATTATTTACTTTTTAATTTATTCTATTCATTACCATGTGTCACAAAACAAGTCCCTCAAATTGCACCAAAACCACATGATGAAATCCTTACCCGTAACTAGACTTTGAGGTGGTAAGAAGGCTGCACATAAGATATCATCATGGTGCTGTACTCCTCCTTTCCATTGCGAAGGTTGAACAAGGTAATGGGTTAAACTGTTCATTCGGAATACTGTAATGATCCTTAAAGTAAAGAGAATAAATACATACTGTATATTTAAAAATAGATTTTTATTCATATACCGTATTTTGCGGATTATAAGACGCACCCCAAATTTTGAGGAAACAAATAGGAAAAAAAACTTTTTTTAAT
The DNA here is from genome assembly GCF_039654945.1 of Dendrobates tinctorius. NCBI lineage: Eukaryota > Metazoa > Chordata > Amphibia > Anura > Dendrobatidae > Dendrobates > Dendrobates tinctorius. Next base: position 44,105,416 of record NW_027361728.1, on the reverse strand, counting down.
AAAATGGTGGTGCTTCTTATAGTCCATGCGTCTTATTGCTTACTGGGAGTGGTGGCTGCGGTGAAGCGGGGTCCCAGGGTCGCTGCTGGAGGAGGCAAGAGTGGAGCGTTGCTGCAGGCCGCAGGCTGGGATGAGGGGGTGTTCGGATGTGCGGAACGCCGCTGCGGGTGTGCGGTGGTGCGGGTGTCTCCGGCGATGCAGGTGTCTCCGATGCTGCAGGAGCTCTGCCGACATTTTGTGAAAGGCTATGCGATAGGCCCTGCAGTTCCATGGTTTCCCATGCTGTGGACTCCAAGAAAATGGCTGCTGGAGGTGGCGCATGCGCAGATGGAGATCTCAGCACCAAGATCTAGGGAGATGACATACGCCAGAACGACGGTCTGCGCCTCAGATAAATCTACCTGAGGACACCGCTGGACCTCAGCCAGGTAAGGAGAAACTTTTTTTTTTGTAAAGCCACACTACACTGCTATGGGGTGCATTATACTGCTAAGGAGGTGCATTATATTCCTATGATGGTGCATTATACTACTATGGAGGCTGCCATATACTACTATGGAGGGTGCCTTATACTACTATGGGGTTGCATTATTCCGCTATGGGGGTGCATTATACTGCTGTGGGGTTGCATTATACTACTATGGGGGTGCCTTGTACTGCTATTTGGTTGCATTATACTACTATCGGGGTGCATTATACTAATATGGGGCTGCATTATACTCCTATGAGGATGACTTACACTCCTATGGGGTGCATTATACTAGTATGGGGTGCACTATACTGTTATGGTGGTGCATTATACTATTATATATGACTATGGTGGTGCATTATACTTTATGTATGACTATGCGGCTGCATTATACTACTTTGGAGGTGCATTATACTCCTATGGGGGTGCATTATGTTGCTATGGGGATGCATTATTCTATGATTATGGGGGTGCCTTATACTATGGGGGTGTATTATACTACTATGGGGTGCATTATACTACTATGAGGGTGCATTATACTATATATGACTATGAGCTGCATTATACTATGGGATGAATTATACAATGGGTTGCATTATACTGCTATGTGGTGCATTATACAATTATATATGACTATGGGGGTGCATTATACTTTATGTATGACTATGAGAGTGCATTATTCTACTTTGGGGGTGCATTATACTACTATATATGACTATGGAATGTATTATACTATTATGGATGACTATGGGGGCAATATGGAGAAACATGGGGGCAGTATGGAGAGACATGAGGCAGAATAGGAGGACACATGGGGTCAGGAACGGGAGGACACATGGGGTCCAGAATGGGAGGATATGAGGGGTCCAGAATGTGAGGACACGTGGGATCCAAAATGTGGTATATTATTATTGTAGGGGCTAATTAAAGGATATTAATTTTGAGGATACTGTTTTCAGTCTGGGGGAGAAGAGGTCCTGTTACTGTGCAGGGAAACACGTTCACTTTTTTCTTCATCTCGCATAGTGTAGAGGTAGGGGAAAAATTGGGGAATGTGCTTTAGATAATTGTGCTATTTTCTGCAGAGACTGGAAGAAGTGGTGGAGGTGTGTGCAGGATGAAGATAAAAAGCAAAGATGAAGGACATCAAATAGAGACGTCACTGGTGAGTCAGTGTGTTACCTGAACACTGACACTCTACAATGCATACTATATACAAAAGCACCTATGTATAATGTCACTGGTGAGCACTGTATTACCTGTACACTGACACTATACAGAGCTCAGAGTCCTATGTGTTAGGGACGGCGGAACGCACTAAATAATAAATAATAGTAAGTGCATTCGCCGCCCAGGGTCCACCGTGCAGAAGGTGTTACCCTGCTGCTATGTAGTGGGAGACGCACAATATGGTGGTATAACGCACACTGGTTGAATGTCACCCGGTGTGCGCTGGGCGGTCTCTGTTACTTCACAGAGGCGCCGAAGCGTTAAACACAAATGCCGAGCCTGTTGACGTCACAGAGCTCAGCGGAATGCATGCACGGTATAAGGTCACAGGATTTGGGCTCAAGACACAGGGTCAGCGTCCCTCTAGACATACCGTGCGTGCTGCGTCACAACCGCAGACGCCAATAAGGTAGCAGCAACAGCCAGACCCACAGAGCTGGTCTGAGCAGAGCATCAGGAACGACGGCGCTGCTGAGCAAGCTCCTCTGCGATCGATGGAGAATGGGAGACCGCTGAATGTGAGGCTCTGGATTCCTGCTGTGCTGCTAAAGGAACCCGTTGTGTTGTGAGTTCATTTTCCCCTTCACCATTGAGGTCTGATGAACTCCCTCTTCTGGTGAAGGAAGGTAGTGAGGCTGATTACCAAGCACCTGGGCAGGATGATGATGACTGGGTGACGGGAATTACTGACTGGATATAAGGCAGCCGATGCCCTTCTGCCTTGCTGGTGATCTCTCTGAGGGATTCTAGGAGACCAGTCTGATTCCTGCTCCTCAAAAGCTAAGTTTTCTGCTCTACTTTTTGCATTTGTGTGTTGGTTTTGTTTTGCATTGTTTTCCTTGATTTCTGCCATTCCCTGCTGGGGTGAGCTGAATTCCTTTTTGCTCTGTCTTCAGAAAATACCTGAGTGCTGATATAGTCTTTTTGAAGCCTAGCGTCTTCAGGGCTTTTGTCCCTATCAGCTGTTGGCTCTTGTTTTGATAGGGTTTTGGCGGATTACAGACAGCAGCTTTTCTATCCTGTCCTATCTAGTTAGCTTGGACCCCATCGTTTGCTCAGCCTATCTTTCTATCTGTGTGAGTGTTTTTTCATCTTGCTTCACCGTCATTATATGTTGGGGGCTGCCTATTGCTTTGGGGTCTGCTCTGGGGCAGTTTAGATTTCCCTTTCTGTCTTTAGGCTATGTAGTTCTCCGGCTGTGATCGAGGGGTCTAGGGCACCGTAGGAACCCCCCACGGCTACTGCTAGTTGTTGTTGATAGGTTCAGGGGTCTGCAATCCGATAGCTACCAACTTCTCTGGTTTTCTGGACTTAGCTAGTATTTCTGTTTTTGCCTCCTACGGTGACTCATTCATAACACCATTGCCTAACACTATGTATAATGTCACTGGTGATCACTGCATTATCTGTACACTATACACTATATACAGAGCTCCTGTGTATAATGTCAGTGGTGATCACTGTATTATCTGTACACTGACACTATATACAGAGCTACTGTGTATAATCTCACTGGTGATCACTGTATTACCTGTACACTGACACTATATACAGATTTCCTGTGTATAATATCACTGGTGGTCAGCATATTACCTGTACACTATATACAGAGCTCCTATATAATGTCACTGGTGAGCACTGTATTACATGTACACTGACACTATACACTGCGTACTATATACAATGTTCCTGTGTATAATGGCACTTATGGTAAAATTAGTATTGTGTTTTTTAATTAATGATCAGTATTGTAGTATTCGGTCGCTATTTCGTTGTAATATGTGGTCTGGTCATGGTGTGGTCATATTTGTGCCTTGTATCTGGTCTTATTTGGTCACTATGTGGCAGTTATATGTGGTCTGGTCATGGTATTTGTCCCTTGTATGTGGTATTATTGTTCATTTTAAAAAATGTATGTGACGCATTAAAGAACCATAAATAAAAATATACCTAAAAAGAGTATTGCATATTTAAACAAATATTTAATAGGTTAGAGTAGAGTAGGGTCCGTCCAAAAGAGTTTACCTTGTCATGGTGGCGGCTTAAAAACATCTTTTAGCCAAAACAAAAGCTGCTGGTTATGTATTTGACATGATGTTAGATGAGAACTGATAATGTGTTATTGGTGAGGACGTGGTGCAGATTTGGAGTATTTCTATGTGTGGGCGGTGGGACTGTGGAAGGTTCGAGGATTGGAGGTGGAGCTGGGTGGAGCATGGACAGAGTCTCAAGGGGGCCTGAAAATTTTGCCAGTATAGGGCCCTGAAATTCCTGGTGGCAGCCCTACTTGTGGGTAGAGAGGAGAGAACCCAAACTTAAAAGTTTGGGGTTTGTATTGGATATTTAGTGTCCAATGCTAAACTCCAAACAGGGACTTCCGGTGTAAAGTTCGGAGTTCCGTGTGGAAAGAGGGAAGAGAGAGAACGAAAGAGAGAAATAGAGAAAGGGAGAGAAAGAGAAAAAGAGAGAGAATTTTTTCCAGCTGCAAAGTCCAAGTCCCCATACATTTTAATGCGGTTCAGGTTCTGGTTCAAGTCCGCTTAAAGTTCTGGTAGCCGAACTGAACTTTGGACTAAACTTTGCACTGGGTACCGGAAACCGAACTTTCACGGGTTCCTTCATCCCTAATTGAGGGTCCTTCTTAAATGGGAAATTTACGGTGAAGGAAGAGTTTACATATCTGAATATTGTCTAGGAGACTGTGGTTGGTGCTGCCCAAAAAATTGATCATTAGCAGATAAAGAAAATGACAGACTCCATGGAAGGAAGGCTTATGACTAGAGTTGAGCGACTTTGGTCGGATCGGGTTTCATGAAACAAAATTTGTTTGAGATGAAACTGGTCCGACTAGGGCAAAAAAAATGTCGGAGTTTCGTCCGAAACCCGACCCCAATGCAAGTCAATGGGGAACAAAAATCGGCACTGAGTGGATGAATGTCATCCGCTCAATGAAGACTTTTATTTCCCATTGACTTGTATTGGGGTCGGGTTTCGGACGAAACTCTGATTTTTTTTGCCCTAGTCGGACCAGTTTCATCTGAAACAAATTTTGTTTCATGAAACCCCATCTGACCAAAGTCGCTTAACTCTACTTATGGCGGTTACTGAAAAGAAGGGTGGCTATATTGGTCACTGATATATATTTTTTTAAATATCAGTTGTGTATTTTGTACATTTTGAGTTGTTTGGTTTATTGGATGAACACTTAATTTAGTATAATAATAATTCTGCACACTAATAGTTGATCAATAATTCTGCACGCACAGATATTCTCCTCAGGATCAGGCTGCAAACTGCATGTCAGATGAAAATGAATGAAGAAATGTATATTCCAGTCTTAATAACTAAGGGTAGACTAACATATATAGAAATAAAATGTTACATGTCAGAGAGAAATGACAGGGTGTTACGTACGTGGTTGTGAAACCATAGTGCCACGGTCCGGGAGGAGAGTGGAGGGACGTAACTAAGGGTCCCGTTACATTTAGTGATGCAACAGCGATCCTGACAACGATACGACCCGGTCAGGATGGCTGGTGCATTGCTAAATGATTGCTAGTGAGCTGCCAAACAGGCAGATCTCACCAGTAACGTAGCAGCGGTCGGCGGTCATTACTTACCTGTCAGACACAGCGATGAAGATGTCCTCCACGCGTCGTTCGTCGGCACCAGCAGGAAGCCCAGCAGGAAGCCGACGACGAGAAAAGGCCCAGGACGTTCTCACGCTATCAGCGATAGCCAGCGGGGGAGCCGGTTGGAGGTAAGTGTCACATATAGCGATATCGCTAGCATTATCGCTGCTGCGTCACAAAATCGGTGACGCTTTAGCGATATTGCTAGCAATATCGCTATGCGTGAAGTCCCCTTAAGCAACCACCTGACTCTTCACTAGAGCACCATACGGTAGGGTTAGATTTGGCTCCAGGTGAACACCAGGTACTAATCCAGGATGGACTCACAGCTGTGGCAGCTGATCCCCATTGGGAAGAGGGAAGCAGGACTGACCAGTAACTGATTAGCGGGATGGCATGGCACAGAAAGGATGGGAACATGAACATGTGATGGCCACAGTATGGGATCACAGATACAGTTATACAAGTGCAAGTTCAAAATGGGTAGGTAAGCAGCACTGGTACAGGCTAGACAGATCAAAATCAGGACTAGGCACAGGCAGGATGGATTTGGGTATGGGTATAGCAGAGGGGACTGGGACAGGAACAAACAGAGCTGACTATTGCCTGGGGACGTCTTTAGCAGCGAGCTAGCCCTTTAAGAGTCAGCGAGAGTGTGCACACCCTAAGCCCACTATCAGGAGACCTATGTGCTTTGCACAGGTCCTGGGAGCAGACAGACTCTGAGGGAGAGCGGATGGGTAAGCACACATGCCGGTGTCCCTGTGGGGAGGAGGGAGAGGACACTTCACTTCAAGCCCACTAGGAATTTCTGAAGAAGTGGAGCATGAATATTTTCCTTGAGTTCCCATGACCTCTTTTCAGGCCCAAATCCTTTACAATCGACTAATAAAAAGTTTTACCTCTCTCTTTCTTCAAGACTAGGATATTCTTAACTTCAAAGGCAACCTCGGAGCTGATGGGAGCAGGCATAACACCAGGATCCTTGAAGAAGTGACTCAAGATGACTGACTTCAAAAGGGACACATGGAAGGAATTGGGTATCCATAAGGAGACTGGGAGCCTCAACTTATAGGACACAGCATTATAAGCGAGCACTTGACTTTTCCATAGAGCCCCTTATAGTGGGGTTAGATTTGGCTCCAGGCCACAGTACAGGATCACAGATGCAGTTACACAGGTGCAAGTTCAGACTGGGTAGGTAAGTGACACAGGTACAGGTCAGACAGATCAGGATCAGGACTAGGCACAGGCAGGATGGATTCGTGTATGAATATAGCACGGTGGACTCGGACAGGCACAGATAGAGCGGACCGGATCAGAACCACTGGGACCTTACAACTAATGAGCAGGAAACACAGACTAACTAAGTTGCTAAGGCATCTCCTAATAGCGGTGGGTGCGTTATATACAAAACATCTTCTCCAAGCTATTGGCTGGGGACACCTTTTGCAGTGCGCACTAGCCCTTAGTCAGGGAGATTGTGCGCACCCTAATCCCACTCCCAGGAAACTTGCGTGCCGCATGCAGGTCCTGGGAGCAGACAGGCACTCAGGAAGCACAGATGCGTAAGTACACACGCCAGCATCCCTGCGAGGAGGAGGAGGGAGAGGACACGTGCATGGGCACCGGCACTGCAGTAATACAGGGTAAGTTCAGATCTGTGCTGAAATTTGTGGAGCAGTCACATCCCCAAAAATGTACACATCTGGCTCTATGTGCTTCTACATATGCTATTCTAAAGAGGGCAGTAGCTGCCTAATATTTACATACCCTAAATCATGTCAAACTAGCAAATACTGTAATGTTTTGCACATACAGTAGACTAACATTGGTCTGTGTGCCATCCATTTATGTATAGCAGGAAGTTAAAGGAAGTTTGGCTGACAGAATATACTATATACCTACCTCTCCCATCCGACCACCAGTATGGATCTCTTCAGCACTAAGATCTGAGAAATTTCCACTGCTCTGTCTCCTCCAGCATTTAGTTTATGGTGACAATGACCATTGAAATCCCATATCTTGAACAGAATATAATAATGTCAATTAGATGCATTTTTATTGTCCTAAAAAAAACCTCAAGCACAAAGAAGTACTATATTCGGGTAAATGTGTTAAAAATAGTCTGGATCTTCAAGTCAATCAGAAAACCACTGGTTTAATTACATTTTTCACATTGTCAGATTCTTAAATGTTTCAGTTAAGGAACGTATTATACAGATATAAGAAAAAGTGAAGCCCCCACATACACTTTAGATGGTGCTCAGCAGAACAGTAGTTCAGCCAATCATTTCTCCGGCAGCTATCCCAGATATCAACACAGGGAGAGTCGAGGGACCAATCCTGTGATCTTTGTGAGAAATGTGAAGCCAGACTATGTTGGCAGAGGCTTATCTCTTAAAAACAAAAGGATCCTTATCTCTGTGGCATCATTTTTCAAGGAAGAGTCAATGGGACCCACATACATATTAGACTGGCAGACCACATTGAGCTCAGCATGTTTATAACTGATGTTAGTCTAATGTGTCTGAGGGCCTTAAGAGAAACATTGAAGTTTCATATGCTTGAAAAGAGTCTTTTTAATGACTTTCATTTAAAAAAAAATTCCTCCCCCTCGTCCTATAGTGGCACTTAGGTTCCCTCAAACTTCACTTTCTGTGTGTGGCTCTGCATTGCACACTTTTCAACAAAGATATTTTCTTTTTGTACCATCTCTTGCCTGCCTGATTCTTGCTCCTTCCTTTGAAGTAGAGTGACCATGGTGTGGAAAAGTCATGGCATATCTCCCAACTTTTACAGAACAGAAAGAAATACAAACCCATTTATAATTTCATTCTATCTTGCCAGTAGGAGATGTCAGAGGGGGTATGGTTGTAGTGGTAGAACTGAAGGAAATTCAGCAGAACGCCTGTGACTGTAGGGTGTAACATAAAATCCGGGACTGCCCCGCTCTATCCCGGACGGCTGAGACTTATAGATTGATTTTTGTGTTCCTTCATTCATAGTTGTTGCAGCCATTACTTTATCATTTTTATGTAATCTCTTTAGGAGGTTTTGCTTGACTGTGTCTGTATCATCATGTTCACACATTGTATAAATACTGTGAGGATAGTTGCGCACATTTTGGGCATGAAAATACAAAATAGTTGTCTCTGGTTATTCCATTTTTGCTGCATTATTTTATGCATTTTCCCCTTATTTTATGCATTTTTGATACAGGTATGAACAGTATCTTAATGTGATTTTCATAGTATAGAAAAGGTTTTATTCTGCACTTTGAAAAGCAATTGCGTTTTTTGCATGAATTTCTTTCAGGTTCCCGAGAGTCTATGGAGATAAAATAAAAACACCAAAACCCCTCAGTCTTTAGACGCACAGTAGGCAGGAGTGTACATGAAATTACATTCACTTTTTTTGGACAGGTTAATACTGAGCAAAAACTTAGCTCCTACGTGGAGTCTGAAAAAGGTCGCATGTAAAACAAATGCTATTGCATTAGTTTGTACTATGTGTCGTATCCGTTTTTTTCACAGATGCCACTTGTACCCATTATAAGCTTGGCTTTTATGCACATGTCCGTATTTTTAAACAACCCGTGTGTCCACGCAAAACATACGGAGATATGTCCATTTTTTTCCAGCAGCACAGATGACAAGGATTAATACAAGTTTACAAGTTTATGCGTCCGTGAAAAACATGTGTGCCATCCATGTACTGTACGCGTTTAACAATGCAAAGTAAAAGAGAAACTTTGTAATTTAATTATTTCGTTGACCATACCAAAAAAATTCTGATGACACACGGTTGGTAAAAAACTGATGACACCGGTACCGTTTTCTCATGTACGTGTTTTATACGGACATGTGAAGGAATACTTAGTGGAAGTTGGGACATTGCCTTGAACTCGCAGAAGAAATCCCCCAAATTGAGACAGTCCTGCTAGATCTGGGATAGTTGGGAGCTGGAGGGGAAGGGTCTGGTCATGCCTGGATCTAAACAACCATGCAATATTTACAATACCGTCAGTGGACTCTGGAGATATGGATTTTATATTTGAAAAGTTTTCTTATTCCTAAAAAGAAAAATATAGTACAAGGGCTACAGTTGAAACCAGAAGTTTACATTTCTATATATAAAATTGAATGTGTGTGTGTGTGTCACCAACAAATCACGAAAAATCTTTCATTTCACCGGAGCTGTTTAAAAGAAGCTGAGCTGTGATTGGTTGCTATGAGCAACAGTTTTCCTTGCAACCAATTACTAAGCATCTTTCATTTCACCAGAGCTGTTTCAAAGACCTGAGCTGTGATTGGTTGCTATGAGCAACAGTTTTCTCTCTCCACGACAACACAGCAGACAGTGACCAGGTGGAAGAAATCTAGCATCCCCGGGAACATAAGCTCCCAGCCATTGTCTGCCCCCCAGAAAGGAGCAGAGAGCACATGACAGAAATGAATCCCCCCTCCCGTGTCAATATACCCATCACACATCCTCCATCTCATAGGCATATCTTCCCTCTGAAAGGGATCTCCGGTATGGAAGTTAGGGCAATTCCACTAAGCGCTCTGGTTCTGACCCCAGGCCTCTCTTAAAGGGATCCCCGGTATGGAAGTTAGGACCGTTCCACTCAACTCTGTGGTTCTAACCAAAGGGTCTCTTAAAGGGATCAATGGTATGGAAGTTAGGGCAATTCTACTATGCGCTCAAGTTCTGACCCCAGGACACTCTTAAAGGGATCCCCGGTACAGAAGTGAGGGCAAATCCACTCTGCGCTTTGGTACTGACCCCAGGCCTCTCTTAAAGGGATCTCTGGTATGGAAGTTAGGGTGAATCCCTCAGCGCTCTGATTCTCACCCCAGGCTTCTATTAAAGGGATCATTGATATCAAAGTCAGGGAAAATCCACTCAGGGCTCTGGTGCTGACCCCAGGCTAACGGGGTGATCTGGGATATTAAGGGTAGTAGACTGGTGGCTCTGTCTTACGCGATAATGTGGGATATTAGGGGAAGTAGTCTGGTGGCTCTGACTTACGTGATAATGTGGGATATTAGGGGGAGTAGTCCGGTGGCTCTGGCTGATGGGATGATGTGGGATATTAGGGGTAGTAGTCCGGTGACTTTGACAGGATGATGTGGGATATTAGTAGTCCGGTGGCTCTGGCTGACGGGACGATGTGGGATATTAAGAGTAGTAGTCCGGTAGCTGTGGCTGACGGGATGATGTGGGATATTATAGTGAATGTGGCTATGCGGAGTCGCTGGGGCTCTACACTCAGGTATATATATATATATATACATATATATATATATATAGATATAGATATAGATATAATCATTATAATTTGTTGTAACTAACCGTAGTTAGTTACTATGCCCGGGCAGCGCCGGGCTCTTCAGCTAGTACACTATATAAAAAGACACATATACATGTTTTTATCAATATCCGACATGAAATCAGGATAAACCTTTCCCGCTTTAGGTCAGTTAGGACTACCATAATTATTAATATTTGCCAAATTCCAGAATAATGAGAGAGATAATGTTTTAAGGCATTTTTGTTCCTTTCTGCAAAGTCAAAATTTTACATACATTTCATTAGTATTTGGTGCCATTGTCCTTAAACTGAATGACTTGGGTCCAATGTTTGGGATTTCCTTCCACAAGCTTCTCACAATAGCTAGCTGGAATTTGGGCCCATTCCTCCTGACAAAACTGGCGTAAAGGGCCTGTCACACTAAGTGATATCGCTAGAAATATCGCTATAACGTCACTGGTTTTTGTGACGTTATAGCGATATTGCTAGCGATATCGCTATGTCTGATACTTACCTCCGACTGCTCCCCCGCTGGTTATCAATCGCGCGAGAACATCCTGGACTATTTCTCGTTGTCAGCTTCCTGCTGGGCTTCCTGTGGTGCAGACGAGCGACGCGTGGACGTGGGCGGGAGGATGTCAGGATCGCCTCGTTTGAAAGGTAAGTAGCGACCGCCGACCCCTGCTATGTCGCTGGTGAGATCTGCCTGTGTGGCAGCTCACTAGCGACCACTTAGCGATGCACCAGCGATCCTGACCGTGTCATATTGCTGGTCGAGATCACTGGTGCATCGCTAAGTGTGACAGTACCTTAACTGATCTAGGTTTATAGGTCGTCTTGCTCACACCTGCCTTTTCAGCTTTGCTCATAAATTTTCAATAGGATTGAGATCATAGCTTTGTGATGGCCACTCCAAAACATTGACTTTGTTATCCTTAAGCCACTTTGTTACCATTTTGGCAGTATGCTTCAGGTCATTGTCCATTTGGAAGACCCATTTCCTCTCAAACTTTAACTTTCTGGCTGATGTCTTGAGATGTTGCTTCAGTATTGCCACATAATCTTCTTTTCTCATGGTGCCATCTATTTTATGAAGTGCACGAGTCCCTCCTGCAACAAAACAACCCCACAGCATGATGCTGCCACCCCTGTTTTTCACAGTTGGGATGGCATTCTTAAGCTTCCAAGATTATCCCTTTTTCCTCCAAACAGAACGATGGTCATTATGCCGAAAAAGTTCAATTTTAGTTTGATCAGACTACAGGACATGTCTCCAAAAATTAAGGTCTTTCTTCCTGTGTGCGTTTGCAAACATTAATTTAATCTGGCTTCTTTATGTTTCTTTTGGAGTAATGGCTTCTTTGTGGAAGAGTGGCCTTTCAGTCCATGTTGACACAGTACTCGTTTCACTATGGATATTGACACAATCTTCCCAACTTCTGCCATCATCTTCATAAGTTCTTTTGCTTTTGTCCTTGGGTTGATATGCACAAGTCAGACCAAAGCCCGTTCATCTCTGGGACACAGAACCCGTCTCCTTCCTATGCGGTATGATGGCTGGACATTCCCATCTTGTTTGTACTTGCGTATAATTATTTGTACAGATGAACGAGGCAACTTCAGGTATCTTGAAATTGTACCCAAAGATGACCCAGACTTGTCCAAGTCCACAATTCTCTTCCTCATATCTTGGCTTATTTCTTTAGACTGTCCCATGATGCTACAAAAAGAAGCAGTGTGTTTCAGATGTGCATTAAAATACATCCACAGGTGTGTTTCTATTTAACTCAGATCTTGCCAAAAAAACAGAACCTTCCAAACACATGACATCATCATATGGGGAGTCCAAAATTGTTTAGAAGGCATAATAATTTTAGTGTATGTAAACGTTTGACTTTGCAGTAAATGATAAAAAATGTCTTAAAACATTCTCCTTCTCATTATTCTGGCAGTTGGCAAATATTAATAACTAGACGGAGGCCCAATGATATTGCATCAGGACAGTAATGTCACGATGGGGGCAGGCTTTGCAGCATTGAGAATCTCTCCCCCCCATGTGCTCACCCACTGTCATTGGCGTACCTTTTAGGAGGAGCCATGTTGGCATTGATATTTGCTTTTTAAAAGGATTTTCCCATGAACAAAAGTTCATTTTAAGAATTACCTGTGTATGACTGTGTACAGAACATACCATAGCTCATGGGCAGGGGAGGAAGCAAAAGACAATACTGACAATACAGCAGGGGATCGCAGAGGATACATTTTGTGAGGTAAAATATATTTTACCTCACAAAATGAATCCTCTGTGATCACCTGCTGTAATGTCAGTATTGTTTTTTGCTTCCTCCCCTGCCCAGGAGATGTGGTATGCTCTGTACATGGTCAGACACAGACAATTTTTAAAATGAACTTTCGTTCATGGGAAAACCCCTTTAATGTGACTGGCTTCCTCTGCCTGTAGACACGTCGCGCATCTGCCGCCGGGATCAGCCAAATGATTCACTGCACCTGTGCGGAATTCGTGCAGGCGCAGTAAATCAGACCACCGCCATCTTTGGGCAGACGGATAGCGGTTGTCACATTAAAACTGCTTATGCGCTCCTCCTGTACAAAGATGGTGGCAGTCAGTGAATCATTCAGCTGATCCCGGCAGCGGCGTGTTCGCGATGGTGTTCCGCTGGTGGTACTGTGCAAGAGTCTGCGTACGGCATATACAGTGTGTGTGTGTGTGTGGTGTGTATGGCGTATACAGAGTGTGTGTTTGTGTGTGTGGTGTGTACGGCGTATACAGTGTGAGTGGTGCGTACGGCATATACAGTGTGTGTTTGTGTGTGGTGCGTATGATGTATACAGTGTGTGTGTGGGTGTGTGTGTGTGTGTTTGTGTGGTGCAATGGTGTTCCGCTGGTGGTACCACACAAGAGGCTGGTACCACCAGGAGTTTCCATATTGAGACACCTATCACTTGGGTGTCCCAATATGGCGGTTGGTGAACTTCCGCCGCTTGGAATTCTGGGATCCGGAGACATCTGGATGGAACAGGATGTGAAGACATTACAAGGAACAGTAAGTATATATTAGATTATGGTAATCCTAATCAGGCCCGGATTGGCAATATAACCAACCGGGCATTTTCCCGCTGGGCCGCTGTCATGTGGGCCGCGGGCGGCAGTGCCTGATCATCTGGCCGCTTGCCAGCTGCTGAGGCCACTGTTGCTCCTGCCGCCGGCCCTCTGCGGGCACGGCGGTGATAGTTTCCAAGTTCCTCCCGCACTGCAGGGAGATAAGCTACCACGCCTCCCCCATGCACCCCATCCTCGCGTAGCATTAGACCGCCCCCGCCCCCGCCCCCACAGCCACTCACAGTGTCGCTTGCCTTCTCTGTTTGCAGGACCTGTGATGAGGTCACAGGAGGGAAGGAGTCAGGGGTCACATGATCAGGAGCCTTTGCCCAGACCCCTGATCATGTGACCCCTGACTCCACCCCTCCTGTGACCTCATCACAGGTCCTGTGCGCTCAGCCTTGCCTCTTGGTGTCTGCAAGACTCTGCTGTGGTGTTGTCATGGTGCTGGATGAGATAAGTATGTGTGGGGTCAGGAGGGGTTTACAGGGTAGATGTAGCAGAGCTGTGTGTGTATGGCGGTGTACTGAGCGGAGCCATGTGTGTATGAGGTGTACGGAGAGGAGCCGTGTGTATGAGGTGTGCTGATCGGAGCCGTGTGTGTATGAGGTGTACGGAGAGGAGCCGTGTGTGTACGAGGTGTACGGAGCGGAGCCGTGTGTGTACGAGGTGTACGGAGCGGAGCCATGTGTGTACGAGGTGTACGGAGCGGAGCCGTGTGTGTACGAGGTGTACAGAGCGGAGCCGTGTGTGTACGAGGTGTACGGAGCGGAGCCGTGTGTGTACGAGGTGTACGGAGCGGAGCCGTGTGTGTACGAGGTGTACAGAGCGGAGCCGTGTGTGTACGAGGTGTACGGAGCGGAGCCGTGTGTGTACGAGGTGTACGGAGCGGAGCCGTGTGTGTATGAGGTGTACGGAGCGGAGCCGTGTGTGTATGAGGTGTACGGAGCGGAGCCGTGTGTGTATGAGGTGTATGGAGAGGAGCCGTGTGTATACGAGGTGTACGGAACAGAGCCGCGTGCACGAGGTGTACGGAACAGAGCCGTGTGTGCAAGAGGTGTACGGAGCGGAGCCGTGTGTGTACGAGGTGTACGGAACGGAGCCGCGTGCACAATGTGTACGGAGTGGAGCCGTGTTTACGAGGTGTACGGAGCGGAGCCGTGTGTACGAGGTGTATGGAGCAGAGCCGTGTGTGCACGAGGTGTACGGAACGGAGCTGCATGCACGAGGTGTACGGAACGGAGCCGTGTGTACGAGGTGTACGGAACAGAGCCGCGTGTACGAGGTGTACGGAGCGGAGCCGTGTGTGTACGAGGTGTATGGAGCGGAGCCGTGTGTGTATGAGTTGTACGGAACAGAGCCGCGTGCACGAGGTGTACGGAACAGAGCCGCGTGCACGAGGTGTACGGAACGGAGCCGCGTGCACGAGGTGTACGGAACGGAGCCGCGTGCACGAGGTGTACGGAACGGAGCCGCATGCACGAGGTGTATGGAGCGGAGCCGCGTGTACGAGGTGTACGGAGCGGACCCGCGTGAGTACGAGGTGTACGGAGCGGAGGCGTGTGTACGAAGTGTATGGAGAGGAGCCGTGTGTGTACGAGGTGTACGGAACAGAGCCGCGTGTACGAGGTGTACGGAACGGAGCCGCGTGCACGAGGTGTACGGAGCGGAGCCGCGTGAGTACGAGGTGTACGGAGCGGAGCCATGTGTATGAGGTGTACGGAGCGGAGCCGCGTGTGTACGAAGTGTATGGAGAGGAGCCGTGTGTGTACGAGGTGTACGGAGCGGAGCCGTGTGTACGAGGTGTACGAAGCGGAGCCGTGTGTACGAGGTGAACGGAGCGGAGCCCTGTGTGTACGAAGTGTACGGAGCGGAGCCGCGTGTGTATGGGGTGCCGCGTGTACAAGGTGTACGGAGCGGAGCCGTGTGTGTACGGAGTGGAGCCATATGTGTACGAAGCATACAAAGCGGGCTTTTCCCACGGACACAGGAGTACACGGCGGAGCCCCGAGGAGCATTTTAAAACACACACATGATTGTTTCACCTGAAGTGATGTGCTTGAAGCTGACCGGAAATGAGATAACTTCTTGAGATTGTAACAGAACCAGGAATGCTTCAGATCCATCACCGTGTCCTCCTCCGACAGCGCAGACAGCAGGATCGCCTTGGAATCGGGAATGCCGGCCATGTGAGTGGATCATGATATGTCCTGCATCGGGAGGCTCAGGTGGGCACTACAATGGGAGCCGGGCTGCTATAGTATCTCTATAGAATCTTTCTTTATTTATTTCTCTCTTTTTCTTTCTTTCTCTGTTCTTTCTTTCTCATTCTCTGCTCTGTCTTTCCCTCATTTTCTTTCTTTCTCTCTCTAATCTTTCTTTTTTCTTTCTCTCTCTATCTGTTCTTTCTTTCCCCTCTTTCTTTTTCTTTCCTCTCTTTCTTTCTCTCTGTTCTTTCTTTCTTTTCTTTACTTCTTTCTCTGTCTCTCTCTGTTCTTTCTTTCCCCTCTTTCTTTCTCTCTCTGTTCTTTCTCTGTCTCTCTCTGTTCTTTCTTTTTTTCTCCTCTTTCTTTCTTTCTCTTTTTTCTTTTTTTTCTCTCTCTGTTTTCTCTCTTCCTTAGTGCCAGTGTGCCCATAATGCCAGCCACTGTGCCCTCAGTACAAGTCAGTGTGATTAGCAGTTCTAAATGGGTGCGATTAGGCGTGGATATGGGTGTGACTAGTTGCAGAATGGGTGTGGCCGGGCGTGGCCTAAAATTTGCAGTCTTTCTCCCTCTTTACCTTCCTCAAAAGTTGGGAGGTATGATAGGGGCAGCTATGACCAGGGGGTCTGGTTGCCCAATGGATAGCAGTTCTGCCAGGAATTCTGTCACCGTGCGTACAAAAGGGGACAGAGCTTTGGGAGGAGTACTGTACCTAAAAGCAATAAATAGGACTGAGCTGAAATACTGGGCACAGCTGTGACTACATGTTATATAGTCGTGTTAATCTCCTCTCACTTCTTGTAACCTACAACTTTACAAAAATATTATATAGTCACCATGTGACTAGTGGGCCTGTGTAACTTCAAATGCCAGGGCTGAATTTTAGTCCCAGTCCGGCCCTGATCCTAATTTACCTAAAACAAGAAAAGTTTATTTCATGTCAGATATTGAGAAAAACATGCATATGTGTCTTTTTATGTAGTGTGTGTAAACTTCTGGTTTCAACTGTACATTTATAAAAGCACTATCCTCAGTAATCACAAGGTAAATCAAAGTGGTGGGGCAAAAGTGTGCTGGTAGGAGGCTTCTATGTGTCTTCCATTTTTTTTAAAAAAAGAAAGTTTTTTAGTTGTTAATATAATATACGGCGTATTTCCAGACAAGTTTTGCTATAACTTTGTTCATTTTTTTCTGGTAGAAGAAAGTGTCATTTTCCTATGGCATAAAACATGATTTACTATGTCACTTTGCATGCTGTGAAGCCTTTTATTACATTGGTATGGCCATTATTCAGAGGTATATTTCCTCATGAGCCTTTTACACTCACAGATTGCTGCTTTGTGGACGTCATTTACATTTAGAATGGTGGAACTCTAGGAAGCCTTGGCATTTTATTGGATGCTTTGTTTCACAAAAAACATCAAAGCAAAGTGCAAGTTCAACCTCTTACAATCTCATGAAACAGCACAATCGAGTATGTGAGTTAGGGGCCGGACAAGGTATGAATTAATGTTAACAGTTACTATGTTTTTCTTTTTTCTTAGGCTACCTTCACAGTAAATACATGCCACAGTTCTCTTTTGATTCCATAAATTTTCTTTACTATAAATATTTCTCAACATCAATAGATATTCAGTTATTCACATTACAAAAGTAGAGAACTTCCACCATATTCACCAATGGTGTGATAGATCGAACTCAATAGTTTCCACTGAATTTATAGAAACTTCAGAGGTGAAAAGTGATAAAAAATTTGCATTGAAGATGCTGTAAGGCCTCATTCAGACGTCCATGTTACACGTAGGTGTTGTATCCTTTTTTTTCACTGACACAACAAGAACCCATTATAATCTATGGTGCTAGTCACATGTTTGTGTTTTTCCGGCAAAATAGATGAAAAGGGCCAATACAAGACTATGGTTATGATAAAAACACGTACAACCTACATGGATACCATCCATGTGCAATCTGTGTGCCATCCTTGTTTAACAGTGCAAAGTATAGGATAAGTTTTTAATTTATTTCTTTATCCATCTGTGAAAAATAAGAATGACACACTTGTAACGTGGCATGGCGTGGTAGCTGTGGGTGAGGTACTCTTGCTTCACGTTCCGTCACGCTACATGAAAATGGGGTCCTGGCTGGATGTATGGACTTAAATTGTTTGATACTGGTGACTTCGGCTGGTCAGAACCAGATGGTGTAGAGTTTAATGTTGGGTGACCACCAATCAAAAACAAGTCTTTTACTGAACAATAACATACAGTAGAGGTAAGTATGTACAATGGATAGCGGATGCAAAACTTCTTGGACGCTTCTCCCAAAGTATATGACTTCTTCATACACATTCCATTCCTTTCTGAGCTCGCTCCGCTCTCCTTTCTCTCTAGCTTCACCAGCAGAACACTTTGGGAGCTTCCCTAAATGCCAACAACAGCACCACTATTAAATGAGAGTCCTTTTCTTTCATTCCACAGTCCTTCATCCTATTCCCCCCCTAGGGGAGCTACTTGTGCCACTATGGTCGCTACTTAACTACTCTGCTTGCCGATATCTTGGAACTACCATATGGGACACTCTCTCTTCACCCCGCTTTCCTTCACAGCTCTGCTGTCAGATAATTCTGCACTGTACTGAAGCCTCCTGCCCCAGACCTCATCTCTGGAGAATTATTCACTGCTTATAACACTTTTCCTTGCCTTCGGTCTCCGCACACTTTCGGGACACCCAATTCATATACATCTCTTCTGACTAATCAGACCAAAGGTCTGCTCTAGCTGCAAGCTAGGGTCTATCTGTCTTCCTGACAGCAAACTCTCTCTTTCCCTTCACTATAGCTGCTCCCACTCTGGGCTAGTCCCAATTGCTAACCCTAACTGTCCCTAGCAACTACCTGTGGATGGGGAGAACATGTCTCTTTGACTAATGGCGCACATCACTAAAACACACTACACATCACATGACTACATTGATACTGTTACACCCGGTCCCCGTCATGCCGCTGCGCCCAGGTCCGCCACTGTTACACCTGGCCCCCATCCTGGCACTGCATCCAGGCCTGCCACTGCTCTCCATTCGGGGCACTCACCTCGAGCCTGTCATGCTGCTGCTCAGCGTTCTGTCCTCCCTCCTGCCTTCTCCTCCTGGCGTCCTGTGAGGAGATCTGTAGCTAAGGCTATTAGGGCACGCCCGCCCGCTCTCTTGCCTTCTTAAAGGGGCGGCGTGCATTATTCAAAAAATGCAATCAACCAATGGCAGCGCACTGGCTGCTATTTCTGGCCTCTCCTCCATAAGGAGAGCGCCGGAGCAACGAGTATCTATCATTGCTACATCCGGTTCTCATGCTAACCTGTCTGCGCAGCATCAGCAGTCTCTGTGCATTGTCTAATGCTCTCTGTTTCCACAGCATATTTGTATCCTGTGTTACCTGGTTATATCAGCAACCATCTGGGCCTACGCCATCCCGTTCCACCTACAGCCATACGAGTCCAAGGACTGTGTGAAGGTCACTGGAACCGACTCCTTACCAACTAACCGGATCCAGGACCCAGCGCATTACGGACTCTGCTGTAACTTTTGTTATCCCTATTGGTCCCGCTGGGACAGCTGCCACGTGTTCGGGGTCTAACTGGAGGTAGCACCTGTGTCCTCCGGGTATTCCATTCTGGCCCTGACTGAGGGGCTTTACTACGGGTGCCCGGGGCTCACTAGTCACGCCCCCTTCGGAGCCCCCCGGACCGTGGTCCCGAGGTTCCACTTAAAAAATAAAAACGAATGTGAACTTCACCATCTCTGCCTCCGCTTCCATTCGTTACAGATTGCTCCGGCCATGGAATCCGCTGGACCCCAGAGGCCTCCGACGTTGGAGTTGTGCCAAGAGGTGACCCATTTAAGAGATCAACAGGATAAGCTCACGACGTATCTACGTAACCTGTCCACCCGCATGGATTCTCTGCAGAACCCGGCTGCTCCTGATTCACCTAGCAACACCCAGGTACCTGCTGTCATGGCAAGCAAGGGCCCCCGCCTGGCGTTTCCTACCCGCTTCCATGGTGATCCCACTTAGTGTTGGGGTTTTCTCAATCAGTGTACCCTACACTTCGAAATCTTGGGGCATATGTTTGCTTCTGACTGTGCCAAAGTGGGCTTCATTATGTCACATCTAGCAGGAGAGGCTCTCACCTGGCTGAATCCGTTATGGGAGAGAGGAAACCCGCTAGTTAATGATCTTCAATCTTTCCTAGAAACTTTTCGCAGGACCTTTGATGAACCTGACGGGGTTACATCGACTGCTTCTGCCCTGCTTTGCTTACGCCAAGGAACCCTCACGGTGGCTCAGTACCCTCTCGTCTGAGTTATCCTGGAACAATGAGGCCTTGCTGGCAATCTTCTGGGAGGGCCTATCTGGAAAAATTAAGGATGAGCTGGCGGGACGGGACAGGCCTACCATCTTGGATGACCTGATTTCCTTGGCGACCCGGATTGACCTGCGTTTTCAGGAGCGTTCCTTGGAGATTAAGCGTGACAGGAGGTCATACCACCTGGACTCTAATTCTTCCAAGATGTCTACCTCATCCTCTTCTCCCGATGCTATGGAAGTAGATCGAGTAAGTCTGGCCAGCCGCCGCCAGGAGGAGCGTCACAAAAACGGAAGCTGTCTGTACTGTGGTAGTTCCAAACACCTGATCCGCTCCTGTCCAAAGAAGTCGGAAAACTCCTGTGCCTAGGCTCGGTAGGAGAGGCCACCCTAGGTAGAGAACGTTCCTCTCCTTCGTTGCAGATCTCAGTCTCCGTGACCTGTGGAGCAATAACATTTTCTGGACTCTGTCTGTTGGACTCCAGAGCCGCCGGAAGCTTTATCCAGCAGACGCTTATGGATCGCTACCACTTACCAGCTCAGGCTCTTCCCAACCCGTTGCGGGTAACCGCTGTCGATGGCCAGCCTCTGACCGAACCCATCCAGTTCCAGACTGAGCCAGTGGAACTCCGGGTAGGTCTTATACATTCTGAAAGAACCCGTTTTTTATGTGTACCCTGGTTTGTCTCACCCCTTGCTTCTAGGTTTGCCTTGGTTTCAGAAACATGAACTAGTCCTTAATTGGAGAACAGGTGAAATTCTACGTTGGGGAGATTCCTGCTCGGACCGTTGTTTAGCCCAGATTGAACCAGCTTCACCCCCGGTCCAACCTGCTACCCTGCCTGGATTACCATCCGCTTACTGGTCCTTCTCGGATGTCTTCGGGAAAAAGGAGGCTGAAAAACTTCCTCCCCACAGGTCGGATGACTGTCCAATAGACCTTCTTCCTGGAACATCTCCTTCCCGTGAGAGAGTTTACCCTCTTTCCCAGGCAGAGACTCAGGCTATGTCGGACTACATCCATCCAGGAGAACTTGGCCAGAGGGTTCATCCGAAAATCATCATCACCGGCAGGAGCAGGCTTCTTCTTCGTGAAGAAAAAGGACGGATCCCTGCGGCCTTGTATCGACTACCGAGGACTGAACCAGATCACGGTAAAAAACAGGTACCCTTTGCCTCTAATTTCAGAACTGTTTGACCGTCTCAGAGGGGCCAGGATCTTCACCAAGCTGGATCTCAGAGGGGCTTACAATTTGATCCAAATCAGAGATGGAGACAAATGGAAAACAGCCTTCAACACCCGTGATGGCCACTACGAGTACCTGGTAATGCCGTTTGGTCTAAGCAATGCTCCCGCTGTTTTCCAAGAGTTCGTCAATGACATTTTCAGGGATCTGCTTTACACCTGTGTTGTTGTCTACCTAGACGACATTCTGATTTTTTCTACTGACATGGTCTCGCATCGCAGACAAGTGCGCTTGGTCTTACAGAGGCTCAGGGAGAACAGACTGTGCGACAAGTTTGAAAAGTGCCTCTTTGAACAATCCTCTTTGCCTTTCCTTGGTTACATTGTTTCCTCCACAGGATTAAAAATGGATCCAGAGAAGTTATCGGCTGTACTCAAGTGGCCTCGTCTGTCTGGGTTGAAGGCCATACAGCGATTCCTGGGCTTCGCCAACTACTACAGGCAATTCATTCCTAACTTCTCCACCCGAGTGGCGCCCATCTCAGCTCTAACCCGGAAAGGTACAAATCCGAAGGATTGGCCGCCTGAGGCTGAGGAGGCCTTTGTTTCTCTCAAAAAGGCCTTTGCTGTCGCACCTGTTCTTCATCATCCTAACGCCAATGAACAATTTTCTCTTGAGGTCGATGCCTCTTCAGTAGGTGCGGGAGCTGTACTAACCCAGAAATCGTACTCCGGGCAAATGCATTCCTGTGGTTTTTTTCCAAGGTTTTTTCTTCCGCAGAGAGGAATTATTCTGTTGGAGTTCGGGAATTGTTGGCTATCAAATTGGCTCTGCAGGAGTGGAGGCATCTTCTAGAAGGAGCTCTTCATCAGGTAGTCGTATACACCGATCACAAAAACCTTGCTTACCTCCAAACTGCACAAAGGCTGAATCCTCGTCAAGCCCGCTGGGCTTTGTTTTTTGCTAGTTTTAACTTTGTTCTTCATTTTCGCCCAGCTGACAAAAATGTCAAAGCAGACGCACTTTCCAGAGCCTTTCTACTTCCTGATCAAGAAGAAGAACCTCAGCACATCATTGAACCCTCAAGGTTAGTCGTGGTCGCTTCTACTGATCTTGCCCGGCTGCCTCCCGTGAAGACTTTCGTGTCAGCTTCTGAGCGTACTCGTGTCCTTCGATGGGGTCACTCATCCAAGTTGGCTGGTCACGCCGGCCAGAGAAAGACTCTGCAACTCATCTCCCGGTACTACTGGTGGCCTGCCATAGCTAATGACATTCTAGAGTACATCACAGCCTGTCCTTCCTGTGCTCGTAACAAGACGGCCAAGCATCTACCCGCAGGTAGGCTTCAGCCTCTTCCAATTCCGTCTGCTCCCTGGCAACATATCGCGATGGACTTCATCACAGATCTCCCGATCTCATCTGGCTGTTCTGTGGTGTGGGTCGATCGCTTCTCTAAAATGGCTCACTTCGTTCCACTACCCGGTCTTCCAACTGCTCCTGAGTTGGCGGACCTGTTCATCTGGCACATCTTCGGTCTCCATGGTTTCCCTCGCCACATCGTGTCCGACAGAGGAGTCCAGTTCACCTCAAGATTCTGGAGAGCAGTTTGTAAACTGGTAAGAATTGAACTGGATTTTTCCTCAGCGTACCATCCCCAGTCCAATGGACAAGTGGAGAGGACAAATCAAATCCTGGCTGGATTCCTGCGTCACTTTGTCAACGCCCATCATGATGACTGGGTAGACTTACTGTCCTGGGCCGAATTTTCTTACAATAATCAAGTAAGTGAATCTTCTGGAAAGTCTCCCTTTCAGATTGTCTTCAGATTGCAACCCGGAATACCTCTTCCCATCTCCGGATCATCTGGCGTTCCAGCTGCCGATACTTTCTCCGAAGATTTTTCTAAGGTCTGGAGGGATACCAAAACTGCTCTGGAGAAAGCCTCCCAGCGTATGAAAAGGCATGCGGACAAGAGACGTTTGGATGCACCTATCTTTCGTCCCGGAGACAAAGTATGGCTCTCTTCTAAGTACATCCGGTTAAAGATGCCATTCTACAAATTGAG
This sequence comes from Dendrobates tinctorius, assembly GCF_039654945.1. Lineage (NCBI taxonomy): Eukaryota > Metazoa > Chordata > Amphibia > Anura > Dendrobatidae > Dendrobates > Dendrobates tinctorius. Next base: position 44,081,835 of record NW_027361728.1, on the reverse strand, counting down.
TCCCCGGTTCATCAGACCATTTAAGATCTTGAGGCAGATCAATCCAGTCTCGTACAAGCTGAGGTTGCCCACTTCCCTACGTGTGCCAAACTCCTTTCATGTTTCTCTCCTCAAACCAGTAGTTTTGAGTCCCTTCTTTAAGAATCCGGGTACCACTTCTGACCCTGTCTCAGGGGATGATATTTTTAAGGTAAAACATATCCTGGTCGTAAAAAAAGTAAGGGGTAAGACCTACTACCTGGTGGACTGGAAGGGTTTTGGTCCTGAGGAGAGATCTTCGGAGCCTAGGGAGAACATCCAGGCTCCTCTTCTCCTTAAATGGTTCTACGCAGGCTTGAAGAAGAGGGGGATACTGTTACTTCCGGTCCCCGTCCTGGCGCTGCGTCCAGGCCTGCCACTGCTCTCCATTCTGGGCACTCACCTCGAGCCTCTTATCCTGCTGCTCAGCGTTCTGTCCTCCCTCCTGCCTCCTCCTCCTGGCGTCCTGTGAGGAGATCTGTAGCTAAGGCTATTAGGGCACGCCCGCCCACTCTCTTGCCTTCTTAAAGGGGCGGCATGCATTATTCAAAAAATGCAATCAACCAATGGCAGCGCACTGGCTGCTATTTCTGGCCTCTCCTCCATAGGGAGAGCGCCGGAGCAACGAGTATCTATCATTGCTACATCCGGTTCTCATGCTAACCTGTCTGCGCTGCATCTGCAGTCTCTGTGCATTGTCTAATGCTCTCTGTTTCCACAGCATATTAGTATCCTGTGTTACCTGGTTATATCAGCAACCTTCTGGGCCTACGCCATCCCGTTCCACCTACAGCCATACGAGTCCAAGGACTGTGTGAAGGTCACTGGAACCAACTCCTTACCAACTAACCGGATCCTGGACCCAGCGCATTACGGACTCTGCTGTAACTTTTGTTATCCCTTTTGGTCCCGCTGGGACAGCTGCCACGTGTTCGGGGCCTAACTGGAGGTAGCACCTGTGTCCTCCGGGTATTCCATTCTGGCCCTGACTGAGGGGCTTTACTACGGGTGCCCGGGGCTCACTAGTCACGCCCCCTTCGGAGCCCCCCAGACCGTGGTCCCGAGGTTCCACTTAAAAAATAAAAACAAATATGAACTTCACCATCTCTGCCTCCGCTTCCATTCGTTACAGATACACATGTACTCAAGTGGGAACGTGAGCAGAACTTCCATCTTCTTACACAGTGGTGGTAAAAACACATATGGATGACATACTGATGCACAACAGTGATGACACTGGTAACATTTTTTCACATACATGCTTAAGCATTGTGTGAACTAGGCCTAAGATGGAATGAAGTTAGGGTCCGCACACCTATTCTTCAACGATCTCTTTTCTCAATCATGCTTCTATTTACTCACAGATGGTGAATATGGTGTAAGTTAGCTACCATTGTGATGTGAATATCTATTGATGTTTATAAATATTCCTGCTAAAGAAAAGTTATTGAATCAAAAGAATATTGTGGTGTGCATGTATTGTGTGTTGAAATACAGTGGGGAAAAAACGTAATTAGTCAGGTACCAATTGTGCAAGTTCTCCCACTTAAAAGATGAGAGAGGCCTGTAGTTGACATCATAGGTAGACCACAACTATGAGAATCAAAATGAGAAAACAAATCCCGAAAATCACCTTGTCTGATTTGGCAAGATTTATTTTGCAAATTATGGTGGAAAACAAGTATTTAGTCATTAACAAAAGTTCATCTCAAGTTCATCCTGCCACCACAGGAACTACTGGCTCAACAAACCCCTTTAACAGAGACTTATGAAACACGTTATGGATCCTGAATGTAACAGGAAGAGCCAATCGAAAAGAGACCGGATTAAGAATCTCCAAAATCTTGTAAGGTCAAATAAATCTAGGTTTAAACTTTGGAGAAGCCACCTTCATAGAGATATTCTTTGATGACAACCAAACCATATCACCCACCTTAAACCAGGGACCAATGGTCCTATGCCGGTTGGAAAAGTGCTGGGCCTTTTCCTGGGAGAGAGACAACTTATCCACCACTTGGTCCCAGATCTGGTGCATTCTCTCCACCACAGTGTCAACACCTGGGCAGGCAGAAGACTCCACCTGCCCTGAAGAGAATCGAGGATGAAACCCAAAGTTACAAAAAAAAGGTGACAGCAAAGTGGCAGAACTAGCTCTATTATTTAAAGCAAATTCGGACAAGGGCAAAAATGAAACCCAATCATCCTGATCAGCAGAAATAAAACATCTCAAATAAGACTCCAAAGTCTGTTTTGTTCTCTCCGTCTTGCCCATTGGTCTGAGGGTGAAACGCAGAGGAGAAGGACAACTTAATTCCCAGCTTGGAACAAAAAGTCCTCCAAAATCTAGAAACAAACTGAACTCCTCTGTCAGACACAATGTTCTCAGGAATCCCATGCAAGCGAACCACCTGTTGCAAAAACAAGGGCACCAACTCTGAGGAAGATGGCAACTTAGGGAGTGGTACAAGATGGACCACCTTAGAGAATATATCACAAATCACCCAAATAACAGTCATTCTCTGAGAGACAGGCATATCAGAAATAAAATCCATTGAAATATGGGTCCATGGCCTCCTGGGCATCGGCAAAGGCATCAACAACCCACTAGAGCGAAAACAAGGTTTAGACCGGGAGCAAGTCCCACAGGACTGCACAAAATTCCTGACATCACGAGACAAGGCGGGCCACCAAAAAGATCGACTCACCAAATCTCTAGTACCAAAAATAATTGGATGACCAGCCAATGTGGAGCAATGAACTTCAGACATCACTCTCTTCCTCCACTGGTCAGGAGCATACAATTTTCCAATGGGACAACGCTCAGGTTTGTCCTCCTGAAACTCTTCCAGAGCACGTCTCAAATCGGGCGAGATGGCAGAAAGCACTACCCCCTCACCTAAGATGGTAGCAGGCTTGGTCACAATAGGAGAATCAGCAAAGAAACTCCTAGAGAGGGCGTCTGCCTTGACATTCTTAGTGCCCGGAAGAAAAGAGACCACAAAATCAAAACGTGTGAAAAACAAGGCCCACCTAGCCTGTCTAGGATTCAAGTGTTTGGCCGACTCCAGGTAAATCAAATTTTTGTGGTCAGTAAGGACCACGACTTGATGCTTAGCTCCCTCCAACCAATGTCTCCACTCCTCAAATGCCCATTTCATGGCTAACAGTTCCCGATTCCCCACATCATAGTTACGTTCAGATGGGGAGAACTTTCGGGAAAAGAAAGCACAGGGATTCATTTTAGATGTTACAGGATCTTTTTGGGACAAAACAGCTCCTGCACCAATCTCAGAAGCGTCCACCTCTGCCTGAAATGGGAGTGAGACATCAGGTTGCCGCAAAATCGGGCAGAAGTGAATCTTCGCTTCAGCTCCTGAAAGGAAGAAACAGCCTCCGGAGACCAATTCAGCACATCAGCACCCTTCTTAGTCAAATCAGTCAATGGTTTTACAATACCAGAAAAATTAGCTATCAATTTACGATAAAAATTAGCAAACCCCAAAATCTTCTGGAGGGCCTTCAAAGAAGTGGGCTGAACCCAATCATAAATGGCCTGTACCTTGGCCGGGTCCATTTCAACAGTTGACGGAGACAAAATAAATCACAAAAATGAAATCCTCTGTACACCCAAAAGGCATTTCGATCCCTTGACATACAGGGAATTCTCCCTCAAAATCAGGAACACAGTCCGAACATGTTCCACATGAGAGTCCCAATCCTTGGAAAAGATCAAAATATCATCCAGATAGATGATCAAAAATGTATCCACAAAATCTTGGAAAATGTCGTTCATGAAGCACTGGAAGACAGAAGGGGCATTAGTGAGCCCAAAAGGCATCACCAGGTACTCAAAATGTCCCACCGGAGTATTAAATGCCATCTTCCATTCATCCCCCTGCTTAATGCGAATAAGATTATACGCCCCCTTGAGGTCAAGCTTGGTAAACCAGCAAGCACCTTTAACTCTGGAGAATAGATCAGAAATCAGGGGTAACGGATACTGATATTTAACAGTAATTTTGTTGAGGGAACGATAGTCAATACAAGGCCTTAATGAACCATCTTTCTTGGCCACAAAAAAACCCAGCACCTAAGGGTGAAGAGGATGGTCTAATATGACCCTTCTCCAATGACTCCTTAATATAGGATCGCATAGCCTCGTGCTCGGGTACAGATAAATTGAAAAGTCGACCCTTGGGAAATTTACACCCAGGGCTCAGCTCAATTGCACATAACTCCTACGAGGAGGCAAAGATGCAGACTCATTCTCACTAAATACATCATAAAAATCAGCCAAATAGTCAGGAACATCATGCGACTGGGGAGAGGTGGAGAAAACAGGAGCGTCACTACGGGCACAACGACAACCCCAACTCACCACGGACACTGATTTCCAATCCAAAATTGGATTATGGATTTGCCACCAGGGAAACCCCAGAACGATGGTATCATGCAAATTATGCAACACCAAAAATCTGCAATTTTCTTGATGGTCTGGGGCGACCCGCATTACCACCTGGGTCCAAAACTCAGGTTTATTCTTTGCCAAAGGAGTAGCATCAATACCCCTCAAAGGGATAGGCGTCCGCAAAGGTGTCATAGGAAACCCACAACGTTTAGCAAAATCCAAGTCCATCAGGTTCAGAGCTGCTCCCGAATCCACAAAAGCCTTAGCGGAAAATGTGGACAGGGAGCAGATCAGAGTAATTGCCAGAAGAAACTTAGGTTGAACACCACCCACAGCAAATGTGTGTGCAAAACGTTTCTCTCGTTTAGGGCAGACAGAAATCATATGAGAGGCATCTCCACAGAAAAAACAAAGCTTATTATGCCTTCTGAACTCCTGACGTTGCGCCCTAGACAAAACTCTATCACATTGCATAGGTTCAGACATTTGTTCAACAGGTGGCAACACCTCTCATACAGTTTTGCGTTCACGCCAACGCGGATCAACCTGAATGGCTAATGACATAGATTCGTCAAGACCAGAGGGAACAGGAAATCCCACCATAGTATCTTTTACAGTTTCTGGCAAACCCTTCCGAAAGAGAGCTGCCAAGGCACCATCATTCCATGTAGTAAGGACTGCCCACTTTCAGAATTTTTGACAGTACAACTCTGCAGAATCCTGACCCTGGCTCAATGCCAACAGGGCCTTTTCAGCCTGATCAATAGCATTAGGTTCATCATACAACAACCCCAAGGCCTGAAAAAATGCATTCACATCAGTCAGAATAGGATCATCAGGTTTCATAGAAAACGCCCAATCCTGGGGATCGCCGGGCAGCAAAGAGATGACAATTTTAACCTGCTGCGCGGAGCTCCCCGATGAGTTAGGCTTCAAGGCAAAAAATAATTTACAATTATTCTTGAAATTCAGAAATTTAGACCGACCCCCAAAAAACACATCAGGAGTAGGGATCTTTGGTTCAGCAGCATGTGAATGAGCAAGGTAGGCGGAAATTCCCCGCACTTCAGCAGTAAGCTACTCCACACGATCAGACAATTGCTCAATCTCCATTGAGAAAAAATTCCTCCTACGGCCTCAGAGAAATAGAGGAAGAAATATACACAAAAAAAAATTCTGACACTTTTTTTTTTTTTTTAACAATTCTTTCCTGCTATTGACTGCCCTAGAATCTGCGGTATGGCTGGTGATTCTGTTATGAATGAGTCACCGGAGGAGGAGAAAACAAAAATACAAGCTAAGTCCAGAAAACCAGAGAGGTTGGTAGCTATCGGATTGCAGACCCCTGATCCTATTCACCACAACTAACAGTAGCCGTGGGGGGTTCCTACGGTGCCCTAGACCCCTCGTCACAGCCGGAGAACTACATAAGCCTAAAGAAAGAAAGGGGAAATCTAAACTGCCCCAGAGCTGACCCCAAAGCAATAGACAGCCCCCAACATGTATTGTCGGTGAAAAACAGATGAAAACACAAACACAGACAGAAAGACAGGCTGAGCAAACGATGGGGCCCAACTAACTAGATAGGACAGGACAGAAAAGATGCTGGCTGCAATCCACAAAAAACCCTACAAAAATGTCCCAACCATCTGATAGGAAAAAAGGCCCTGAAGTCGCTAGACTTCAAAATCACTATATCAGCACTCAGGTATATTCTGAAAACAGCGCAAAGAGATCAACTGATCAGAGACAAAAATGGAGTTCAGCCAGTCCCAACCAGGGCTGGCTGAACACAAACACTAAGTAAACAGACAAAATCTCATGGAACAATAGCAGAGCAAAAACTTTAGTAGACAGGACTAAACTGGAGGCCAGAGCTCAGAGCAGAGAGGATCACCAGCAACCCAGCAGGGCGTCGGCGGCCTTATATCCACTCAGAGATTCCGGATGTCCAATCACACTCCACCTGTTCAGATGACAGGTTTTTACCATCCAAATCAATTTCACTACCTCCTTTCACCAGCAGAGGGAGTTCATCGGACATCAAAGGTGAAGGAGAAAATGAGCTCATAACAGTTCCCCTTGTGTGTCCAGGTGCTATCGCCATCCTGCGGGTCGTGACACAGATGACAGGTCACACTGTGACATTATCACCAACCGTTTCATTTTTTTCTGGTGAGCCATAGGCCAAATACAGACCTGTGACCAATTGCTGCAGGGCCTCACTGAGGAGAATGAGGAGCTGCATGGTGTGTTGAAGCAGTTCCAGCAGCAGTTATCAGGGTCTGGGGCCTCCCCTCTGGCTCAACCAGAGATCCAAGTTGCGGCTTTGGCGAATATGCCCCCTGGAGTTCCTGCTCAGAACTTGCTCATATGCGCGGACGCACCCAGGTAAGTGGGAAGAGTTGGTGTCCCCATCGTGCTGCCTGGTATTCCTCGAGGTGAAGGGGTACATCCCTGTAGTGAGCAGACTGATGATTCGGTCCGCGGGGCTCACACCAAAACTTCTGTTGCAGCTCAGAAGCTGCACCCCCCTGGTCATGTGGAGGAAGACGACCTGGGAGTGTATATTTCCTCCTCGCCCTCTCAAGGTACTATGTCAGCAGAGGTGGTGGTTGGCGGGGTACCTGAGGGGATACCGGTGCTTGTGGACAGTGGCTCAGAAGTCAGTCTGGTTGATGCTCGGTTTGCCCAGACTCATGGCCTGAGGGGTAAGACGCTGGCCAAACCCCTAAGCGTCCAGGCCGTTAACTCTATCCCACTGAGCCAGGGGTGGGTGACCCAAGTTGTAGAAGACATTCCGCTGTGTATGAGACATCATGAGGAGTCCCTGTCATGCTACGACTTGGAGGGAATGCCAGTACCTATTGTTTTAGGCATCCCTTTGGCTGCAAAAACACAGCCCGGTCATAGATTGGCAGTTTAGGGAAGCAGTCAGCTGGGGGCAGTAGTGTGAGGGCTGTGTTAGGCATCGGGTTCCTGCCACTGCACAGCAGGAATCCAGCGCCTTGCACCCAGCGGCCTCCCATTCTTCTTCAGCCGCAGTGGAGCCTGCTCAGCAGATTCGTCGGTCCCGGCGCTCTGTCCAGGCCAACTCCATGGGTTTGCTTGCTGCTGCCACTTTTGGCACATCTATGACAATGCATGCTGCTCAGCAGTGAGATTCTCCAGGGACTAAGTCCTCATGTCGGGCCACCGAGAGTCACGTGCTCAGGTCCTGCTTGTGTTCGGATTGGCCCATCCGAGAAGCCAGGAAGGTCCCGGACGCCCGTGGCTATAAAAGGTTTGCATGGCCGCTCGCCCATGCGCTAGGATAGACTGTATTTACTATGTGGAGAGAGTGATGTATGCACGTATGAATGTCTCTGGTGACTGACTCATTATGAAACCCCTACCCTTGGTACACATGTGTTGTGCAGCCTAGCCTGCTAGTGCCCAGGCTTAGGTGTAGGTAGGGCAGAGTCGGAGTCAGGCATTAGTCCCCATTAGCGACACGGCACACCACATTGCACGTGCTCCACACTCCGTAGCCAGCCTAGCGGAACTCTAACCCCGTGTCCTTGGAGTAGAGTTCTGTGGCCGCTTTCTGTGCACTTTTGGCCGGGCTCTGTGAGCTAAACAGGCTCTGGTATTTATGTTCAGCGGCTGTGCGGCTCTGTGAGTCAACAGAGTTCGCCCATATTCACACTGAGTGACGTAACCCACGTGTGACTGTTTACACGCCGCTCTATTCTTCCGCCATTACCAAGCAGCAGTGGACCCCGGGCTGCGAACGCACCTATTATTATTTATAATTTGGTGCATTCCGCCAGCCCTAACGTTATCCTAGCGCCAGGGTCTGGCTAGTAATGGCGGATGAACAGCGACTGCTGCAGTACATCCGGCAGCTGCAGGGCAGGTTGGCGGTTCTCGAGCATTCAGCCTCAGCTGTGGATGTTACTGCGGTCGCTGTCCAGGCAGCCACAGAGGCTGTCTCCCATGTGACCACAGCCATCCCTGCCCCAACTTTGTCCTGCTTCCCGCTGCCCGAGAAGTTCTTGGGTGATAGTGCTTCTTGTAGGGGTTTCGTAAGCCAGTGCTCTATACAGCTGGAGCTGCTGGCCGCACGATTCCCCTCTGAGCGGGCTAAAGTGGGATGTATTATTTCCCTCTTGTCGGGCAGGGCTTTGGAGTGGGCCACACCGCTGTGGGAGCATGGTGATCATGTGGTGCAGAGTGTCTTGCGGTTCTTAGACGCTCTGAAGCACGTCTTCCAGGGACCACGAGTCACCCATGACAACGTGCTCCGGCTGCTGGCATTGTCACAGGGCTCGTCCTTGGTCAGCCACTTTGCCATCCAGTTCCAGACGCTGGCCTCAGAGTTAGAGTGGCCAGATAAGGTCCTCATTCCGGCATTCTGGAGAGGTTTGGCTGGCCGTGTGAAAGACGCTCTGGCCACCAGAGAGATTCCCGCTACACTGGAGGAGCTTATCACTGTCTCCACCCGTATAGATCTTCGCTTCGCCGAGCGAAGGTTGGAGCGGGACCAGTGTAGGCAGAGGTTTAGGTTGGCCCCTAGTTTTGCTAAACCTCTGGAATCTTCCGATTGGGCGTCCGAGCGACAGGGGGCTTCCCGTGAGGGATCCAGGCCCCGGTCCACTCGAGCTCCTGTGAGCTGTCATGTTTGCCGGCAGTCCGGTCACCTTGCCAACCGGTGCCCACAGCAGCGGGGAGAACGCTCGCGCCTAGTGGCCGTAGGAGGCGGCGCACTAGAATCAGCGACGTTTTCCTTCAAGCTGTCCTTTAAGAGGACACTTGAGTTTGATTCTTCCACTCTAGCGGTGGAGGTTTGTGTGGATTCCAGGGCAGAGGGCAATTTTATGTTGTCAGCCTTTGCTCAACGGCATGCTATACCCCTGGTTATGATGTCTACACCAGTCACCATCAGAGTGGTGAACGGCGCCACTCTACCCTCACAGATAACCCACCAGACCGTCCCCTTGTTACTCTCAGTGGCTCCATCTCATCAGGAGACGATATCCCTCCTCGTCATGCCCGAGGGTATTGACCAGGTACTTCTAGGGGTCCCCTGGCAGCGGTACCACTCCCCCCATATAGAGTGGTCCTCAGGGAGGATTATTGGGTGGAGTAAATCATGTGAGGGTAGATGTCTGAGGGAGTGCATTCAGGTTGCCTCCACCGAGGTTCCTGCTGATCTCTCCTCGCTCCCCAAACACTACAGTATGCGGACGTGTTCTCCAAAAAGGCAGCGGAGACCCTTCCACCGCATCGCCCCTATGACTGTCCTATTGACCTCTTGCCTGGTGCTGAGCCTCCCCGAGGTCAAGTCTATCCCCTATCTCTCCCGGAAACAGAGGCCATGTCTCAATATACAGTTGTGGCCAAAAGTATTGACACCCCTGCAATTCTGTCAGATAATACTCAGTTTCTTCCTGAGAAGGATTGCAAACACAAATTCTTTGGTATTATTATCTTCATTTAATTTGTCTTAAATGAAAAAAACACAAAAGAGAATGAAGCAAAAAGCAAAACATTGATCATTTCACACAAAACTCCAAAAATGGGCCAGACAAAAGTATTGGCACCCTCAGCCTAATACTAGGTTGCACAACCTTTAGCCAAAATAACTGCGACCAACCGCTTCCAGTAACCATCAATGAGTTTCTTACAATGCTCTGCTGGAATTTTAGACCATTCTTCTTTGGCAAACTGCTCCTGGTCCCTGATATTTGAAGGGTGTCTTCTCCAAACTGCCATTTTTAGATCTCTCCACAGGTGTTCTATGGGATTCAGGTCTGGAATCATTGCTGGCCCCTTAGAAGTCTCCAGTGCTTTCTCTCAAACCATTTTCTAATGCTTTTGAAGTGTGTTTTGGGTCATTGTCCTGCTGGAAGACCCATGACCTCTGAGGGAGACCCAGCTTTCTCACACTGGGCCCTACATTATGCTGCAAAATTTGTTGGTAGTCTTCAGACTTCATTATGCCATGCACACGGTCAAGCAGTCCAGTGCCAGAGGCAGCAAAGCAACCCCAAAACATCAGGGAACCTCCGCCATGTTTGACTGTAGGGACCATGTTCTTTTCTTTGAATGCCTCTTTTTTTCTCCTGTAAACTCTATGTTGATGCCTTTGTCCAAAAAACTCTACTTTTGTCTCATCTGACCAGAGAACATTCTTCCAAAACGTTTTAGGCTTTTTCAGGTAAGTTTTGGCAAACTCCAGCCTGGCTTTTTTATGTCTCGGGGTATGAAGTGGGGTCTTCCTGGGTCTCCTACCATACAGTCCCTTTTCATTCAGATGCCGACGGATAGTACGGGTTGACACTGTTGTACCCTCGGACTGCAGGGCAGCTTGAACTTGTTTGGATGTTAGTCGAGGTTCTTTATCCAACATTCGCACAATCTTGCGTTGAAATCTCTTGTCAATTTTTCTTTTCCGTCCACATCTAGGGATTTTAGCTACAGTGCCATGGGCTTTAAACTTCTTGATGACACTGCGCACGGTAGACACAGGAACATTCAGGTCTTTGGAGATGGACTTGTAGCCTTTAGATTGCTCATGCTTCCTCACAATTTGGTTTCTTAAGTCCTCAGACAGTTCTTTGGTCTTCTTTCTTTTCTCCATGCTCAATGTGGTACACACAAGGACACAGGACAGAGGTTGAGTCAACTTTAATCCATGTCAACTGGCTGCAAGTGTGATTTAGTTATTGCCAACACCTGTCAGGTGCCACAGGTAAGTTACAGGTGCTGTTAATTACACAAATTAGAGAAGCATCACATGATTTTTCGAACAGTGCCAATACTTTTGTCCACCCTCTTTTTTATGATTGGTGTGGAATTATATCCAATTTGGCTTTAGGACAATTCTTTTTGTGTTTTTTCATTTAAGACAAATTAAATGAAGCTAATAATACCAAAGTATTTGTGTTTGCAATCATTTTCAGGAAGAAACTGAGTATTATCTGACAGAATTGCAGGGGTGTCAATACTTTTGGCCACAACTGTATCAGGGAGAATCTGGCAGGAGGATTCATTAGGAAGTCAGTGTCACCAGCGGGGGCGGGATTCTTCTTCGTCCAGAACAAGAGTGGGGAACTACGTCCTTGCATTGATTACAGGCGTCTTAACGCCATCACCGTTAAGAATAAGTATCCTCTGCCCCTGATATCAGAGCTGTTTGATAGGCTACGGGGAGCAAGGGTGTTTTCCAAACTTGATCTGCGGAGGGCTTACAACCTGATTCGCATCCGTGATGGGGACGAATGGAAGATGGCATTTAACACCAGGGATGGGCACTATGAATACCTGATGATGCCCTTCGGCCTCTGTAATGCCCTGGCCGTCTTCCAAGACTTTGTGAACGATATCTTCCGGGATATGCTTACCACCTCGATTGTAGTCTATCTGGATGATATTCTCATCCACTCTCCAGATATTGACTCCCACCGGAGAGATGTTTGCAAAGTTTTCGATTGCCTCAGGGCAAACTCCCTCTATGTCAAGTTGGAGAAGTGTGTGTTTGAGCAGGAGTCCTTGCCTTTCCTGGGCTATATCATCTCCGCCCGGGGATTGGCCATGGATCCTGCCAAGCTACAGGCGGTGATGGATTGGCAGGAACCTCATTCTCTCAAAGCGGTGCAGCGCTTTATGGGATTCATAAATTATTATCGTCAATTCAATCCCCACTTCTCGACTTTGGTAGCACCCTTGGTATCCCTCACCAAGAAGGGTGGAAATCCCAAGTTGTGGTCGGAACCGGTCTCCAAGGCCTTCTCCTCCATTAAGTCCCATTTCGCTAGCGCTCCCATTCTACATTGCCCCGATGTAGATAAGCCCTTCATTCTGGAAGTGGATGCCTCTTCCGTCGGTGCTGGAGCGGTCCTGTTTCAGAAGGACACGCAAGGTCGGAGGCACCCATGCTTCTTTTTCTCCAAGACCTTCACACCGGCAGAGAGGAGTTATGTCATCGGGGACAGGGAGTTGCTAGTGATGAAGTTGGCCTTCTCGGAGTGGAGACATCTCCTGGAGGGGACTCGCCACCCTTTCCAGGTGTTCACCGACCACAAAAACTTGGTGTATTTGCAAACAGCCCAGCGGCTAAACTCTCGCCAGGCCAGATGGTCTTTGTTCTTTTCCCGGTTCCACTTCACCCTCCATTTTCTCTCTGGGGAGAAGAATGTCCAGGCCAATGCTCTCTCCCGCTCTGTGGTGTCATCAGAGGAAGAAGAGGAGGAGCCTCGGCTGATTGTCCCATCCGAGAGCCTGAGGACTGTGGCTCCGGTTGCCCTTGAGTCAGTACCTCCGGGCAAGAAATTTGTCCCTGCCCGTCTGCGACCGGAGGTCCTCTCTTGGGCTCACTCGTCCAGGGTGGGTGGACATTTTGGGACAAAACGGACCTCTGAGCTTTTGGCGAGGACGTACTGGTGGCCGCATATGGCCCGTGACATCAGGGACTATATTCAGGCGTGCATCTCTTGCGCCCAGAATAGTAGGTCCTCTTGGAAGCGGCCCGCTGGGCTTCTTTTTCCTCTGCTGGTAGCGGACAGGCCCTGGGAGATGGTCGGTATGGACTTTGTGGTGGGGCTACCCAAGTCCAGTGGCAGCACGGGCATTTGAGTTGTCACCGACCATTTCTCTAAGATGGTGCACTTGGTACCTCTCTCCCGGTTACCTTCTGCGCGGAGCCTGGCAGTGTTGTTCATTAAGCACGTTTTCCGGCTGCATGGCATGCCGGATAAGATTGTCAGTGACCGGGGTCCTCAGTTTGCGTCTCAGTTTTGGAGAGAGCTTTGTTCCCTGCTCAGCATTGAGCCGAATCTCTCCTCGGCCTATCATCCCGAGACGAACGGGTTGGTAGAGAGAGCCAACCAGACCCTGATCACATATCTTCGACATTTTGTCTCGGCCAGGCAGGATGACTGGTCATCCTTGCTGCCGTGGGCAGAGTTCGCTTTGAACAATGCTGTGGCCAACTCCACCGGTCAGACCCCATTCTTCCTAAATTACGGTCAGCATCCTCGCGTCCCTGTGCCCATGCCCCTGTCATCCACCGACTCCAGGGTGGCAGACTGGGCGGTGGAGGCACGTGACATTTGGGATCGCACCCAGGATGCTATCCGGGCTTCCAAGGAGAGAATGAGGACCTCCGCTGACGCACACCAGCACCCTGCTCCGACTTTTGCCCCTGGCGACTTGGTGTGGCTCTCCGCCCGAAACATCAGGCTGCGGGTAGAGTCCGCTAAGTTCGCACCGCACTACATTGGCCCCTTCAAGGTCCTCGAGCAGATCAGCTCTGTGGTCTAACGTCTGACTCTTCCACCACACTAGGCTATCTCTGATACATTCCACATGTCCCTCCTTAAGCCTGTTCATTTGTCCCGCTTCTCCGAGTCATCTGCCGGGACATCAGACTTGTCTTCGGACGAGTTTGAGGTCAATGCCATCGTGGGATGCAAGGTGATGCGGGGCAAAAAGTTTTATTTGGTGTATTGGAAGGGTCATGGTCCAGAGGCTCGGACCTGGTAGCCAGTGGAGAACATCCACGCTCTTCTCCTCATTGCGGCGTTTGAGCGTAGCGAGGCTCAGAGGGGAGGGAGCCCTAGGAGGGGGGTAATGTTAGGTGTCGGGTTCCTGCCACTACACAGCAGGAATCCAGAGCCTTGCACCCAGCGGTCTCCCATTCTTCTTCAGCTGCAGTGGAGCCTGCTCAGCAGATTCGTCGGTCCCGGCGCTCTGTCCAGGCCAACTCCGTGGGTTTGCTTGCTGCTGCCACCTCTGGCACATCTATGACAATGCATGCTGCTCAGCAGCGAGATTCTCCAGGGACTAAGTCCTCATGTCAGGCCACTGAGCATGCCCGTGGAGTGATCTCCCATTGGAGATCGAGGGTCACATGCTCAGGTCCTGCTCGTGTTCGGATTGGCCCATTCGTAAGCCAGGAAGGTCCCGGACACCCGTGGCTATAAAAGGTTTGCATGGCCACTCGCCCATGCGCTAGGATAGACTGTATTTACAGACTATGTGGAGAGAGTGTTGTATGCACGTATGAATGTCTCTGGTGACTGACTCATTATGAAACCCCTACCCTTGGTACGCATGTGTTGTGCAGCCTAGCCTGCTAGTGCCCAGGCTTAGGTGTAGGTAGGGCAGAGTCGGAGTCAGGCATTAGTCCCCATCAGTGACTCGGCATGCCACAGTGCACGTGCTTCACACTCCATAGCCAGCGTCTATAGCGGCGTTCGTGGCAGTGACGCTGTGTGCTCAGAGGGCCTAGAGGAACTCTAACCCCGTGTCCTTGGGGTAGAGCTCAGTGGCCGCTTTCTGTGCGCTTTTTGGCTGGGCTCTGTGAGCTAAACAGGCTCCGGTATTTACGTTCAGCGGCTGTGCGGCTCTGTGAGTCAGCAGAGTTGGCCCCTGTTCACACTGGGTGATGTAACCCACGTGTGACTGTTTTCATGCCGCTCTATTCTTCCGCCATTACCTAGCAGCAGTGTACCACCTCTGCACGGTGGACCCCGGGCTGCGAATGCACCTACTATTATTTATAATTTGGTGCGTTCCGCCAGCCCTAACAGGCTGCTGCCTGGGGGCTACTGTCTCTACCGTCTCTCTACTACAGTCCCCTTCCTCTCCAGTGGGGGCAGCAGAGGTGCTGCAGGAGAATAGGGGCAAGTCTCAACCCTCGCCATTAGCCAGCCCTGAGAAGCGCAGGCCACGTAGTAGGAAGGGTCAGAGGGTGGTGTTTCCCTCTATGAATTGCGGAGGTGTGAGTGTGGTGTGGACACAGGGAGACGCCTCTGTTTTCAGTTCCATAAAGAGTTCACCGTCTTGTGGCAAATGAATGTGTGGCAATGGACATTCAGGTCCGGACCTGTGTGTGAACTAGCATGTGTGGGTGGCCACCAAAGACATCCAGTGGAAGTGTGTAGCGGGGGTCTAGAATTCTCAGGTGATCGGGCAATATCTGGTGTCGGCCATCCTTGGCCCGGAGACTTACCAGCTGGAGGGACCTCCAAATATGCCCATACACAACTCGTTCCCAAGGTCGGCGCTTTGGAAATTTGTGGTGCCTCCGGAGCATATATTGCCACTACCAGCGGTAGTGTCATAAACCAGAAGATCAGGTAGTTGCTGGGGTGAACTCTGGACCTAGATGTCCCCACTGTAGGTGGTTTTCTGGTGAGGAGCGGTCTTGAAGGTCCAGAGGCCCAGAGGGAGGGTACTGTCACGATCCATGTTGGATTGTGACAGATTTTGCACAAGTAACCTTTTTTTTCCTTTAAGCCTTTGGCTTAAGGTTAGTTTTGCCCCTGGTGGCCGCTGGGATTATTACACTGTAGTTGTTTTAGTTCTGGTTTTGCCCCCGGTGGCCGCTAGGATTACTACAGGTGAATTACTAAGCAGGTGTGATTGCTCTGGCTCCTACCTATAAAGGAGTGTCAAGTGTTCTAAATCACTGTTGGTGATATTGGTCATTTCCAACCAAGTTTGGTGAAGGAAGGAGCTATAGAGAGGAGTTCCTTGCAGCTCAGTCAGAGCTCTGGTGTAGTAACTTCAGGTGGAAGCTGAATTCGGGTGTCGTACTCTGTTGCTGGGAGCAATAGCAACAGAGCAAAGCTAAGTGGTGTTTTCCCTGTTTGGTATATTTCTCCTTGTGTGTGTATTAGTGCAGTGGTGGGATTAGTTTCTGCACCGTCCAATGCACTAGTAAGGGATAGGTGCAGGGCGAGATAGGGATTGAGGTATCCAGCTCGGCGACCCGTGAGGAACCTGTATAGTGATCGGTAGGCGTTTAGGGACACTGCCTCAGGGGAGTGCAGGAGGTCTCCACGTCCCCGCTCCCTATTGCAGGGCCCACCACTGTAACTGTTTCCCCGTGTTCCCCTTTACTCTGTAAATTCGCCCTGCTGGAGGCAGTGTATCCAGGTACACCTGTAATTATCGATATTCGCCCTGCTGGATCCGGTGTATCCAGCTACACATGACAACAGACTTTCAAATCCCTCCAATGGTTTTCTATGGGGTTGAGATCTAGAGACTAACTAGGCCACTCCTGGACATTCATATGTTTCTTACGAAGCCACTCGTTCATTGCCCTGGCGGTCTGCTTGGGTTCATTATCATGCTGAAAGACCCATCCACTAGAGATGAGTGACTTTGCCTTTTTTAGGGTCGAGTCGGGTTTCATGAAACCCGACTTTCGCAAAAGTCGGGTCGAACGAAATCGGCCGACTATAGGGAAAAGTCGGAGGCCAACTGAAACATGAAACCCAATGCAAGTCAATGGGGAAGCAAAGTCGGCAGGGAGTGGAGGACAGTAAACACACCTACAGTGCCCATTCAATGCCAAAAACATCAACTCTTATTACTTATTACTGAAGCTTGTCAACCTTAATTTACTTCATAATAATAGTTACGCATTGAAAACTGGGGGTTATTTGGCTAAAGTTGTGGGGGGTAGGGCTGGCTCCAGGTTTTCGTGTGCCCTGGGCCAGAGAGTGTCAGTGCACCCCTTTAACACATACCACAACTCATGATGCTCCGATTCGGCACAGAAATATAGGTATAGTACACTGACAAATACTTCACTGCTTACATGACATGACTGATCTATTGTATATTGTACAATAGCTCAAAAAAAGTACAGTATATTACTCCATACTGTATGGCCATCACATTGTGTGCCATACAGAATAATGAGGTCCATATATTTCTCCATACAGAATAATTGGTCATGGTCACATATAATGTTTCATACAGTATATCATGAGCTCCACATAATGCTACAGTATATGATGGTCCCCATGGACGATGCTCCAGTGTGTTATGGGCGCAAATAATGCTCCATATATAATGGGCCCCATTTCTAAAGCTCCAATGTGCCCCATAGATGCTGCTCCAGTGTCTGATGTCCCCCATTTGGAATGCTCCAGTATATGATGGGCCTCATGGATGATGCTCCATTGTATGATGGGCCCTAATAATGCTCCATATATAATGGGCTCCATTTCTAAAGCTCCAGTGTATAATGGGCCCCGTAAATGCTGCTCCAGTGTCTGATGTCCCCCATTTGGAATGCTCCAGTATATGATGGGCCTCATGGATGATGCTCCAGTGTATGATGGCCCGTAATAATGCTCCATATATAATGGGCTCCATTTCTAATGCTCCAGTGTATAATGGGCCCCATAAATGCTGCTCCAGTGTCTGAGGTCTCCCATTTGGAAGGCTCCAGTATATGATAGGCCTCATGGATGATGCTCCAGTGTCTTATGGACCCTAATAATGCTTCATATATAATGGGCCCTATTTCTAATGCTCCAGTGTATAATGTGCCCCATAGATGCTGCTCCAGTGTCTGATCTGACCCATTTAGAATGCTCCAGTATATGATAGGCCTCATGGATGATGCTCCAGTGTATGATGGGCCCTAATAATGCTCCATATATAAAAGGCTCCACTTCTAATGCTCCAGTGTATAATGGGCCCTCGTAAATGCTGCTCCAGTGTCTGATGTCCCCCATTTGGAATGCTCCAGTATACGATGGTCCCCATGGATGATGCTCCAGTGTCTTATGGGCCCAAATAATGCTGCATATATAATGGGCTCCATTTCTAATGGTCCAGTGTATAATGGGTCCCGTAAATGCTGCTCCAGTGTCTGATGTCCCCCATTTGGAATGCTCCAGTATATGATGGGCCTTATGGATGAAGCTCCAGTGTATGATGGGCCCTAATAATGCTCCATATATAATGGGCTCCATTTCTAATGCTCCAGTGTATAATGGGCCCCGTAAATGCTGCTCCAGTGTCTGATGTCCCCCATTTGGAATGCTCCAGTATATGATGGGCCCCATTTTTAATGAACCCAGGCATGGTATGTGAAAAGAGCTCCATGGAGTAATCTGAAGTGTGTGCTGCCGCATCCTTCACTTTTGGTGTGGGTGAAGGACACAAGGAAAGGGGTTGCTCCTGACCAGAAGCCTGCACTGACGACTCAGTGCTTGCATTTTTTGAAACTTCAGAAGAGGAGGTGATAGAGCTGGAGGCTGTTTCAGCAATGTAAGCCAAAAACAGTTCCTGATGCTCCGGCTTTAAAAGCAGTCTTCCTAGTCCCAGAAAAGGGAGCCTTACAGGCCTTCTGGAGCTACACCATGACGCAGGCTCAACACCTCCTGCCTTAGCTGCTATTGTGTTTTTGGCACTACCAGCAGATGCACCACCACCACCATCAGTACCAGGTGGCCCATCACGTCCGCGTCCTCTTCCACCATACTTCCTCATGTTTCATGTTTTGGAAAATGGACCCAAAATACCAGCAGATATATGGTACTGTAACAAAAGCGTACAGCTCTATACAGTCTAGGGATAACAGTAAATCTCCGTATATATTTCATGAGTTATACACAGACGCTCACAGGCTCAGTATGAATTACACAATAAAATAAAAAGTTGAAAAAGGGTACAGTATCACCAGATACAAGGTTGTTGTGAGTTCATTTTCCCCTTCACCGTCGATGTCTGATGAACTCCCTCTTCTGGTGAAGGAAGGTAGTGAGGCTGATTACCAAACACCTGATCTGGTAGATGATGACTGGGTAACAGGAAATTCTGACTGGATATAAGGCAGCCGATGCCCTTCTGAGTCGCTGGTGATTTCTCTGCTGGATTCTTGGAGACCAGTCTGATTCCTGCTTCCCAAAGATAAGTTTTTGCTCTGCTATTGAACTTATTAGTTTTGTTTTGTTTACCTTGTTTTTTGGAGTTCAGCCATCCCCGGTCGGGGGTGTGCTGAGTTCCATTTTTGACTCTGATAAGTTTATCGCTTTGCTCTGTCTTCAGAATTTGCTGATATAGTCTTTTTGAAGTTCTAGCGACTTCAGGGCCTGTTTTTCCTATCAGACGGTTGGGACATTTTTTGGTAGGGTTTTTTACGGATTGCAGACAGCAGCTTTTCTATCCTGTCCATTTTAGTTAGCTTGGGCCCCATCATTTGCTCAACCTATCTTTCTATCTGTGTTAGTGTTTTCATCTTGCTTCACCATCATTATATGTTGGGGGCTGCCTATTGCTTTGGGGTCTGCTCTGGGGCAGTTTAGATTTCCCCTTTCTTTCTTTAGGCCTATTTAGTTCTCCGGCTGTGATCGAGGGGTCTAGGGTATCGTAGGAACCCCCCACGGCTACTGTTAGTTGTTGTGGATAGGATCAGGGGTCTGCAATCCGATAGCTACCAACCTCTCCAGTTTTCTGGACTTAGCTTGTATTTTTGTTTTTTCCTCCTTCGGTGACTAATTCATAACACCAGGTATATATAGTATAGTGTAAACATTCTGAATCTCTGTATATATTTCAGGAGGCAGACACAAACGCTCTCAGGCCCAGTATGGATTACACAAGAATATGAAAAGCTGTAAATGGGTAATGTAACACAAGCGTACAGCTGTATACAGTGTTGGGGTAATCTTAAAGCTCCAAATATATTTCCGGAGTAACAGACAGACGTTCACAGGCTCATTATGGATTACACCAGAATCTAAATAGCAAAAAAGGTTGCTATATCAGAAGCATACAGATGTATACAGTGTTTGCCAAATTTGAAATCTCGGTATATATTTCCGGAGTCACCCTCAGACGCTCACTTCAGTCTGGGTTTGACCATAATAAAAAATGTAATAAAGGTACAGGATAATAAGATAGCAAGTATATATATTATAGGGTACATTTGAAATCTCCATATACATAGTCCCGTAATCACTCTCAGACGCTTACTCAGTATGGATTTGACCGTAATACTAAATGTCGAACAAAGGTACCGTATAACAAGATACAAGCTGTATAGAGTATAGGGTAAAAATTGGTATCTCCGATTCACCGTATATATAGAAGGCGTAAACCACACACACTCACTATGGATGATACCGTAATAAAAAATTTTGAACAAAGGTACTGTATCAGCACTTACCAGGTGTATCCAGTCTAGGGGTAATTGTAAATTTCCATCTATACTTCCAGAGTCAGACACAGACAGACACTCATAGGCTCAGTATGTATCATACCAGAATTTAAAAAGTAGAAAAAGGGAAAGGTATTTGAAGCATACACCAGTATACAGTATTGTGGTACTTTTAAATCTTTGTATATATTTCAATCTCAGTAAGCCAGTCCAGACTCTCCGCTACTGGAAGTTACATGGATACAAGTACAGACAGAAAGTCGAGTGTTATCAGAAATTTGGGAATTGCAGAGGCGATGCAGACCCTCAATTACTCTGTCTGTGGAGACAGCGAAAACGGTTCTTTGTGAAGAAAGGATTGCTTTATCGCAGTAGCGTGGATCACATCACCGTTACTCATCTCCATCAAATTGTGATCACAGGGAGAGATGTAGACATGGTCCTCACTGCCTATCATGATGTCTCTGGTCATTTTGGAGTGCAAAAGACAGAAGCCACAGGCCGTAGGCGATTCTATTGGATTGGCATGAGAGGAGACATTGAAAAATGGTGGCAGGAATGTCACACGTCTGTGACTATCACAACTGTGAAAGGTGATCATAAAGCACCACTGCATCTGCTTGTAAGTTGACGTCCATTACAAATGGTAGCCATTGATCATCTGAAGGTAGAGGCCAGCGGGACAGGCCATAACTACATCTTAACCATCATCGATCAATACACCAAATTTGTAGTAGCCGTCCCTGTGAAGGATTTAACTGCCCAGACTACACAGTGGTGGAGCAGGGAGAGGTAAGTATTGCAACTTGCAAGTGCTGTGGCCATGACCAAGCAGGGGGGGCACACTCGTGGGCGACGGTACTGGCACAGGGCCCCTCATAGTACGCTGGTGTGTCTGACGGCGAGTGGGCCCCCCCACCGTCAGAGACACAGTATTGTACTATGAGGGTCCCTGTGCCAGTGCCATCGGCTATCAGTGGGCCCATCCTACTGTTCAGAGCAATGGCACTTGCCCGGGTGCGCCAGGTGTTGACCCCAGCCCTTGGGGGGGTGGGCAGCACAGTTAGGGAGGTTTAAAACATGGCATATGTTGATGTGTAGGCTGGACATTCAGCAGCTGCAAATGGCAGAATTGGGCAAGTCCAAGGAAGAAGAGGACAAAAGTGAGGCAGTTATCTGGCAACTTATGTGTCATCAGGGGAAGGTGGGACAAAATCCTTTGAAACCCATGCATGGTTCATTTTAATGAAGGTTAGATCATCAACATTTTGGGTCGACAGATGGGTCATTTTTTCTGTCAGGATTGATCCAGCAGCACTGAAGACCCTTTCAGATAACACACTAGCAGCAGGGCAAGCGAGCTCCTGTAATGCATATTGTGCCAATTCAAGCCAGGTGTCCAGTTTAGAGGCCCAATAGTCAAAGGGGAATGACCTGTGAGGGAGAACATCGATATGGGAGGAGAAGTAGCTTGTAACCATAGTTGACAACTGCTGTCTCCTGTCACTTTTAATCGATGCAGTATTAGCAGTCGTGTGAGCGGTACTTGAGAAATCAGTCCACAACATGGACATGAAACCCCTGTCTCCACTTCAGCTGTGTGCACCACGAACACCTCTTCCATTGTGCCCACTATGGCTCGTGGGAGAACCAGCACCGCTGCTGTGTGCTGGGAAAGCCTCAAACAAATGGTTTACCAGAGTTGCTTGTTTGTTAGCCAATATTATCTCTAGGTTCTCCTGTGGCATGATGTTGTGTAATTTGCCTTTGTAGCGTGGATAGAGGATGCTGGCCAACCAGTAGTCATCATCTTGGCAATGCGGGGGTCCCTTTTTAGGATCTGCAAGGCATAATCGCACATGTGGGCCAATGTTCCAGGTGTCAATAATGCACTGCCACTGCTGGGTGGAGGAGCACTTTCTGGCAAATCCACATCCCTACAGTCACGTACAAACCCTGTACCTGACCTTGGAATGCCAACATTTTTCTTGCCCCCTGAGGAGCATCCTCCTGCCCAAAATAATCATACCCTTCATCCTCCTCCTCCTCCTCTTCCTCTTCTTCCTCCACCTTGTCCAGGACAGTTCCCTGACCAGACAATGGCTTACTGTCAGCAAGGCTTCCCTCCTCCTCCTCCTGTTCTTCCTCCACTGCAGACGCCAGATCCTTAATGTGTGTCAAACTTTGCATGAGCAGCCACGTAAGTGGGATACTCATGCTTATGATGGCGTCATCTGCGCTTACCAGCCATGTGCATTCCTCAAAACACTGAAGGACTTTACAGAGGTCTTTCAGCTTTGACCACTGCACACCTGACAATTCCATGTCTTTCCTCAAACTGTCAGCCCGTGTATCCTCCCATAAATGCATTACAGCCTGCCTCTGTTCGCACAGCCTCTCAACCATGTGCAGGGTGGACTTCCACCTTGTTGCAATGTCTATGATTAGGCGGTGCTTGGGGAGGTGGAACAATCGCTGCAGCTTCTACATACGACTGGAGTGTACGGGCGAGCGACGGATGTGCGAGCACAGTCTTCGCACTTTATGGAGAAGGGATGTTAACTCTGGATAGTTATTAAGGAAGTACTGCACCACCAGGTTCAAAGTGTGAGCCAGGCAAGGTATGTGTGTGAGTTTTGCAAGGGCTATGGCTGCCACAAAATTACAGATGTTATCACTGACTACCTTGTCTGGCTGAAGATGTAGACTGCCCAGCCATGACTCAGTTTGTCGCTGCAAGTAGTCGGCCAGTATCTCCGCTGTGTGTCTGTTGTCGCCCAAAGACATCATCTTTAACACAGCCTGCTGATGCTTACCACTAGCTGTTCGATAGTGGGACACCTCGTGTGCAACACTGCCAGCTGCGGATGGAGTGCTCGTGCAACTGCGCTATGTGGATGAGCTTTCGCTTATGGAGGAGGAGTGTCGAAAGCCTACAGCCAACTGTTTCCTATACCGTGGGCTAGGCAGCACTGTCCATCGCCGCTGTCCCCTGTGGAGCCTGCATCCACCACATTAATCCAGTGCGCAGTGATGGACACGTAACGGCCCTGGCCATGCCTACTGCACCATGCATCTGTTATGAGGTGCACCTTTCCACTCACTGATTGCATGAGTGCATGGACAATGCGGTCTTTCACATGCAGGTGGAGGGCTGGGATGGCTTTTCGAGAAAAGAAGTGCCAACTGGGTAGGTCATAGCGTGGTACTGCATAGGCCATGAGCTCGCAGAAAGCTTTGCTTTCAACCAAACGGTAGGACATCATCTCTAATGAGCTTAGTTTGGCAATGTAGGCATTCAAGCACAGTGTACGCGGATGAGAGGATGAGTACTTTCTTGTCCTACTCAGAGTGTCTGGTAGGGTAAGCTAGACTGGAGAGCTGCATATGGGGGATGTAGCGGTGGACCGGACGGAGTGAGAGGGGGTTGGTGATGGTATTGGTGGTGATGGCCTAGATTCAGTGTTGTGTTGCAAAACCATTGTGATTCCCTGAGTGCTTTGGCCTTGCGATGACACCTCAACATTTAGTGCTGGTGTTGTGCTTAACGGTGGCGGTGGTCTTACAGTGGGGGAAGCGATGGAGCGTTGCTGGCTACCTTCAGTCGGAGCAGGTGCACATGTGCTACCTGAGGTTTTGTAGTCCGTCCACGCTTGCAAGTGCATGTTGATTAAGTGTCAAAATTTCTGAGTTGTTTACCTCGGCTAAAGGTCCTTCCGCACTACTTACAGGTAACCTTTGCCTCATCAGTAGGATTTTGGACAAAGAAGTGCCACACTGCACTCTTCCTACTATGGTATACATTTTCTGGCCTTGCACGCTGTGCTAAGTTGACCGTCAGGCCAAGCTGTCCTGCAACTCTTTTAGTTTTTGGTCCACATTTTTGGACAGCTACGGGCCTGCCAGATAACCACTGCTGCGATGTCAATGCCTGCTGTGGATCCTTCTCCTTATCTGAACTATTGCCAGCGCCACCCTCCTCCCCCAATGCATGCCAATCCGGGTCAAGAACAGGGTCATCCATCACCTCTTCAAAGTCATCTGCATCTTCCTCTTTACCTTCCTCTGTGTCACCGTGTAAGGTGGTATAGTATGCAGGAAGGGGCACCGGAGTTTCATCAGGGTCAGATTCTGGCTCAGTAGACTGCGAGGGCAATGTAGTGCTCTTGATCAATGTACCAGCAGAATCATCTAGCAGTGGCTGTGCATCAGTGCACTCCACGTCAGATTCATCTTGGACTGGGGAATTCAGGATTTGACTGGATAACCCAGGCATGGTATGTGAAAAGAGCTCCATAGAGTAATCTGAAGTGTGGGCTGCCGCATCCTTAACTTTTGTTGGAGGTGAAGGACACAAGGAAAGGTGTTTTTCCTGACTAGAACCCTGCACTGATGACTCCGTGCTTGCAGGTTTCGAACGTTTAGAAGAGGAGGCAATAGAGCTGGTGGCTGTTTCGGCAATGTACGCCAAAACCTGTTCCCGATGCTCCGACTTTAAAAGCGGTTTTCCTACTCCAAGAAAAGGGAACCTTACAGGCCTTCTTGGGCCAGACGATGACGCAGGCTCAACACCTCCTGCCTTAGCTGCTATTGTGCTTTCGCCAGAACCAGCCGATGCACCACCACGATCAGTACCAGCCGCGCCCCCTGCCCACGTCCGCGGCCTCTTCCACCATACTTCCTCATGTTTGAGAAAATGTACCAAAAATACCAGCAGAGAGATGGTACTGTATGAGGAGCGTCAAGCTGTGTAAGGTGTATTAAAAAAATTAAATCTATGTATATATTTTGTTAGTCACAGACTCTCTCCCAGTATGTATTTGACCGTAATCCAACAAGCAGTTATATGGTACTGTATCAGAAGTGTACAGCTGTATACGTTTTTTGTGTAACTAATAATCTCCGTATATGTATTTACGGAGTGTCACACACACACACACGCTGACTCTGTATAGATGTGACCGTAATGCAAATGGCAGATATACAATACTGTTTGAGAATCGGACAGCTCAATACGGTATATGGAGAAATGGAAATGTCTGTATATGTATTTATGGAGTGTCACACACACATGCTGACTCTGTATAGATGTGACCGTAATGTGAACGGCAGATATACAATACTGTTTGAGAACCGGACAGCTCTATACGCTGTCTGTATGGAAAATTGTAAATCTCCGTCTAATTTTATATGGAGTGACACACGCTGTCTCTGTATAGTTTTGACTGTAATCAAACAGCAGATATACGAAACTGTTTGAAAAGCAGACAGCTCTATACGGTGTTGGTCTAGAAAAATGGAAGATCTCCTCTGTTTGTTTTTCCAGAGTCACACACAGATAGCTTGTATTTGTCCGTGATACCAGCCGGTACACGGTAGTGTGTGAGGAGCGTACACCGCTATACGGTGTATGTATGGAAAATTTGAAATCTCCGTCTATTTTTATACGGAGTGATACATGCTGTCTCTGTATAGTTTTGACCGTAATCAAACAGCAGATATATGAAACTGTTTGAAAAGCAGACAGCTCTATACGGTGTAGGTCTAGAAAAATGGAAGATCTCCTCTGTTTGTTTTTCCAGAGTCACACACAGATAGCTTGTATTTGTCCGTGATACCAGCCGGTACACGGTAGTGTGTGAGGAGCGTACACCGCTATACGGTGTATGTATGGAAAATTTGAAATCTCCTTCTATTTTTTATACGGAGTGATACACGCTGTCTCTGTATAGTTTTGACCGTGATCAAAGAGCAGATATACGAAACTGTTTGAAAAGCGGACAGCTCTATATGGTGTAGGTCTGGAGAAATGGAAAATCTCCTCTGTTTGTTTTTCCAGAGTCACACACAGATAGCTTGTATTTGTCCGTGATACCAGCCGGTATATGGTAGTGTGTGAGGAGCATACACAGCTATACGGTGTGTGAAAAAAGAACACTCGGCAACTGACCAGAACAAAATAATAAAAGTTGGAGTGCTTTGAAAAAAGCAGCTTGAACAGTAGTGTGCACACAGCAATGCAGCTGGCAGGTAGCCTTAAAAGGCAGCCTAATCACTACCAGCGCTGCTACACACAACAAAAATCCTCATCTTTCACTGCACACTAACTGTACAGTGAAAAGCGCTATCAGCAGAAGCTATTTATTTGTCTTCTTCCCTGCCTAACGCTCTCCCTATTCAGAATCAGCAGCACCACCTCTCCCTCTTCTAAGATCAGCAGAAGTAAGATGGCGATCAGCGGTCACGGCCTTTTATAGCCACTGTGACACCACACAAAGCCAGCCAATCACTTCCATGCCCTTCTCTAAGATGGTGGTGGCCGCTGCCCATGTCATCGCGTTGCCCACAGTGTGCGTCCTCCATCATTGGCTGAGAAAAGGCGCTGAAAGCATTATTTGAAACGTGACTTTGGCGCTCGGGTCGGCGACCTCATGGCCGACCTCACGCTATGGTCAGGTTTCGATCGGCGAAACCCGACTTTAGCTAAAGTCAGCGACTTTTGAATTTGACCCACCTGTTTCACTCAACTCTACCATCCATGTTTCATTTTCAATGCCCTTGCTGATGGAAGGAGGTTTGCACTCAAAATCTCATGATACATGGCCCTAGCCATTCTTTCACGTACACAGATCAGTCGTTCTGGTCCCTTTGCAGAGAAAGAGCCCCAAAGCATGATGTTGCCAACCCCATGCTTCACAGTAGGTATGGTGTTCTTTGGGTGCAACTCCGCATTCTATCTCCTCCAAACACGACAAGTTTTGTTTCTACCAAACAGTTCTACTTTGGTTTCATCAGACCATATGACATTCTCCCAATACTCTCCTGGATAATCCAAATGCTCTCCAGTAAACTTCAGACGGGCCTGGACATGTACTGGCTTAAGCAGGGGGACACGTCTGGCAGTGCAGGATCTGAGTCCCTGGTGCATAGTGTGTTACTGATTGTAGCCTTTGTTATGGTGGTCCCAATTCTATGCAGGTCATTCACTAGGTCCCCCCGTGTGGTTCTGGGATTCTTGCTCACCGTTCTTGTGATCATTTTGATCCCACGGGGTGAGATCTTACATGGAGCCCTAGATCGAGGGAGATTTTCAGTGGTCTTGTATGTTTTCCATTTTCTTTTTATTGCTTCCACAGTTGATTTCATCACACCAAGCTGCTTGCCTATTGTAGATTCAGTCTTCACAGCCTGGTGCAGGGCTACAATTAAGTTTCTGGTGTCCTTCGACAGCTCTTTGGTCTTCACCGTAGTGGAGTTTGGAGTGTAACTGTTTGAGGTTGTGGACAGGAGTCTTTTATACTGATAACAAGTTCAAACAGGCACCATTACTACAGGTAATGAGTGGAGGACAGAGGAGCCTCTTAAAGAAGAATTTACAGGTATGTGAGAGACAGAAATCTTGCATGTTTTTAGGTGACCAAATACTTATTTTCCACTATAATTTTCATAATAAATCTTGCCAAATCAGACAAGGCGATTTTCTGGATTTGTTTACTCATTTTGACTCTCACAGTTGTGGTCTACCTATGATGTCAATTACAGGCATCTCTCATCTTTTTAAGTGGGACAACTTGCACAATTGGTAGTTGACTAAATACTTTCTTTCCCCACTGTACATGCAACAAGATACAGACTTATTATACCTTGGAGGCGTTAGATTGCAGTGTCAGCAGATGGCACTGTTGTATCTATTGATGCTTAAAGGGGATCTGTCACCCCATTTTTGGACTATCAGCTGCAACCACCGCCATCACGTGCTTATCTACAGCATTCTGTAATGCTGTAGATAAGCCCCCGATGTAACCTGAAAAATAAGAAAAAAAGAGTTACATTAGACTCACCTTGGCGTTTGGTTCAGTCTGGCCTGTTGAGGGCAGAGCAGAGTACTATAGTGCGCAGGCGCTGGACCTCTCTGACCTTCTCTGGCGCCTGTGCACTGCAGTACTCTCCTCTGCCCTCAACCGGGCAGATAAAGTACGCGTGCGCAGGAGCCGAGGGAGAAACAAGGAGGAGGACATCATCGTATGAAGATGGGAGGTGCCGGACTGGAACTGGACACCCACTGCACCCGCCCCCGCCCCCCGGTGAGTATAATCTAAAGTGTTTTTCTTATCTTTCAGGTTTCAACCGGGGATTATCTACAGCATTACAGAATGCTGTAGATAAGCCCCTGATGGTGGTAGCTGCAGCTTATAGGGCTAAAATGGGGTGACAGATTCCCTTTAATAATATGTAGTGTATCTGCTTCTCTTGTTTAAACTGTCCTACTCTAGTATAGCAGCCATCTTCAGATAAGTCTCGTTTTTTTTCCTCTCTGTTTATGATTTGTACAGTTCCTGTAAGTCACAAGTAAATTCTGGTTTGTCCCACAAATGTCTGATTGCTGTTACTTCTGCTCAAGTCGAACATATCTGCAGCATTGTGAACATAATGCTATTTGGAGAATTGGTAGGTCCTGGTTGGCACATGCCAATAGCTCATCATAATGCACAACTCTCCTACTCTTGGGCCCCTGTGTGATATCCACAATGGTAAATACGGCTGCAGGTATCACTGGGGCTATAGTGGGGTCTCTGCTGCTGGAGGTCTGTGATAAACATGATCAGCCGTTCATTATAACACCTTATTCAGACAGACATTTTTTATTTTACATAGTAGAAAAAAAACTATTTTTTTTAATTGGCGCAATGGATCTGATTTTCTTCCATTTTTGGCCCATATGTCCATTTTGACCATGACTGAGGAATTTGTTTTCATTTGAAAAAAATTTCCAAGCTTCTCCTTCCCACTAACAAATAAAAAACTGACAGCATTCGGATAACAGATGGATGGCATCCATGTTCTGTTCTTTAGATAACAGACCCATAGTTTTGAATGGACGAGTTTGATCCGTGATTCAGATCCAAAACAAACGTCTCTGGTTTTTTGTGAACAGCCCAATAGACTATGATGGGCGAATGTTCTATCCGTCAAAAACCTGATGATGCCTAACAAAGGCATTAAGATGATATAAGGAAAAACAAATTACTACAAACTTGAAACCCCTTTATTAACTAGTAGCCATATATATTTACACATCAGGCAAAGTCTTTCATGTAGTAGCAAAATAAAGTGTTATCTATCATCATTTTTTTCTGTCAATCAGTAGAACATGGGAATATGTGATATATGAGCAGCCTACAGACCCTCTATCCATCTATGTAAGTGTTCACTAATTTTATTCAAAGACTCCAAAATATGCTTGAACAGTACAGGTGTGTGCTTACGGCATCTTTTTCAGGTGTTCCATGAAATGATTACATAGTGTACATCAATATCAAAATGACATTGCTGTGCACATATTCTGTTTTAGACCCCCTTCACATATCTACATAAAACCAGTAATGGAAAAAACAGTACCCCTGTAATCAGTGTTTTGGATCAGTGTGTCATCATTGTGCCATTTGTATGTTATCATTGCGTCATCAGCGTGCCATCAATGTACCATCAGTATGTTATCAGTGTGTTATGAGTGTGCCATCAGTGTGTTATCAATGTACCATCGATGTATCATCAGTATATCAGTGTGCCAACAGTGCACCAGTATGTCATCAATGTGCCAGTGTGTCATCAGTGTGCCATCGGTATGTTAGCAATGTCATCAGTGTGCCATCAATGTACCATCAGTATGTTATCAGTGTGTCATCAGTTTGCCATCAGTGTGTCATCAATGTGCTGCCAGTGTGTCATCAGTGTGTCATCAATGTGCCATCAATGTATCATCAGTATGCTATCAGTGTGCCGTCAGTGTGCCAACATTGTGTCAGTGTGTAAACAGTGCGCCATCAATGTGCCAGTGTGTCAGTGTGCCATCAATGTAGCATCAGTGTGTCATCAGTGTGTCATCAGTTTGTCATCAATGTGCTGCCAGTGTGTCATCAGTTTCATCAGTGTGCCATCAGTGTGCCATCAGTGTGCCAGTGTGTCATCAGTGTGCCATCAATGTATCATCACTATGCTATCAGTGTGCCGTCAGTGTGCCAACATTGTGTCAGTGTGTAAACAGTGTACCAGTGTGTCATCAATGTGCCAGTGTGTCATCAGTGTGCCATCAATGTACCATCAGTGTGTCATCAGTGTGCCATCACTGTACCATCAGTGTGTCATCAGTTTGCCATCAGTGTGTCATCAATGTGCCAATGCGTCATCAATGTGCCAGTGTGTCATCAGTGTGCCATCAGTGTGTTATCAGTGTGTTATCAGTGTTTTTTCTGATATGGATGAAGAAAGAATGAAAAAATGAAATTACAAAGCTTCGCCTTTAGTTTGAAATGTTAAACACAATACAGCACATGGACAGCACATGGATGGCACACGGATGCCATCTGTGTGCTGTACATGTTTTTCATGGACCCACAGACTTGATTTTGCACTTGTTATCCATGCTGCCGAAACAGACTTATAACCTATGCTGCTATGCACATGTCTGCGTTTTTACCAACAGCACAGATGACAAGGGCCAATACAAGTCTATGGGTCTGTACTTGTTTAACATTGCAAAGTATACAAAAAGCTTTAGAATTGATTTTTATTAACGATGTATGCATGCCTTGAACCGCCGTATGAGGGTGAATATATTTGCGCTCGATGTCAGCACATTACATGTTTGGAAGCCCAGGTAATGAATCTAAATATGCAGCTGGCAGCACTGAGTAGCATTGCAAACCTGGAGGGGAGTTTAGAGCTCACTTCGTTGTCTGGGGCCAGTGATATGGAGGAGGGTGGAGGTGGAGAAGATCAGGACCTAGAAATGGGTAGCTGGGCAGCAGTTACAAGAAGGGAGTAAAGTGTCAGGGAGCTCAGTCCTGATCTGGCACAACCTAGTAAACATGCCTGTTTGGATGATCTTAGGAATGCAAGCCCAGGACAATGATCACTACAACCAGGAAAATGACTGCTGTAGGAA
Source organism: Dendrobates tinctorius (assembly GCF_039654945.1). Classification (NCBI taxonomy): domain Eukaryota; kingdom Metazoa; phylum Chordata; class Amphibia; order Anura; family Dendrobatidae; genus Dendrobates; species Dendrobates tinctorius. The sequence continues at coordinate 44,050,509 of NW_027361728.1, read as the reverse complement.
AGAGGGAAATAGGAGTGCAGCAAAGGCCAGACAGATGTTGGTGGTAGGGAACTCTATATTTAGGCGGACAAACATGGTCATCTGCTGCTGAGACCGTGAATGCCAAACAGTGTGTTGTCTGCCGGCCGGGTGCTCGGGTTTGGCATATTGCGGATAAGGTAGAATGCTGGATGGAACTGGGGAAAACCCAGCGGTCATGGTACACATCAGAACAAATGACAACGTTTGAGTGAGGTGGAAGGTTCTTAAAAATGATTACAGGGAACTAGGAAGGAAGCTGATAACCTCCAAGGTGGCGTTTTCAGAAATACTGCCAGTGCCATGAGTGTCACTAGAAAGACAGTGGGAGCTTAGGGAGATAAATAGGTGAACTTAAAAAAATAAATAAATTGGAGTTAGGCTTGATAGGACTGGATTTTTCTTTTCTTTTTATTTTACAAAAGAAATTATAGTACGTACGAAAGAAAATTTTCATGGTTGATGTGACCCAGTCGATGCGTTTCGACCGCACTAAACAGTCTTACTCATGACTCATGAGTAAGTCATGAGCAAGACTGCTTAGTGCAGTCGAAACGCATCGACTGGGTCATGTCAACCATGAAAATTTTCTTTTATACGCACTATATTTTCTTTTAAGAAATAAAAAGAAAAGAAAAATCCAGTTCTGTTGAGTCGGACTCCAATTTTTTTTTTATTGTCCTTGATGGGAGGCCAGGGTGAGGCCGTTGTCTCAGCCCCAGGTGGATGAGCATAGAGCAACTGGGTGAGCTGGAATCAAGTTTTTGTTATAGATAAATAGGTGGCTTAGAAATTGGTGCAGGAAATAAGGGTTGTTCATGGAGAACTGTGCCGACTCCTCTGTCGGCTACAGGCTCTACAGTAGGGACGGGCTGCACCTTAATGGAAAGGGTGCACATGGAGAATCTTTTAAACTAGGATTGGGAGAGGGAGGGTAGAAGTCCTAAAAAGGGGATAGATAGAGAGAGTGAGGTAGTAGCGAACAATGAGGATTTAGGGGGGCTGGGACATATAATTAAGATAGGAAGGTGAAGAGAAGTAATAAAGGTGCTAATAGTATTAAATATCTGGTGGGAAATGCAAGAAGTCAGTCACAGATTACGATATGGTGGGCATTACAAAAACTTGGCTGGATGAAAGCCCTGAATGGGTGACAAATTTAGAGGGTTACACAACATTTACAAAGGACATGAAAGACAACAAATGTGGAGGGGTGTGTATTTTCATTAAATCTAACTTAAGACCTGTGCTCAATGATGTTTGGTGGAGCTGCGAAAATGTAGAGTCAGTGTGGGTAAATGTACATGGGCATGGCAATAATGGAAAGCTGCAAATTGGAGTTTGCTACAAGCCTCCTAATATAGTAGAACAGGTAGAGGATGAAATGCTGCAACAAATTAAAAAGGTAGAAAATAATAATAGGGTCCTTATTATGGGGAATTTTAACTATCCAGACATTTAATGGGACATAGAATCTTCTGGTTGTGCTAAAAGCTGCGTGTGCTTATCGGCAATTCATGAAAATTACCTCTCTCAGCTGGTAGATGAACGAACCAGGGGATATAATTTGTTGGATCTAGTTCTGTCAAATAGACCAGATACAATTTCAGATCTACAGCTCAGGGAGCACTTGGGATTCAGTGACCATAATATGGTAAGTTTCAATGTGATTTTCAATCAAACATTCAAAAGGGAAAACGCCAAAAACAGGAACTTTAGGAGAGCTGATTTCAACAAATTAAGGGAAGAGCTTAATCGTGTAGACTGGGACCATGTCATGGTAACTGGGGATACTGGACATAAATCTGGCATGTTTAAAGAAATACAACTAGAATCCGGTAGAAAACCTATAACCTCTGGCAATAAAATGTCCAGGAATAAAAAGAAACCATTATGGAAAAAGAAGACAGTACAAAGTTTAATAAGACAAAAACAAAGGGCATTCAATATTGTGAAAGCCGAGAATACAGAAATAGAATTGGAGGAGTATGTATATCTCAATAAGAAAAGCAAAAAAGAAACCAAGCTAGCAAAGTTATCTACAGAGAAACAAATTGCGAGCGACATTAAAATAAATCCCCAAAAATGTTATACATACATCAAAGCCAAAAAGAAAAAAACAGATGGTATAGGTCCTTAAAAGACGATAATAACAAGATAATTATAGAGGACAAAGAAAGGGCTGAAATATTAAACAGGTACTTTTCATCCATGTTAACCAATGAACTGTCTGCTTCAGGGATCTTTCAACATGGCAAAAATCAAAGTTTAACACAAGAAGAAGTATGCCTGTGTCTGAGCAAATGAAACATTGACAAATCCCAGATATCATTCATCCACGGATATTGAGGTAATTGAGCTCAGTAATATTAAGACTGGTGTATCTCATTCTTAGACTCTCTTGTAACAGGGGTGGTGCCACAGGATTGGAGGATGGCTGATGTGGTGCCAGTATTTAAGAAAGGTAAGAAGGTTGGTCCAGGTAACCACCATCCAGTAAGTCTGACATCAGTAGTGTGCAAAGTTTTTAGGGCATTATAAGAAATGACCTGCAGAGATATATCACAGAGAATCTAATATATAATTGCCAATCGGATCTATGACAGCTTCCGGCGATTGTGTCGCTATCCCACAATCCAGCGCGGCCAGAAGCTGTGACAAAAACGGCACCGCCATATTGGAACACCCAAGTTATGAGTATTCCGATATGGCAGCCAGGATTCAATGAGCGGCGCGGGATTCAAATCCCCTGCCCCTCCGGCTGAGCCAATGAGCGTTGCCGAGCGGGATTTGAAACCCCCGCCAAGCCACGTGGCTCTGCTCATTGGCTGAGCCGCCCACTGGCTGGGGCTTGGCGGGGGATTCAAATCCCGTGCGGCACCGCTCATTGGCTCAGCCGGTGGGGCGGGAGATTACATATTTACCTGACTGGGAGGAGCATTGCCACGGCGCTTCTCTTCTGGCGCCATTTTACTGAAGACACATTTGCAGTGTGCCTTCAGCAATATGGCGCCAGACAGCGTGGTATGGGTATGCGCGTACTCTGGCACCACACTCCTCCCCCATCCTCCGGCAGAACATGACAGTGCTGGAGCACAGGGAATAAAGGTGAGTATAAATATTTGTTTTTTTTGTATGTGTGCAGTTTAATAGGGGTGAGAGGACCATACATATCAGGATAGGGGGGTGAGAGGTAGCATGCATACCAGGATAGGGGGTGAGGGGACCATGCATATCAGGATTGGGGGGGTGAGAGGACCATGCATATCAGGATTGGGGGTGAGAGGACCATGCATACCAGGAAAGGGGGGTTCGGGGACCATGCATACCAGGATAGGGGGTGAGGGGACCATGCATATCAGGATTGGGGGGTGAGGGGACCATGCATACCAGGATAGGGGGATGAGAGGACCATGCATACAGGATAGGGGGTTCAGGGACCATGCATACCAGGATAGGGGGATGAGAGGACCATGCATACCAGGATAGGGGGGTGAGGGGACCATGCATACCAGGATGGGGGTGTGTGGGGACCATGCGTATCAGGATTGGGGGGGTGAGGGGACCATGCATACCAGGATAGGGGGGTGAGTGGACCATGCATACAGGATAGGGGGGTGAGAGGACCATTCATACAGGATAGGGGGTTCGGGGACCATGCATACCAGGTTAGGGGGATGAGGGGACCATGCATACCAGGATAGGGGGGTGAGGGGACCATGCATACCAGGATAGGGGGGTGAGGGGACCATGCATACTAGGATTGGGGGTGAGGGGACCATGCATACCAGGATTGGGGGGGTGAGAGGACCATGTATACCAGGATAGGGGGGTGAGAGGACCATGTATACCAGGATAGGGGGATGAAAGGACCATGCATACCAGGATGGGGGGCAGAGAGGACCATGCATACCAGGATAGGGGGGTGATAGGGCCATGCATACCAGGATATGGGGGGTGAGGAGACCATGCATATCAGGATAGGGGGGTGAGAGGACCATGCATACCAGGAAAGGCGGTGAGGGGACCATGCATATCAGGATAGGGGGGTGAGTGGACCATGCATACCAGGATAGGGGGGTGAGAGGACCATGCATACCAGGATAGGGGGGTGAGAGGGCCATGCATGCATTCAAATCCCACGCGGCACCGCTCATTGGCTCAGCCGGCAGGGGATTTGAATCCCGGGGTGCTCAGCCAATGAGCGGTGCCGCGCAGCTTTGGCGGGGGATTCAAATCCCACGCGGCACCGCTCATTGGCTCAGCCAGCGGGGCGGAGCATTCAAATCCTGATTGGCTGAGCCGCCTGCCGACAGATGTTCATTTCACCGCACTCCCGATGCAATAGCATCGGGCCTATTTCTAGTAATATAATAATTGACATCCAGCATGGATTCATGAGAGATAGGTCATGTTTAACCAATATGTTGGGTTTCTATGAGGAGGTAAGTGCAAATCTGGATTTTGGTAATTCGGCTGATGTGATTTATCATCATTATTCCTGGTGACAGGTTCCCATTAAAATGAAAAAAAATATATATATTTATTTTTGCCTAAAATTCAAAGGAAATGTGTCATCTTTAACTTTAGGCCTCTTAGAGATTATTTAATCTTCAAATTGCTTAAGTGTTCACAATAACAGTAATTTTGACTAGGGGTGCCCATATGTTTGCATGCCACTGTAACTGAAAAAGAACCCATCAGTTATAGTAGATTACAGTATAAATGCAATGTATGTTTATTAAAGGTAAAGAGAATCTGTCAGCAGGTTTTTGATACTTAATCTGAGAGAACAACATAGTATAGGGCAAGCGAGCCTAATTCCAAGCATGTGTCACTTATTAGGCTGTGTGGTAGTATTCATATAATCAGTGTTTATCAGCAGAAGATTATAACTGTTGGACTAGGTTTCATTTTCAGGTCAGTCAGGCTAATCTGTATATCCCACCATTCATTAGCAAATTGCTGACAGTTAACTGAAAGCTGCGAATCAGTGGTACAGGCGGGGTTATACAGGGCTCAATATTGTGACCAATGCTACATCTACAATAGCGAAAATAGGAACCCTATGAAAACTGCACCAAGCAGTCCAGTAAGTGAATATAAAGTGTTTGTCGCACTAATCCTTATAACAATCACTCATAGATGTCAAATAACTGATAGATAGATAGATAGATAGATAAATAAATGCCAATGAGTGAGCAAAATTAGTGTGTCACATATACCACAATTGAAATCAATACTTAATTCAACAATGAGGAGCGAATGCCCAAACCCGACACTACAGAATTAATGTCTGCAATATTAGGTACATGGCACTTTATGAGTAAACAGCTCTATTATTTGTCGCGCATAGGAAGCTAGATGTACAAAATGGAACCTCCCCAATGGACATGCCTTATACAAGGAAGGGATGAATTACAGGTGGGCAGGTGAAAAAGTTACATCAGCCCCTGAAGGCTTGTCACTTACCCTGCTTGTATTCTACCCGGTTCCAGATCATGGAACGTGTGCCCGCTTGTGAGAAATGGCGATGAGATGTCACAGCAAGATGGTGGAGTTCATTGCGGCGGGGGACCACAATGTAGCCGCGTAGAGCCAGGGATGCCCTGGCCGGTGGCGTCCCTGGTTACTCAGCAAAGGAAAAAATGGCCAACCGTACCTGGCAGCGTGTGACGTCACTATAGCTACGGAGCGTCTCAGAAGCCAAAAAGCTGTCCGGCGCGTTTAGGAGAATACACGGTTTCCCTTCCTCAGGGTGTCTGTACATGGATGCACAGAACACAGCTTTAGAGCCTCGCACTCCTACCCTTTTGGTTTTCTTGGCATGTTGTATAGGATCGTCTCCCATTCCACCAATGTAGGATCTGGTTCCCGGAAAAAATAATAAACTACATTCTGACTAGTGTGAATTTAGATTAGTGAGTGTTTTGTTTAAAAACATTGATTGAAGTTTATACCATATTAAAAACTGATAATACAATAATGCAAATTGGGATTAAAAATGGGGTAGACGACACATTTGTTCATATTATATTTAACATTTTATTTTCGAATATTATCCCTGTTGTCTCTAGCGGGGATACATAAAAATATGTAACAAATTAATCTCCCCAATAATCCATATGTATGTTTAAAAAAATGTTCTTTAAAAAATAATTTAAATTACATAGTAAAATAACAATGAAATTTCCAAAAAAAACTCTTTTAAAAAATTATTTTCAAAGAATTTTTAAAATTACTTTTCAAAAAACTCAAAGGGGTTTAGTCTACGGGGAAATTCTTTTTATATATAGAAATCTCATCTTCAAATTGCTTAAGTGTTCACAATAACAGTAATTTTGACCAGGGGTGCCCAAACTTTTGCATGCCACTGTAACTGAAAAAGAACCGATCAGTTATACTGTAGTAGATTACAGTATAAATGCAATGTATGTTTATTAAAGGTAAAGAGAATCTGTCAGCAGGTTTTTGATACTTAATCTGAGAGAACAACATAGTATAGGGCAAGAGAGCCTAATTCCAAGCATGTGTCACTTATTAGGTTGTGTGTTGTAATATTCATACAATCAGTGTTATATCAGCAGAAGATTATAACTGTTGGACTATGTTTTATTTTCAGGTCAGTCAGGCTAATCTGTATATCCCACAACTCATTAGCAAATTGCTGACAATTAACAAAAAGCAGCTAATCAGTGGTACAGGGGTTATACAGGGCTCAATATTGTGACCACTGCTACATCTGCAATAGAGAAAATAGGAACCCTATCAAAATTGCACTAAGCAGTCCAGTAAGTGACACGTCACTGGAATCAGGCTCTCTGCCCCTACATCATGCTGCTCTCATGTTACATAACGAAAACCTGCTGACTGATTCCTTTTAAAGGTGGACTTTAATATTAGAAAATGGAATCTCTTTTTTTTCCACTTTTTTCCACTTGTCTGTTACAATTGAGCTGCAAAACCAGATACAACCAATGGGCAGGATTGGCGCTGTTTCTGGAAAAGTAGCATAACTTTGTTTCTAATTTCAAATGACCCCTTTAACTGCTCTGCAATTTATTACTTGGTTACATGACTTTCATTGGATGTAATCACAAAAAGAGGCAAACAATGAATAATACATAATGATGGGTCTTAAAGCACGTTCTGCTTACCTTCACTGTTCCATCAGTGCTCCCAGTTAAAAGCCTGGTTTCACTTGCATCTAAGGCCATTGTGCTAATCTCCGCACTGCCGTGACAGCCGGAGAACTGTTTGATTTTCCTTCCAGTGTCGATCATCCAGAATGTAATTGTTGATCCTGTGTCGGAGCTGATTACCTAAAAAGTGAGAATTCCACATGGTAAATATAAATCATGCTTAATATTTTCCTGACTAGAATCCATGGATAATGCAGCAGAAAATCAGCTGTAAGTCCCTATCTATAACTGTGATATCTTGAATTGTTCTACAAGATCGGTATCTAAACTATATGGTCACTGTATGGCGCTAACATCATTGTTGGTCTTTGTAAAGAGATTTTTAATCAGTAACAGCCTGGTTCCCCTTTACTCATTACAGTTAGGCCGCCGAGTCTCTCGCATCAACACCCGGCGCTGCCGCCGACACTCAGGACCAGAGCTGCGGCTGCATAGAAATACATGGTGTTGATGCGAGAGACTCGTGCGAGTTTCTCACATCACACACGGTAGTGTGATCCCGGCCTTAGGGTGCACTACCATAGTTGGAAGCATGGTTACTGGTTAGGGGCCCACTCAGAAGTCTTTTGCCCCCTGTGCTGAACCTCAGCTACATCTACATGAGGTATATTATATGTGGCTGTATAGTGGTACTTAGCGAGGGACTCGGGAGGAACGGAGCGCTATTTGCCTATTCAAGTGAATCGGTCTGTGCACAAGTCAGTGTGTTTCCACAGACTGTGTGTCCGTGGGCAAAACACACTGACATGTCCATTTAACGTCATTGAAACGGGGACCAGGGCTGTAGTCGTGGCTCTCAATGGGTGTTTTGCTGCACCGTGGCCCTCCGTCACATACACACAATATCTCTACGGTAGCGTAACTTTTTTTCCACTTTCCCGTCCGTCTGGATCCTCTTTGGTCTGCTGGTGATTTCTTTCTTGAGGTTCCACACAAAGGGAGTCAAATTCCAGCTTAAAACAAACTCAGTTCCTTTCTCAGATCGTCCAGTTCACATTTAGGTACATCACAAGATACTTCACAAGACATGACATTTTCTGTCCCTGTTCTTTCCTTCACTTCTTCAGGAATATCACAGGGTCGCACTAGTGTCCCCAGTACCGCAGCATTCTGTCTGACTACCATTAAGAGTTCCTGGTCCGTTTCACCCCGGACACACAGGCGTCTTCCCATGTGGCTGACTGCCACCATGACAAAACTGCCCTGTATTCCTTTTCTTCACCGGCAATCATTACTCCTAGGCTATGGACGAGATGGGCTTCTTTACTTAGAAACATTACATAGCACAACTGCCCTGTCCGGACTCCCAGGCCCTACTGCCTAGAATCAGGAAAAACTTCCAGCTTACCCAGTTGGCCCCTCCTACTTAACTAATTCCAATCTTACTCTTATTGCTATTCCTACAATGCCTCCCTCTAGTGGACTAAGTCAATCACTACACTTTCCCTACTTTCCCTACACTTTAATGCAATATATATATATATATATATATATATTACACTACACAACAGCACATATAGCAGCATTACATTTCCCATTAAATTTACCAGCTGTCCATAGATGTCCAAACACAGACAAGGGAGAGTGGGCACAGCTAGTCCCTGCGCACCCCTTACATCAGCACGGGCCACAAAACATCCAGCACACGTGCATACGCATAACACACATGGATGTCATCCATGTGACATGCATTGGCATTGGGGAAGAAGCGTTACAGTAAGCGCTGTTCCCCGGTGCCGGGTGCTGAACACAGCTCTCATCATTCTCCCCTGCTTGTACCGATCGCCGGCAGAGCAGGGGAGAATGATGAGAGCCGTGTTCAGCACCTGGTGCCGGGGAACAGCACTTAGTGTAACGCTTCTTCCCTGGCACCCATCCCTGTGGTACTGATGCGGCATACGCATGCCACACGGTATTACACACACAGACACTTACATCTCCAGTACCTGAAATATCAGGTCATGTGAAAGTGGCATTATAGTGGGTTTTTCTCTTTGGCTGCTGTCACACTCTAAAAGATGCTTTTTATTGCAAAAAATAGTTTTTGCATCACCATATTTTGAGAGCTACAATTTTTCCATATTTTGGCCTACAAAATTATATGAGGTCTTGTTCTTTGCGCAACGAGTTGATGTTTTTATTGGTACCATTTTTGGGCACATGACTTTTTTATCGCTTTTTATTCCGATTTTTGGAAGGCAGAATGAACAAAACCCAGCAATTCTTGAATTTCTTTTGCGGGGGCGTTTATACCATTCCGCGTATGGTAAACTTGATAAGCCAGTTTTATTCTTGGGGTCAGTACTATTGCAGCGATACCTCATTTATATCATTTTTATATGTTTTGGTGCTTTTATACAATAAAAACTATTTTATATAAAAAATAATTATTTTTGCATCGTTTTATTCTGAGAGCTATAACTTTTATATTTTTCTGGTGATGGAGCTGTATGGGGGCTTAGATGACGTTTTCAGCGGTACCATGTTTATTTGTATCAGTCTTTTTGATCGCGTGTTATTCCACTTTTTGTTCATCGGTATGATGATAAAGCATTGTTTTTTGCCTTTTTTATGGTGTTCACTAAAGGGGTTAACTAGTGGGACAGTTTTATAGGTCAGGTCATTACAGAAGCAACAATACCAAATATGTGTACTTTTATTGTTTAGATTTTTTTTCATTCAAATATTTATTTAGTGATAGAATACATAATGATTTTTTTATTATTATTTTTTTTATATTTTTCCAGTTATTTAAAAACTTTTTTTTACTTTATTCTTACTTTTACACTTTGTCCCACTATGGGACAATCATTTTTTGCAGGCTGATCAGTTCTATAGCATGCAGATGCAGCACAATCTGCATGCTACAGAAGCTGTCAGCACTGCATTCTGTGCCCACTGACCTTAGAGATTTCCTGACATGCACTGCACATGACAGGAAGTTTCTTTGGTTACCCGGATGTCATTATGATGACATTGGGTTACCATGGCAGCGATCGGGACCTCACGACACCCCGTGGAGTCTCCGATCCAAAGGCATAGGGGCTGTCAGCCCTCTGCCTGCCCCCGGAATGCTGCAATCGTGTTCAATCGCAGCATTTTGGGGGTTAAAGTGCCGGGAGCGGTCCGTGATCACTTCTGGGACTTAGTGCCTGGTGTCACCTGTGAGAATCATCTGACACCCGGCCGCGCACCCGGATGGCGCTGAGACGTACTATTCCATCCACGGTCAAATTGGCCCAGGGCACATGGACGGAATAGTACGTCTGATGTCAGAAAGGGATTAAAAAGGAAAAAAATGAACTTTTTTGAATTTACCAAATGGCTGCAATGAAACAAAGAGTGAAAAATTTAAAGGGCTCTGAATACTTTCTGTACCCACTGTGTATGGAGTGAGCTAATCTTGTTTTTAAGTTAGAGCAACAAAAATATTTAAAAAAAATATAAATACAAGCACACACACACTTACTAGAGTTGAGCGATACCGTCCGATACTTCAAAGTATCGTATCGGATGGTATCGGCCGATCTTTAAAAAAAGTATCGGTATCGCCGATTCCGATACCGGAAGTCCCATTCAAGTCTATGGGACTTCCGGTATCGGAATAAGAAAAACCCTTTCCTGCCCTTGTACAGCCTCTCTGGGGTCTGTACGGGCCTTTCGGGGGGCTGTGCCGGCCTGCCAGGGGGTCTGTGCAGGCTCCGGTGGTCTGTGCCGGCCTGCCGGTGGTCTGTGCAGGCTCCGGGGGGCTGTGCCGGCCAGCCGGGGGGCTGTGCCGGCCTGCCGGGGGGCTGTGCAGGCTCCGGGGGGCTGTGCCGGCCTGCCGGGGGGCTGTGCCGGCCTGCCGGGGGGCTGTGCAGGCTCCGGGGGGCTGTGCCGGCCTGCCGGGGGGCTGTGCCGGCCTGCCGGGGGGCTGTGCAGGCTCCGGGGGTCTGTGCAGGCATCGTCCGATGGGACTACAAGTCCCATCGGGCGATGCCTGCTACCATGACAGTGATTGACACATTAGCCAATGATGGGACAGTAGTAGTCCCATCATCCGGCTAATGTGTTAAATGTAAAAAAAAAAAAAATAAAAAAAAATAAAATTACATGCTACATACATACAACATGCATACTACATACATGCTACATTCATACTACATACTACATACATGCTACATTCATACTACATAAATACTACATGCAACATACATACTACATATATACTACATGCATGCTACATACATACTGCATGCTACATACATACCACATATATACTACATACATACTACATGCATGCTACATGCATGCTACATGCTACATACATAACACATATATACTACATACATACTACATACATACTACATGCTACATACATACCACATACATACTACATACATACTACATGCATGCTACATACATGCTACATACATACTGCATACATACTGCATGCTACATACATACTACATACATACTACATGCATGCTACATACATACTACATACATACTGCATGCTACATACATACTACATACATACTACATACATACTACATGCATGCTACATACATACTACATATATACTACATGCATGCTACATACATACTACATGCTACATACATACTACATATATACTACATACATACTACATACATGCTACATACATACTGCATGCTACATACATACTACATGCATGCTACATACATACTACATGCATGCTACATGCATGCTACATACATACTACATGCTACATACATACCACATATATACTACATACATACAATACATTCATACAATACATACATAGACATACAGTACATATAACATAGAGTAACATACTTACCAATACTTGTCACATTGTTCCCCGAAGCCATTGTCTTTTCCGGGATAAATATTAACATAACAAACCACAAAAATACTCACCCACGATCCGAAGCAGTCCACGAGTGTGTCCCACGACGATCTTGGGTAGAGAACTGCAGCATCAGATGATGCTGCCGTTCTCTACGGGCTGCAGGAATCCAATGACGGAAGGTAGGTATCCTTCCGCACTGTATTCCTCCGCCACTTAAAAAAAAAAAGTCCCTAGTCTCACTTTATGCCATTGCTGTGTGGGAAATTCCCACACAGCAATGGCATAAAGTGAGACTAGGGACTTTTTTTTTTTAAGTGGCGGAGGAATACAGTGCGGAAGGATACCTACCTTCCGTCATTGGATTCCTGCAGCCCGTAGAGAACGGCAGCATCATCTGATGCTGCCGTTCTCTACCCAAGATCGTCGTGGGACACACTCGTGGACTGCTTCGGATCGTGGGTGAGTATTTTTGTGGTTTGTTATGTTAATATTTATCCCGGAAAAGACAATGGCTTCGGGGAACAATGTGACAAGTATTGGTAAGTATGTTACTCTATGTTATATGTACTGTATGTCTATGTATGTATTGTATGAATGTATTGTATGTATGTAGTATATATGTGGTATGTATGTAGCATGTAGTATGTATGTAGCATGCATGTAGCATGCATGTAGTATGTATGTAGCATGCATGTAGTATGTATGTAGCATGCATGTAGTATGTATGTAGTATGTATGTAGTATGTATGTAGCATGCAGTATGTATGTAGCATGTATGTAGTATGTATGTAGTATATACACTCACTGGCCACTTTATTAGGTACACCATGCTAGTAACGGGTTGGACCCCCTTTTGCCTTCAGAACTGCCTCAATTCTTCGTGGCAGAGATTCAACAAGGTGCTGGAAGCATTCCTCAGAGATTTTGGACCATATTGACATGATGGCATCACACAGTTGGCGCAGATTTGTCGGCTGCACATCCCTGATGCGAATCTCCCGTTCCACCACATCCCAAAGATGCTCTATTGGATTGAGATCTGGTGACTGAGGAGGCCATTTGAGTACAGTGAACTCATTGTCATGTTCAAGAAACCAATCTGAGATGATTCGAGCTTTATGACATGGCGCATTATCCTGCTGAAAGTAGCCATCAGATGTTGGGTACATTGTGGTCATAAAGGGATGGACATGGTCAGCAACAATACTCAGGTAGGCTGTGGCGTTGCAACGATGCTCAATTGGTACCAAGGGGCCCAAAGAGTGCCAAGAAAAAATTCCCCACACCATGACACCACCACCACCAGCCTGAACCGTTGATACAAGGCTGGATGGATCCATGCTTTCATGTTGTTTACGCCAAATTCTGACCCTACCATCCGAATGTCGCAGCAGAAATCGAGACTCATCAGACCAGGCAACGTTTTTCCAATCTTCTACTGTCCAATTTCGATGCGCTTGTGCAAATTGTAGCCTCAGTTTCCTGTTCTTAGCTGAGAGGAGTGGTACCCAGTGTGGTCTTCTGCTGCTGTAGCCCATCTGCCTCAAAGTTCGACGCACTGTGCGTTCAGAGATGCTCTTCTGCCTACCTTGGTTGTAACGGGTGGCAATTTGAGTCACTGTTGCCTTTCTATCAGCTCGAACCAGTCTGCCCATTCTCCTCTGACCTCTGGCATCAACAAGGCATTTCCGGCCACAGAACTGCCGCTCACTGGATTTTTTTTCTTTTTCGGACCATTCTCTGTAAACCCTAGAGATGGTTGTGCGTGAAAATCCCAGTAGATCAGCAGTTTCTGAAATACTCAGACCAGCCCTTCTGGCACCAACAATCATGCCACGTTCAAAGGCACTCAAATCACCTTTCTTCCCCATACTGATGCTCGGTTTGAACTGCAGGAGATTGTCTTGACCATGTCTACATGCCTAAATGCACTGAGTTGCCGCCATGTGATTGGCTGATTAGAAATTAAGTCTTAACACACAGTTGGACAGGTGTACCTAATAAAGTGGCCAGTGAGTGTATGTAGTATGTATGTAGCATGCAGTATGTATGTAGCATGTATGTAGTATGTATGTAGTATATATGTAGTATGTATGTAGCATGTAGTATGTATGTAGCATGTATGTAGCATGTAGTATGTATGTAGCATGCATGTAGTATATATGTAGTATGTATGTAGCATGCATGTAGTATGTATGTAGCATGTATGTAGTATGTATGTAGTATATATGTAGTATGTATGTAGCATGTAGTATGTATGTAGCATGCATGTAGTATATATGTAGTATGTATGTAGCATGCATGTAGTATGTATGTAGTATGTATGTAGTATGTATGTAGCATGCAGTATGTATGTAGTATGTATGTAGTATGTATGTAGCATGCATGTAGTATGTATGTAGCATGCATGTAGTATGTATGTAGTATGTATGTAGCATGCAGTATGTATGTAGTATATATGTAGTATGCATGTAGCATGCATGTAGTATGTATGTAGTATGTATGTAGCATGCAGTATGTATGTAGCATGTATGTAGTATGTATGTAGTATATATGTAGTATGTATGTAGCATGCATGTAGCATGTATGTAGCATGCATGTAGTATGTATGTAGTTTTTTTTTTTTTTTTTTTTTTTTTAACATTTAACACATTAGCCGGATGATGGGACTACTACTGTCCCATCATTGGCTAATGTGTCAATCACTGTCATGGTAGCAGGCATCTCCCGATGGGACTTGTAGTCCCATCGGACGATGCTTGCACAGACCCCCGGACATCAGCACAGCCCCCCGGCAGGCCGGCACAGCCCCCCGGCAGGCCGGTACAGACCCCCACAGGGTGCACAGACCACCGGCAGGCCGGCACAGCCCCCCGGCAGGCCGGTACAGACCCCGGGCAGGCCGGCACAGCCCCCCGGCAGGCCGGCAGAGACCCCCGGAAGGCCCGAAATGACGGCGCATCATGATGCGCACACACCGCGCATCATGATGACGTCAGGCCGTCAATCAACTGAACTTCCGATTCCGATGCCGAATTCCGATATTGAAAAAATATCGGAAGTCGGTATCGGAATTCCGATACAGCAAGTATCGGCCGATACCCGATACTTGCGGTATCGGAATGCTCAACACTAACACTTACACGATTATTTTATTTAATTTCATTTATTTTATTTCTTTAAGCTACTTTGCAGTAAGGAAAAAGGATTTTAAACTTAATCTGGAAACTACAACATTTTCTATTAAAGGTATCTTTCCACGAGAGTATCACTAGTATGAGGGCTGGCAGTCTGACGTTTTCCTGCGGTGAAAAGGGCTAAGAAGTTTCCATCAGCCCCTAGACTTTGAATAGGGAGGCAGTATGCTTGCCCAGCCACTGTTTCATTCAAACTACTTCTTACCATTGTCATACAATAAGAACTGGAGACTTCTACAATAGTGGGAGTCTCAGCAATGGGGTAACGGGTGATCAGACATTTGCTACTTACCCTGTTGATAGGTGATCATTCTAATTTGGGAAAATAAAGGAAAATAAACTTTACCCCTACAAGACATGAAAATTTGATTTTTTGCATGTTTGCATTTTCCTGCACTTTTTGCAAGAGCCATAACTTATTTTTTTTGCTTGTTTACATAGCTATAAGAGGGCTTGTTTTATACAGGAAGAATTGTAGTTTTGAATGATTGTTCTAAATTTACTTAAAAAACCTGAAAAAAAATCCAAGTGCTGTGAAATGATGAAGAAAAAAAAAAATGCAATTCCCTTCTTTTTTGAGGAGGGGGGGGTTGTATTTACAGCGTTCATTATGCAGTGAAAATGACTCGACATTATGATTCCTTGGGGTAGCATGGTAATTGTGAAGCTAAACCTGTTTTTTCATGTTTTAATGGTATAAAAAAAATTCAGAACCTTGTAAATAAAAAATTTTTTGTGCCACCATTTTCAGAGACTTGTAACTTTGTTATTTTTGCCACTGATATTGCTGCATGGCGGCTTGATTTTTTTTGCTTTTTTAAACTATTTCATTATTTGGTTTTTTTGCACTTTGTAGTCCTCCCTAGAGACTTGTACCTGAGATGCTACATCCTGCAATATTACAACACCATCTGTAGTCATTGGTGATGGTAAGAGTTAAACTGGTTAACCATTAATCTTCAAGGATCATGAGAAACAAGCTTGAGAAAGATTTACTGAGCTATTAAATGGAAAGGCTAAGGCAGCCGTGAGGCCAAAGCACTGACACGTGAAAGAAGCTGTGGTTTACTGACTGATGAGTTCCTGTCCTAATGTAGGCACCTGGGCTTTTTGAGATTAACCATATTTATTATATCACCAAGACATATCCATATTAAAGCCCAGTAGGAAATAAAAAAAGAAACTTTAAAAGACAAAGAGTTCTCTAATGAAAAGCTTTAAAAGGAACACATTGTTGATAAAGTACAGAAGGAACTTCTTCCTAACTTGGCATTTATCTCTTTGTATGAGAATAATTAAGAAAACATAGACAATATACTTGCTAGAGCATCCACCACGTCTATGATACACTTTGTATTGCTTCATGACAGCGTATTATAGAGGGAGCTATCGATCAATTTAAAGTCAGTCTCTAGGCAGGAATTAAAAAGTATTATATTGGGTAATATAATGCACAAGGCACATGGCTGATGTTCTTTAGATATTTAATATATATCGTTTAAGTTTATCTTTCACCCTTAACTGCATGTAATTAGCTCTTCTCTAGAAGAATTCAATCTTATAAAAGCCAAGACACCCATCGGCAGAGTGCTGTTTCGGGGTTCCTACCCCTCATTAGCACCAAGCAGAGCTATGTCAAAAACAGCTCATCAGTCCAACCAGTAACCTGCTCTGTACAGTTAAGGGGCAAGAACACAAAGCCAACTATATACACATGGGAGTCTCATTTGGGTAATATGAAATCCTTTTTGCTCTCTTAAAGAGAGCTACTTTGCATACTTTTTCCCCATGGAGCATTGCTTGTAAATTTCCATACATCAGTAGAGTCTCTTCAATTAAAAACATTCCTCTCGCCATCACCGCGGTAATATTAAAAAGCTATGATGGAGGGTACTTTAGTCCTTCATTCCCCTCTATAGATTTCATAGACTGCAGAGCTTGAGATGAAACTGAGGACTAACTCTCACAGAAGACCTAGAGAAAGAGAGCAAAGCAGAGTAGGAAAACAGAGATGGCCTGATTCATCAGTTCCTTGTGCAAATACATCTCAACTAGTGACTTTCTGATTTGCAACAATTCATCAATTTTTTCTATCTTTTTTAAAGTTATTTTTTAGTTAGTTTTCAGATTTTAATGTTAGCGAAGCTTTCCCAGATGTTTTAAACTGATTAGTCAAATGAGCCATTTAAAAGAGTTACAAATAGAGTAGAGAGAATCTTGTGAAATTCGAATTTGCCAGCTTCACCAAAATTTACTCAAAACTTCAATTTGCGTGAATCTCAATAACGGAAAGTTTGCAATTCCTCAGCAAATTCACATCATAGAGAGGAGAGAGAGAGAAACCCATTGACCATAAAAGCATACACTTTACAGGCGAGAAAGGGATCTCACTGATCAGTAGCGCTTACTGTCTACAGAAGAGAGAGGTTCCTACAGACCATAAGATCTTACACTCTGCAGAAGAGAGCCTTGCCTAGTGACTCTGAAGGTTGTAAATGACTCTGTCAAACAAACTGAAACCCAAAAAATCAGTTTGAAAATTGCGCCTGCCACGCCTGCGCAGTAGCAGCTATCGGTGTATAGAGGTGATCCGATAGCTGCTATTGCACAGGCGCCAGCGGTGCCATCTTGGAGGAGGAAATTGTTTTTCTCTTCTCCAGCATGATGGTGGTGCCTGTGCCTGCCCACTGGCTGCACCGGAGCACAAGTGTATCATTAACTCAAAACTGAAAATAAAGATTAAACAACCACAAGAAGGATTTCATCAACCAAGGTATCATTTTAATCAGTATAACGGCGCCGACCTGACAGTGTCTGTAGGTTACTAAGCACTATCCTGCTGACAGGTTCCCTTTAAGGGTTATCAGTCTGGCAGCACACCATTACTGGTGTAGCCACTGGTCCTGCAAATCAATTTGTACAATCTTTCGTTATCTGTGAAAAGAGAGTTTTACTTTGGATACATAAGAACTTGTTGGCAGAGGATTCAAAGGATGGGCAGATGGACACCGGTTTATCAAAACCAAACTTCCCATATAATAGGGGGAAATTAATTGATAGCGAGCAAATTATTATTCATGTTTTCTTAACTTTCCTGTCTAATCACCATCATCATTTTTCTATTAAGTAGCTGGGAAAGTGTTTAAATGATAATCTAATTGACTATGCCCTTAGAGTATATGGCCCATTTGTCCAACTTATGTCTCCATGAATGTTCATTAACACAGTCTTTTCTGATAAAAGATTTCTAAAGCCAGCCATACCCATAAGATCAATACTGGCCAATCAATATAAGACCAAAATATGGAGTAATCCTGACTTTCATACAAAGCCAGATGTCAGGGGAAAGTGATAGACAGGTATAACTTTGAGATCTAATCCTTGTGAGATAAGACAGCTGTCTATAGCACTGGCTTGAAGTGGCCATACGCATTATATACTGTACGTTGACGAGTGTTGCACTGATGCAGTCATATGCTGTTCATTTTTAGCCATAGTGGCCACTATCACCGTTAAAGCAGGAATACATGTCACAGGTGAAAAATAAATGATCTTTTTTATGAACATTCTGCTAATGTAATTGGAACATTATTTTATGGAAGGGTCTTTCCATATAAACCAGAAGAAAAAAAAATAATCAAGGCCAACTTCTTTCCAGATAATGACAGTCTATTGTTGTTCAAGGCAAAAATGATTGTTATTATATTTCCCTCTATGACTGAATGTTCAGTTGAAGATGTCCATTTTTTCCACTTTGGACTAATGCTTATAACCACGTTTACTTTCCTCTACCCATTCTGAACTCACGCATATTCTATATGTGAGGTTCGAAAGAAATAGTTGTTGTCATGCCCGCCATGTCTGGTATGCCGCATGACTCCTGGAGCAGTGTGCACGTGCACTGAATTCTCATGCCCATTATGTCTCATGCTGCAAGATCCCTGGAAGCAGTGTGCACACGCACCTTGTGACTGTTGTGCTGCAAGATGCCTGGAGCAGTGTGCATGCGCGCCTCATCTCATGGCTGCCTGCCATTGCCAGTGCACATGTGTATTTTACCTCATGGCTATACGTCATTGCTGTGTGACCAGCCGTCTCTGCTCTGCCTGCAGCAATCCTCTCTGTGTTCCTGGAGCCCCTGATCATGTGACCTTTTCTATGTTCCAGCACTGTCTGATCCAGCTATTCTCTCTGTGATCCTGGAGCCCCTGATCATGTGACCTTTCCTATGTTCCAGCACTGTCTGACCCAGCTAACCTCTCAGTGTTTCTGGAGCCCCTGATCATGTGACCTTCTCTATGGTCCAGCCCAGTCTGATCTAGCAATGCTCTCTATGATCCTGGAGGAACTGAACCAGAAGTCCTTCCCTGGTCCTGACCCGGAAGTGCAGGTGCTAATGCCCTATATCAGACCGCCCCTTCCTATGGTCGGGGCCTGAGTATCGTGTTGCTTCCCTGCATGGCTGCTTAGTCTGCTCGGTCGCTCCCTGTATTCTGTGCCCCTGCACTCTGCCCTGTAGTGCGTGTCTGCACAAGCTCTGTGCTTGTACTCTGCTTCTTGTCCCGTGCCTTGTCTTGTGTTTGTCCTTTGTGCCATGTTTTGTCCTAGTTATGCTTTGCCTTGTAGTCCTTCCTGTGTTTTCTGCCTTGCCTGCTTTGCCATGACTTGCCTTTGATATGCTTTGCCTTGTGGTCCTTCCTATGTTCTCTGTCTTTGCTTGTTTTTCCTTGCTCTGACCTATGGTGCTCTGTTGTGCCTCCTGGCACACGCACCATTCTTGCTCTCTGACCTTTTGTGCTCTCTTGCACATTTCGGGGCTAGTCTCAAGTTTCCCCCTTGACCCGGCTCTGGGCTTCGGCCTATGCTCCACTGCTAGCTCTCGCTCTGACCTGACTCTGTGTTTCTGCCTACGTTCTGCTCCTTGCCCTGTACCTTGTCTTACCTTGTTTCTCGCCTTGCTTTGCCTTGTTTCTTCGCGTGCCCTTTGCATGCACCTGGCCTTCCTAGACTCCTGTCTGTGCCTTAACCGTGCCCGCCTGCTTGTGCCTCAGCCGTGCTCGTCGGACAGTGACAGCTGTGTCGCCTGTTATGCCTCAGCTGGGTTCGCTGGAGTCTTGCCCGTCTGTCTGTGCCGCAGCTGGACCAGCTAGCCAGTGCCCCAGCCGTGTTCTCTGTGCTTCCTTGCACCCATGCTGTCTCTGCACTGTGCTTTGCATGCTTCTCTAATAGCACGCGCAGGCCCTAGCCTGCTCCTTGGCATGCCTCCCTTTGCTTCTGTAAAAGTATGCGCAGGTCTTGCCATGTACCCTGTCGTGCCCTCTTGCACGCACAGGCCCTAGCCTATACCCTGTCGTGCCCTCTTGCACACACAGGCCCTAGCCTGTACCCCGGCGTGCCTCCAAGCACGCACAGGCCCTTGCCTTAGCCTGAACCCTGGCATGCCTCTTAGCACACACCCTGACTTGAACCTGATCCTGGCGTGTCCCTCGGCACATGCAGGACCTTGCCTTGAACCCTGACACAGGCGTGTCACTCGGCACGCGCAGGACCTTGCCTTGAACCCTGACCCTGGCGTGTTCCTCGGCACGCGCAGGACCTTGCCTTGGACCTTGAACCCTGGCGTGTCCCTGCACACGCATCCTTTCTTGTACTTTGAACTTTGAACCTGGCGTGTTCCCTACACACGCACCTTGCCTTGCACTTTGCCCTGGACTCTGGTGTGCCCCTAGCACGCACCCAGCCTGGAACCTTGCCTTGGACTTTCACGTGTTCCCTAACACGCACCATGTCTTGGACTCTGTCGTGCCTCCTTGCCTGAACCATGGCTTGCCTGCCGGATGCCCGGAGCCTGCCGATCGCTGCCTGGGATTCCGAGCTTGACGACTGCAGCCTGATGTCCGGAACTGATGTCCGCAGCCTGAAGCCCTGATCCTGTTGATCATTGCCAGCTGTCTGGAGTCTGATGCCATCAACTCCTTGCCGGTATCCTGGCGTGCCACCTGGCACGTACCATGCCATGGACCTTGGCGTGCCACACATGCACCTTGCTGTGTTTTGCCTGTTATCACGTTTTGCACCTGATGTTACCCTGAGTTTGCCTTAATGAAGATACCTTGAATTCACATCTTGTCTTGTCTTGTTTCCTGCACGTCCTTTGTCGTCAGACACTCGTACTTTGTGTCTACCTGCACTGGCCGTCTGGTTCCAGCTGTCATGGTGGCTCACCCCCTTGGTCTTGCCCCTGACATTCCCTGTATAGGGGGTGGTTCCTCACAAGGTTAGCTCGCCGTAGGTGGGTGGGTGCCACGACCCAGAGGGTTCACTCTAAAGAAAAAGTCGACTCAGCTGAAGCTGACTCGTCACAGTTGTCAGCAGACATGTTCTGTCAGACGTTGGTTCTGCTGACCATCTGTATAAATTAACAAACAGGCAATCCCCCTTGTATTCAGGCTGGCTAGCAACCGCAAATAATGCAGCTATGGTGACAGAAACTAAATCTCCACGCACACCCAAATACTCGGAGAACACCCTAGTATGCTCGGAAAATTTGAGTAACGAGCATACTCGTTTATCACTATTCTCTACTAGTTATTTCAAATTTGTTCTCCAGATTAATCTTCAGGAGGCCACATTTCCTCTGCCTTTATAATGGGGGGTGGTGCGCTCCTGGAGACTGGCAGTACAAATCATCTCCCTGGTCACTCCACTAGCCCAACCTATACGCTTTCCTGTGCTGCAAGTAGAGGCAGATTTGCCTTTGAAGCATCGAAGAAGCACCAAGGCACTGAAGTTGGTTGGATCTAATCATACAGCCAACTTCTTAGCAGCTCTTCCAAGCTGTATAGCATGCAGCTTGCAAGTGTTGCTCTAGTTGACTAGGAGACTGGCCACCTCTGATAGACGGCAGAGGTGGTTGGTAACCTAAGCAATGAGTGGTAAACTATAGAATTTCTTGAGAATGGAGAGAATTTTTAATAAAGTAAATTTTGCTGGCTTTTACCAACACTTGGAAATTAACTATTATGGCTACACTTCTAAAATAAACCATGCAGACTGTCTCAGCTATAAGGCTTAAACCACAAGTTTCTACAGTTTGAAAGCTATTTTTCTGTATAACTTTATATATGTTATCATAAAATGAAATGAGCAATTCTTTTGCAATTAGAGTTTGTCATCTTCATAAAACTGTTCCAAAAAATGTGATTAGTAATCAGCAATCAGCCTTAGTAATGTCACAGTGACGTCAACATACACTCACTGGCCACTTTATTAGGTACACCTGTCCAACTGTGTGTTAAGACTTAATTTCTAATCAGCCAATCACATGGCGGCAACTCAGTGCATTTAGGCATGTAGACATGGTCAAGACAATCTCCTGCAGTTCAAACCGAGCATCAGTATGGGGAAGAAAGGTGATTTGAGTGCCTTTGAACGTGGCATGATTGTTGGTGCCAGAAGGGCTGGTCTGAGTATTTCAGAAACTGCTGATCTACTGGGATTTTCACGCACAACCATCTCTAGGGTTTACAGAGAATGGTCCGAAAAAGAAAAAAAATCCAGTGAGCGGCAGTTCTGTGGCCGGAAATGCCTTGTTGATGCCAGAGGTCAGAGGAGAATGGGCAAACTGGTTCGAGCTGATAGAAAGGCAACAGTGACTCAAATTGCCACCCGTTACAACCAAGGTAGGCAGAAGAGCATCTCTGAACGCACAGTGCGTCGAACTTTGAGGCAGATGGGCTACAGCAGCAGAAGACCACACTGGGTACCACTCCTCTCAGCTAAGAACAGGCATCTGATGGCTACTTTCAGCAGGATAATGCGCCATGTCATAAAGCTCGAATCATCTCAGATTGGTTTCTTGAACATGACAATGAGTTCACTGTACTCAAATGGCCTCCTCAGTCACCAGATCTCAATCCAATAGAGCATCTTTGGGATGTGGTGGAACGGGAGATTCGCATCAGGGATGTGCAGCCGACAAATCTGCGCCAACTGTGTGATGCCATCATGTCAATATGGTCCAAAATCTCTGAGGAATGCTTCCAGCACCTTGTTGAATCTCTGCCACGAAGAATTGAGGCAGTTCTGAAGGCAAAAGGGGGTCCAACCCGTTACTAGCATGGTGTACCTAATAAAGTGGCCAGTGAGTGTATATGGCTATGGGAAAAAAAACAAAGGTATGAACTGGGATATAAACTGGTGTGTATGCAGCATGTAAGCGCACGTTCACACTAGCCACTAAACAGAAAAAAACAAAGACAGAAACATAATGATTAAATACCATGTTAAATAAATATAGTACAGTGGGGAAAAAAAGTATTTAGTCAGTCAGCAATAGTGCAAGTTCCACCACTTAAAAAGATGAGAGGCGTCTGTAATTTACATCATAGGTAGACCTCAACTATGGGAGACAAACTGAGAAAAAAAAATCCAGAAAATCACATTGGCTGTTTTTTTTTCATTTTATTTGCATATTATGGTGGAAAATAAGTATTTGGTCAGAAACAAAATTTCATCTCAATACTTTGTGATATATCCTTTGTTGGCAATGACAGAGGTCAAACGTTTTCTGTAAGTCTTCACAAGGTTGCCACACACTGTTGTTGGTATGTTGGCCCATTCCTCCATGCAGATCTCCTCTAGAGCAGTGATGTTTTTGTCTTTTCGCTTGGCAACACGGACTTTCAACTCCCTCCAAAGGTTTTCGATAGGGTTGAGATCTGGAGACTGGCTAGGCCACTCCAGGACCTTGAAATGCTTCTTACGAAGCCACTCCTTCATTGCCCTGGCGGTGTGCTTTGGATCATTGTCATGTTGAAAGACCCAGCCACGTTTCATCTTCAATGCCCTTGCTGATGGAAGGAGGTTTGCACTCAAAATCTCACGATACATGGCCCCATTCATTCTTTCATGTACCCGGATCAGTCGTCCTGGCCCCTTTGCAGAGAAACAGCCCCAAAGCATGATGTTTCCACCACCATGCTTTACAGTAGGTATGGTGTTTGATGGATGCAACTCAGTATTCTTTTTCCTCCAAACACGACAAGTTGTGTTTCTACCAAACAGTTCCAGTTTGGTTTCATCAGACCATAGGACATTCTCCCAAAACTCCTCTGGATCATCCAAATGCTCTCTAGCAAACTTCAGACGGGCCCGGACATGTACAGGCTTAAGCAGTGGGACACGTCTGGCTCTGCAGGATCTGAGTCCATGGTGGCGTAGAGTGTTACTTATGGTAGGCCTTGTTACATTGGTCCCAGCTCTCTGCAGTTCATTCACTAGGTCCCCCCGCGTGGTTCTGGGATTTTTGCTCACCGTTCTTGTGATCATTCTGACCCCACGGGGTGGGATTTTGCATGGAGCACCAGATCGAGGGAGATTATCAGTGGTCTTGTATGTCTTCCATTTTCTAATTATTGCTCCCACAGTTGATTTCTTCACTCCAAGCTGGTTGGCTATTGCAGATTCAGTCTTCCCAGCCTGGTGCAGGGCTACAATTTTGTTTCTGGTGTCCTTTGACAGCTCTTTGGTCTTCACCATAGTGGAGTTTGGAGTCAGACTGTTTGAGGGTGTGCACAGGTGTCTTTTTATACTGATAACAAGTTTAAACAGGTGCCATTACTACAGGTAATGAGTGGAGGAAAGAGGAGACTCTTAAAGAAGAAGTTACAGGTCTGTGAGAGCCAGAAATATTGATTGCTTGTTTCTGACCAAATACTTATTTTCCACCATAATATGCAAATAAAATGAAAAAAAAACAGACAATGTGATTTTCTGGATTTTTTTTTCTCAGTTTGTCTCCCATAGTTGAGGTCTACCTATGATGTAAATTACAGACGCCTCTCATCTTTTTAAGTGGTGGAACTTGCACTATTGCTGACTGACTAAATACTTTTTTTCCCCACTGTATATTATTTTCATGCACTATGCTATTTATTTATTTACTGCAGGGCATTTAATCATTATGTTTCTGTCTTTTTTATACTGTATATGGCTATGGGTAAAGAGGTGGTAACTGCTTTTTACTGCTGTGCTGTCATGCACAAGCTAAAATCTTTATTCAGTGTTCTATAGCCTTCTCTCCTTATTTCTATTGCCAGTCTGTGAGGTTGCGACATCTTCTCATGATCCATATTCACAACAATATGGCTGCTGCATTCTTTGCCTCTGCTTTTACACTGGCTATAATCTGTTCTGATTGGCTGTGCTATACCATGTGATGTGATAGCTGCAAAGCATTATGTATAAGCCTATCCAGCCACACTAAAGATCAAGTGAGCATATCTGGCTAATGCAATTTTCTGTAGGATACAAAATGGCAGTGGCCAGTTTTTGTGAATGTGTAAATCAAAAGGCAATCTGCTTGAATATGCTGTGTTCAGCAAATTTCTAAAAATTCAGCTCAAATTAGATTTGCACCAATTCACTCATCTATAATCATACATTAATATTATTAAAATATGTGTTATTAAAAATGTGAACACTGTAAACTCAAATGGATACACTGAGAATTAGTAATATTCATCACGTAGGATACACCCAGCCTCTGCTAAATACACTGCTCAAAAAAATAAAGGGAACACTTAAACAACAGAATATAACTCCAAGTACATCAAACTTCTGTGAAATCAAACTGTCCACTTTGGAAGCAACACTGATTGACAATCAATTTCACATGCTGTTGTGCAAATGGAATAGACAACAGATGAAATTATTGGCAATTATCAAGACACCCTCAATAAAGGAGTGGTTCTGCAGGTGGGGACCACAGACCACATCTCAGTACCAATGCTTTCTGGCTGTTGTTTTGGTCACTTTTGAATGTTGGTTGTGCTTTCACACTCGTGGTAGCATGAGACGGACTCAACAAACCACACAAAAGGCTCAGGTAGTGCAGCTCATCCAGGATGGCACATCAATGTGAGCTGTGGCAAGAAGGTTTGCTGTGTCTGTCAGCGTAGTGTCCAGAGGCTGGAGGCGCTACCAGGAGACGTGGAGGGGGCCGTAGGAGGGCAACAACCCAGTAGCAGGACCACTACCTCCGCCTTTGTGCAAGGAGGAACAGGAGGAGCTCTGCCGGAGACCTGCAAAGTGACCTCCAGCAGGCCACAAATGTGCATGTGTCTGCACAAACGGTTAGAAACAGACTCCATGAGGATGGTCTGAGGGCTCGACGTCCACAGATGGGGGTTGAGCTCACAGCCCAACACTGTGCAGGACGCTTGGCATTTGCCACAGAACACCAGGATTGGCAAATTCGCCACTGGCGCCCTGTGTTTTTCACAGATGAAAGCAGGTTCACACTGAGCACATGTGACAGACGGGACAGAGTCTGGAGACACCGTGGAGAGCGATCTGCTGCCTACAACATCCTTCAGCATGACCAGTTTGGCAATGGTTCAGTAATGGTGTGGGGTGGCATTTCTTTGGAGGGCCCACAGCCCTCCATGTGCTCAATAGAGGTAGCCTGACTGCCAATAGGTACCGAGATGAGATCCTCAGACCCCTTGTGAGACCATATGCTGGTGCGGTTGGCCCTGGGTTCCTCTTAATGCAGGACAATGCCAGACCTCATGTGGCTGGAGTGCGCCAGCAGTTCCTGCAAGATGAAGGCATTGAAGCTATGCACTGACCCGCCCATTCCCCAGACCTGAATTCGATTGAGCGCATCTGGGACATCATGTCTTGCTCCATCCACCAACGTCACGTTGCACCACAGACTGTCCAGGAGTTGGCGGATGCTTTAGTCCAGGTCTGGGAGGAGATCCTTCAGGAGACCATCCGCCGCCTCATCAGGAGCATGCTCAGGCATTGTACAGTAGGGAGGTCATACAGGCATGTGGAGGCCACACAATACTGAACATCTTTTCCCTGTCATGAGGCATTTCCACTGAAGTTGGATTAGCCTGTAATTTGATTTTCCACTTTGATTTTGAGTATCATTACAAATCCCGACCTCCATGGGATATTCATTTTGATTTACATTGATAATTGTTATGTTTTATTATTCTGAACACATTCCACTATGCAATGAACAAAAATCTGCAACTGGAATATTTCATTCAGATACATATAATGTGGTATTTTAGTGTTCCTTTATTTCTTTGAGCAGTGGACATTACATAAGGTACACTGAGACCGCTGAATACATCAAATAGGATACATAGATTTTTGTGATTTGTGATACGGTGTAAAATCCTTTTCTCCGAGACGCTCATTGGGGGACACAGATACTGTGGGTGTATGCTTCTGCCGCTAGGAGGCTGACACTAAGTGAAAAAAAGAGGTTAGCTCCTCCTCCGTCGTATACACCCTCGCCGCTATTGCGGGCGGAACTCAGTTTGGTGCCAAAGCAGTAGGAGGACAACAAAATCAGCCTTAATACAGGTACAACATGTACATAAAAGGACCAACCTTATATCACATAAATAAATGCGTATTAACTAAACAAAAACAGAGCCTACTGGCTAATAGGGTGGGTGCTGTGTCACCCAATGAGAGTCTCGGAGAAAAGGATTTTACGGTGAGTTATTACAAAAATCCATGTTTCTCCTTCACCTCATTGGGGGACACAGATACTATGGGACGTCCTAAAGCAGTCCCTGGATGGGAGAATTGACTCACCGATCCAAGCTACATGCACCTCTTGTTTAAAAGGTGCGCCACTGCTGCTTGGAGAACCCTTCTACCCAGGCTCGCATCCACCGAGGCCTGAGCATGGATATTATAATGTTTTGCAAATGTGTGCAGGCTGGACCAGGTTGCTGCCTTGCAAACCTGTTCCGTCGAAGCCTGGTGCCGAAGCGCCCAAGAGGCGCCCACTGCCTGGGTAGAGTGTGCTCTGATCCCTGCTGGAATCGGAGTGCGTCTAATGCGGTAGGAAAAACATGAGGTATGGAGGGCACAGCTAACAATAACACGGGTTCACCACGGATGTACAAAAAACATAGTGTAAAAAATAAGAAAAAAGAGGTACATCCAACAAGGGAACTCCAGTACAAAATATCAAAGTGAAAAGCATGTATAAATTTTATTGAGAACATGCACACAACACAGCAAGATAAAAACACTTAAAACCACACAAAAAGCATGTCACAATCATATGATGCTGAAAAAGTGACTTTCCCACAAAAGATACCCCTATGAAGCAATAATCTGATGTAGGTATAAGTATAGCAGACAACTGGCCAAAAAGCCAAATGTGAAATATCTATAACGCTCAACATATGAACATAGATAATATATTGTAAAAAAGCCCCAAAAAGGGCAACACATTAAACACAGCACCATGCAGCAAAGGAACCCAGTAATTCAGAACAGCCAAAAGATTATATTAAGGCTGTGCAGGGATTGATAACCTTTAAGTTAGAAAAAGGAAAAATGGGAGACCCTTACATATCCAGAGGTGAAGTGTTGACAATGAGCGGTCAAAAAAAAGGGGGAAAAATAACCCAATAACAAATAAAGCCAGTAATCTGCAGGGTAAATCAAAGAGGGAACCGCACCCCACGCGTATCGCCACGTAACGTGTGGCTTTCTCAAGGGAGGATGAAGCGGTAGGACTCCTGAATAGTCAAACAAATTCTTCGGCTATGGTCGATTTTGAGGCCGCGAGTCCCTTCCTGCACCCTTCGGGGAGCACGAACAGCGTGTCCATCTGACAAAAGGGTGCCGTCCGTGACACACACCTCTGGAGGGCTCTTACTAGGTCTAACGTGTGAAGAGCCTTTTCCACATGGTGGACCGGTGCTGGACAAAATGAAGGCAACACAACATCTTCATTAATGTGACAAGAGGACACGACTTTCGGCAGAAAAGGAGGGGCTGGTCTGAGCACCACCTTATCCTTATGGAAAGTGAGGAATGGAGCTCGACAGGAAAGGGCCGCCAGCTCTGAAACCCGTCTGATAGAAGTGATGGTCACTAGGAACACCACTTTCCAGGAAAGGTACCTCAAAGAGATATCCTGAAGTGGTTCAAATGGAGCTTCCTGCAGAACACTTAGGACCATGTTAAGGTCCCAGATGTCCATAGGCGCCTTATAGGGAGGTACCAAGTGGGAGACTCCCTGAATGAAAAAGTCTTCACCTGCAAATTGGTAGCAATTCTGCACTGGAACAGGACTGATAAGGCCGATATCTGTCTCCTGAGGGAACTTGGGGCAAAGCCGGAGTCTAATGCTCTATTGACTGAGCTACCCGGGCTTTCTAAGCCCGACTGGAGAAAAGCCAAGATGTTGGGGATCGAGAATCTCAGCAGAGAAAGACCGCGGCCTCGATACCAAGCAAAGAACACCTTCCAGGTGTGGTGGTAAATTCGTGCAGAAGCAGGCTTCTGGGCGCTAATCATTGTAGCGACCACCTTGCTCCCAAACCCTGCCTGGGTTAGAATCCAAGATTCAACGGCCATGCCGTCAAACACGGGGTGCCTGAGTTCGGGTGGCAAATCGGCCCTTGAGACAGTAGATATGGGCGCTCTGGCAGGCGCCATGGAACGTTGGCAAGCAGCTGCATTAGATCTGCGTCCCACGCTTGACGGGGCCAGTCTGAGGCCAGCAGAATCGCCAGCACCCCATCCATCTTGATCTTTTGGATGACTCTCAGAAGTAGTGGCAGTGGGGGAAATAGATATGGGAGGCAAAACTGGTTCCATGGCAGAACCAAAGCGTCCACCGCGAATGCCTGCAGGTCCCTGGCCTGAGCGACATATGCGGGCACCTTGGCATTCACTCTGGAAGCCATCAGGTCCGCATCCAGAGCTCCCCACAGTTGACAAATCTGCTGAAAAACTTCGGGATGTAGAGACCACTCTCCGGATGCAAGACCCTGCCGACTGAGAAAGTCTGCCACCCAATTTTCCACGCCCCGGAATGTGGACAGCCGAAAACACCGAGTGGTTTGCTTTGGCCCACTGAAGAACGAGCCCCACCTCGCGCAAGGTTGCTCTGCTGCGGGTGCCCCCTTGATGATTTACGTAAGCCACCACCATGGCGTTGTCCGATTGAATCCGGACGGAGCGGCCTGCTAGAAAGTGATGAGACTTCTGCAGAGCCAGCCGAATAGCTCGTATCTCTAACAAGTTGATCGGGAGGCGTGCCTCCTGTGGCGACCACCGTTCCTGGGTTGTGTGGTGGCAAAACACCGCTTCCCACCGAGAAGACTGGCGTCGGTTGTCATTACCAGCCAATGATCAGGGGGGAAAGGTTTCCCCTGGGCCAGAGAGGAACTGGCTATCCACCATCCAAGCGACTGCCTGACTTGAGAGGACAGTTGGCACCGCCGATCGAGCATGAAAGGATTCTTGTCCCAGGCTGACAAGAGGGCGTGCTACAGGGGGTGAAGGTGGAACTGGGTGACAGGTATCGCTTCCATTGCTGCCACCATTTTCCCTAGAATCCTTATCCCGGATCGGATGGTATGAGGGACTGGTTGGCGAAGTGTCCGGACTCCCTGCCGGAGAGCTAGCGCCTTTTCCTGAGGGAGAATTACCAACCCACGGCAAGTGTCGAAGATCATTCCTAGGAAGGAGATCCTCTGAGCTGGCACAAAGGATGACTTCTTTGCATTGCCAACCATCCTAAGCGGGCAAGAGTATCTAGTGTGATGTTGAGCTTTTCCTCGTATGCCCGTATTGACAGGCCCTTGACCAAGAGGTCGTCCACATAAGGCAAGACGACTATGCCTCGAGAATGCAGTGTGGCCATGACCACTGCCATAACCTTTGTGAACACTCTTGGAACCGTGGCTAGCCCAAAGGGTAGCTGTTGTGAGTTCATTTTTCCCTTCACCATTGAGGTCTGATGAACTCCCTCCTCTGGTGAAGGAAGGTAGTGAGGCTGATTACCAAACACATGGGCAGCTAGATGATGACTGGGTGGCTGGAATTGAGGACTGGATATAAGGCTGCCGACGCCCTTCTTCCTGGCTGGTGATTTTCCTGCTGGATTCTTGGAGACCAGTCTGATTCCTGCATCTCAAAGCTAAGTTTTTCTGCTCTGCTTTGTACACTTCAGTTTTGTTTTTGTTTTGCCTTGTTTTTTGGGAGTTCTGCCATCCCCGGCCGGGGGTGAGCTGAATTCCATTTTTGTCTCTGATCTGTTGATCTTTTGCTCTGTCTTCAGAATATACCTGAGTGCTGATATAGTCTTTTGAAGCCTAGCGACTTCAGGGCCTGTTTTTCCTATCAGTCGGTTGGCTCATTTTGATAGGGGTTTTGCGGATGGCAGACAGCAGCTTTCCTATCCTGTCCTATGTAGTTAGCTTGGGCCCCATCATTTGCTCAACCTATCTTTCTATCTGTGTTAGTGTTTTCATCTTGCTTCACCGTCATTATATGTTGGGGGCTGCCTATTGCTTTGGGGTCTGCTCTGGGGCAGTTTAGTTTTTCCCCTTTCTGTCTTTAGGCTATGTAGTTCTCCGGCTGTGATCGAGGGGTCTAGGGCACCGTAGGAACCCCCCACGGCTACTGCTAGTTGTTGTGGATAGGTTCAGGGGTCTGCAATCCGATAGCTGCCAACCTCTCTGGTTTTTCTGGACTTAGCTGGTATTTTGTTTTTTCCTCCTTCGGTGACTCATCATAACAGGTAGCGCTACGAAATGTTGATCGCTGATGGTGAAGCGTAGAAACCTCTGATGAGGAGGAAAAATGGGAACATGCAGATATGCGTCCTGGATGCCTATTGAGGCCAAGTATTCTCACTGCTCCATGGCCGATATGACTGAACGGAGAGACTCCATCCGGAAATGTCTGATCCTGATGAACTTGCTCAGAAGCTTCAGGTCCAAACCAGGCCTGACAGACCCATCCTTTTTGGGAACCGCAAAAAAAAGGTTGGAATAGAACTCCTTAGCTCTTTCATGTTCCGGAACTGGAACAATGAATCCGTTGTGCTGGAGCGATTTGATGGCTCCCAATAGAGCCCTTGCCTGGGTATCCACGCTGGGAAGCTGGGAAAGAGAATATCTGACAAATCCTAACTTGTAACCTGAGGCCACCAATTCCTTTCCCCATGCGTCGTGAGCGACATTGACCCAGACGTGGTGAAAACAGAGTAGGCGGCCACCAACCTTGCCGGTGTCGTCTGGTAAAAGCCTCGAGTCATTTGGCCGACGATCTTTGGGATCTGGATCCCCCTGATCTGGGCTGCTGAGAATGCATTCTCCCCAATGGATTGGCTCTATATGAGACCTGCCGCTCCCTATCGTGGTTGGGGCAGCCTGAGGCGGCGGAATTGGCCGCTGTAGTCCACCCGGGGTTGCGAAAGGCCCGAAATGTGCCTGAAAATGGGTGACAAAAAAGCGTTTTGACCTTTTGTTGAGGGAGAAACCCGCTCTTTCCTCCTGTGGAGTCGGAGATAAGTTGATCCAACTTCTCCCCAAATAGGTGGCCGCACTGATAAGGCAGGGAAGTCAAGGACTTCTTAGAAGTAGAATCGGCTCGCCATGTCCTTCACCATAGGGATCTTCTGATAGAAATTGCATTAGGGGCAGCAAGTGTCGAGCAATTGTCTGCATCCAAAGACGCATTGATTATACATAGTCTCCGGCCATCGCCATCTGAACTGCGACCTCCAAAATCTCTTTAGGTAGATCCTGCTCCTGCGTGACCTTGTTTAACATTTCCAACCATGATATCATAGCCTTGGCTACCCAAGTTGCTGTGAATGAAGGAGCGAGCGCTGACCCTGATGCCTCATATACTGAGCGAGCTAAGCTCTCTATAAGGCGATCCGTGGGATCCTTAATTGAGGAAACACTAGGGGCGGATAGCAGGGTCTTAGTGGAGAGGCGCGAAACCGGAGGATCCACCATCGGGGATTCCATCCATTTTTATGGAGGTTTGGAGCAAATGGATACCTTGTTTCAAGTGACGCTGGAGTATCCAGGTCAAGGGCCTCGTCTGAGTCGCAATCTGAGGTCTGCTCGCTATCAACCACTGGTGACGGGGAGCGAGAAGCAGAACTTACAGATGCCAAGGCACCGGATGGACTGGGCGACAAGGTGTGGATTCGATTCCCTCGGGTCTGCCTGGAGTGAGAGCGGCCCCTGCAGGCCAGAGGCCCTTGTCAGGTGGAGGTCCCCTCTAAGACCGGCGAGCCATTGTCCCTGCCCCCACCTGAGGCCTGAAGGGACTCAATTGCATGAACTGAGACAGTGATAGGGCCCACTCTGGGGGGCTTGGCACATTGGTCGCGGTCGCAGTGGAGGACGGACACTGAGGTTCTGTTAAGCGTCGGGTTCCAGGCGCTGCACAGCGGGAATCCCGAGCCTTGTCCTCTGTGGTCTGCCCACACCAGCATTGTGGGTTCGGTCGCAGGGGAGGGCTCCTGGGCGCGTTCGGAGTCACAAGTTTCACATAATTTTTTACTCTGCGCTCGTGGAAAACTGGCCCCACAGGAACTGCATGAGGCATAAAGGAATGTGTGCGATTTCCCTTTTCCGGTCATATTGCCAGGCTCAATAACCCACTCTATTTTCTATAAGAGGGTTGAGGGAAGGGAGGAGGAGGAAACAAACCCCCTTTTATCGCACGTAGAGCGGCTCCAGGGTAGGGGTCACACTTACCCTGATCCTGTGCCCCACCTGCTCCTGCCGCTGCCTCTGCGCTGCGCTCTCCTGCGCTCCCCTGCGCTCCTTTCTCCCCTGAGTAGGCCGAGACATCCTCTCCCGGTCGCGGCCTACCCTGTATTGAGACCGGGGGCTCAATTTTTTCACGTCCGCCCTAGCCACGGGGGGTGGCGCCGAAAATGACTTCACGCCGGGGGCGGGACTTCCACCCGCGGCCTAGTCACAGCTGAAGCCGCGGACTAAATTTCTACCCCTGCCCGCCCGCGCTGGCGGCCCCGCAACCATGGTGATCCTGCCGGCCCTTCTCTGAGCCACTCCATGGACCGACATCCACGCTGGCGGCCCCCGCCTGGAGGGGTAGGAGGGAGGAAAGAAAATGCTGTGGACAAGATGAGCACAACCTTCCGCCTGGAGCCTTCTCAATGGAGCTCCTGGAATGCTGCCTCAGGGCCCTCCCCAGCCCTCTATACCTGCGATAACCTCCGCTACAGATCCAGTGCACCAGGTAGAGGGGATGGGGTAATTTTCTGGATGGTGCAGGCACCATAGCTCCGTCCCCCCTGCAGGGGCGAGAGGGATCGTCCACTGCCATGCAGCATTGGTGTAGCAGTGGGGGCCGCACAGACTAGTCTTGTACCTCTGTGCAAGCACATGGTTTCAATACCTAGGGGTGGACAGGGCTAAGTCCAGCATTATGTCCCACGTCGCGGGAGAGGATACGTGGAGGGATACTCGCACGTGCTCGCCCGTTGATGGTTTGGGGAAATCGGATCCTTTCAATAGGATGCGTTGCCCCTGTCTTATCTTCATAAAATAAAAAAGAAAAAATAGAAGTCTGGGGAAAAAGACCCAGATATGTCCCACGGTGCGGGAAAGGATACGCGGAGACAATACTCAACGCGTGCTAGCCCGTTGATGGTTTGGGGAGATCGGACCCTTTCAATAGGATCCGTCGCCCCTCTCTCATCTTCATGGGAAGAAAGAAAAAAGAAAAAAAAAGACTGGAGACATCCAGACGTGTGTGCCTCCAAAGGACACTAAGCAAAAAACTGAGTTCCGCCCGCAATAGGGGCGAGGGTGTATACGACGGAGGAGGAGCTAACCTCTTTTTTTCACTTAGTGTCAGCCTCCTAGCGGCAGAAGCATACACCCACAGTATCTGTGTCCCCCAATGAGGCGAAGGAGAAATACCGAGACTCTGCTGTAAACATCACTTAGGAGACACTGACACTCTACTGTATATATCACATAGGATGTGGTAATGGCCCAGATTGGGGGGTGGTCCACTGCTTACCACGACCAGACAACACAGACACCAGACGGAGGCAGATTTAGGTTGCAACAGGTCCGAGTTTATTGGACGTCCTCCTGACGACCATAGCCATACACCGCAGCTCCTTTACAGCTCTCCGTATTCAGGCCCGGGTACCTTCACCTTCCTTCAGTCGTAGTGACGTTCCTCGCGGATCCTTCGCTGGGGCTGCCTTAGGCCTATCTACCACCAGTGCTTCCCCAGTCCGAGGTTGTCATCCAATTGGTACCCCCGGGGCCTCGTCTGTCCTGCGGTTCTTTGTGTCAGGGCCACCCCCCCTGACTGTCTCTTCCTATCAGTCCCCTGGTCGAGCTCTCCACCGTTGTCAGTCCTCCTTACTGAGTCTTTACCTACTGAGCTCCTCCTGGGACTAGCCTAGCCTGGAACCCTGTCCTATTTATCCCCTTCCTCGGGAATTTCGCTCCTGGGTTCCTATCTCCCCGCCCCCCATGACGAAGCGTTTCTAAAGCCCTAAGCTGCTGTCAAGTCCTGAACTACGCTCCCCCTGCCATCTTGTGGTCAAATCTAGGTACTGAACTCCTTTTCCATCTACCCCAGCTGTTTCCCTTCTGTCATTACAAACATCCGTATACAGTGCACAAACCGTCCCTTCTCCCTTCAGTCAAGTCCGTCCGTTAAGTCACCTTCCCCACAAGGATACAAAGACTTATGTATATACATCATATTGGATACCCTGAGACATCTGTATACATCAGAAAAAATACACTGAGACTCTGCTATATACATGAGGCGACAGAAGCTCTATGTCAATAATGTATCATTGCATTCCATTAAATAGGAGCCAGAACATTGTTATGAGACTCTGGCATTATGGAAAATATAGTCTGTATTAGAGGAACCATATCAGAGGTGAAGTAAAAATTGAGATGGCAATTACTCCAGAACTGGCACTTCCAACTAAAAGAGCAATACATGAAGCATACACAAGAAGCCCTACTTTTTTTATGTAGAGTCTCTTACGTATATATGTGTACGCTGCATTACATAGGTAAACAATGAATTACTGAACACCTTTTTAAAAAGCAAAATGTTGAAAATTTAACTATTCTTTAACTGTATAAGCACTTTAGCCTCTACTGCACGTACAATGGTTATGATGAATTCAAGAGTAAAACAACTCTACCCAACTTCTGAAACTGTAATATTCAACATTCATTGAAATGGCATTACAGCACTGTAAACTAGTATAACGTTCAGGAGGGAATTATCAGACATATGTTGTGCAGCATGTAAACCCGCTGTTAGGGTTGGCGGATCGCACTAAATAAAAATAACTAATAAAGTGTGATCGCAACACGAGGTCCACCGTGCAGAGATGTTAACCTGCTGCTAGTGAGTAATGGCGGAACCATGTGGCGAGCGATCTCAAAGAACACACGGGGTTAAACGTCACCCTGTGTGAACAGAACGCAAAATACCCAAACTCTGATAGCGTCTCAGAGAGGAGAACACAGAAATAGAGCTGCCCCTACACAGAACGGTGCAGCTTCGTGCAAAGTAAAGAGGTATGGCGCTAGATACAAATCCCTGTTAACCTCACAGGGAGACATAGCCCGCACACAGGGTAAAAGGTAAGCAGTGATCACACATACAGCGAATGCACTCAACAAACTTCTCTCCAGAGGTGTTGGAATTCTAATGGCTAAACGCCAGCCCTGAATTCATACAAGCAAACTCCTCTACAGAGGTACCGGAATTCTAACGGCTTAAAACCGACCCTGAGCACATGCTGACAAAGATCATACTGCTGCAATGTCCCATACACACACATAACGTGAATGATACTAGCATGCCTGCCGGCGTCGCTGGGAACCTTTTATACCCAAAGCTCCACCTCAAACACTCAAGCAGACATCACCCGCGGGCCAATCCGGAGCTGCCACATCACCAGAGCTGGTGACGTCCGGCCACCAATAAGGCCTCTTTCACACATCAGTATTTTTGATCAGTATTTGTATGCCAAAACCAGGAGTGTCTCCAAAACAAAGAACAGGAGTCAGTCTTTCAATTATATTTTTTCTCGATAAGTTCCATTCCTGGTTTTGGCATACAAACACTGATGCAAAATACTGACCAAATACTGATGTGTGAATGAGCCTAAGGCCGGGGTCACACTAGAGAGGAATACGGACGAGTGAGAGGTGTTAAAAGCACGCATTACACACCGGCAAATGATTCTCTATGGGGCAGCTCCCATCAGCCGTATATTTCTCGTCTGTATTCTACGGTCCGTGCCAATCGCAGCATGCTGCGATTGTCAGCGTACTACGCCCGTAGTACGCCAATGCAAGTCTATGGGTGCGCTAAAAATACGCATTACACACGGACCACACGTGTGACTTGCGAGAAATACGCACCCGGTGTCCTTTAGAAAAGCCGGCAATTCAGTGCGCGATACAGTAAAATCACACTGACAGGTTTAATAAAGAACGAAAGAATAGATATAGACACATAGAATACATATATATATATATATATACATGTCATTGAGACACATATATATATATATATATATATATATATATTTATATTTCACAGAGTTCTTCATAGCAGAATAGCCGCTAATTCAATTGCCGGCTTTTGTCAAATCATTCCCCAACCCGACATGAAATGACACATGGTTTACATACAGTAAACCATTTCATTTCATGGTTTTTTTTGTATGTCTTTCATTAGTAATTAGATGAGGGTTGATGTATAAAATTTGGGAGGTGAAGGTGTTAATCTAAGGGGTTAATTCATTGTTAAAAAATGTGAGAAATTACCGCGGGAGCCCACACATTTTTTTACAACGAATTAACCCCTTAAATTAACACCTACACATCCCAAATTTTACACATCAACCCTCATCTAATTACTAATGAAATACATACAAAAAAAACATGAAATTAAATGGTTTACTGTATGTAAACCATGTGTCATTTCATGTCGGGTTGGGGAATGATTTGACAAAAGCCGGCAATTGAATTAGCGGCTATTCTGCTATGAAGAACTCTGTGAAATATAAATATATATATGTGTCTCAATGACATGTGTGTATATATATATATATATATATATATACAGTATATATATATGTATATATATGTATTCTCTGTGTTTATATCTATTCTTTCATTTGTGTTATAAAACCTGTCATAGGGCTCCATTATATGTCCATTTTGCAAGCCGGCGAGAAAATCTCAGCATACGGATGCCATACGGATTACATACGGATGCAGACATGCGCAAAATACGCGACCACACCTTGCTTACGGATGACATATGGATCACTATTTAGGGGTCATTCATCCGTATTACGCCTGTAAACTACGGACCGTATTTTGCGTCGGTTAGTGTGACCCCGGTCTTAAGACGATGCCACATCATGGACATGCTAACATAGAAAAATTAAAAAAAAACTCATAGCACAAGATATGGCCTTCCCAAAACCCTGTCTGATGACAAATGCACATATAGCAGGATGCAGCAGGCCTCCACTAATAAAGGCAAGGGGAAGCACAGGTGCAAACTACTGATAAAAACTGCCACCCCACACCTAACAAACCATGGTGGGGTTGGCTGCCTAGTAGAAAAAATGCACATAGCTAAGGCTTGCATAGGACGCCAGTCACACATAAGTGTGATGCAAAGTGTCTGGCTTGCAACCTATTAATGACAAATAATACAGCAAAAAAATGCCAATTTTTTGTCAAAAATGACACATACAGTATCTCTCACCCCAAAGCTTTATATCTTTACAGCAATAAGTGAGGTTAAAAAATAACTTTTAATATGTAACTTAAAAGCTCCAAAACAATAATGTCATCAATAGTGATTAAAAGGATGCCAATTTAATGGGTAATCCCTAGAAGAAAATAGGAACCACCCAACCGCATCAATCAGGATATAAAACGTTGCTAATGTATCATGTCAGGCAACAGTTTGTATAAAGGATACAGCATTTAACAATTAGCACACAATGCCATAGCCAATTGCATATATATATTTTTTTGACTAAACCAAAAAAGGTTTATAGCCACAAGATACAAGAAGGTGAGATATATAAAATAGGAACAATCTCACCGGTTTTTGCAGACAGCCAGGAGTCTCCAGGGACACTCTGTATGCACACAGGGAGGTAGCGATGGGAAGACAATACCCTGTCAAATCCCTCAAAAACTAACCATCATCTGATCCCCAGACTCCTGCCCTTACAAGGGCAGTCCACAGCTCACCCTATATTGCACATGCCCTGCACTTTCCCTTAGAAGAGTGTCCCAACGCGTTTCATCCAAGTAAATCTTCAGGGGACTAACTTGTTACAAAGTGCCATAGTGCTAAAGCTCAAAACATGGATCCTTCCACTATAAATGCTGTCTGCTGTCTGCAGAGAGTGGAGGACAGAGGGCATATTTATATGGTAAGATGACAACAAACCATCCACACCTGATGCCACAATCAAAGTGTCACACAAATACTCACTCCCATATCTGATATATCAAACGTCCGTCATTAAGCGGTTCAGCATCTGTGGAACGCACGCCGGTCAGCGCTTTGTTCGCTGACAGGAATAACAGGTGACGCCGCAGATAAAATGTTACCAGAAGTGGGGCATTATTGTAATATGTCCGCTGACCGGAAGTGTGGCATTTGCATCTGTGGCGGTCCGCCTCTAAAAAACGTCACCGGAAGTGTGGCATTTGCATCTGAGGTGATCCGCCTCCAGAAAAACGTCACCGGAAGTGGGGCACTTCTCCATCTTGGTGGTCCAACTGGAAGTGGGGCATTTTTCTTTCTTTTGATTTGCCTTATGCTTGTGACGCTGGTGTGGGCGGAGTTAGCGCCGATTTCGGCGTGCGTTCCACAGATGCTGAACCGCTTAATGACGGACGTATGACGGATGTAAGGGCAGGAGTCTGGGGATCAGATGATGGTTAGTTTTTGAGGGATTTGACAGGGTATTGTCTTCCCATCGCTACCTCCCTGTGTGCATACAGAGTATCCCTGGAGACTCCTGGCAGTGTGCAAAAACCAGTGAGATTGTTCCTATTTTATATATCTCACCTTCTTGTATCTTGTGGCTATAAACCTTTTTTGGTTTAGTCAAAAAAATATATATATGCAATTGGCTATGGCATTGTGTGCTAATTGTTAAATGCTGTATCCTTTATACAAACTGTTGCCTGACATGATACATTAGCAACGTTTTATATCCTGATTGATGCGGTTGGGTGGTTCCTATTTTCTTCTAGGGATTACCCATTAAACTGGCATCCTTTTAATCACTATTGGTGACATTATTGTTTTGGAGCTTTTAAGTTACATATTAAAAGTTATTTTTTAACCTCACTTATTGCTGTATAGATAACCTATTAATGACGCCCATAGTATTATCAGGCGGGCTGCACTATAATATGCAACACACAATGACAATAGACCAAGCTAACAGAAAGATGCCCGGCTGCATCCTGCAAAAACTGATATGATAAGTGCAAATGCTATATGTGCATTTGTTATCAGGGTTTTGGGAAGGCCATATCTTGTGGTATGAGTTTTTTTCACATCATGGACATGCTCAGTAAAGTGATTTCTGCAATTAGACTCCAGAGCGTCTGGCCGCCGCTGCCTATCGCTGGTTACCATAGACTTGGCTGAAGAGCCAGCAATAACCAAACAGCCCGCGCCTGAGCAAGACACTGGGACCGATGTCTATGCTCAGCAGCACCCGCAGTGGCCGAA
This sequence comes from Dendrobates tinctorius, assembly GCF_039654945.1. NCBI lineage: Eukaryota > Metazoa > Chordata > Amphibia > Anura > Dendrobatidae > Dendrobates > Dendrobates tinctorius. The sequence goes on along the minus strand of NW_027361728.1, from coordinate 44,009,638 downwards.
GCTGAATCGGAGACCGCAGAGGCAGACAAGGCTTGGGGTCTACCCTGTGCAGCGGGAGAATCCCAGCATCTAACACTTGCTCTAGTCCTTTTAAACATGAAAAGCAAACTGGTCTGCAAGACTTACACATATTTATATAACATCCTATATTAGTTTATTTGTATTTAACGAAGAATAAAGATGAAAATCAATGAAGAGTAAATCCACCTGCATCAGAATTTGTTAGAAAGTGACTTCTAGTATTTATAGTTTATAATCTCTTTTTGTGTTACCATTTTTCCTTGGCAAATTAAACTTTGAAAAAAAGTCCTGAAATTGTGTTTTCTCGTTGGGCTTCACTTTTAGTGTGCACCGTATAGACTAGCGTAGAGTCAGTAAGAGCTTGAGCTATGCTGTCCTTCACCTGGGACAAATGTCAAGTGCAATGCTCGGCCTTATGACTTAATATCCTGGCACCCAAGGGATATGTGGTAGACAACCTTGGGGTCAGCAGTGTTCATCTTGTCATTACTGGGCAGTATTGCAAATGTAATAACGCCCTCAAAGGCTGTATGCTGACAGTACAGTATCACACAACTAAAAACTAAGGTTGGGGTCGACTCACTTCTTTGTTGCACCCTCCTCCCAACACAGTCACCTGGGCACTTGTCATAGAGCATGCTCAAATTACATCCAATTCTAATGATTTCCTAAATTTGATTTTTGGATTTGAAATGGCCAGCACAGTGACTCATTGGTTACCACTAGAGATGAGCGACTTTGTCTATTTTAGGGTCGAGTCGGGTTTCATGAAACCCGACTTTCTCAAAAGTCGAGTCGAACGAAATCGGCCGACTATAGGGAAAAGTCGGGAAAAGTCGTGAAACACGAAACCCAATGCAAGTCAATGGGGAGAAAAGTCGGCAGTGAGTGGAGGACTGTAAACACACCTGGCATGAATTTTAACCCTAGAAGCGGCAAAATCTCTCTTCTCTCCCTATCTCCCTCTCTCTCTCCTTCCCTCTCTCTCCCTCTCTCGCCCTCCCTCTCTCTTTCTCTCTCCCGCTCCAGCTACGCTCTCGCTACGCTCCGCTCCGCTTCTCTCATTGGCTGAAAAAAGTCATGTGCAAGCATTCGGCGAAACCCGACCTTGGCGCTTGGGTCGCCGACCGCATGGCCGACTTCACACTGTGGTCGGGTTTCGTTTCATGAAACCCAACTTTGGCGAAAGTCGGCGACTTTTGAATCTGACCAACCTGTTTCGCTCAACTCTAGTTACCACTGTTGCTTTGCAGCACTGGTGTCCTGATTTCAAATCCCTCCAAGATGACATCTAGTAGGAGTTTGTATGTTCTCCCCATGTTTGTATGCATTTCCTTCCACATTCTTAACCCCTTCACTCCCGGAGCTTTTTTCAATTTTTCATTTTCATTTTTCGCTCCCCTTCTTTCCAGAGCCATAACTTTTTTAGTTTTTCGTCAATATGGCCATGTGAGGGCTTATTATTTGCAGGACAAGTTGTACTTTTAAACGACACCATTGGTTTTACCACGTCATGTACTCGAAAACGGGAAGAAAATTCCAAGTGCGGTGAAATTGCAAAAAAAGTGCAATCCCACACTTGTTTTTTGCTTGACTTTTTTGCTAGGTTCACTAGATGCTAAATCTAACCTGCCATTATGATTCTCCAGGTCTTTACGAGTTCATAGACACAAAGCATGTCTATATTCTCTTTTACCTAAGTAGTGAAAAAAAATTCCAAAGTTTGCTTAAAAAAAAAATTGCTCAATTTTCTGAGACTCGTAGCGTCTCCATTTTTCGTGATCTGGGGTCGGGTGAGGGCTTATTTTTTGCGTGCTGGGCTGACGTTTTTCATTATATGACTTTTATGCAAATATGTTTTTTTGATCGCCCGTTATTGCATTTTCTTGCTACGCCGTTTAGCGATCGGGTTAATGCTTTTTTTTATTGATAGATCGGGTGATTCTGAACGCGGTGATACCTAATATGTGTATGTGGGATTTTTTTTATTGTTTTATTTTGATTGGGGCGAAAGGGGGTGATTTGAACTTTTATTTTTTTTATTTTTAAACATTTTTTTTACTTTTGGCATGCTTCAATAGCCTCCATAAGAGGCTAGAAGCATGCACAACCCGATTGACTCTGCTACATATGGGCGATGAGCAGATCGCCTATATGTAGCAGATTTACTGCTGTGCTTTAAGCGCCGGCCACCGGGTGGCGCTCAAAGCCATCTGCCTGGAACAACCATAGAGGTCTTTATGAGACATATGGTTGTCCAGGCAATGCGTCGCCGACCCCCCATCATATGACGGGGGTCAGCGATGAGCTCACTTCCGACCCGGCAGCCAGAAGTGCTATTTAAATGCCAGCTGTCAGCTTTGACAGCGGGATTTAACAAGTTAATAGGCGCAGGCGGACAGCGATTCTGCTCACGCCTATTGCGGGCACATGTCAGCAGTTCATAACAGCTGACATGTTGCGGCTTTGAGGTGTGCTCACCACCGGAGCCCACCTCAAGGCAGGTGATCCTTACCGATGATATACTATTCCATCATCAGTAAGGAAGGGGTTAAAACATACTCATAGGAAATTTAGATTTTGAAGCCCAATGAGGACAGTGATGATGATGTCTGTAAAGTGCTGTAGAATATGATGGTGCTATATAAGCAAAAAATAATAAATAAAATGTACCTGTTTGAATGTAGAGTTGTACAGAACACATGTCACCGGCTTTTCATGACTCGTAACTCTTTTACTGGCCTCTTTTTTCATCTCCAGCACTGACAGCTGATTGTTGAAAGATAGAAACAGACGTCCATGGGGTTCATAGAAGTAAAAGGACAATTGAAATTCCTGAGTTTTGGGGAAGATTCCGGCTATGCGTTGTATGCACACCTGATGATGAATGTCCCAGATCCTCAACACCTGCAAGATAATATATTCAGCAACTGTAAATCACATACAAGGTCCTGGCTGCAGTTCACAGAGCTGGAGTCGTATGAACATGTACAATACCGAGGACTTGAGGATGGGAGAAAATTGTGTTTTTTGTGTTAGTAAAAATAACAGATTCTGTAAAACAGTAAGAAGCAAAAATATGATACTAGTGACAAACACATTGTAAATGGTGACATAGCATAGACCATACCCTCAATTATTACTAGATCATCTCATCTCACCTTGTCTTTAGAAAAGCTAAACAGCTGTTTGCGACTGGCAATGAATTTGACAGTGATCACACTGGCCATGTTGCCTTGCAGAATGCCCGTGGGTTTGGAGACGACATATGGGTTCCATAGACAAATCTTGTGATCAGTTCCAGCAGTCGCTGTTATGAAAATATAAAACTTTGTAGAATTTATATCTTTATTTGATGTTTATTCACTCAATATATAGATCTCAAAAGCTAGGCTGCATTGAGCTATACTGATCAAACTATGTGATAAGTCACTGGAGGAAATGTGGGAAAAAATGAGGTAGATTTAGATTGAAAATTGTGACTTTAAGAGTAAACTGTATTATATGCTTCATATCTAGATATCAACATTCGTTTGGGTATCATAGTGTAGCTAAACTTTAGTTCTTCTCACATGCTACCCAAAGCCATCCATTTGTAAACAATACCCTGATTTGGCTCAGGATACCCCAGATTTATCAAGCTTGTTTTAAAAAAAATTAGGACAATTCTGGCTCATTCAGGACAGTTAGCATTTATTTTTGTTATATTGTTTTTGATAGATTTGTGTCTCAGCAACCTCAGAAATGTTGAAAAGGGGAAAGAATGATGTGTAGCCAATCATTTTGTAAAACGTGCCATGTTTAACAACGATTAAAGGGGTTGTCCCATGAACAAAGTTGATTTTAATCAATATATCTTGGAATAATAATAATTTCCACAATCGAATGTGTTTAAAAAAAAGTTCCTGTGCTGAGAAAATCTTATAAATGCGCCCCTGCTGTGTACTGTGTAATGTCTGTGTCTGACCATGCAGGAATATGGTCTGATCATACCACAGGTCCTGGGCAGGAGGGGAAGCAAAAGAGAATAAAGACACGGTGGCTCAGTGGTTAGCACTGCAGCATGGGTTCAAATCCCACCAAGGACAACATCAGCAAGGAGTTTGTATGTTCTCCCCGTGTTTGCATGGGTTTTCTCTGGAATCATAGAATCATAGAATCGTAGAGTTGGAAGGGACGTCCTGGGCCATCTGGTCCAACCCCCTGCTCAAAGCAGGATTCGCTAAATCATTCCAGTCAGATGTCTGTCCAGCCTCTGTTTGAAGACTTCCATTGAAGGAGAACTCACCACTTCTTGTGGCAGCTTGTTCCACTCATTGATCACTCTAACTGTCAAAAAGTTTTTTCTAATATCTAATCTGTGTCTCCTCCCATTCAGTTTCATCCCATTGCTTCTAGTCTTTCCTTGTGCAAGTGAGAATAAAGTTGATCCTTCTACAATGTGACAGCCCTTTAGATATTTGTAGGCAGCTATTAAGTCTTCTCTCAGTCTTCTCTTTTGCAAACTAAACATTCCCAAATCCTGCAACCTTTCCTCATAAGACAGGGTTTGCAGACCGGTCACCATTCTGGTTGCTCTTTTCTGAACTTGCTCCAGTTTGTTGATGTCTTTTTTAAAATGTGGTGCCCAAAACTGCACACAATATTCCAGATGAGGTCTAACCAAAGAGGAGTAGAGGGAAATAATGACTTCACGTGATCTAGACTGTATGCTTCTGTTAATACATTCTAGAATTGCATTTGCCTTTTTTGCTGCTGCATCACACTGTTGACTCATATTCAGTCTGTGATCTATTAGTATACCCAAGTCTTTTTCACATGTGCTGTTGCTTAGGCCTATTCCTCCCATTCTGTATATGCTTTTTTCATTTTTATTGCCCAGATGTAGTACTTTGCATTTTCCCTGTTAAAAACCATTCTGTTAGTTGCTGCCCACTTCTCCAGTTTATTTATATCTTTTTGAATCCTCTCTCTCTCTTCTCTAGTATTAGCTATCCCTCCTAGCTTTGTGTCATCAGCAAATTTAATCAGTTTACCCTCAATTCCTTCATCTAAATCATTGATAAAGATGTTGAACAATACAGGGCCCAGGACAGAGCCCTGTTGTACCCCACTTGAGACATTCTTCCAACTGGATGTGCAGCCATTTACGACCACTCTTTGGGTCCGATCACTAAGCCAGTTATGAATCCACCTAACAGTTGCCTTGTCCATTCCATACTTAGTCATTTTTTCAATAAGGATTGTATGAGATACTTTGTCAAATGCTTTGCTGAAGTCAAGATATACTATATCTACAGCATTTCCTTGATCCACCCAATCAGTGATTCCATCATAGAAGGAAATTAAGTTAGTCTGACATGACTTATTAGTTACAAACCCATGCTGACTCTGTTTAATCACTTCATTCTTATCCAGTTACTGACATACATGTTGTTTAATAATTTGTTCAAAGATCTTTCCTGGTATAGAAGTCAGACTCACCGGCCGATAGTTGCCTGGGTCCACCTTCTTCCCCTTTTTGAAGGTAGGAACAACATTTGCTCTTCTCCAGTCTTTTGGGACTTCTCCAAGAATTTTCAAAGATTATGGAGAGGGGTTCAAAAATTTCTTCTGCTATCTCCTTCAGTACTCTGGGGTGTAATTCATCTGGACCTGGAGACTTGAATTAATTTAGGTTAGCTAAGTGTTTCCTCACTATCTTTCTGTTTATAGATATCCTGGATTCTTCTATTCCCTTAATAGGACAGTGAAGAACAGCTGAGGTTACATTTCCTTTCTGAGAGAAAACCGATGCAAAATAGGAATTTAAAAGTTCGGCCTTCTCAACATCCTGTCTTACCATTTCATCATTTTCATCCTGTAAAAATCCTATAGCATCTTTGACTTTTCTTTTACTTTTGACATATCCCCAAAATCCTTTATTATTGGGTTCTTCAGTTTCCTCCCACATTCCAAAGACATACTGATAGGGAATCTAGATTGTGATCCCCATTGGGAACAGTGCCAATAATGTCTGTAAAGCGCTGTGGAATTAATGGCACTATATAAATGAGTAAAATAAATAAATAAACATTACAGCTGATTAGCACACAAAAATAAAGTATTTCTCTGCCTGTTTTTTAAAAATATTTTACCTCAAGAATTATTTGCTATCCCATCCCATGTATACTTTTTTAAATCCCCCCTGCCCATGAGATGTGGCATGATCAGACCATGTCCCTGCACGGTCAGACACAGCCATTACACAGTACACAGCAGGGGCACGTTTATAAGATTATCTCAGCACAGGAACATTTTATTTAACACATCCAATAGCTAATAATAAAATTTATTTTTATATAGCGCTAACATATTCCGCAGCGCTTTACAGTTTGCACATATTCTCATCACTGTCCCTGATGGGGCTCACAATCTAAATTCCCTACCAGTATGTCTTTGGAGTGTGGAAGGAAACCAGAGTGCCCAGAGGAAACCCACGCAAACACGGGGAGAACATACAAACTCCTTGCAGATGTTGTCCTTGGTGGCATTCGAACCCAGGACTCTAGCGCTGCAAGGCTCAGGCGCTAACCACTGAGCCACAGTGCTGCCCTTGAACTTATTTTTTTAATTCCAGGATGTATTGATTAAAATCAACTTGGATTGTGGGAAAATCTCTTTAAATTACTTTATGGCTTAAAAGATGATTGATATAAATGTACTACAGCAAGTATCTACAACGTGTAATGAGCTAAGCAAAATATATTTTGCTACATTGACAACTTTGATACATTTGGCACAATTTGTTCAATTTTTACTTCTAACATTTGATACATACCCTTCAACTTCTAGTTGAACCTGACAGCAGAGATATATACTCAGCAAAATGCAAAATGATGGAAGCACGCACATTATATGTAAATTGACAGGCATGTATGTCACTATATGTTTACTGCATACAAACACAAAGATGGGGGGCACTGAGAGACAATCACTGAATATTCAAATTGTAAACTGCATAATTGCTTTATTTACTGTGAATTAAAGGTGGGATTTATAATGTCGGTTTTATTTGAATTGCATGAGTTTATCTGTCCAGACAAGCAAAGCTGGTTTAATACCCTGGGCAAAATTTAGAAGTAGGGCTCCAACTGCACTCACACAGAAACATTTAGGCTGGAGTCACACACAACGTATAAAAATACGCTCCGCTTTTTACAGCCAAGAATAGCATCAATGTTTCATGAACAGTGATCCGTATGTAATCCGTTTTTGATGCGGGGATGCGATTTCTTTGCATCAAAATATCCGTGTGACATCTGTATAGCCCCGCTATGTGTAATGGTGTCACGTATTCAGGGGAATTTGTAGTTATATTCCGCGCTGCCGCAAGAAAGTATTCCAGGAGAGAGATGTCAAAGATTCACAGAGGTTTCTTCAACGCGTTTTGGGGGTCTCATGCCCCCTTCGGCAGGAAATACCACACCTGACGAAGGGGGCATGAGACCCCCGAAACGCGTTGAATAAACCACTGTGAATCTTTGACATCTCTCTCCTGGAATACTTTCTTGCGGCAGTGCGGAAAATAACTACAAATTCCCCTGAATACGTGGTTTCTTCTGGTCGTTGATGACCTGTGGATCTGCAGCAGCCTCTAGCCTTTATGCTTTTTTTCATCCTAACCAGGTGAGCAAATTTCTTGGTGTAATCTCTCCTTGTAACGTGGATAAGACCCTATTGCGCTTTTGTGTCTCCTTTTCTTTGCAATAATGTGTAACACACATGAAATCCGCTACCTCGGAGTAACTCTCGACTCTGCCCTGTCCTTCAAACCACACGTCCAATCTCTTGCCACCTCCTGTCGCCTCCAACTCAAAAATATTTCCAGAATCCGTCCCTTCCTCAGTCCTCAATCTCCTAAAACTCTTGTACATGCCCTGATCATCTCCCGCCTTGTCTACTGCAACACTCTCCTCTGTGGCCTCCCTGCTAACTCTCTTGCACCACTCCAGTATGTCCTCAATTCTGCTGCCCGACTAATCCACCTCTCTCCTCGCTACTCCCCTGTCTCCCCTCTCTGCAAATCCCTCCATTGGATCCCAAATCCCCAACGAATCCTGTTCAAATTACTAACACTGACCTACAAAGCCATCCACAACCTTTCCCCTCCCTATATCTCTGAACTAATCTCCCAATATCTTCCCTCATGTAATCTTCGATCCTCCCAAGACCTCCTACTCTCCTCCACACTTATTCGTTCCTCACACAACCGCCTCCAAGATTTCTCCCAAATATCCCCTATCCTCTGGAATGCCATGCCTCAACACGTCCGATTATCCACCAACCTCGGATCCTTCAGATGGAACCTAAAAACCCATCTTTTCAGGAAAGCTTACAGCCTGCAATGACCATTCTGCCGCCTCACCACCGCCTGAACTGCCGCCTCATCACCACCAGAGCTGCTGCAGGGACATAACCACCCCCACCCTCTGTTTTTCATCCCCAGAGGAGCGGGGTCTCAAGGAGAAAAAAAGCTTACAGCCCTCCTTAAATGCTCTAAATTCATTTTTGTTACCAGCAAACGTATCTGGCAATTTAACCGGGGATTCGGGTGGGACTAAAATGACATCTCTATTCCCCACCTGCTGAAAGCCTGCGGAAAGCACCCCCTGAACCGAGTCCGCAACCTGCCATTGGGACTGGGCCAAAGCTTGATGTTCCAAACATAGCTTCTGCAGCAACTGAGTCAAGCATTTCACCTGCTCAGATAAAGCACACATTGGGTCCATGCTGCAGAAGTGAGGAGAGAAAAAAAAGTTCACGGTCAGTTATAATGTCAGGAACACCACACTGAACTTGCTCACTGAGCCAGTGCACGTGTCCTGAGTAAAACAAACTGTGCTCAGAGATACCTGTGGAGCGGGCAGCAGCAGAGGAGGTGCGTACTTCAGAACAGCAGGACCTGAAGCACATGACTGCTGGGAGCGTGGCCTAAACCTCGGAGAGCTAGGAGCTGCAGGAAAACTCCTAGCAGGGTAACTACAGGACAAAATTACCAAGGGGCATAGACAGGGATGAAAACAGATCAAGCCGGGGTCAAAGCACAAGATAGCATGACAAAACCAGAGGATTAGACAGGAAGGATAGTCCGGACGTAGCCAATGAGTCATACACGGAGATAGCTGCAAAGTACAAGAGGGGTGAGCAGAGAGTCGTCAGGTCACAGGCAATGAGTCATACACAGAGAAGGTAGCGCAGTAGAGAATCAACAGGCAAACTCACAATGGGGAACAGAACCGGGTCAGAACCAAATAAGCAAGCTATAAGACAACGAACAGGCACAGGCACACAGGGGTCAACACACTCGGCCAAAGGCAAAAGTATAACTGATGGGGATGGGAGTTTCTCAGGGGTATAAGAAGCTCTCCCTGAACCAAAGAGAGGCCACAATAATTAACCCCAGGCATGCAGGTCAAAGCCTGCACTGGGCCCCAGACATTAACCCCTGACGTGCAGGTCAAAACCTGCACTGGGATCATGACATTTAAATTCAGGAGTAGCGGATGGGGCCATCGACTGGGCCTCACGAATTTCACCTTCCAATTCCAAGGATATCATGGAAATCACAATTCCTAGAGGAGGAATGGAGGATGGAGGTTCTGGAGGAAAAACAGAATCAAGGCTGTATGACAAAGCGTCAGCCCTAACATTCTTAGACCCCAGTCTGAACGTGATGGAAAAATTGAATCTAGAGAAAAATAAGGACGATCTGGCCTGTCTAGGAGTTAAATGTTTAGCAGTTTCAATATGGGCTAAATTTTTATGATCTGTCACCACAGTAACAGGATGAATAACTCCCTCCAAAAAATGTCTCCATTCTTCAAAAGCTAATTTGACTGTGAGCAGCTCGCGATTCCCCACATCATAATTTCTTTCAGCAGATAAAAATTTCCTGGAGAAAAATGCACATGGAGGCAAGTTGGCCAGAGTTTTGGAACCTTGAGACAAAACAGGTCCTACCCCAACCTCTTAGGCATCCACCTCTACGATGAATCGTTTCTGGAGATCAGGTTGAATCAAAACTGGAGCAGACATGAAGCACTCCTTTAATTTATCAAAGGCACCAACAGCATCCAATGACAAAACCTTAAGATTCGCCCACTTTCGTGTGAGGTCAGTAAGGGTTTCACTATCTGAGAAAAACCCTTAATAAACTTTCTGTGGTAATTAGCAAACTCTAAGAATCATTGCAATGCTTTCAGATTACGAGGTTGAACCCAATCAATTATTGCTTTCACCTTCCCAGGATCCATTTTAAACCCATCAGCAGACACAATGAACTCTAGGAATAATATTTCCTGAACAGAAAAAGTACATTTCCTAAATTTAACAAACAAAGAAATTTCCCTTAGCTTCTGTAAAACAAATCGAACATGCTCAGAGTGAGAATTCAGATTCGGTGAAAAAAGTATGATGTCATTCAGGTATACCAACCATCCAAGAATATCAGCGAAAATGCAATTCATAAAGTTCTGAAAGACTGCAGGTGCATTGGATAACCCAAAAGGCATGACAAGATTTTCATATAAACCCACCGACGTTAAAAACGCCATTTTCCACTCATCAACCGCCCGGATACGTATCAGATTATATGCCCCTCTAAGATCAAGCTTAGAAAACAACTTCGCCCCTGTGAGCTGATTATATAGGTCGGGGATAAGTGGAAGCGGGTAAGTATTCTTAACTGTAATTTTGTTCAGTTCACAGAAATCGAGGCAAGGATGGAGGCCACCATCTTTCTTTTCCACAAAAAAGAACCCTGCAGCTACAGGCGAGGAGGAAGGATATATATGACCCTTCCATAAACTTCCATTAACATAATCCTTCATAGCGGTCCATTCAGGTCCCGACAAATTATACATCCAAGCTTTAGGAAATTTGGCATTAGGAAAAAGATTTATAGCACAATCATAAGGACGATGGGGCGGTAATATCTCAGCCTCTTCTTCCGAGAACACATCATTGAAGTCTTTCAGATAAGCCGGCAGACCCTCCAGACTAGCGGAGCAAATCTGTACACAGCTGAAACATTTCTTATGACAGTACGAACTCCATTTAACAATATCCTTCCGACACCAATCAATAACAAGATTATGGATTTGCAGCCATGGAAATTTCAACACCAACCCAGCAGGTAAATTATCCAACACATAGCAGGAGATGGACTCAGAGTGAAGCGTTCCCACTCTAAATGCGAATTCCACCGTTACCAGCTGGACTAAGTCCTGAAGTAATAGTGTCCTGTCAATGGCAACAATTTGAATAGGTCTTTTCAATCTTACTGTCCCTAATCCTAATTAGAACCAGTCCAGAATCAATTAAGTTGTGGCAGATGGAACCTGAAAACCCATCTCTTCAAAAAAGCTTACAACCTGTAATGACCACATGGACACCTCAACACCATCGGAGCTACTGAAACCCCCGACCTACTGTCTCCTTCCCCATAATCCTGTAGAATGTAAGCCCGCAAGGGCAGGGTCCTGTCCCCTCTGTACCAGTCTGTCATTATCAGTTTGTCTACTCTAAGTGATATTTGTATTTTGATGTAACCCCTTCTCATGTACAGCACCATGGAATTAATGGTGCTAAATAAATAAATAAATAATAATCCCAGTCAATGAAAGCAAGAGCATATAACCACAGGTTCTGAAAACAAAGTTCCACGTTCAGCAATACTTTATCTGAGGAGTAAAAGGGTACCAGGAAGTCTGGGTGACCTCCTCGAATATCACACAGACTAAGACGTTTCCCGGCGGCTTGCTGGCTTGAGAGCGAATGGAGCAGTCTTTGAGGAAATGTCCAGCACGACCACAATAAAGGCAATGTCCAAGATCACGTGGACGCCTCCTCTTCACGACCCGAGAGCAGGCTGTTCCAACCTCCATTGGTTCCATCTCAGGCAAGTGAGCAGACTTGGACAGGACAACTGGAGCCCCCTGTTGTTCACATCTCTCACGAATTTGGTGATCCATTGGAATGGCCTGGGTCATGGCCTAGTCCAGGGAACAGGGTGGAGTATGTAAAGCCAGAGCATCCTTTAGAGTATCAGAAAAGCCATGGTGAAACTGACACCTGAGAGCTGCATTCCACAAAACCTCAGAGGACCATTGCTGGAACTCAGAGCTATAGTCCCCTGGCCCCACTGTGTCAGGTTCATGATCTTAGCTTCTGTGACCTGGGCCCTGTCAGGTTTGTCATAGATCATCTCTAAAGTGTCAAAAAAGGCATCAACGGAAGACAAAGAGAATGCCTAAGTCTGAGGACCCCCTCGCAATAGGGACATGATTATTCCCACCCGCTGGGACACATCTCCTGAAGACCGGGGTTGCAAGGTAAAAAATAGCTTGCAGCTCTCCCTAAACATCCTAAACTGATCCTTCTCCCCTGAAAATTTGTCAGGAAGTGCAACTACAGGTTCAGGAGAGACCAACTGCACATCAGAAGGTAAAGGATTCATTACTACAGTCAATGGTGAAGAGTTTTGGGAAGCATCCATAGTTCTAGAAAACTGACCCTGCAGCTGGAACTGTGTAGATTCTAGTTTCTGGTGTTCCCTTGCAAGATCCTGAACCATCTAGGTCAGATTCAACACCTGATCACAGAGTGCACGAATAGGATGCATTGGTGAAGGGAAAAAAAAAAGTACTTTTAGGGCCAGACAAAATGTGATGCTAGTCACAACCCACGGGTAGGCCATGAGTCAGCGCAGTCAGACGTTCCGTGGTCAATACCAAAAGATCACGTAGTAAACCAAGAGAAAATACGAAGTCGCAAGTCAGGTCACATGCCAGGGTAAGAAAAACAGAGAAATAGCAGATAAGCAAAGGGACAATAACAAACGAGTAGTCTGAACACAGTCCAAAGGTCAGCAGTGGACTATCAGATGCAAAGGGGCAGTAATAAATGGGTAGTCTGAACACGGTCCAAAGGTCAGCAGCAGAAGAAGATCAGAACTTACAGCACAGGGTACACACCAGAGAGCACAAGCTTAGAACAAGATTTTGACTGACAATGATCTGGGCTACAGAAAGTTGTGGGAAGCAGGGTGTGTTGCAGTCCGCGCTGCCGAGATTCACAAATCACCTGGGATGCAAGATGTTGTAGCAGTGTACTCCTTTATTTCCTCCTACGCGTTTCGGCGCCCTTCCTGGCACCTTCCTCAGAGATCCCTGAGGAAGGTGCCAGGAAGGGCGCCGAAACGCGTAGGAGGAAATAAAGGAGTACACTGCTACAACATCTTGCATCCCAGGTGATTTGTGAATCTCGGCAGCGCGGACTGCAACACACCCTGCTTCCCACAACTTTCTGAAGGTTTTTCCACGTGCGAGTGGTTGGTGGAGGTCCTGCAGCAGCTGATTCTGTGATATGCTCTCAAGCCAGTTGTGGGTTACACAACTGGAATAGGTGAGTGGAACTGTATTATACCGCTCATACTTCTAGTGTCACTAGTGATAGGGCACTATTGCGCCTCTTGTTCCCCCCACCATTTTTGTATTGATACAATGATCTGGGCTAGACAGCTCACCTAAATAGCAGGGCAATTACCAAGAAAAAGGAGCACCAGTGGAATCTCTGCACCTTTCAGTCAGATAGGTCAACCGAGTTGTCAATCAAAGCACTGACAGCTCAGCACGCCCCAGCACAGGATAGGCTGACAGAGCTGTCCATCACAGAGTCCCAGACACTCTAAGCAGAGGAATTGTGTCAAATGGGTATTCCTTTGAGAAAAATGGGAAAAAGACATATAGGACTTTCATACTCTTTTGCAGAACGAAAAAAGTCCCAAAAAAATGCAATACAAGGTACACCTGACAAAATGTAGTAAGAAGAACTTTTTATACACTGCTCAAAAAAATAAAGAGAACACTAAAAGTGGAATCAGCCTTTAATTTGATTTTTCACTTTGATTTTGAGTAACATTCCAAATCCAGACCCCACGTGATATTAATTTTGATTTACATTGATCATTTTTAAGTTTAATTGTTCTCAACACATTCCTCTATGTAATGAATACAGATTTGCAACTGGAATATTTCATTCAGTGCTATCTAGGATGTGGTATTTTAGTGTTCCCTTTATTTTTTTGAGCAGTATACATACTGTGTATATATATATATATATATATATATATATATGTATATATATATCTTGCCCATTTTAGTCCATGGATGCGCTGCCATGTGCAGTGTGTCTGAATACAGTTTTTTTGCAACTAAGGAGAATGCACTATATAAATGTGGATCTAGCCTAATATTTTACAGGAACATAAAAAAATCAATAGTGAAACCTAAAGATAAAATACTTACAATTCCTTAGCAGCATTATAAACTGTCCCAACCTTGGATTCTTTTAGAGTTCAGTGTGAAAAAATATTATATTATGGCTACACGGTACCATAGGACATAAAATAGCATTTCAACATCGCATCTAATAATCTTCAATGCGATCTCTTTGCAGCAGGCAACATAGCGCGGCTGATATGAAACTGTTGACACATTGCATTCCTGCTGGGCTTTATTGTTGCAAGTAAAATATGACTTTACCATCATGCATGAAAGTATTTGTCATATGCAACTTTGACTTGCCTGCATCCTGAATGGGATCTGCTTATTCACCCTTGTTGGACTTAAACATTGAAAATCAAATTTCACAATGACTGTAAACATGTTTTGAAAGTAAGCATACCACTGAATTATATAGCCTTTCTGAACTGAGGTGGAAGAGACCTATTGTAACAATGCCACCCCTCAGTGCTGAGATGTCTGTGCAGTGATTGGCAGCTTAATTGTCCAGTCTGGTGCAGGGGCGTACTGAGCTGTCTGTGTTTTTATTGACAGTTCAGCCATCCAATCTGAGATTGAAAGGTGCTGAGTTCTCATCAGGTGCTCCTGGTTCTCTTGATTGTTTAGCTTTATAACTTAGCTAGCAGTCCTAGATAGCTGTCAGCCGTAGCTTCAGCTATGTGCAGTTAATTTACTCTGTGCCTTGTATTTTCCTTTTGATGTATTGCTGCCTGACCTTGGACCTTGTTCTGACCATCCATCCATTTAACCCTTTTTGCTCTGATCCGCTATCCTCCTGGTATTTTGACCTAAGAACAATACCTGACTACAACTGTCTTCTCCCTCTGTTTATGACGTACCCACCTGGCTATTGACCTCGGACTCCTCTAGTATTCTGACTCATGGTTTGTCCATGAGAGGTGACTCAGTGTCGTAATATGGCTGAGGCTGGTTTCACATTAGCGCTTTTTAAGCGCACGCACGGCCGGGGGTAGCTCCGCCCCCGAGCCGGCTCTCTGCCAGGCGTGCCCGCCCCTTGCTTGTAGCGCCGCCTCCTAGCGCACAGCGGCGCCTGCGATCGGCGCACCCTATCTTTAGCATATGGTGCGCAGACCGTGCGCAGGCCGTGCGCTAGTTGCGCTTTGACCTGCGCTGCGCGCTTTTGACGGTGCGCCGTGCGCGCCAAAATCAAACTTTTCGGATTTTGGCGCACACGGCGCACCGTCAAAAGTGCGCAGCGCAGGTCAAAGCGCAACTAGCGCACGGCCTGCGCACGATCTGCGCACCCTATGCTAAAGATAGGGTGCGCCGATCGCAGGCGCCGCTGTGCGCTAGGAGGCGGCGCTACAAGCAAGAGGCGGGCACACAGGGCAGAGAGCCGGCTCGGGGGTGGAGCTACCCCCGGCCGTGCGTGAGCTTAAAAAGCGCTAATGTGAAACCAGCCTGACAAATACATTTTTCTTTTTCACCACTATGGAGCCTGTTCACACACACTGTGACCAGGTGGCGAATTCGAAGCTGATGATGCAGGATATGACTAAGGAATACCAGAGTCTGGAATCATCGCAATATCACTTGCAGGGTCAGATGATTAATTTGATGAATACTCCGGATAGCCCTCCACTTCCAGCAGTGGCTGTGAAATCAGTACCCTGTGACGTACATTTGGTTTCTACTGAATCTGTAATGGCCCTCACTGATAAATTTTGGGGAGAGAAAAACTAGTTTAGTGTTTTCAGGGAAAACGGTAGGTTATTTTTTATCCTGTGTCTCTGGTCATCAGGGAATGAGTTCCATCGGGTGGGAATAATCATGTTCCTACTGAAGAGGGTTCTCAGACCTGGGCATTTGCCTTATCCCCACAAACCCCAGAATGATCTTCTGTGGACACCTTTTTTGATGCTTTAGGTCTGATCTATGATGAACCCGACAGGATCCAAGTCACAGAGGCAAAGATCATGAACCTGGCACAGGTGGGGCCGCACTGCTGAGGACTACTGCACTGAGTTCTGGCAGTGGCCAATGAAGTTATGTGGAATGATGCAGCTCTCAGGTGTCAGTTCCACAAATATCTTTCTGAAACTCCTAAAGATGCTCTGGTTCTTCATGATACCCCTTGTTATCTAGTGGAGGCCATAACCCAGGCTATTCGAATGGACTGCAAATCCCATGAGAGATGTGATGAAAAGCGGGCTGCCCATTATACTTCCCCAGATCTGGTCCATTTAGCGGAGGTAGAGCCATTGGAGGTTAGAGTTGCCAGCCTTTGTGTTTTGGCAAAAAAAAGGAGACAAGATCTTGGACTCTCTTTCTACTGTGGTCTCACAGGGCATTTTGTCAAGAATTGCTCAACTTGTCCTCAACTTGTCCTCAGGTTTACCTTAGATACCAGCGTGCAGCGTCGCTGATCGTTGCTCTCCCGCTGCCACACGCAGTGATGCGTGCTGGCCAGCGGGAGACCAACAATCAAAAAATGGCCCAGGACGATCCTGCATGATCAGCGATACCCGGCGGGGGGGGCCGGTGGCTGATGTGTATCACACACAGCGATGTCGCTGGCGAGATCGCTAATGCGTCACAAAATCAGCAATCTCGCTAGCGATCTCATTGTGTGTGACGGGGCCTTAACATTGGATTTCAAGCTCCAAGTGGAAGCATTCACTCTGAATCCATCTCTTGTTTTGTTTTGGATAATTCATCTGCTCAGTTGGTACTGAGCCTTCTAAGGCTGTGTATTCACAATCCTGTTACTAATTGGTGTGCATTCACAATCCTGTTACCAATTGGTGTCAGGATGAAATTGTTAAAAGGAGCCCCAAATGTTACAAGAAATGTCTAAAGTCTGTACAAATATGCTTCACTAGTCTGACGAGTCTGCCAGGGTACCTGAAATATTTTGGAGATGTGTTCTCGGGGAAAAAGAAGTGGAGATACTACTTCCCTATCATCCTTATAATTGTGCTATTAATCTTATCCCTAGTACCAAATTACCTAAAGCTCGCTGTTAAGGGATGACACCAGAGAGACCGGGCAGAATTTTCACCAATGATACCAATTGTCAAAGGATGACACCGGAGAGACCACACCGATTCCGATGCTGCCACCAATTGCCAAACATCACAGCCAGGCGAGTCATGCTGAACCACCCCCGCTGTTATCTTTCTGTCACAAATAGCCTTCTGTTGCCCCTATCATCTGAACAATTACGCAATTATAGAGGAGGCTGCACGTGTTTCCACTAAGGCTAGTTATTGGGAAATTAACAGTGAACTTATGGTATATACACAGCTGATTCCAACTAATGGAATATGTGTATATACCCATGGTACAGTCACTGCTAACTCCACGATAACCCAAGAACTACTCGCTGCCACCACCAGTCATTTGTGCAGGTTGACTGAACACCTGATTTCTGGCATTGTATGGCTTCGGGGTGCAGTTTACAGAACAAAAGGAACAGAACTATTACATTTTATATTTAATCCAGAGCAATAGGCAGTGTTTATAAAAATATACAGAAGATTTTACAAAGGGGAAAAAACAATACAGCTTACACAATTGCATAAAATAAATAGGATTAACAAAAGAAACTTACAACCTTGATCACAGAGATGATTCGATTTAGTGAAGGAGAGCACTTCAATTGGAAACATCCAGTGAACTGGATCATGTATACACTGATATGTATCTCTCCACATGAACACAGATCATAATTTTGTCTTGATCTTTCATCAGTGCCTAAGTTACACCCACACACCCCCCTTCACGTGGGCTGGTTGTGGAATTCCCAGCATTAACACTATCTTCACTCCTGATGATCACAGAGGTTCGACATAGCCGACATATTTTTTTTAATAGGGATTTTATGTTTACATAGATAGTAAACATGAAATGGCTAGTGTCAGCTATATGGCCACTATTGATTTGGGGCTTATAGGCAGGTGTCACAGTTACTAAAAATTATACATATTCTTCACCAAATTGGTCCTGAATTTGAAGATATATGTCCCATCAATGTAAGATCTATACAGACCCCAATTTCTCTATCACAATCAGACAGAGTTTTAAGAATGTGAGTGCTGACTAGAGTTGAGCGATACCAGCCGATACTTGAAAATATCGGATCGGAATGGATCGGCCGATCTTAAAAAAAAGTATCGGTATCGCCGATTCCGATACCGGGAACCAATGCAAGTCAATGGGGCCAAAATATCGGAATTAAAAAAAAACCTTTCTTTCCTTGTAGGTTAATTCTACATGAAGAAAAACAACTAAGAATAATGTAGAATGTATTGTGGGAGGTGGAGGAGACATTAAAGCCATAGAGGTTTAGCCCAATCAAATGGAATAGCAGGAATTAAACTTTTTTTTTAAAGATGTTAGGAGTTACAAAGATATTGACTATGTTAGCCTCATTTATATTTTGCCAGACATGTATGTCTTCTTCTTCTTTCTTCTTTCTTCTTCTTTCTTATTCTTCTTCCTTTTTTTACCTTCTTCTTCTTCTTCTTATTCCTTTTTTTACATTCTTCTTCTTCTTCTTCCTTTTTTTACATTCTTCTACTTCCTTTTTTTACATTCTTCTTCTTCTTCCTTTTTTTACATTCTTCTTCTTATTCCTTTTTTTACATTCTTCTTCTTCTTCCTTTTTTAAATTCTTCTACTTCCTTTTTTTACATTCTTCATATTCTTCTTATTCAACAATTATTATTCTACATATTCAACTTCTTCATCTTCTTCCTATTCTTCTTCATCATATTCTTGTTTGTGTCAGGCATTCCTGTAGTTGTTATCTAGAAAAGTTAGAAGTTTACACCTTCCGTTCTGCCTGTCCCAAAAGATTTACAACAGGATTTGTCCGCGTTCAGTTTGGCCTGCAGCAGCAGGCCTTTTCCAGGGGCACCACGAGGAGGAACGGACTCACCCCCATACACTGCTTAGTCTTCTTCTGCTTATAAATAAGATAATATCATTTGCTCAGAGTATTAGTCTTATGCTTAATGTTCTTCTGCTTTGTTTTTTTTATGCTTCTTTGTCTTCTCTCTCTTGTTGTTCTGCATCTTGGTGGTTGTCTTCCTGTTCTTTGTCCTCTTGAACCAGCTGACGGTACTGGCACCCGGAGGGGCAGCAGAAGGAACAAGAGCCAATGGCACTACCGAGGACCAGCTGACGGTGCTGGAACCCGGTTACTAAGCAGGAGGTACCTGTGCTACAAAGCACTACCAAGGACCAGCAGACGTTGCCGGAACTCGGATACCGAGATGGAGGCACCTAGGCCAAAGGCTCTGACGAGAACCAGCTGACGGTGCTGGAACCCGGAGGGGTAGCATAAGCTGCAAGAGCAAATGGAAATAGCGAGGACCAGCTGACAGTGCTGGCACCCGGAGGGGCAGCAGAAGGAATAAAAGCCAATGGCACAACCGAGGACCAGCTGACGGTGCTGGAACCCGGTTACTAAGCAGGAGGTACCTGTGCTACAAAGCACTACCAAGGACCAGCAGACGTTGCCGGAACTCGGATACCGAGATGGAGGCACCTAGGCCAAAGGCTCTGACGAGAACCAGCTGACGGTGCTGGAACCCGGAGGGGTAGCATAAGCTGCAAGAGCAAATGGAAATAGCGAGGACCAGCTGACAGTGCTGGCACCCGGAGGGGCAGCAGAAGGAATAAGAGCCAATGGCACAACCGAGGACCAGCTGACGGTGCTGGAACCCGGTTACTAAGCAGGAGGTACCTGTGCTACAAAGCACTACCAAGGACCAGCAGACGTTGCCGGAACTCGGATACCGAGATGGAGGCACCTAGGCCAAAGGCTCTGACGAGAACCAGCTGACGGTGCTGGAACCCGGAGGGGTATCAGAAGTTACCCCTGAAAAGCAAAGTTGGCATGCTGCAAGCTGGCCGCAGTTACCGAATCACACAGTCCTACAGGGGGTGCTTGTCCTACTGGCACTATGGAACAAGCCTTTCTTACCAGAAGCCGCAGTCCACATAGGAAGCACCTAAACTGCTGGCACCCTAGCCTCGGCTAACCCAACCGCAACACGACATGGCAACTTGGGGTGGCAAACTGACATTGACACTTCCCGGAAACAGCAGGCAGGGCTGGAACCAAGCTGGGCAGGAGGGAGTACCCGTGCCAAAGTCAGTTATGAGCAGCAACTGGCGATGTTGGAGCCCAGGACAAGCACTTAGCAGGCTGAGGCCTGATGTGTTGTCAATTGGGAGGCAGCAGGACAGATTGCCATCAAAACAGCAGGGGAACAGCTGACGTTACTGAACCCCACAAACACAGGAGCTAGTGTTTTACTCTGTGAAGACGGCACTTCCGAGCAACAACTGGCTGTGTTGAAGCCCAGGGACAAGCACGGAGCAGGCTGAGGCTGCATTGAAGAAATTTTAAGATCGGTTGTAGACTACTAATTTGAACCAAGCTCCACTTAGGCCTGTGGCTTCACTGATTTTCGTATTTCCCCTGTCCTCCAACCCCGCCAGTTACAGCTCCGAAGTGGCGTCGGCACAATCCACACTTGTTCCTGTGTTACAGGTGTTCAGTCCGGTCAGTTAATCCCCTGATGTGTGTCCGGCAATGTCGCCTGCTCTGTCCACATTCCCATAATGGGAATGTGGACAGAGCAGGCGACATTGCCGGACACACATCAGGGGATTAACTGACCGGACTGAACACCTGTAACACAGGAACAAGTGTGGATTGTGCCGACGCCACTTCGGAGCTGTAACTGGCGGGGTTGGAGGACAGGGGAAATACGAGAGACAGTGGAGCCACAGGCCTAATTGGAGCACGGTTAAAAATCAGTAGTGGTACGACTGTGTAGGCAGCAGGAGACTTTGCCATCCACACAGCAGGGGATCAGCTGACATTACTGAACCCCACTGAGACACGGGAGCAAGTATCTCTTTCCGTGTGGACGGCACTTCCGAACTACAACTGGCTGTGTTGAAGCCCAGGAAATAGGAGGGTGTAGGCAGAGGCCTACTGTATTTTGAATGAGGTGACAGCAGGAGAGACTGCCATCCACACAGCAGGGGATCAGCTGACGTTACTGAACCCCACTGAGACACGGGAGCAAGTATCTCTTTCCGTGTGGACGGCACTTCCGAACTACAACTGGCTGTGTTGAAGCCCAGGAAATAGGAGGGTGTAGGCAGAGGCCTACTGTATTTTGAATGAGGTGACAGCAGGAGAGACTGCCATCCACACAGCAGGGGATCAGCTGACATTACTGAACCCCACTGAGACACGGGAGCAAGTATCTCTTTCCGTGTGGACGGCACTTCCGAACTACAACTGGCTGTGTTGAAGCCCAGGAAATAGGAGGGTGTAGGCAGAGGCCTACTGTATTTTGAATGAGGTGACAGCAGGAGAGACTGCCATCCACACAGCAGGGGATCAGCTGACATTACTGAACCCCACTGAGACACGGGAGCAAGTATCTCTTTCCGTGTGGACGGCACTTCCGAACTACAACTGGCTGTGATGAAGCCCAGGAAATAGGAGGGTGTAGGCAGAGGCCTACTGTATTTTGAATGAGGTGACAGCAGGAGAGACTGCCATCCACACAGCAGGGGATCAGCTGACATTACTGAACCCCACTGAGACACGGGAGCAAGTATCTCTTTCCGTGTGGACGGCACTTCCGAACTACAACTGGCTGTGTTGAAGCCCAGGAAATAGGAGGGTGTAGGCAGAGGCCTACTGTATTTTGAATGAGGTGACAGCAGGAGAGACTGCCATCCACACAGCAGGGGATCAGCTGACGTTACTGAACCCCACTGAGACACGGGAGCAAGAATCTCTTTCCGTGTGGACGGCACTTCCGAACTACAACTGGCTGTGTTGAAGCCCAGGAAATAGGAGGGTGTAGGCAGAGGCCTACTGTATTTTGAATGAGGTGACAGCAGGAGAGACTGCCATCCACACAGCAGGGGATCAGCTGACGTTACTGAACCCCACTGAGACACGGGAGCAAGTATCTCTTTCCGTGTGGACGGCACTTCCGAACTACAACTGGCTGTGTTGAAGCCCAGGAAATAGGAGGGTGTAGGCAGAGGCCTACTGTATTTTGAATGAGGTGACAGCAGGAGAGACTGCCATCCACACAGCAGGGGATCAGCTGACGTTACTGAACCCCACTGAGACACGGGAGCAAGTATCTCTTTCCGTGTGGACGGCACTTCCGAACTACAACTGGCTGTGTTGAAGCCCAGGAAATAGGAGGGTGTAGGCAGAGGCCTACTGTATTTTGAATGAGGTGACAGCAGGAGAGACTGCCATCCACACAGCAGGGGATCAGCTGACGTTACTGAACCCCACTGAGACACGGGAGCAAGTATCTCTTTCCGTGTGGACGGCACTTCCGAACTACAACTGGCTGTGTTGAAGCCCAGGAAATAGGAGGGTGTAGGCAGAGGCCTACTGTATTTTGAATGAGGTGACAGCAGGAGAGACTGCCATCCACACAGCAGGGGATCAGCTGACATTACTGAACCCCACTGAGACACGGGAGCAAGTATCTCTTTCCGTGTGGACGGCACTTCCGAACTACAACTGGCTGTGTTGAAGCCCAGGAAATAGGAGGGTGTAGGCAGAGGCCTACTGTATTTTGAATGAGGTGACAGCAGGAGAGACTGCCATCCACACAGCAGGGGATCAGCTGACTTTACTGAACCCCACTGAGACACGGGAGCAAGTATCTCTTTCCGTGTGGACGGCACTTCCGAACTACAACTGGCTGTGTTGAAGCCCAGGAAATAGGAGGGTGTAGGCAGAGGCCTACTGTATTTTGAATGAGGTGACAGCAGGAGAGACTGCCATCCACACAGCAGGGGATCAGCTGACGTTACTGAACCCCACTGAGACACGGGAGCAAGTATCTCTTTCCGTGTGGACGGCACTTCCGAACTACAACTGGCTGTGTTGAAGCCCAGGAAATAGGAGGGTGTAGGCAGAGGCCTACTGTATTTTGAATGAGGTGACAGCAGGAGAGACTGCCATCCACACAGCAGGGGATCAGCTGACGTTACTGAACCCCACTGAGACACGGGAGCAAGTATCTCTTTCCGTGTGGACGGCACTTCCGAACTACAACTGGCTGTGTTGAAGCCCAGGAAATAGGAGGGTGTAGGCAGAGGCCTACTGTATTTTGAATGAGGTGACAGCAGGAGAGACTGCCGTCCACACAGCAGGGGATCAGCTGACGTTACTGAACCCCACTGAGACACGGGAGCAAGTATCTCTTTCCGTGTGGACGGCACTTCCGAACTACAACTGGCTGTGTTGAAGCCCAGGAAATAGGAGGGTGTAGGCAGAGGCCTACTGTATTTTGAATGAGGTGACAGCAGGAGAGACTGCCATCCACACAGCAGGGGATCAGCTGACATTACTGAACCCCACTGAGACACGGGAGCAAGTATCTCTTTCCGTGTGGACGGCACTTCCGAACTACAACTGGCTGTGTTGAAGCCCAGGAAATAGGAGGGTGTAGGCAGAGGCCTACTGTCTTTGTAATGCGGAGACAGCAGGAGAGACTGCCATCTCCACAGCAGGGGATCAGCTGGCAATGATGAACCCCACTAACACTTGAACAAATGTGTTTGGCTCTGTGGAGACGACACTTCTGAACACCAACTGACGCTGTTGGAGCCCAGGATTAGGCGAGGAGCAGGCTGGGGCCTACTGGATTTTGGCAGGTGAAGGCAGCAGGAGACTTGCCATCTCCACAGCAGGGGAACAGCTGGCAGTGCTGAACCCCACTAACACTCTAACGAATGTGTTTGGCTCTGTGGAGACGACACTTCTGAACACCAACTGACGCTGTTGGAGCCCAGGATTAGGCGAGGAGCAGGCTGGGGCCTACTGGATTTTGGCAGGTGAAGGCAGCAGGAGACTTGCCATCTCCACAGCAGGGGAACAGCTGGCAGTGCTGAACCCCACTAACACTCTAACGAATGTGTTTGGCTCTGTGGAGACGACACTTCTGAACACCAACTGACGCTGTTGGAGCCCAGGATTAGGCGAGGAGCAGGCTGTGGCCTACTGGATTTTGGCAGGTGAAGGCAGCAGGAGACTTGCCATCTCCACAGCAGGGGAACAGCTGGCAGTGCTGAACCCCACTAACACTCTAACGAATGTGTTTGGCTCTGTGGAGACGACACTTCTGAACACCAACTGACGCTGTTGGAGCCCAGGATTAGGCGAGGAGCAGGCTGTGGCCTACTGGATTTTGGCAGGTGAAGGCAGCAGGAGACTTGCCATCTCCACAGCAGGGGAACAGCTGGCAGTGCTGAACCCCACTAACACTCTAACGAATGTGTTTGGCTCTGTGGAGACGACACTTCTGAACACCAACTGACGCTGTTGGAGCCCAGGATTAGGCGAGGAGCAGGCTGTGGCCTACTGGATTTTGGCAGGTGAAGGCAGCAGGAGACTTGCCATCTCCACAGCAGGGGAACAGCTGGCAGTGCTGAACCCCACTAACACTCTAACGAATGTGTTTGGCTCTGTGGAGACGACACTTCTGAACACCAACTGACGCTGTTGGAGCCCAGGATTATGCATGCCGCATGCAGAGGCCAATGGGCAGCGGTTTTTATGGAGGTTGTGGACTACTACTGATTCTAACCATGCTCCACTTAGGCCTCTGGCTCCACTGTCTCTACTATTTACCCTGGCCTCCAACCCCGCCAGCTACATCTCTGAAGTGGCGTCAGCACAATCTACACTTGTTCCTGTGTTACTGGTGCTCAGTCCCGTCAGTTGATCCCCTGATGTTTGTCCGGCAAGTTCGCCAGCTCTGTCCTCATTCCCACTACTGGTTATGGGAATGTGGACAGAGCAGGAGACCTTGCCGGACACACATCAGGGGATAAACTGATGGGACTGAGCCACAGGAACACAGGAACAAGTGTAGATTGTGCTGACGCCACTTCAGAGATGTAGATGGCGGGGTTGGAGGTCAGGGGAAATAGTAGAGACAGTGGAGCCAGAGACCTAAGTTGGGCACGGTTAAAAATCAGTAGTGGTTTGAATGTTGATGGAGCTGGTGACTTTGCCGTCCACACAGCAGGGGATCAGCTGGCATTACTGAACCCCACTAACACAGGAGCTAGTGTGTTTCTCTGTGCAGACGACACATCTGAGCGACAACTGGCTGTGTTGAAGCAAAGGGATTATAGTTCAGGTGGTAGAAAAATGAACACACCAGCAGACCTGGATACAGTTGCCAACCACTAATTTAGTCTGTAAGAGGAATGGCAAAGTCTTTGGAGATCCAGGCCTTGTTCATTTTCAGAAAAGTCAGCCGGTCAACATTATCGGAAGATAGTCGCGTGCGACGGTCTGTTAGTACACCACCTGCGGCACTAAAGACACGTTCCGATAATACACTGGCAGCAGGGCAAGCCAGCACCTCCAATGCATACTGGCTAAGCTCTGGCCATGTATCCAGCTTAGAGACCCAAAACTTGAAGGGGGAAGAGCCATCTGGGAGTACAGCGACAGGGCAAGACATGTAGTCTGACACCATCTGACGGAAGCGTTGCCTCCTGCTGACTCGAGGCGTCGCTGATGGTGTAGACAATTGTGGTGGACACACAAAACTTTGCCACATTTGGGCCATAGTGGTCTTGCCTTGTGCTGCGGCGCTGCCTCTGCTCCCTCTTTGTGCAGAGTTTCCTCCACTGCCTCGACGCACAGAGCTGCTTTGTAAAGCACTAGCAACAATGCTGTCGGGTGGAATGGAAAACATTATGGACTGCACCAGTGACTCTTCGTACTCCCGCATTTTACGCTCCCGGTTCAACGTTGGTATGAGCCTTTGTACGCTGTCCCGGTAGCGAGGATCTAGGAGGGTGTACACCCAATAATCAGCCGAGACGAGAATGTGGGCGATGCGGCGGTCGTTTATCAGGCACTGCAGCATGAAATCAACCATGTGCTGCAGACTCCCAACTGCCAAAGAACCGCTGTCCCCTGTTTGAGGCGTGACCTCGGCCTGCTCTGCATCACCCCACCCTCGCTGTACATACTGAGTAGAGGTTTGTGTACCTCCCTCCTCTGGAGAGATGTCTTCCTCCTCCATCGACTCCTCCTCATCCTCCTCACAAAGTGTCCCCTGCCTAGGCCTTTGTGAGGAAACACGTAGCGCAGACTGTCCAGAAGCAGATGGCATTTGGGACTCCTCATCCTCCACCTCTTCTGAAACCTCATCCCTTAGTGCTTGCAGTGTTTGTTGAAGCAGGCAGATAAGGGGGACAGTCATGCTGACTAGTGCATCATCTGCACTCGCCATCCGCGTGGATTCATCGAAGGCACGCAAAACGAGGCAGATGTCCTTCATAGAGGCCCACTCAATGGTGCTGAAGTGTGAACGGCGCACAGTGCGACTTGTTTGCGCCTGATGCAGCTGGTACTCCATGACTGCTGCCTGCTGCTCACACAACCGCTCCAACATATGTAACGTTGAATTCCACCGGGTGGGTAGGTCACATATGATGCGATGTTCCGGAAGGCCAAATCGTCGCTGCAGAGCAGCGAGGCGCGATCTTGCCGTGCTGGAACGTCACAAGTGAGCGCACTCTATGCGGACCTTGTGCAACAGTGCAGCAAGATCCGGATAGTTCCTCAGAAAGCTCTGCACGACCAAGTTAAGAACATGTGCCAGACATGGGATGTGTGTGAGGTTGCCTAGGCCAAGAGCTGCCACCAGATTTCGGCCATTGTCACACACTACCAAGCCCGGCTGGAGATTCGCTGGCCCAAACCACACATCGCTCTCCAGCTTGATAGCATTCCAGAGCTCCTGCGCTGTGTGGCTTCGATTCCCCAAAGAAATTAATTTGAGTACAGCCTGTTGACGTTTGGCCACGGCTGTGCTCATATCGGTCGTAACAGGCTCCTGCTCTGCTGTTTCTGAGGAACTTGAGTAGGAGGAGGAGTCTATGTGTACAGACTGGAGTCCTGCAATCCGTGGCGTTGGAAGAACACGTACAGCGCCACTCTCCAGATCCGTACCCGGCTCCACAACATTGACCCAGTGAGCAGTGAGGGAAAGGTATCGTCCCTGTCCATGGTTACTGGTCCACGCATCGGTGGTCAGGTGGACCTTGCTACTAACGGCGTTTAGTAGCGCATGTTTTATTTTGCCCTCAACATGTTTCTGCAGGGCAGGGACGGCTCGCCTGCTGAAATAAAAGCGGCTGGGCACGTTGTATTGGGGGACTGCCAATGCCATTAAGTCCCGGAAGGTGTCAGTGTCCACCAGCCTGAATGACAGCATTTCAACTGCCAGAAGTTTGGCAATGCCAGCATTCAGAGACTGTGCTCGGGGATGGTTTGCCGAGTAAGGGCGCCTTTTATCCCATGCCTGTGCTACCGATGGCTGTGATGGATGGGAACGTGCTGCTATGGGTGTAATCTGACAGGGTCTCCGGACAACAGTGGCAGAGGTTCTTCCTTGGCGATCCTGTGAGGAAGCCGAACCAGCAGTGTGTGAGCTGGAGGAAGAGGGCCCAACACGAACTGAAGAGGTGGTAGGTGGTGCTGTACGTTGGTCTACGTCTTCAGGGTGTCTCTGCAACTCCAACTCGTGCTTGGTGCGCACATGTTTCCACATATTTGTGGTATTGAGGTTGCTGACATTTCTCCCTCTTTTGACTCTCTGATGACACAGCTTGCATTTGACAAAGCAAATGTCATCTGCAACTGTGTCAAAAAAGGAACACGCACTGCAACTCTTGTGAGCGCCCGGTTTGCCTTTGGAAGGAGGAATGCTCCTAACGGGTGCCGAAGTGGAGGGTACAGGCAACCAAGTCTTCCCCCTCCCTCTGCCTCCTGTTTTGGCCGGTAGGGGAATCTCTTCCTCCGAGCTGCTCCCACCACCTTCCTGTTGCTCACGCCATGATGGGTCAAGGACCTCATCATCTTCCCTCCCCTCTTCAAACAGCTGCTTCTCCGGGGTTGTCTCGCCAGCACCGTACGCACCAGAAAGTGGCAACTGAGTCTCGTCATCATCTGATGCGTACTGAGGTGTGCTGACCATAGGCACTGGCCCACTCGCCTCTTCAGATTCAGAGGGACAAAGAAGTTGCGCATCACTGCATACTCCCTCTTCTTCACATTCAGGAATGCTGCTTGGCTGGCCCCCTCTTTCCAAGCCAACAGATTCCGAGAACAGAAGTAGAGACTGTGATGGCTCCTGTCCATGTCTCTCTGACTGCCTGGGCACTTTGGCAGGTGGTGAAGAGACAGATGGTTGCTCTTCGGTGCTCTGACCCTGAGAGGATGCGGAAGTAATTGAAGTCGATGCGTTAGCTGCCATCCATCCGACAACGGCTTCAATTTGTTCCTCCCGCAGCAGTGGGGTACGTTGAGGTCCTACAAAGCTGCGCATAAAGGACTGTTGCCTGCTAAAACTGGGGGATGCTGATCCACTGGTGCCCGCAGCAGGCCCAGAATCCCCACGTCCTCTACCTGTAGAATCCCCACGTCCTCTCCCTGCAGAATCCCCACGTCCTCTCCCTGCTGAAACTCCACGCCCACGCCCACGCGCCTTACTCCCTGCCTTCTTCATCTTGCAAGACTGCTTAAGATAGGCAAAAAAGTACAAAGGGGGGCCTTAGTGTGCTTATTCCTGAACAGCTGGTTACAGGTACAAGAAACACTAATTTTATGAAGTGTGTGTGTGTGGACTAGACTTTAATAGGAGCTGATGTGGCCTACACAAGTTCCAAATGTAGTGTTTGGTGAACTTTTTTTGTGGTTTCTTTGTTGGAAACAAACTCAAAGTATGTGAACAAAGAATTGAAACTGATAGTATCACCAACTTTTTGGAGCTATTACAATGCAGGTAGGTAACCTACAATGCAAAAGATGAGGCTCCAAAAAAATTGGGTAATACTAATCTGGCTGCGCCGGCAGGGCACAAGCCAGAAAAAAAGGCTCCTCTATCTACTCCTATATAGTGTTTGCAACCAACCAATGTTGATGGATACGGATGGATGCACACTAATAGGAGAAGAAAAAATGAGCTGCACTCAAAGACAAATATGTGTGAGGCAGTGACGCACGTTGAGCGTCCTACAACCAGACGTAGCTGCAGGACACTCTACTCAGCGTGAGCTGCACTCACACACAGTCAGAGGCCTCTCAGACAGCCGTCAACAGTGCAGCTAAGTGGGCACTGGCACTGACAGGCTGCAGAAAGGCTCCGCTGTGTACTCCTATATAGTGTTTGCAACCACCGTAGATGGAGATGGATGGATGCACACTAATAGAAGAAAAAATGAGCTGCACTCAAATAAAAATATGTGTGAGGCACTGACGCACGCTGAGCGTCCTACAGCCAGACGTAGCTGCAGGACACACTACTCAGCGTGAGCTGCACTCACACACAGTCAGAGACCTCTCAGACAGCCGTGAACAGTGCAGCAAAGTGGACACTAGCACTGAAAGGCTGCAGAAAGGCTCCGCTGTCTACTACTAGTGTTTGCAACCAACGTATATGGATACGGATGGAAGCACACTAGATTGAAATTATGCAAAAAATGCAGCTCAAAAAATAAAAGATGTATGAGGCAGCAGTGATCACACTGGGTGGCCTACAGCCTGACGTGGCTGCAGGACCCACTCCACAGCGTGAGCTGCACTCACACAGCCCTTGCAGACAGCTGTGAACACTGCTGCTAGGGCAAAGAAGGCTACAGTGGTGGTTTATGTAGCCTGGGTAAAGCACTAGATGTTTGGTGGAATCGCTATTTCTAACTGTCCCTCACAGTCTTCTACAGCAGCCTGTCCCTAACTGAATTCACAGCAGAGTGACCAGAAATGGCGGCTGCGGTGGCTTTTATAGTGCATCATGACATCATTTCGGCAGCCAATCACAGCCATGCCAATAGTTAAGATGCCTACATGCCTAACAGGATGTGCCCACAATTCGGAGGATTCCCATTGGCTTAATCAAAGCAAGCAGGCTCATAGCATGATGGGAACTTCCTATTCCGATTCCGATTCCGGAATCCGATATGACAAAAGTATCGGAACTAAGTATCGGAATTCCGATACCGCTAATATCGGCCGATACCCGATACTTGCGGTATCGGAATGCTCAACACTAGTGCTGACGCATTATCAAGCAGTCTAGATTCAGTTTCTCCTCCAGAACCTGCATCCTCCATTCTTCCTCAAGGTATTGAGGTTTCTATGGTAACCTCGGTGTTGGAAGAGGCGATCCGTAAAGTCCAGTCATTGGCTTCTTCCGCTGCTCCAGGATTCAAATTATTTGTGCCTGTATACCTAAGATTGGCATCTGTTACAGGAGTTTCATGATTAAATCTTGACGGATCATCCTGGAGTTACTGCCATTGCTAGATTTTTTTGGTTACTGTCCATTCATAATGATATTAAAGAATGTGTATCTACTTGTGAAGTCTGCACACGCATTAAAGTCAGTCATAGCCAGTTGGCAAGAGAATTAGCTCCATTGCCAGTTCCAGAAAGGCCATGGACTCATCTGTCCAAGGATTTCATTATGGATTTGCCCCTATATGGTGGGAAAACTACTATTTGAGTGGTAGTTGATGGATTAAGCAAACAAGCTCAATTTGTTCCTTTGTCAGAACTAAAGGTCCCGTCACACATAGCGACGCTATAACGATCCCGACAATGATACGACAAGGCAGGGATCGTTGCCGCATCACTCTGTGGTCCTTATTGAGATATCAAACAGTCCGCTGTACCCAACGATGGAGCAACGATCTGGCGTGCCGTAGCGACCTATGTAACGATGTTGGTGGTCGTTGGGACCCTGTCACATTGCAGGCTCTCTTGACGATTCACAGCTCGATGAAGGATGTATTGTGTGACGCTTACACAGGTGGGGATTGCGTTCCCTTTTTCACGCCCTCTTCGCTCTGATTGGTGGTCGCTACCACGTCCTGATTGGCAGCCTTGCCTTTAAAAGAAGGTGACATACTAGCGCTTCAGTTCATTGTTCCTGACTGCGTGTGTCTTTTGGCTAGCACAACCTAGTAGCGATCACCGGCTGTCTTAGTTGAAAGCCCGCCAATCAGGACGCTGTAGCGACTACCAATCGGAGCAGAGGGAGGTGTGGAAGCGGGAATGCAAAACCACGCCTTTGCCTCGCTTCTGAGTTGCTAACGAGGTCATTGGGCTAGGTGTCAAACGTGACGATGCGTGCTACGCTGCAGGACATGAGCGGCCAAAAAAATGTCCAGACCTTTCGGGCATGATCAGCGATACCCGGCAGGGGGGCTGGTCGCTGATCCCTGTCACACACAGTGATATCGTTGGTGAGATTGCTATTACGTCACAATACTTGTGACTCAGCAGCGATCTCACTTAGTGTGACGGGGCCTTAACAAATGCAGAGATATTCTCCAGGTTGTTTTTTCCTCATATTGTAAGGTTATATGGGATCCATCTTAACATTGTGTCTGATAGGGGAGTGCAATTTGTCTCTAAATTCTGGAGAGCTTTTATTTGTAAATTGTGGATTGACTTGTCCCTTTCCTCTGCCTACCACCCAGAAACCAACAGCTAGACTGAGAGGACAAATCAATCTTTGGAACAAATTTTAAGGTGCATTGTGACAGCTCAGCAGGAGGACTAGTCTTCGTTTTTACCGCTCACTGAGTTTGCCTTTAACAATTGGGTATATGAGTCTACGGGAACCTCACTGTTTTTCTGTAATTATGGTTTTTATCACCATTTTGGTGAGTTTTCTAGGATTAGTTCTGAATGTGCTGTGGTGGAACTCGTTGTGCATAAACTTGGTGATGTTTGGAAGGAGGTTCAAAAGAGTATTGATTCGCCAGATTCGCCAGAAATGGAACGCCAAGAGAAGACTTT
This sequence comes from Dendrobates tinctorius, assembly GCF_039654945.1. Lineage (NCBI taxonomy): Eukaryota > Metazoa > Chordata > Amphibia > Anura > Dendrobatidae > Dendrobates > Dendrobates tinctorius. Next base: position 43,977,406 of record NW_027361728.1, on the reverse strand, counting down.
CGGTGGGCTCTGTTTTTAAGGTTGGGGTTAGGGCTTGGCTGTCATCCAAAAACATCAAACTTAAGGTACCATAGGGGAAGTTGGGTTCCGAAGTTCATTGGTCCCTATGAAATTCTTGAAGTGGTTTATCCGGTGGCCTTTAGGTGGTTGAAACGTCCTCCATACCTCCACATCCCTAATGTCCTCCCGAAATCCTTGTTGAAGGAGTTTGTCCCCTTGTCTCCAACTCCTATGGTTGCTATTAATCACAGTTAACATTATGGCATTTTAGAATATGAAGTGCAGTGAGTTGGTGTGGCGACATCGCATTTAATCTAAATTATCCAGACATATTATTTCAGTAGGCCCAGGGACATGAGCTCGACATCATATGAGAATGACTGTTGACCCTTATTTTCATTGAATTATTATTCATTGGCTGCATTTGTTGTCTGGCTACTGATTAGCTATTTTATGTGTCCTAGTATTGCAGTCCTAGTATTGTTCTACTATCTTCAGGAAACAAAGGCACAATGTTTGATTGTTGGTGGAATGACTGAATGATGAGAAGTTGTGACCTATAAAAATGAGGATCTGCCTGTATTCAGGGAGTCCACGTTACAGAAGTCATATCATCATGGCTCCAACTGAAGAAATACAGAGCTGCTTCATCGACCATCATTAAACCCTCAAAAACGTTTAGAGAATCGAGGTGGGGAAAATCAAGTCACCTGGCTTCATACATCAATGGACTGTCAGCTTCCTTAGCTTGTCATTACCTCCACACTGTGGGGGACCGCTAAAAGAAGGGAACCACTGGTGGGGGTATTCGACACTGGAAGCAGTTCAAATCACGGTGAGTCAGTCTTTCTAAAAACAGCCGGGCCAGTGGACGAGAGCACCCACTGACCCCCATGTCTCCACAGTTGTGGACTCTCAAAGGGTATGAAATTCCCTTTAGTACAACTTCCACTGGAAGGGATATCAGAAGAGAGATCCTGGGTTGCAGCTTGAGATGTTAAGGTCGAATTGTAAGTCAGCGCTTTCCATGTGAAATTTCTTAGGGAGCCTGGGAGTCCGGTAGCCTCCTGATAGAAGAGGGGGTACTGTAACGATTCCACCTCTCAGTGCTGAACTGTCTGTGCAGTGATAATAGATTCATAGAATGGTAGAGTTGGAAGGGACCTGCTGGGTCATCTGGTCCAACTCCCTACTCAAAGCAGGATTCACTAAATCATCCCAGACAGATGTCTCTCCAGCCTCTGTTTGAAGACTTCCATTGAAGGAGAGCTCACCACCTCTTGTGGCAGCCAGTTCATTGATTACCCTAACTGTCAAAAAAAATTTCTAATATCTATCTGTGTCTCCTCCCATTCAGTTTCATCTCATTGCTTCTAGTCTTTCCTTGTGCAAATGAGAATAATGATGATCCCTCTACACTGTGACAGCCCTTGAGAAATTTGTAGACCGCGATTAGGTCTCCTCTCAGTCTTCTTTTTTGCAAGCTAAACATTCCCAAATCCTGTAATCGTTCTTCATAGGACATGGTTTGCAGACCGGTCACCATTCTGGTCGCTGTTCTCTGAACTTGCTCCAGTTTGTTGATGTCTTTTTTAAAATGTGGTGCCCAAAACTGGACACAGTATTCCAGATGAGGTCTGACCAAAGAGAAGTAGAGGGGATAATGACTTCACGTGATCTAGACTGAATTCTTCTGTTAATACATCCCAGAATTATATTTGCCTTTTTTGCTGCTGCATCACACTGTTGGCTCATGTCTGTGATCTATTAGTATACCCAAGACTGTTTCACATGTGTTTCACATGTGCTTTTGCTTAGCCCTATTCCTCTCATTCTATATATGCTTTTTTTTTTTCATTTTTATTGACCAGGTGTAGTACTTTGCATTTTTCCCACTGAAAAACCATTCTGTTAGTTGCTGCCCACCGCTCCAGTTTATTTATATCTTTTTGAATCCTCTCTCTCTTCTTTAGTATTAGCTATCCCTCCTACCTTTGTGTCATCAGCAAATTTAATCAGTTTAAACTCATTTCCTGTCACGGTGAGCAATGGGAAAACAAAAGATAAGGAACCTGGGCCCCTGAACTGCCCCTCAGGCAGGGGTACCCTTGATGGTAGGGAGGCCTGAGACACCAACCTGTCCCTATCTCCTCACCAGCCCTGAGCTAACCCCCACCCCTCACCCCGAGAGGTGAACCGTAATAGAAACCACAGAAAAAGACTGACAGGGGAAAAGTAAACTGCACCACAACGCAAACTATCAGGACGACATAATATGTGTGTAGGGGAAAACACAATACAAATAGGGAAATGAACAAACAACAAAGTATACTTCACCAGACTCCAAATTAAAATTTAAGTATCAACAGCTACTCCAAAACAGGAGTGGTATGCAAGAGGCATGCAAATGCTATAGTTGGCATCCAGGAATGTTCTGAGCCATACTTAAAGGGAGAAGGCAAAAGATGAACCTATCGGCACACGGTTTTCCGATTTCCTCTTTTCAGCTGCAACGGCCAAAGCCCAGTGATCGTTGAGCTCATGGAGACTCTTCACTTATCCCAGAAGGCACTGGGAATATGCAAATGATCTCCTCAGGACTCTTCTTTAGATATGCTTCCCTCTTTCTATTTGATAAACATTTCTTTCTTCTTTTTTAGCATGTGTTTAAGTTCTGTGTTCATCCATCCTGGTTTCCTTAAATGCTTCCTGTTCTTACCTTCGGAATTGTTAATGATTGTGTTTTGAGAATCTCATTTTTCAAAATTTCCCATCCTTCCTGAATATTTTTGTCCTTAAGGATATCCAGCCATTAGATCCCTCCGATTCTCTTTCTGAGTCCCTTAAAATCTGCCTTTCTGAAACCTAACCTTGAAATCTGAGTTTTCACAGGTTTTCAACTTCTAGTTATCCAAAATTCTAAAATAGCATGGTCGCTACCTCCTAGGGTCCCTGCCACTCTTACCTCCTCAACCATTTCCTCCCGGTTTATAAGGACTAGATCCAAGGTTGCAGATCCCCTTGTTTTCTCCCCTACCTTTTGAAATATAAAATTGTCTGCAAGAGAGGATAAGAATTTGCTTGACCTATTAATTTTGCCTGAGAGCGATTCCCAACAAATGTCTGGATAGTTAAAATCTCCCATGACTACTATGTCATATTTTTTGGAGAACTTCGCCATTTGATGGATAAAGAGTTCATCCATATCTTCAGCTTGCACAGGCGGCCTGTAGTAAATGCCTACAATGGTGTTCCTTCCGTTGTTCTCTCCTTGTATTCTTACCCAAACAGTTTCCACAGAACTCCCAGTCTCTGAAGCTTCGATCTCTGTGTATATATATATACGCTTTTCTAATATACAATGCGACACCTCCTCCTCGTTTAATAAAGTCTGTTTCTTGCAAAAACGTTGTATACTTCTAGCCTTGTATTCCAATCATGTGTATCGTCCCACTAAGTTTCAGTGATTCCAATGACATCATATTTCTTTTCCTGCGTTAGTAGTTCCAATTCTCCTTGTTTGTTGTCCATGCTTTGTGCATTAGTATAGAAACTTTTTAGTTTGTGATTGGTTTCTCTTTCTATAATATTTTAATTAGTTAGATTTTTTTGTCTTTGTTCTTACTTTCCACTTCTAATAGCAGAGTTCCCAATAGTATTTGTCAGGTGTATGACTTTTTCCGGCCTTTTGCTTCCCTTCCCACATTGTTCTAGTTTAAAGCTCTCCTCATGAGTGTAGCAAGGTGACTTCCAAATACATGTTTTACAGTCTTTGTAAGGTGCATCCCCATCTCTAGCAAGTAGTCCATCGTATAGGTAATTCACTCCATGATCCAGAAATCCAAATACTTGGTGACAGCACCATCGACGTGATTGACAGCTCAGTTGTCCAGTCTGGTGCACGGGGGTGCTAAGCTGTCTTTGTTTTTATTGACAGCTCCGCCATCCAATCTGAGACTGGAAGGTGCTGAGCTCTCATCAGGTGCTCGTGGTTCCTTTGATTGATCAGCTATTTAACTGAACTGGCAGTCACCGGTAGCCATAGCTTCATCTAAGTGTGGCTGGTTTACTCTACACCTTGTATTTTGCTTGTTGATGTATTGCTGCCTGTGTTTGGACCTCGCTCTCCTCCTTCCATTTATGACGTACCCTCCTGTCTTATCCATGAGAAGTGACTCATCGTCATACCTATTTAATAATGTATGTGTCACCATATTATGTATTTTGTAGACGTGCAGCTTAATATGGAAGCAAGTCTTCAGCTCCTGACCCAGCTAGTCCACTCTTCCCCCTACCAGGGACTTTTGCAGACTCATGCAGGAAAATAGAAATATCCTGTTTCTACATAAAGCTTAGAAGGATTTAGCAAGTCAGATATTAATCACGGAATGTCATAATGGAAAAGAGAATAATTATCTTGGTAGAAAGGCAAAATGAGCAATTGTAAGTATATGGTGCTATATATTATGGTGACTGCAATATACAATATTAAGAGGATAAAAACTTTGATGGGAGTGCTACTTTAACAAATAACAGCTATCAAAAAATACAGTTGAAACATGAATCCAGTGAATTCATGAGTGGAGCACTCCAATTCCTTCTCCCATTATCGTCACCAGTAATTGCTGGGCTACACATGTAGATATACAGATATAAGGCATTTACCAGTCACTGGGGAAAGGGATGGAGGGATTGCTTCCCTTATCATAACTGCACATTCATATTAACTATGAGTCTACTTTGTTATTTGATTTGCCTTCATACAATGATGGCCTTAAGCAGATGGTGAAAGATCCTCCTAAGGGTGCAGTCAGACCTGCTGTACTAGTCACGCGAGGATTGTATCGCAATCCTTGGACTGGCCGTCGATTCTCCTGACCTGAGCATGACAGCATGTATTTCTATGCAGCTGTCATGCTCAGGTCAGGAGAGCTGACCGGCAGTCTCAGGATTGCAACGCAATCCTCCGTGAGTAATATGGAAGTCTGACTGTGCCCTTAAACAGAAGCTATCATCAGTGTGATTGGTGAATCCTGTGTTATTAGCTGTGTATAGAGGTGTTGCCTGTCATTGTAATTTTACCTCTGCTGATAAGAAGCCTGCTGAAAATGCTTCCTGAAAAGACAAGAAGTTAGAGTCTAAAAAAGCCCCAGTGGCCAAGGTGAAAATTGCAAGATTACTAATTTTGCTTTTTAATACAGTTTGTGATCTGGAAAAAAGAATTTAGTGCATTTAACATAAAAACTTGATTTACAGTGGGTGCGGAAAGTATTTAAACCCCTTTAAATTTTTCACTCTTTGTTTCATTCCAGCCATTTGGTAAATTCAAAAAAGTTCATTTTTGTCTCATTAATGTACATTCTGCACCCCATCTTGACTGAAAAAAACAGAAATGTAGAAATTTTTGCAAATTTATTAAAAAAGAAAAACTGAAATATCACATAGCATAAGTGTTCAGACCCTTTGTTTAGACAATCATATTTAAGACACATGCTGTGCATTTCTTTGTGATCCGCCTTGAGATGGTTCTAATCCTTCATTGGCATCAAGTAGTGTTTAATTAAACTGAAAGGACTTGATTTGTAAAGGCACACACCTGTCTATATAAGACCTCAAAGCTCACAGTGCATGTGAGACCAAATGAGAATCATGAGGTCAAAGGAACTGGCCAAGGAGCTCAGAGACAGAATTGTGGCAAGGCAGAGATCTGGCCAAGTTACAAAAGAATTTCTGCAGTACTCACAGTTCCTAAGAGCACAGTGGCCTCCATAATCCTTAAATGGAAGAAGCTTGGGACCACCAGAAGTCTTCTTAGACCTGGCCATCCACCCAAACTGTGCAATCATGGGAGAAGAGCCTTGGTGAGAGAGATAAAGAAGAACTCCAAGATCACTGTAGATGAGCTTCACAGATGCAGTAGGGAGATGGGAGAAAGTTCCACAGAGTCAACTATCACTGCAGCACTCCACCAGTCGTGCCTTTATGGCAGAGTGGCCCGACGGAAGCCTCTACTCAGTGCAAGACATATGAAAGCCGGCATAGAGTTTGCTAAAAAAAAAAAAGGAGATACGTCTAGGAGAAAACACCGTGTGCACTACTGTAATGGTGCCAAGTTAGGTTCCCAAACCATTTGTAATAAATGAAAACCTGGCACTCAACTTAATGCTTAGTGAGACAATTTATTGTAGTACCAGAAAACGTTTCGGTCAGTATAGACCTTCATCAGTTACTACAGTGTGAGAAAATAAACAAATAAATATAAATAAAGTATATACAAAAATAGCAGAAAATACAATCTGGTCATAGTTATGTATGCAGTATAGTACAAGAGATAATACAACAGAGACCAAAAAATTTCTTGAGTGCTCAGATTGAAAGAGAAAAAAAAAAAGTAGGACATACCGTGCTAGTATGTTTGAATGCAGTTTAGAGGAGGGCGCTTTTTATGATTCTCTTTGGTAAAGCTTTAAAGAAAAGTGATTGGCGCTGTTAAGGTATACATGTGCAGATCAGTAAGATAGTGTATGCACAATCTCACAACATAAGGATAATAACATTACCACATATTTGATTCATACTGTTACATACACCTTCCTTATAATCCCCACTCCAATACTGCTATAAATTTCATTCAGGAATCCCTTGTACTTTGACTTTATAATCCTTTATTGCATTGAAATGCATCCTGTGTTGTAATGGAGTGCATGGCCATCTTAGTTCTGCTGACGTCACCATCCAGCTCTCTCTCATTGGTCCTACCTTCCTGCTCGTCAGGATTTTGGTCCCGCCCTCCCTCCACTTAGTCCAGAGTGTGATCACCTCCACTGACAAGCGTCCAGGAGGACCAGGCTGCGCTTACAGTGGGGAAAAAAAGTATTTAGTCAGTCAGCAATAGTGCAAGTTCCACCACTTAAAAAGATGAGAGGCGTCTGTAATTTACATCATAGGTAGACCTCAACTATGGGAGACAAACTGAGAAAAAAAAATCCAGAAAATCACATTGTCTGTTTTTTTTTCATTTTATTTGCATATTATGATGGAAAATAAGTATTTGGTCAGAAACAAGCAATCAAGATTTCTGGCTCTCACAGACCTGTAACTTCTTCTTTAAGAGTCTCCTCTTTCCTCCACTCATTACCTGTAGTAATGGCACCTGTTTAAACTTGTTATCAGTATAAAAAGACACCTGTGCACACCCTCAAACAGTCTGACTCCAAACTCCACTATGGTGAAGACCAAAGAGCTGTCAAAGGACACCAGAAACAAAATTGTAGCCCTGCACCAGGCTGGGAAGACTGAATCTGCAATAGCCAACCAGCTTGGAGTGAAGAAATCAACTGTGGGAGCAATAATTAGAAAATGGAAGACATACAAGACCACTGATAATCTCCCTCGATCTGGTGCTCCACGCAAAATCCCACCCCGTGGGGTCAGAATGATCACAAGAACGGTGAGCAAAAATCCCAGAACCACGCGGGGGGACCTAGTGAATGAACTGCAGAGAGCTGGGACCAATGTAACAAGGCCTACCATAAGTAACACACTACGCCACCATGGACTCAGATCCTGCAGTGCCAGACGTTTCCCACTGCTTAAGCCTGTACATGTCCGGGCCCGTCTGAAGTTTGCTAGAGAGCATTTGGATGATCCAGAGGAGTTTTGGGAGAATGTCCTATGGTCTGATGAAACCAACCTGGAACTGTTTGGTAGAAACACAACTTGTCGTGTTTGGAGGAAAAAGAATACTGAGTTGCATCCATCAAACACCATACCTACTGTAAAGCATGGTGGTGGAAACATCATGCTTGGGGCTGTTTCTCTGCAAAGGGGCCAGGACGACTGATCCGGGTACATGAAAGAATGAATGGGGCCATGTATCGTGAGATTTTGAGTGCAAACCTCCTTCCATCAGCAAGGGCATTGAAGATGAAACGTGGCTGGGTCTTTCAACATGACAATGATCCAAAGCACACCGCCAGGGCAAGGAAGGAGTGGCTTCGTAAGAAGCATTTCAAGGTCCTGGAGTGGCCTAGCCAGTCTCCAGATCTCAACCCTATAGAAAACCTTTGGAGGGAGTTGAAAGTCCGTGTTGCCAAGAGAAAAGCCAAAAACATCACTGCTCTAGAGGAGATCTGCATGGAGGAATGGGCCAACATACCAACAACAGTGTGTGGCAACCTTGTGAAGACTTACAGAAAACGTTTGACCTCTGTCATTGCCAACAAAGGATATATCACAAAGTATTGAGATGAAATTTTGTTTCTGACCAAATACTTATTTTCCACCATAATATGCAAATAAAATGAAAAAAAAAACAGACAATGTGATTTTCTGGATTTTTTTTTCTCAGTTTGTCTCCCATAGTTGAGGTCTACCTATGATGTAAATTACAGACGCCTCTCATCTTTTTAAGTGGTGGAACTTGCACTATTGCTGACTGACTAAATACTTTTTTTCCCCACTGTATACTGCCCACTGATAAGTAAATTACCTCGCCACATATAGCGATATTCTCTGTCTGTATACAAAACATATTTTATCGCTGACTCATGTCATTACATGACACTTGTCTTACAGATTTTTCTGCATTACAGCAGCATTCTGATTATCTGATTACCGGTATGTACTAGCCTACACTATCTTACTGATCTGCACATGTATACCTTAACTCCCCCAATCACTTTTCTTTAAGGCTTTACCAAAGAGAATCATAAAAAGCGCCCTCCTCTAAACTGCATTCAAACATACTAGCACGGTATGTACTACTTTTTTTTTTTTCTCCCTCAATCTGAGCACTCAATGAATTTTTTGGTCTGTGTTGTATTATCTCTTGTACTATACTGTATACATAACTATGACCAGATTGTATTTTCTGCTATTTTTGTATATACTTTATTTATATTTATTTTTGTTTAATTGTTTATTTTCTCACACTGTAGTAACTGATGAAGGTCTATACTGACCGAAACATTTTCTGGTACTACAATAAATTGTCTCACTAAGCATTAAGTTGAGTGCCAGGTTTTCATTTATTGCTAAAAAAAAAACACATGAAGGACTCCCAGACTATGAGAAATAAGATTCTCTGGTCTGATGAGCTGAAGTTAGGGTACCGTTACACCTAGCGACTCACCAGCGATCCCGACCAGCGATATGACGCGGTCAGGATCGCTGGTGCATCGCTAGGTGGTCGCTAGTGAGCTGCCACTCAGGCAGATCTCACCAGCGACATCGCTGGGGACGGGGATCGCTACTTACCTGTCAGACGCGGCGATCCTGCGTCCTCCCGCCCGGCTCCGCGCGTCGCTCGTCGTCACAGCAGGAAGCGCCGCAGGAAGCAGACGATGAGGAATGGTCCAGCAGCTTCTCGCGCGATCAGCGATAATCAGCGGGGGAGCCGGTCGGAGGTAAGTATCACATGCAGCGATATCGCTAGCAATATCGCTGTAACGTCACAAAATCGGTGACTTTACAGCGATATTGCTAGCGATATCGCAGTGTGTAACGGGGCTTTAGAACTTTTTGGTGATAATTCTAAGTGGTATGTGTGGAGAAAACCAGGCACTGCTCATCACCTGCCCAATACTATCCCAACAGTGAAACATGATGGTGGCAGCATCATGCTATGGGGGTGTTTTACAGCTGCACAGGGACAGGATGACTGATTGCAATTGAAGGAAACATGAATGCGGCCAAGTACAGAGATATCCTGGATGAAAACCTCTTCCAGAGTGCTCTTGACCTCAGACTTGGCCGAAGGATCACCTTCCAACAAGACAATGACCCTAAGCACACAGCTCAAATAACAGAGGAGCGGATTCAGAACAACTCTGTGACCATTCTTGACTGGCCCAGCCAGAGCCCTGACCTAAACCCAATTGAGCATCTCTGGAGAGACCTGAAAATGTCTGTTCACCAACATTCACCATCCAACCTGACGGAACTGGAGAGGATCTGCAAGGAAGAATGGCAGAGGATCCCCAAATCCAGGTGTGAAAAACTTGTTGCATCATTCCCAAGAAGACTCATGGCTGTACGAGCTCAAAAAGGTGTTTCTACTCGGTACTGAGCAAAGGGTCTGAATACTTATGACCATGTGATATATTTCAGTTTTTCTTTTTTAATAAATTTGCAAAAATTTCTACATTTCTGTTTTTTTCCGTCAAGATGGGGTGCAGAGTGTAAGTTAATGAGAAAAAATGAACTTTTTTTGAATTTACCAAATGGCTGCAATGAAACAAAGAGTGAAATATTTAAAGGGGTCTGAATACTTTCCATACCCACTGTAAAACAATAGCTCATTTCCTAATGATAGTTTTTTAGCTTTTCTTTGATAATGTAGTATGGTTTCAGACAGAATCTAAGTTACACAACTAGGGCACAGTATAACCTTCTATGTGTACAGTCCAGAAGAGTATATATTTGTATGCAGTGTGATGCACAATTACTGAAGGTATATATGTATCCCATTAGGACACTATGCAGATATTCCAGCAGTTTACTTAGAGGTCAGAAAACAGCACATAAGCATGCTCCTTGTGCACAAAGCATTACTCATCTAACACATCATGCATGAAAAGGTAAACTACTAAATATTGCCATTATATGGGAAATAGATTATAACGAGGCAAAGCATGGTTCAAACATTTTCTCAAGAAAGATTACAAAGGATCAAAGGCTTTTCTGTGAGCCACCTTATATTCCAAAAACAATGAAGTCCTGTAATTACCTCCTAAGCCACAATGAGCTGTGAATGTTAAAGGTTTCAAACATTAAAGCCCAGCTTCAGCATTTATAAGAAAATTATCTCTTGCCAAACAAAACACATTCATGTAAATATTTTCACACTGTTTGGTTAAAATAATTGTGAAATATGAAAACTGCAAGAGTGCACTCAAGCGGGATGCTGAGCTATGGCAGCTATTCATTCTATTAGTATATGTGTGGCCAGCTCTGAAGCTGGAGAGAACACAATGTTCTCCAGCGCAGCGGGCAGGCAGAAAATACATTCACCCTACATGTATTTATTCACCATTTTTGTCAAGAGATGTAGGGCATAAAAGGATTTGAAAATGTTATCACCATGAATAGATAACAATGCAGACATTTATTTGTGCCCTGTACACTTCTATACAAGCGTAAAGGCATCAGACATCTAGTGATATTTTGGTATAATAAGGTTTTTATAGGAACGTTCAGTTTGTATACAGAAGCACTGCAGAGGTGGCACATTAGGTTATAGTCAGGTCAATTCAATGACTCAAGGGTGCAATTCTCTAGCACATTTAATGACGTCAATGAATACAGTGATCAAGTGCCATCAGTGTTGGACTGGAATGCCAAGGGCCCACCAGAAACCAAATCCAGGGCCCCACCTTTTAACTACATGCAAATGTGACATTATCCTCAATCACAAATTTATATAACAATGAACCGGGTACATTGATAAATGAATAAGCTGTTGCCTTTGTCTATACATAGTGATTCAAGTATATTGTGCCAAGTACTGCTCATATAAGAGAGTGGTGGTCCACTCTTGCACAGGGGCCCACTGGTGGATTCTCCTGTTCTCTTGTGGGCCAGTCCAAGCCTTAGTGCCATCCATGCCAGCATAATTTAGAGGACAGCGATTGGATGTTGTAGTAATTTCAGTAATAGACACGATGTCATAATTGCAGGACTGGCATAGACCACCGGAGAAACCGTGCTGGAACAGTAAAGGATTGAAAAAGGTGTGTAATATTTGTCTTCATAGAATCATAGAATGTTAGAGTTGGAAGGGACCTCAAGGGTCATCGTGTCCAACCCCATGCTCAATGCAGGATTCTCTAAACCATCTCAGACAGATGTCTGTCCAGCCTCTGTTTGAAGACTTCCACTGAAGGAGAACTCACCACCTCTCATAGCAGCATGTTCCCTTCATTGATCACCTCACTGTCAAAAAGTTTTTTCTAATATCTAATCTGTATCTCCTCCCTTAATTAATTTAATTTAATTTATTTAATTCCATTGTTTCTCGTGTTTCCATGTGCAAATGAGAATAAGGATGATCACTGTGACATCCCTTCAGATATTTGTAGACAGCTATTAAGTCTCCTTTTAGCCTTCTTTTTTTCAAGCTAAAACATTCGCAGATCCTATAACTTTCTTGTAGAACATACTTTCAGTCCGCTCACCATCCTGTTAGCTCTTCTCTGAACTTGCTCCAGTTTTTCAATGTATTTTTTAAAATGTGGTGCCCAGAACTGGACACAGTATTTTAGATGAGGTCTGAACAAGGAGGAGTAGAGGGGCATAATTAATTCATGTAATCTAGACTCTATGCTTGTCTTAATACATCCTAGAACTGTGTTTGCCTTTTTTGCTGCTGCATCACACTGTTGACTCATGTGCAGTCTGTGATCTATTAGTATACCCAAGTCTTTTTCACACGTGCTGTTGCTTAGTTCTATTCCTCCCATTCTATAGATGTAATTTTCGGTTTTCTTGCCCAGATGTAGAACCTTGAATTTCTTGATGTTAAATACCATTCTATTAGTCGCTACCCATTATTCAACTTTATCTAGATCCTTCTGAATCCTTTCTTTGTCTTCTCTAGTGTTAACTATACCTCCTAGCTTTGCATCGTCTGAAAGTTTGAATAGTTTACCTTCAGTAACCTTATCTAGATCATTTATAAAAATGTTGAACAACACTGGGGCCAGGACAGAGCCTTGTGGCACCCCACTTGAAACACTTTTCCAATTGGATGTGCAACCATTTATTACCACTCTTTGAATACGATCACTGAGTCACCTAACCATAGTCTTGTTAATCCCATACTTGGTCATTTTTCAATAAGCATAGTATGAGATACTTTATCAAATGCTATGCTGAAGTCAAGATATACTATATTTATCACATTTCCCTGATCCACCCAGTCAGTGATTCCATCATAGAAGAAAATTAGATTAGTTTGGCATGACTTGTTTGCTACAAACCCATGCTGGCTCTTGTTAATTAATGTATTCTTATCTAAGTACTTACATACATGCTGTTTAATAATTTGTTCAAAGATATTTCCTGGTATATAAGTAAGGCTCACTTGCCTGTAATTTCCTGGCTCTGTCTTTTTTCTTTTTTTGAAGGTAGGGACAACATTTGCCATTCTCCAATATTCTGGGACTTCTGTTTTCCAGGATTTTTCAAAGATTCTGGCAAATGGTTCTGCAATTTCCTATTCTGACTCTTTCAGTACCCTAGGATGTAATTAATCTGGACCAGGAGATTTAAATTAATTTAAATTAGCTAAGTGTTCCATCAGAATCTCTCTGTTTATGGATAGTGTGGATTCTTTTACTCCTTTGATGGCACTGTGTAGATCAGTTGATTTTACAATTTCTTTCTTAGAGAAAAGAGATGCAAAATAGGAATTTAAAAGTTCGGCCTTCTCAACATCATTTTTGACCACTTCACCCTTTTCATCCTGTAAAAATCCTATTGTCTTAAAGTGAATGTACGTCTCATTTTATTTACTAATTAAATACTTTTGGTAAATAATTTTCTACTTTTTTTTCTACAATTTTCTATTTAATTTCCTGTTTATGTTTATTTTTATTACAGTATATTGTTATCATTAGTTTGATAGGTAGATTGTAATCTTGTGAGTAGGGCCATCACTCTTCTTGGTATCTGTTGATTTATGTGATCATTGTTATTCTGTAATGTCTTTTATTGGCTGTACAGGTCCTTTCTAAAATGTAAAGTGCTGCAAAATTTGTTGGTGCGATAGAAATTAAATTATTATTATTATTATTATTAATTAGGTATTCACCTAGCTTGAGCAAGAGGCACCTGGACAGAATATGCTCCCTTCTCTCTAAAATGATTATTTGGCTTTTATGGGCTTGCTCTGTATCATGAGCAGTTTCCTCTTATTGTAATCCTACCATGCTATAAATGGAGGTGATCTTCCCTAAAAGGCAGAAAGGGAAGAAATATAGTGTGATCTGACCATAGTAATTTGGTTTGCAATGATAGTATATCAGTATATAAGAGGACTCTCGCCTGGCTGAGTGGTGCTAACCAGGACACAACTCTGTCGTTTAGGGCGAGAGCATGCGGTTTGTCCAGGTGCAGCCCACTCGATATGCTGAGGGTGTCTCCTCCAAGAAGAACTCCAACAGTACACAATCCCAAAAAGGAAATAAAACCAGGAGATACCACACTCCCGTAAATAGCCATGTATGTAACAGGCCACCAGAGAAAAGAATGTAACTGTATTAAGCCACTTTCATTTTAATGGTGGACTTTTACTTATATGTACATTTATTGAAGCGCTGTTTCACCTGGTTTTATTTCCCGTTTGTAATCCTGTCAAGAGATGACTGTGAGATCTCTGCTCCTTTGTGTTAGGAGTCAGATTTCGGCCATTGCTAGGCAGGAATCTAGACCCTCACATGCTGCGGTCTCCTGCTCTGTGTTTAATGCAAAGGAGATTGCAGAGGAGATTGCTTTACAGCAACTCTCCCCGGAGGCTAAGTCCTTCATCCCTTGTTCTGAGCATGCTCGTGGGATAACCTCCCATTGGAGTTCAGAGTCAGGTGCTCAGGTCCTGCTCCTGATTCCATTGGTTCATCCCAGGGCTCTGGAGATTTCCGGAAGGTCCTGTTCACTATAAAAAGTGCGCATGACTGTTCCGCCATGCGCTAGTATTTCATACTTGCTGCTGTATGTATGGTGATGGATGCTTGGACTGGTGACTGACTCGTCAAGAAACCCCTTCCCTCTGATAATACGATTGTGTGAGTGTCTGGGTTCAGTCAGTAGCAGCGCTTGCATCAGCGCGCTTACCCTCCATCTACCTCAACAGCTAGCATCCTGCATCGCGCTTGCGATATAGCGGTGCCATCTCTGTGGCACAGGTTTCGCCGCGCTGTACTTGCAGTCTTGTTGGGCGTTCGCAGTTGCGACGTCACGCACCCTATTTTACGGTAGGTCTAGTAGGAGTAGTCCTGTTGTTTAAGGCTACTTCTGTGACTGCTAATACCGTGTCTGCATCGCTGATCGTCTGTGACCCTGAACAGACTCAGCATTTAATTTATGCCTGCAGCTCTGTGAATTTAACCGAGCTTGCTTCGGTGCAATGGGTCCAGTTAAACCCTTGTGCACATTACCGCCGTAGTGTTCTGCCTCTTTTAGCAGCGCTTTTTCCATCCACCGCACGGTGGACCCCGAGTGGCGAAGGCACTTTATTTATTTTTTATTTAGTGTCTTCCGCCACTCCTAACATAATACTAGCGCCAGGGTCTGGCTAGAGATGGCAGACCAGCAGCAACTAGTGCAGTGTGTGCGACAGCTCGAGGCTCACTTGGCTACCCTTGAGAGGGCTCTCGCAGCTGCGCAGGCCACGGATGCTGTTGTTCAAGCACTCACAGATGCGGTAGGGCGTATGTCCATGTCCGCCCTTGCACCGACAGTTACCCGCCTCCTGTTGCCTGAAAAATACTGTGGAGATGGTGCCTCCTACAGGGGTTTCATCAGCCAGTGCTCAATACACCTGGAGCTGCTGGCTGTGCAATTCCCTACAGAACGGGCCAAGGTGACTTTTATTATCTCCCTACTGTCGGGCAAGGCGTTGGAGTGGGCTACGCCACTGTGGGAGCGCGGGGACCCCGAGATTCGGACCGCTGCTCACTTGCTTACTGCCATCAGGCAAGTTTTTCTTGTTCCACGGGTCACCCATGACACCTCTCTCCAATTGCTCGCCTTGCCTCAGGGATCACTCTCAGTCAATATGCCGTCCATTTTCGGACACTGGCGTCTGAGTTGGAGTGGTCTGACAAGGCGTTGATCCCCGTATTTTGGAGAGGATTAGCGGAGCACGTTAAGGATGCTCTCTCCACTAGAGAGTTCCCTACCACTTTGGAGGAGCTAATCTCCATCTCCTCCCGTATCGACCTCCGTTTTTCGGAGCGTGGTATGGAGCGTGCTCACGCCAAATGGAGAGGTACTCCGGCTCTTAACTTTTTTGAGCCTCTGGACCTGCCTGAGCCAGAGGTTCTACCTCCCGAGCCCATGAAGGTGCCTCGCGCCATATCAGAGACACGCCCGGCTCAAAAGTCCGTGTGCGGTTGTCATCATTTACCCGCTGCTTTCCAGGAAGACAGCGATCCGCAATGGTCTGACTGTGAGTCGGCCGGCGAGACTTTTGTCCCTCCTTGCCAGCGGCCTAAAATTCTCGCGTGGGCAAACGCTTCCAATGCGGACGGCCACCGTGGCTATATGCAGACCACGAAGTCCCTGGCCAGTTCGTATTGGTGGCCGCACAGGGCTCGGGATGTGAAGAGGTTCATTCGGGCATGCACCTGTTGTGCTCGGTATAATCTACCCAGACGGGGTGTGCCGATGGCCGACGACACACGGCGGCGTGTCCTTGAAACGCCCGCTCCCATTGTCTCTCGGGTGTCCCTCCTCAAACCCGGTGATCTCTCCTCCGCTAATGCCTGTCGTGTATCCCGGTTCACTGTTTCACCTACCGGGACATCAGGTTCGCCTTTTGGCGAGTCTGAGGTCTGTGCCACTGTTGGGCACAGGCGGGTGGATCGGAGGGTTCAGGAAGGGGGGGCCCTAGGAGGGGGGGGTAATGTTAGGAGTCAGATTTCGGCCATTGCTAGGCAGGAATCTAGAGCCTCACATGCTGCGGTCTCCTGCTCTGTGTTTAATGCAAAGGAGATTGCAGAGGAGATTGCTTTACAGCAACTCTCCCCGGAGGCTGGATAACCTCCCATTGGAGTTCAGGAGCCAGGTGCTCAGGTCCTGCTCCTGATTCCATTGTTTCATCCCAGGGCTCTGGAGATTTCCGGAAGGTCCCGTTCACTATAAAAAGTGCGCATGGCTGTTCCGCCATGCGCTAGTATTTCATACTTGCTGCTGTATGTATGGTGATGGATGCTTGGACTGGTGACTGACTCATTAAGAAACCCCTTCCCTCTGATGATACGATTGTGTGAGTGTCTGGGTTCAGTCAGTAGCAGCGCTTGCGTCAGCGCGCTTGCGAGCTTGCTTCGGTGCACTGGGTGCAGTTAAACCCTTGTGCACATTACCGCTGTAGTGTTCTGCCTCTTTTAGCAGTGGTTTTTCCATCCACTGCACAGTGGACCCCGAGTGGCGAAGGCACTTTATTTATTTTTTATTTAGTGTCTTCCGCCACTCCTAACACTTTGCTCTCTGCTTCTATGTCGTTGTGCCTCCCTCTTTGCCCCTTCTAATGCCTCTGTAACCTTATGTGCAACTCCTCCATCCAGATGCCTCCCTCCTTTAACAGAGGCACGCTGCCTCCTTCTTCCTAAAGTGGCCCTGGTAACTTGCGCCTCTACCCTGTCTCCCATACTTATCTATAGTGGATATAAAAAGTCTACATATATCTGTTAGACTGCCAAGTTTTTGTCATGCTAAAAAAAAAAATATCATACTCAGAGGAATCATTTCAGAACTTTTTCCACCCTTAACATTACCTAGAATTTAAACAATTCAATTGAAAAATAAACTGACATCTTTTTGGGTGGGAAAAGAAAAATAAAGAACTAAAATAATTGAATAAATATGCACACCCTTAAACTAATACTTTGTTGATGAAGCCTTTGAATTTATGACATCTAGGCACATCTAGAACTGGCAATCTTTACCCACTATTCCTTGCTCCTCGCTGTAGCTCAAAATCTGTCAGATTGTGAGGCCATCTCCTATGTACAGAACCTTCTTCAGGACAACCCACACATTTTAAATTGTAATTGTGATCTGTGCCCTGGTTGGGCCGTTCCAAAACTTTGATCTTCTTCTGGAAAAGCCATTCTTTTGCTGATTTGCAGGTATACTTATGGTCACTATTAGAAGGTGAAATTCCTCTTCATCTTTAGCTTTTTAGCAAAGGCCTGAAGGTTTGCAAAATTGACTGATATTTTGATCCGTTCTTCTTTCCTTCCGCCTTGACTAAAGCCTCAGCTCTAGCTTTCCAAAATAGTCCCAAAGCATAATGCTGCCTCCCCCATATTCTGTTGGTGATGCACAATGTTGGCTTTGTGCCAAAGCTTTAGTCTCATCAGACCATGGCACATTTTCCCCACACATTTTTGGCATACTTGATGTAGATTTTAGCAAAATATAGTCGAACTTGGATGTTTTTCTTTGTAAGTAGATTCTCCTGCCTCACTACCCTACCCACAGACATAGGAAGATTTAACCAGTGCTTGCCAGAAATTCAACATCCCCAATTATAAGAGGGGTTCACACTAATTCAACCACATTATTTTAGTTTTGTTATTTTTATTTTCTCCTTAACAATGATTTTGTTTTGTTTCTCAATGGATTTGTACATTTTATGGGTGACAGTAAATGTGCAAAACGCTTTGAAACAATTCTACTTTTTTTTTTACATGACAAAAACCTGACAATCTAACAGAGGTATATGAAATCAGAAGCAAAGGAATACCGTACTTGATGGTGGCAGGGTATCAGTATACTTTTGAAAATAAATTAGAGTATAAAAGAACAACAAGAACAACAAAGAACACCTGGTACCAAAAATCCGGACCCAAGAAATATTATGGACATTCAGGAAATATACAAGAAAAACAAAACAACGGAGAAAAAAACGACCATATGGTCCAAAATATTGTTGTGAAAAAAATCAAAATTAATTTAGTAGGTACATGAAATCAGGTAAAAATAGCAGAAAAAACAACAATGCAGATAACAGAATAAAAGTTATTAAAAACAAGGACGCACACCCAGAACAAATGGAACTAGGTGTTAAAGTGGCAAATTGTCAAAAATCAATAGATACATATTTAGATCATGCACAGAAGAGGTATAAAAAAAATGATAAATAATAATTAATAATAAGTGAATCAAGGAAATGTGTAAACCACAGAATGTGTATACTGTATAACAGGGCTCCTCAAACTTTTTAAACAGGGGGCCAGATTACGGTCCCTCGGACCGTTGGAGGGCCGGAATATAGTTTTAAAAAAATTATGAATAAATTCCTGTGCACACAATAGGCAGCACAGGTCCCCATTAGACAGCACAAGTCCCCAATAGGCAGATAGATGTCCCCATTAGGCAGATAAATGTCCCCATTAGGCAGCACAGGACCCCATTAGGCAGGTAAATGTCCCCAATAGGCAGCACAGGTCCTCATTAGGCAGCACAGGTCCCCATTAGGCAGCATACATCTCCAATAGGCAAGTAAATGTCCCCAATAGGCAGCACAGGTCCCCAATAGACAGGTAAATGTCCCCAATAGGCAGCATAGGTCCCCAATAGGCAGGTAAATGTCCCCAATAGGCAGCACAGGTCCCCAAAAGGCAGGTAAATGTCCCCAATAGGCAGGTAAATGTCCCCAATAGGCAGCACAGGTCTCCATTAGGCAGGTAAATGTCCCCATTAGGCAGGTAAATGTCCCCATTAGGCAGGTAAATGTCCCCATTAGGCAGGTAAATGTCCCCAATAGGCAGCACAGGTCCCCAATAGGCAGGTAAATGTCCCCATTAGGCAGCACAGGTCCCTATTAGGCAGCACAAGTCCCCAATAGGCAGGTAAATGTCCCCATTAGGCAGCACAGGTCCCCATTAGGCAGCACAGGTCCCCATTAGACAGGTAAATGTCCCCATTAGGCAGGTAAATGTCCCCATTAGGCAGCACAGGTCCCCATTAGGCAGCATACGTCTCCAATAGGCAAGTAAATGTCCCCAATAGGCAGCACAGGTCCCCAATAGACAGGTAAATGTCCCCAATAGGCAGCATAGGTCCCCAATAGGCAGGTAAATGTCCCCAATAGGCAGCACAGGTCCCCAAAAGGAAGGTAAATGTCCCCAATAGGCAGCAAAGGTCCCCAATAGGCAGGTAAATGTCCCCAATAGGCAGCACAGATCTCCATTAGGCAGGTAAATGTCCCCATTAGGCAGGTAAATGTCCCCAATAGGCAGGTAAATGTCCCCATTCGGCAGCACTGGTCCCCAATAGGCAGGTAAATGTCCCCATTAAGCAGCACAGGTCCCCAATAGGCAGGTAAATGTCCCCATTAGGCAGCACAGGTCTCTATTAGGCAGCACAGGTCCCCAATAGGCAGGTAAATGTCCCCATTAGGCAGGTAAATGTCCCCATTAGGCAGGTAAATGTCCCCATTAGGCAGGTAAATGTCCCCATTAGGCAGCACAGGTCCCCAATAGGCAGGTAAATGTCCCCATTAGGCAGCACAGGTCCCCATTAGGCAGCACAGGTCCCCAATTGTCAGGTAAATGTCCCCATTAGGCAGGTAAATGTCCCCATTAGGCAGCACAGGTCCCCATTAGGCAGCACAGGTCCCCATTAGGCAGGTAAATGTCCCCATTAGGTCCCCATTAGGCGGCACAGGTCCCCAATTGGCAGGTAAATGTCCCCATTAGGCAGGTACAGGTAAATGACCCCAATAGGACCCGGCGTTAAAAAAAAAAAAAAGTACTCACCTATGTCCCCCGCTGCTCTGAAGAGGCGCCCGCTCATCTCAGTCTTCTTCCTGCCCAGGCACACAGGCGGCGTGATGTCATCAGGCCGCGCAGGCGGCGTGATGACAATCACGCCGTCTGTGTGCACTGTGCTCTGCTGCATACGGAGGGCTGCGTAACGCCTTTCCTCGGCACCTCATCCCGCCCGCGATTACAGGGCCCGCCGGCATTGAACTGCATTGCAGCTCCTGAGTTCATTGTCGGCCTGCCGGGGGGCCAGATAAAAGTCCTAGGCGGGCCTCATGTGGCCCGCGGGCCGTAGTTTGAGGACCCATGCTGTATAACATAAAATATCAGGCCACAAATAACAGTATTAAGTAGGTGTAGTGAGAAGGAGATACCATATAAAAATATAAGAAGTAAATCAAAAATGGAGTGTAGCTTACAATGATGATACAGATCTCAGACTCCTGGATAGTGTCCTTCCCAACGCACGTTTTGGCATGCTGGTGGACGCCATCCAGGAGTCTGAGATCTGCATCACCATTGTAAGATACACTCCATTTTTTATTTACTTCTTATACTCCTATATGGTTTCTCCTTCTCAGTACAACTACTTAATACTGTTATTTTTGCCCTGATATTTCAAAGATGATTCATACGTTCCAAACCACCATGGATTTATGATGATGCCTACTGATGTTATGCTGCACTAGCACTTTATTTATTTATTCATTTATTTACAGGGTGGGCCATTTATATGGATACACCTAAATAAAATGGGAATAGTTGGTGATATCAACTTCCTGTTTGTGGCACATTAGTATATGGGAGGGGGAAACTTTTCAAGATGGGTGGTGACCATGGTGGCCATTTTGAAGTCGGCCATATTGGATCCAACTTTATTTTTTCCAATGGGAAGAGGGTCATGTGACACATCAAACTTATTGAGAATTTCACAAGAAAAACAATGGTGTGCTTTGTCTTAACATAACTTTATTATTTCATGAGTTATTTACAAGTTTATGACCACTTATACAGTAAAATGTGTTCAAAGTGCTACCCATTGTGTTGGACTGTCAATGCAACCCTCTGCTCCCACTCTTGACACACTGATAGCAACTCCGCAAAAGACCTCTCTCGGCGCCTGCTCACTGCAGTACTCCGCTCTGCATTCAACAGGGCAGAGCAGTGCGCCTGTGCAGGAGCCACGACGGGAAGCAAAGAAGAGGACATCACCGTTAGAAGATGGGAGGCGCCGGACCAGACCGCGACACCCATCGGACCAAAACCGGACCTGGACCGCTCCTGGGTGAGTATAATCTAACTCATTTTTCTTATCTTTCAGGTTACATTGGCGGCTTATCTACAGCATTACAGAATGCTGTAGATAAGCCCCTGATGGCAGTGGCCACAGCTGATACTCGAAAAATGGGGTGACAGATTCCCTTTAAACTTTACTTTGCTGCAGAATGAACATTAAAGGTTCATGCAGAAGTGCTTGCAAACCGGTCCGTGCTTGTACCGCAATGCACGTACTAACCACTGCACTCCCAAAGCTTCATATATTTATATGATGCTGTCACACTTGGGTCAGGAGAGCCGCGGCCAACCTGTGCATTAATGGTCCATGCTTGAACCGATTTTCACGGACACCTGCATGAGCACAAAAGGTGCAATTGTTATATAGGCTGCTTCCCCTACAAGGCTCTATGGCAGTTTTGGCTTACAAACTTTCTTTAAAAGCGTTGAATCGACATGAAACTTATCTCCTATCCAAGAGGAGAAGACCAGTTACACTGCGCTCAGCTATCTCTGGTGGTCCTCTAAAGAATAAAAAGAAAGAAGTTGCACATGATCAACCACTGCTCTATTCACACAGGGCTCTGAACACTACATTTCTGGATTAGTTGGGGTCCCAGCAATTGGAGAAGTAACCCCTGTCCTGTGAATAGGGGTTAGCTTCCACACTTGGTACAAAACCCCTTAGAGATATTTAAAAGATTTCATAATAAAGACGGTAGAATATCAGGGTCACAAAGTATGGCTGCATTTACTCAACTTTTTTGTGCAGATGCAAACTATATAATTATAGGATGGGGAAATGTAATTCTGTTATTACATATGTTGTGCTGCTTTGTTTTCCATCAGCTCAGCAATCAAGTCTTTTTACAGTCTCTGCGACCATTAATCTTATCAGCTGTCTTTCGGATGCTTTTAGTGAAATCATACCTCCAAGTCCCATGTATAGCTGAAATATATAGCTGCACCTAGTTTACTAGAAATGTCAAGCACACCTCATACATGCTAATCATAATAGTTACATCTAGACCAGAGGCACATTGCTGTCTTGCCTGGAGTAAGGAGTGTATGATGTATGTGAAATACGATGGAGTTGCTATAGTGACAGTCTGAGAAGTCTCGCACCGTCGTAACAATTTGTTTTTGAACCAAATTTGATTACATTTTTATATACGTCATAAACTTAGAGAAACAGTTTTCAATTTTATCTGCATAAACAATTTTTAATCCTGAGAAAGTTATCAAGATATATGGTATACCCCAGAGCCATTATCAGGGCTGGGCAGTCAGTACCTATGTCAGGGGAATAAATAATCCACAAAACACAGCAAAAAGGTAGAGATGCTTACCTGCCCAGGCCTCCAAACAAATGCACTATCAGGGTGCAGTGGACCCATGTAGTTAAGATGGCGGCAACACAGGTGCAAGAATACCGATGAGACAACCGCTCTCAGCCTGCCAATCCAAGGAGGGTGTGGTTGCTTGATATATGAATGCACAATGAAGACTTGTATGCAGCGCTGTTCACTCAATGGTAATGCACAGCATCCAGGTTAACAGCCTATTAGTTACGCCCATACTATTAGATCACACGGGTTGCACAGCGCTATCCAAATGCATCCCTTGTGAACAGACACCACAGTTTACAAGACCGAATGGGCCCACCTGCACCCTGAAAAATAAAGTGCAAAAAACACATATAATAAATATGTGAGGTATTAGTTAATATTTTGGCCAAAATATGCAAGCTCGTAACCCACGTGCTATTTCTGTTTAGTGTTAGGACTCGTAAGAGCGAGGACCCCGTGACCTCACATAATTTTTATATGTGTTTTTTGCACTTTATTTTTCAGGGTGCAGTTGGGCCCATTCAGTCTTGTAAACTGTGGTGTCTGTTCACATGGAATGCATTTGGACAGCGCTGGGCAGCCCGCCTGATCTAATAGTATGGGTGTAACTAATAGGCTGTTAACCTGGATGCTGTGCATTACCATTGTGTGAACAGTGCCACATACAAATCTTCATTGTGCATTAATATGCCAAGCAACTGTCCCCTCCATGGATTGGTAGACTGAGAGCGGATGTCTTATCAGTATTGCACCTGGGTTGTCGTCATTTTAACTATATGGGTCCACTGCATTTTGCTTGGAGGCCTGGGCAGGTAAGCATCTCTGCCTTTTTGCCGTGTTTTTGAACTTTTGGAGGATTTCCAAGTCCTCTTTTTGTGCTATTTCTGAATAAATAATCCCATCAAAATTTACCACAGCTTAAATTTAGAATTGAGCTGATTTTTGAGGTCCAATAATGTGAGCCAATAAGTGTCCATTAATACATGGTATGCATAGGCAGCTTCATGGTCGGCAATGTTGCTTTGCAGCACTGGGGCCCTGGGTTCAAATCCCACCAAGGAGAACATTAACACCTGCAAGGAGTTTGTATGATATACTGATAGGGAATTTAGATTATGAGTCTCAGTGGCATAGATGAAATCAATGCCGCCATGTAAGAAAAATAAATAAATGGTCCCACCAAGTTCTTCAGATGGCAAGCCGTGAATGCAGGGTAAACAACCAATACTTTTTTCTTGGCCAAGATTACTGTAACGCAAGGGTCACGGGAAAGGCAGCAGTACATAAAGTCGGCCATATGTGCCAAGCTCCCCACAGCCAACACTTACCTGTCTCCACCATGATGATGAATCTCCGCCTCCTCATCCTCCCTCTATTCCTCATCATTCCCATCCTCAACCCATCCATATAGGAGAGACATGATGGAGGTTGTGTGGCCACCAGCTCCTGTTCCTCCTTTTCCTCCTCCTCACAGTCCACCTCCTCATTGATACCCAATTCGCATTGTGCCGATGAGATAAGGCTGAACTAGCAACAACCTCTTTGTGTTATATCTTCCTCCATCCTCAGCTGCTTTGCATGCAAAGCTTCATGTTTAATTATGCGTAGCGACTATTTAAGTAGGCACAGAAGCAGGATAGTTGCACTGACTATGGCATCATTGCCTCTCACTATCTTTGTGGAGTCTTCACAGTCTTGGAGAACCACATAAATGTCAGATATCCATGCCCACTCTTTAGTTGTTGTGTGTGGAGGCTGACCAGAATGCCAACAGGCATGTTGAAGCTGACACTCAAACACTAACCTCTTCTGCTCGCAAAGCATTGCCAGCATGTGCAGTGTGGAGTTCACGAGTGTGATGATGTCGAACACCAGTCGGAGAGCTGGCACTTGCATGTGCTGCTGCAGCCAACTTGCAGAAATGGATGCTAATGCTTTGTACTTTAACCAGAAGCTCTGGAAAATCTAGGTATGTTTTCAGAAACTGACTGACTACCTAGTTGAGCACCTGTGCCAAGCATGGCACATGTGTGAACTTGCCAAGCTTCACAGCAGCCACCAGGTTACGAACATTATCACAAGGGACCATGCCTGGTTGTACGGCGCAAAAAACAGATCTTTATGGTCTGTTATTCCTTTAAGTACCTCTGCTGTGGTGTGCTGCTTATCTCCTAGACAAATTAGCTTCAGCAGAGCCTGTTGCTGTTTCACTGAGGCAGTGCTGCAGAGCTTCTGGCTGATGTGGACGACATGCTCTGCAATAGCACATCAGAGATAGAGGATTGGGAACAGCAAGAGGGGGTGCAGGAACTGCTGTAGGACATGGAGGAAGCCCTAATGGAAGTGTTAGGAACGGCGGAACTCACTAAATAAAAATAAATAACAAAGTGCGTTCGCCGCTCGGGGTCCACCGTGCAGTAGATGTTACACCGCTGCTAGGTAATGACAGACGAGCAATATGGTGGTATAATGCGCATGGGTTAGACTTCACCCAAAGTGCGTAAAGCGGGCTCTGTTCACACACAGAGGCACCGCAACATAAACATACGAAAACGCTGAGCCTGTTAGTGTCACAGACCACAGGGAAATGCACACACGGTATCTGGTCACAGGAGCAGGACCCAAGGCAAAGGAACTGCGTCCGTCTAGACCTACCATGTGTGCGGCATCGCTACTGCGGACGCCATGGAGGGCTGCAACTGCAGCACGGCGTAGGGCACGGCCGCTAGTCAACAAAGCTAGGAAGCAGGTGCAATGTCGGATGCTAGAGTAGAGGTGCGGTGTGCACAGTGGCCTAAGGCTTGCCACTGACTGGCGCTGACTGCTGCACTAATTCCCTATCCACATGCGTAATATTAGAGGGAAGGGGTTTCAAATGAGTCAGTCACCAGAGTCATACATCCGTCACCATTCACACATTAGCTTGAAAAGTCTATACTAGCGCATGGCCGAACGGTCATGAGCGCTATATATAGCCATGCGGGACCTTCCAGATCTCCGAGATGGACCAATGAGATCTTGAACAGGACCTGGGCACATGACTCCCGATCTCCAATGGGAGATCGCCTCCTAGGGCCCCCTCCCCTCTGAGCCTTCCAATACACCACCTTGTGCCCATCAGATGCATAGGTCTCAGACTCGTCCGAAGGCGAGTCCGATGTCCCGAGAGATGACACGGAAAACCGGGACACGTGGAAGGTATCAGAGGCGGCAAGATCGCCAGGTTTAAGAAGGGACACGTGGGAGACAACGGGAGCGGCAAAACCGCCCAGAGCATAGGTTGAAATGGAACGCCGGATGTTTCCACTTTCTGTTTAAGGAGGCTATCCTGAGCACATGAGGCGCATGCACGAATATATTTTTTAATGTCCCAAGTCCTGTGCGGCCACCAATACGACCCTGCCAGGAGTTTTGTGGTATGCATGTAGCCACAGTGACCACCCGCCCTGGACGCGTGTGCCCACGCGAGAGCCTTCTGCCGAAGGCGAGAGGGGACAAAGGTCTTGCACGGCGGCACAAAGTTTGGCCATTGAGGGGCCCTGTTATTCTGGGGAACAGAGTTCTGACAGTGGTAGCCGAAAGTGGAGCTTAGTGCCGGACGCGCCTCGAGACTGGCGCGAGACACCTCCATGGGCTCTGGGAGTGAACACTCTGGCTCGGGTGATTCCAGAGGTTCAAAGAGGTTGGGAGCCGGAGTAACCCTCCGTCTGGATTGAGCACGCTCCAGCCCGCGCTCCGAGAAACGGAGATCAATACGGGTGGCAATGGCAATCAGCTCCTCCAGACTTGCAGGAACCTCTCTGGTAG
Organism: Dendrobates tinctorius; assembly: GCF_039654945.1. Classification (NCBI taxonomy): domain Eukaryota; kingdom Metazoa; phylum Chordata; class Amphibia; order Anura; family Dendrobatidae; genus Dendrobates; species Dendrobates tinctorius. The sequence goes on along the minus strand of NW_027361728.1, from coordinate 43,950,483 downwards.
ATAGAGCATCCTTAACATGCTCAGCTAATCCTCCCCAAAGCACAGGGATGAGGGCTCTATCAGACCACTCCAACTCGGAAGCCAGTGTCCGAAAACGAACGGCTTACTGGCTGACCGAGAGGGATCCCTGAGCTAATGCAAGGAGCTGAAGAGAGGTATCGTGCGTGACCCGTGGTAACAGGAAAACCTGCTTGATTGATGTTAAGAACTGACCAGCGGTCCGAACCTCAGGGTCACCACGCTCCCACAGTGGCGTGGCCCATTCCAACGCCCTTCCCCACAAAAGGGAAATAATAAACTCCACCTTAGCCCATTCCGTAGGGAATCGCACAGCCAGTAACTCCAGCTGGATAGAGCACTGGCTCACGAAACCCCTACAGGAGGCGCAATCGCCAGAATATTTATCAGGCAACGGGAGGCGGGTAGCTGTCGGCGCAGGGGAGGACGTGGACATACGTGAAACTGCCTCTGCGATCGCCTGTACAGCAGCCTCCGAAGACTTTGCCGCTGAGATAACACTCTCAAGAGTAGCAAACCGGCCCTCTAGCTGGCGAATGCACTGAAGGAGTTGCTGCTGATCTGCCATTACTAGCCTGACCCTGGCGCTAGTAAAATGTTAGGAACGGCGGAACGCACTAAATAAAAATAAATAATAAAGTGCGTTCGCCGCTCTGGGTCCACTGTGCAGTAGATGTTACACTGCTGCTAGGTAATGACAGACGAGCAATATGGCGGTATAATGCACACGGATTAGACTTCACCCGAAGTGCACAAAGCGGGCTCTGTTCACACACAGTGGCGCCACAACATAAACATACAAAAATGCTGAGCCTGTTAGTGTCATAGACCACAGGGAAATGCACACATGGTATCTGGTCACAGGAGCAGGACCCAAGGCAGAGGAGCTACGTCCGTCTAGACCTACCGTGTGTGCGGCGACGCTACTGCGGACGCCAAGGAGTGCTGCAACTGCAGCACGGCGTAGGGCACGGCTAGTCGACAAAGCTAGGAAGCAGGAGCAAAGTCGGACACTAGAGTAGAGGTGCGGCGTGCACAGTGGCCTAAGGCTTGCCACCAACTGGCGCTGACTGCTGCACTAATTCCCTATCCACATGCGTAACATCAGAAGCAAGGGGTTTCAAATGAGTCAGTCACCAGAGTCATACATCCGTCACCATTCACACATTAGCTTGAAAAGTCTATACTAGCGCATGGCCGAACGGTCATGTGAGCTTTTTATAGCCGTGTGGGACCTTCCAGATCTCCGAGATGGACCAATGAGATCTGCAGCAGGACCTGGGCACATGACTCCCAATCTCCAATGGGAGATCGCCTCGTGAGCATGCCCAGTAGGAGCACAGAGGAACTTAGTCTCTGGAGCGGTCTGCTGCAAAGTAATCTTCTATGCAGTAGATAGACAGCAGGAGACCGCAGAATGTGAGGCTCTGGATTCCTGCAGAGCAGACGCAGAACCCAGACGCCTAACAGTAGGGCCAGCAATCCTTGTTGTTGGATCATATGCGCCATGCCCAAGTGTGACTCAGCCTCAATAATGTTCATCAAGTGTGCCGTCAGGGAACTGTAGAGTCTCTGGCCACAATTGCTTGTCCACGTGTTGGTCGTTAAGTGGACGATGCCAGTAAGTGCGTTGGTAAGGGCACGGGTGTTGTGTTCCTGGACGCGTGCTGGTACAAGGTGGGACCCCACACCAGGAGAAAAAGTGACAGGTGGGGACAGAGTACTAAGGGACAGCTTCAGCCATGAGTTGGCGGCCATCCTCTGCATCTAAATGGCAACATTTCCATGGCAAGCAGCCTGTGCCCGTTTAGCATTTGGGACTGTGGGTGAGTGACTGGGAACTTTATTTTTATTTCCAAGGCCTGGCACAAGGATTTGGAAGTGCCTGATGATGGTAAGTCAGAATGTGCAAAGATTGGTGCAGGGCAGGAGGCATCCATGCCAGTGTTTTGGACAGAGGATTGGGAGGCACCGAGCACAGGGCAAGAGGCAGTGGTGTCACCCGATGGCACCAATCGTGGACCCAGGTGTTTGGCACACCGAGTCTTGTGCTTAAATGACATGTGCCTGATCGTGTTGGTGGTGGTTAAGTTCATAGCGGTCAAGCCCCTGTTGATCTTGGCATGGCACAGGTTGGAAATGGACATGTTGATTGCTTCAGAACTCTTTTTTAAAAAGTCCCAGACTGTACAACACCTAACTCTTTGACTGAGAAATTCAGGAGAGTCAGTGCCCTACAGAACAGTTGCACGCCTTCTCCCTCTGGTCACCCCACTTCCTCTTCCTGTCTGTTTTGGTGCTGCCAATCTCTTCCCCTCAGCAAAGCTGTCCTTGCTCTGCATGCCAGCTTCCCAGGTTGGGTCTGTCGGTAACTTCATTATCCACCACCTCATCTTCCACCAACACACCCTTGTCCTCCTGACTTCATGACTTAGCAACAACCAAACTTAACGGCAACTGTGTCTCATCTTTATCTTTCTCCTTATCGCAAATTTGCCGTTCCCCACCATCATGTTCTTTTGGCCATGGATGCTCTAAGTTTTGTGCATCACTAAACAGCTTGTCTTCCTGTCCCTCTTGGAGCATGCAGGTCGAGAGGCCACAATCAAGAAATTTTGAGGTAAAGAGCTCCTCAGAGTGTCCTAGTGTGGGATCACTAGTTTCCTGGGACTTAACATGGTGGAAGAAAGGAGGATCAGGGTGAGAATTAAGTGATCCAGACATAAGACTGGTGAGACTGGACCGTGTGGAAAACTGGGTGGTGCTGCAAAGCCTGCTGGAAGCATAATCCAACCCACCCCTTGTTCACACTGCCCTGGCTTCAGAAGTGGCATACTGTGCCTTCTTGCAAAGTGGATGCACCTGTTTCTTGTGCTCCAGCAACAGGTGTAGTCGCACCTGCCTCACGTCCTCGGCATCTGCATGCACCATCATCAACTCTTCCAATTCCCTGTCCCTTAACAAACGCCTTTATGCTTTTTGTAATTGTTAGGTCTCTTTAAACCAAGTTTTTTTTTTAATAAAAGAAAAAAATTGGTCACCTGCAACAAAGAGTTTACTTCACCGCAATGTAACAGAAAGAAAGCAAAAGTGTTTGGATGACAATCAAATTCAATTTTTTTTGCAGTATTAGAGATCACAGAAATATTCACAGACCATGTAACACTGTAGGGTTGAGAAATGAAAGCCTACAAAATTTTTAAAAGATTTTTATCAGTTTTAGAGATCACAGAAATGTTCACAGACCATGTAACACTGTAGGACTGAGAAAGTAAAGCCTCCAAAATTTTTAAAACCTTTTTTTCATTTTTTCCTCAAAAATGTACTCCAAAACTACAGAATAGTGTATGGCTGAGAGATGTAGCCCATGAAAATGCTTCAATGATTTTTGGGTGTGTTATATAACACGAAAAAAGGATCTCAAAGAACGTAATACTTGATGGATCAAAATATATTACATTTTTGCAAACGGACTGCACAGGACTAATCCCTCTCTCCCTCCCTAGGCTAAATTCAGATTGTATGTGCTGCAAACAATTAGCCCTTAGAAGAACTATTAAAACTATCAGCTTCAGTGCCAGTATCAACAATACCTCTGATTCGATAAACTGTGCACACAGGCCTAGAGAAGCATTGTCTCCCTCCAATACAAAGTGTCACAGAGCTGTGCAGTGACATCAGTGTGCCGAGTCGAGTGGCGCCTATGCTTTTATAATCCCTGATGATGTCAGCCAATCACAGTAATGCCACAACCAAGATGGCTACAGCATTACAGTGACTCATAAGCAATCCCTGTATGCTTATTGGCTGTGTAACAGGCGCCAAAGATGCGGGGCTTCGAGATTTACATTGAGCACCGCCTATTGCTCGCGTATTAACGAACACATCCGAACACCGTGATACTCGAGTGATAACTCTGCTGTGTCAAGTATCCAGATGACTTACTTGTGTCAGCTATTCTTGTTGCGGTTCACATACAAAGCGCTGCTGTTCCTGTGTCTAACCACTCTCCTGCAGCAAGGTAGCCGGATGCCTACATACATATTCTGTTTGCACATTTGGCTCTACTGCATCTAGTACTTCGAGATTCACTGAACTACTTGCATTCCTACGTATTCAGCTCTACTGGTCCTCGCTATTTCACATGCTGTTCAGCAAGTCCAGTTCCATTGAATCAAAGCCTCCAGTCGATGCGGCTCACCCAGACCTATGGCTTAGGGAATTGATCTCACCATGTCAGCCCATCACAGGTAGGTTTGACCCACATTATTGAGTGTTCTCATTTTTATTTTGTACTCTAGTAAACTATTTCCAATTATGAACTACTGTACATTACCTTTGAGATACAATTCCTTACTACAATTTCATAACATTATGGCTCACCAGATGAATCAGATTCACCAGCCTCAGATCTTGGGCAATATGGAACATTGGAGCTGGATATGCTGTACAGCATATGGAACAGCATGAAACATTGGAGCTGGATATGCTGTACAGCATTTGGAACAGCATGAATCATTGGAGCTGGATATGCTGTATATCATATGGAACAGCATGAAACATTGGAGCTGGATGTGCAGACAGGTAACTTGGTGCCCCAGAGCCGATGCATGTAGTCAGGTACCTTGGCAGTGCTGATTGTGCAGACAGTACTTTGGACCAATAGAGCTGTGTTGGCAGACAGGCACCTTGGTATAGCAGAGCCGAGTGTGGGAAGATTATCTTGGAACAACAAATCTGTGCTGGCACAAAGGCACTTTTAGATAGCATCTTGGATCAGTAGAGCAGTGTTGTCAGACAAGCACATTGTTATAGCGGAACCGAAGGTGTGGACAGCAACTTGGGAGCTGGCCTTAAAAGGCCAAAAGAGAATTATAACAGCAGAGGTGTGCCCTGGGTTATCAAAGTAATTTGTCGTAAGCAGAAACAGAGAGAAACGGCTGCTGGAAAGAAAGATGTAAAGGCAGGCGCGGGAACCAGGACAGGTGAGTAACAACTGATATATTTTAATTAAAGAAAAAGGCCAAAAGCCATCCGAATTTATAGAGCAGTAAACTACTTAATGTGGAAATCGCCATGGCTGCCTATCTTCCAGCTATGAATACTGAGATGGGAATTTATCAAGGAGACAAATTCCTCCAAATATAGCACTGAAGCCTCAAGTAATACTGACTTTAAAATCCCCCTCATGACAAATCGCCTCCTAAATGTTTGGACACTTGCAGCTGCTTTAAACTATACTTGTTAAGATACAGTTTGTTGCATACAACCATATAAAGTAAGATTTAATTAAAGGGAACCTGTCAGCAGATATAAGACCCTAAAATAATATTATCAATATAAAGTTTCTGAAATATTGATTGTGTAATACCGTTTGTATTATAAGACCATTTCTCCATTTTCATTGGCGAATGTTTTTGCAAATGAGCTTGCAAGTGGAGGAGGCTCTGTCTGCACTTACAGCTCTCAGGCCTCTCACCATCCGACGACCTCCTGACAGTGACTGACATGTTACTTTTCTTTGTGATCTGCTCTGCTTCCCAAGATCTCGCACAGGCGCCATCATTCCCAGGGGTGGCGCATGCGCGCTAAGGTCCATATAGCATTACGAGAGCCAGACGATTGATCTGCACATGTACCACGCACAGGAACTACGCCGACTGCGTGAGATTAGGCAGATCACAGAGAAAAGTGATCTGTCAGTGACTGACAAGAGGCCAGTGGCAGATGAAAAAAGAGGGACAGAGGCCGGAGAGCTGTAGGTGCAGGGTAAGCCCTCCTCACTTGCAAACTCAACTGAATAAACACTTGCCGATGGATTTCTAGAAAATGGAGACATGGATTGATAACACAAATGTATAGACATTATCAACATTTCAGAAGCTATACATGACATTAGTTTAGGGCATAAAAACTTAAAGCGAACTTTTCAACGTATGTTTTAATTAAAACTGAAGACTTCTTCCTTTTTCTTTTGTGACCTTCCGTTACAAAATTATGCCCACCAATTATAAAAGTGCAAATTTTCCCTTTAGCCAACTGGGCGTATACCAGAGAACTTCTCTATGGGTGTGCTTCTTCTTTAATTTACAAGGAAAAAAGCCAACATCCACAGAGAAGTTTTATAGTATACAGCCTGATGATTAAAGTGAAAATTTGCACCATTATTACCCAGGGGGCATAATTTTGCAACACAGGGGCAAAAAGAAAAAAGAAAAACTGTTCCAGAATCAGTGGAGCAGCACCAATCAGTGGAGGCCTTCAAATTATATAAAAAAATCCAGTGAAATGTCTTCTTTAAATGGATGCAAATCACCATCCATATCATTATGTAGATTCTGAGCAGCTAAGTGATAAATTTGTGTATAAATGTGGGCAGTAATCTGGATGGTGATTCTCTAAGCATCAGGTCCGGGTGGGAACATGGATCCCTGGTGTTGATGGAACAAGAAGGAAGTCGCATAGGCAGCGAGGACTTGGCACACACAGAAATCTCAACAGCAGCACAAGGGATAAAGTGGAACCCAATGGGGATGACTGCAAGCACAAACACAATTAGCACAGATGGGGGAGCACGCCAATCCTAAGACCCAGATCTACGGAGATGATGTCATTGATCCACGCCAGGAAACTTTTAAAACCTGACATGGCGCACAACAGAGGGCAACTGACCCAAGGAAAGGAAGCAGAGTCCGGTATACCCAGTACACGTATGTAACATGCAGGGTCTTTATGACAACCTTGTTCGTGACAGAAATCAGAAGAAGACTTGTCATCTAAATTTCTCAGTTCAGCAGCTCAGGTTTAGGGCTTGTAACTTCAAGTAATGCATCACATAAAAGGCCTTGTATAAATGCCTCCTCACTAAAGAAACAAATGACCCCGTGTCGATCCCAGGTTTTTCTGTGGGAAATCTAACAATAGGAATGAAAGGTACTTTCTGTAGAAAGGCAAACATACGATAAATGGTCTCCATAATTCAGCCATAAAAAAGAACTACAGCCATATTCAGTCTTTCAGAGCCTATACATACCAATTATATTTAGTCCAGAGTCGTAGTCGAAGCCATTAATTCCTTTAGTGATGTTCAGAGAGGTTGTCTTCAGATGGGTTTTGCCTTTTTCTCTCCAGGCCAGTATCACTGTGTTATTGTCGCTTGTAGTACACGACAGAAATGCCTCTAAATGAGAGCTGTAAGTAACTGAGGGCGAAGACAGAAATATGCTCATTAGTTTAGCACAGGATGCTATTTGATGTTTTATCACACAGTGTTACGGGAATGAAAAATGTCAAGCGAATCCAAAAATGATCTTTATTATTTTGAAGGTTTGGATGTGTCGGCCGCGTACTACCGTTACGTTAAGGTCAATTAAAAAGCTGTTATATTTTTAATCAAACCTTTCCTACAGAACCAAAACACTTAGTAAGACTCTCCGTAGGAAGGCACTGCGGCGTTCTGTGACTTCATTATACCATAATGCATGGAACATGCCTTTTCTGAGTGTGCTGGAAATAGGAAAATCAATCAGAAGGGTTTAGGTCAAAAGAGACAGGAAATTCCAGGTACAGCTCTCTGAGCAATTAGATTACAATATTTCTGCAATGATAACAGAGAAGTATTGTCAGATTCGAAGGAGAATAATGTTACTTGAGGCAATTGAAGCAAATCCAAAGCCTATCCTTAACAGATATCCAGTAACCTTCCTGCAGCTAAATGTGATGTGATATTGTTCACCTAGAGGAGTAAAATATTGGAACATTAAAATGGCTGGAGGAATTTAAGCATTAAATCTTAGTTTTATTAAAATGCCTATTGCTTCTTGAAAAGTTCAATGCAGCTGCAGAATACCTCAGCCTACCAGCTACATAAACCGTGCATCATCCTGTGGATGCGTCAGCCCTGGATTAGTTCTATAGTCATTAGATGTAAAGTCTAGTATCTGTGTAATACTGCATCTCTTCATTGTCTGTGTGGATTCCAAAAGTCAATCTATGGCTACATGGAAATCATCAGCAAGCTGCTATTGATAGATCTTTTACTGGAGTCTGCTTAGCACTTTGAGTACCACTACTGCCCAACTAGAATTGGGCTATGGATTCTCATTCATTTTCTCATTTATTCTTTAAATACTATAGAATAAGATTAAACAGTATATTTCATTGCTGCTGTCTACAGTGGCATGTAAAAGTTTGGGCACCCCTGGGTAAAATTACTGTTATTGTGAACAGTTAAACAAGTTGAAGATGAAATTATCTCTAAAAGGCCTAAAGTTAAAGATGATACATTTCCTTTGTATTTTAGACAAAAAATGTTTTTTCATCTTTTACATTTTAAAAATGACAAATAATAAAATGGAAAAGTTTGGGCAACGTGCATAGTTAGTGCCTGGTATCACAGCTTGTAAACGCTTTTTGTAGCCAGCCAAGAGTCTTTCAATTCTTGCTTGAGGGATTTTCATCCATTCTTCCTTGGAAAATTCTTTCAGTTCTGTGAGATTCCTGGGTGGTCTTGCATGCACTGTTTTTTGAGGTTTCTTTGATCGTTGTGGCCAAAGAGTTCTTTTTAATCTCATTGATCCACTGGATTTGTTTCCAAAATGCATCAGGCTTGTTCTTTTGCATGCTTATAATGCTGAATTGTATGGTGAGTACACAGCAGAGGTTTTCTTCTGATGACTCTTCCATGAAGGCCATATTTGTGCAGGTGTCTCTGAACAACGTACCTGTCATGATCTGAAGTGATCTGACAGTTTTAAATCACTGGGTGAACTTTTTTTACTTTGGAAAGTTCCAAGGTGTCTTGACTGTCCCCGGTGGTGGTTTTGATATTGCACTTTAGGTTTTTGTGCACTTAATCAGGTATCAGGTGTTACACCCTATAAAGGTGTGCTAGAGGTGTGCAATCACGGCCTGTGATATTGTGACTTTGTGTTCATTCTGTTTTTGGAGAGCCTGGATGAAGGATGGAGCTGGTGAGGAGTCCTGCGCAGCTTAGCCAGGGGGGATGTGTTTCAGCTATGGTGTCTGCAGGAAGGACTGGCATGGCTTGGTGGAGTCGCAGTTGATGGTGTCAGCGGGAAGTGTCTGCATGGGCTGGTGGAGTGGCGACTATGGAGAGTGGCACTCACCATGTGGGACTTGGCCGCTGAGCTGGACTCAAGCATGCTCGACTTCGTGTCAGCAGCTGAACTCATCCTTGGGACTCTGGTTCTAAGCAGCTGCAACTGGTGTTGGACTCTGCTCCAAGGCTGCACTAAGGTGGAGGATCCTGTTATGGTGATGGATCCAGGTGGAGGAGAAGATGCACTCAGGTGGAGGGCTCTGTTGCTAGGAGCGCACGCAACAGAGCAAAGCTAAGTGGTGTTTCCCCTGTATTGTCTCTTTCCTCATGTGTGTTATTAGTGCAGTGGTGGGATTAGTTTCCGCACCGACCTATTCCCTAGTGAGGGTTTAGGGTCAGGGCGAGCTAGGGCGTTGAGGTACGCGTGCGGCGCCCGGTGCGAAACCGGCATAGGGAACGTTAGGAGTGCAGGGACACTGGCTCAGGGGAGCTCAGGAGGTCTCCAATTCCTTTTCCCTATTGCAGGGCCCACCACTGTTGATGTTTCCCAGGTCCCCCTTATTTAAATTCGCCGTACTGGAGGCGGGGTTTCCAGAATGTTTATTAACGTGTAATACCTAAATTCGCCAGGTGGAGGCGGCGTATCCACCTGCACGTTTTTATTATTTAAATGCGCCCCACTGGAGGCGGTGTATCCAGGGTCACGTGTGTTATGGGTTCGCCTTGCGGCATCATCTGCGTCCTGACACACGTGATCATGACAGTACCACAACTCCAGCTTCTCCTAAATCTTTCTGAAGGTCTTTTGCAGCCAAGCGGGGGTTCTAATTTGCCTCTCTAACAATCCTAGAAGCAGCTCTCACTGAAATTTTGTTTAGTTTTTCCAGACCTTATCTTGACCTTCACTATTCCTGCTAACCGCCATTTCTTAATTACATTTCGAACTGAGGAAAGGGGAACTTTATTATTATTATTATTATGATAGCACTTTACATGTGAAAAGGGGGTACATATAAAAAAATGAGTACAGTAATCTTAAATAATTAATAGAAGTCACGAGTCGCTGATGGCTCAAGATGATGAATCTGTGACCGAGCGGGGACAAATGTGGTTCCTCTGGGAGACATTCAAGGAGAGTTCAGAGTTTCTGGGCTGGTTAACTGAGTTTCCATAGTTTTCGTAGGGTAGCTGGGACCGAGGTTGGTTTATTTCCCCCTTCCCTTCCCCCATTTCTTACCCACTTTCTCTATTCTCTTTCCCTCTTCTTGACTTTATTTCTCTATATCTGCCTTTTTCCTACACAATCTCAGAATGATTAGTCCAAAGGTTACTAAAATGTGAATGGACATGACGTGTCTGATTTGAGATATCTAGGATTACAAGCTTGTTTTGTCCCTCACAGTGTTGTATCTTACCTGTCTGTATATTCTGATGTATTCATATGTATATCATCTTTCTGGATTGTTGTACCTTATTTTGAAAAGGTTAATAAACACATTTATGGAAAAAAAAATAGAAGTCACAACTGGTACAGTAGGAGAGAGGACCCTGCCCGTGAGGGCTCACAATCTACAAGGGATAGGTGAGGATACAATAGGTGAGGGTAGAGTTGGTCATGTAGAGGTTTGGTGGATTGGTGGCTACTGCAGGTTGTAGGCTTTTCGGAAGTGGTAGGTCGTCAGGTTCCTTTTGAATGTTTCCATTGTAGGCGAGAATCTGATATGTTGGGGGTATATAGTTCCAGAGTAGGGGGGATGCGCGGAAAAAATCTTGTATCTGACTGTGGGAAGAGGAGTTAATAGGGGAGTTGAGAAGGAGATCTTGTGAGCTTGCATAAGTACCAAAAGACTAGGTCACAGATGTATAAGGAAGACAGGTCGTGGATGGCTTTGTTAGGGTTTTGAACTGGAGTCTCAGGATAATGAGGAGCCAGTGAAGGGATTAACAGATGGGAGAGGCCAGGGAAGAGAGAGGGGTAAGTGGATTAGTCGGGCAGTAGAGTTTAGAATAGATTGGAGGGGTGCGAGAGTGTTAGAAGGGAACTTGAAAATGAAGCACTTTGCTTCCTTGTTATAGCCTTCTCCTGCTTTGTGGGCCTCCACCATTTTTTTCAGAGTGCTAGGCAGCTGCTTAGAAGAACCCATAGCTGCTGTTTTTTGGCGCAAGGCTAAAGGAGGCTAGGTTTTTACAAAGCTGGGAAATTTGCATCACCTGGCGATGCGTGCTGGCCAGCGGGAGACCAGCAACCAAAAAAATGTCCAGGGCTTTCCTACAGGGGGTCGGTCGCTGATCGCTGTCACACACAGCGATCTCGCTGGTGAGATCGCTGTTACGTCACAAAACTTGTGACTCAGCAGCGATCTCGCTAGCGAGATCGCTATCTGTGACGGGGCCCTTAGTCAAAGTTATCTGAGCACACAAATCTCCAAGGCCGCCCAAAATTTTGCATCAGCCTATTTCCCTTTTTGTAATTGTTAAAATGAAAAAAATGATAATTTATATATTTTTGCCTAAAATATGAAGGAAATGTGTCATCTTTAACTTTAGATATTTTAGAGATCATTTCATCTTCAACTTGCTTAACTGTTCACAATAACAGTAATTTTGACTGGGGGTGCCCAAACGTTTACATGCCACTGTGTATAGCAAATGTTTGGCTCAGTGCACATTGGATCTGAAGTTTCTACTTGGTTTATATGGTGGAAAAACTCCTAGGATAAAGACCAATATATTAACTATCTTTGCTATGTATTTCTGCCAGTCTTGGTTAAAAATGGACATTTAATTCGGCAAAGTATTTATTTTGAGCGCAACCACTTTCCTTGTGTTGGAGGCTAATGAGATCGTCTCATCCTTTTAAAGAGAAGCAACGTGACCAATATCTTGTCTAATTAGTTGATTTCTAAAAGTTCTCATACAAATGAGTTGGCACTTCACCTTGTCGCACCCAGTTGTCATGAAGTTCATGTTTTGCAATAGAGCAGCATCTATGGAATCCGCCAACCAATTCTTTCCAGGTAATGTACAGAGTACTCTGTTGATCCTCTGTAGAATTTGCCGGCCGCTCAAACAAGGATATCAAGGCTGCCGTGAAGCAGATAGCCTGAACCTATAGCGATAAGGCGCACATTACCACTCTACCAAACAATTTATTGTAATTATCACATGGCAGACATAAAAGAGAGTCCTGGTGTGGCACAATTACCAATCTGCACTGCAAATTTTCAGTAATTTACAATGTAACATATGCTGATGGGGTAAAACTGGTAACAAATAGGTTAATATCTATGGCAAAATCCAGATTTAAAACATGCAGATTTTGTTGAGGATTTGTGTCATAATCCCTGACAGAAATGATCCTAAACACCTGGATTTGTCCTTATTCCCCAAAACACATTAGAAGTCAGTTGACCGATCGTTCGGCTGACAGATATCTGTCTCGAGTCCCCCATACACAGGGAGGCTCGACTTGGCCAATCACACGTGTTCCTATGAGGCTCTGTCAGACTCTGCTGGCATCGGCTTATATCCCAAAGAATAAAAGGATCAGTTATGGGAAATCGTATGTGCGGCATCTTTCTTTACCCTGACAGCAGCAGAAATGCATAATGACAAGTCCTATTAAATATTCAATGGGACTAATCCTTGGCTTTTTGTACAGAATAAGTAGCAGGCTGGTTATTTCCTCGGAGGATCGTTTTCAATGGTGCAGGCAAAGATGTTTGCAGAAATATTCTTGCGGTGTTTGAATGGGGTTACAGTAACTCAATTTACATGCAGGAAATTCAGATTATCATAGAATATGAATCTGTGGAATCTGCACCAAAATTATTGTTTAATCTGACATGTGTGAACAGACACTTAAGCAGACTAGGGAATCTATTGTTTGCTATACCTGCCCATTGACATCTCCAAATGTAAGAATAGCATCATTGCCGTCATCTAGGTTGTGCCAGTAATCCATGCTTATTGGGGTGGCAGGCAATCCTTGTAGTTTATACTGGCAAAACAAATCCTGCTTAGAATTAAGATCATAGAAATATATTTCTTTACTGGTGAAAGCAACTGCGATCTGTGGAGTGAAACACAATAAAAGTGGAACTTTTCACTAGTATTGAGATAAATGTATTAAAGTGAGAATTTTCTATCATGCAAACATATTGTCTATCATGCCATCATGCAAAAAGGTTCATTTCACCTTAAACATCGCCCTTTACAAGTTGACATAATTTTTATTTTTTCTAAATCCTTTGCATTTTTTAAGGAATTTCATCATATCTTGTACTGGAAGTCTGAGCTCAATTTTTTATAGCTACAAATCTTTTACACTCCTTAGCAAGGCTCTAGAGTTAAAGGGGTTGTTGCTTCTTCTGAAGCAGGAGAATGCCAATCCCCAGGCTTCCAGCTTCCTGCTTGCTAGATGTTAGGAGGTGGAGCACCCCAGCCTAACTGACAGTTCGTACCAGAAGCATCGCTGTGTCTCTGGCCTGAATGGTGCATGCTCAGATGCTGCAAGTGAAATCATCTTTGTCTCATACAGCAGCATACGAGGAGCACAAGGTCAGCTTCAGAGCAGTGTTTACAAGCTCTACTGGAATGAGCTTGTAAGCACTGCGCATGGTCAGCCACCAGCTGCTACACTGCAATGGAGGCTGGTAACTTAGGAAGCGAGCATTAAACATTAACATTAGAAATCATCCATTCTGGAGAAGAAACAAGGTTCTTAATAACAAGTAGATTGCAGAGTTGTTTGTTTTTATCAGCCCTTAGCAATTCTACCAATTCAAGATGATGAGAAAGACCCTTTAAAGGACCACTTTGTAGTTTTTTTATTTCACCGCCATGTGGTTTCACTAATCCATGTTTTTTCCCCTTAGTAATATACCGTACTTACCAGCTGTCATCTTTTGCTCTTCCTGGCACTCTTCTGGTCCTGTTCAGACATCTTGTGACTGCAAGTCAGAGGTAAATGCCACAAGCTCTCAATGTAAGTGTTAGAGGAATGCTTCATTCTAGCTCTCAGACTTACACTGAGTAGAGACTGCCGGCTCGCCCAGGAAAATTGGAGTGGTCACAACCTACAGAAGATGACCAGAGCAAACAAGGAATAGAAATAGATGGTGCCTGGTAAGTATATTACTAGGGGAACATGCATTAGTGATACCACTTTGGTGGTGAAAGAAAAAAAAAGTGGTGCTTTAAAAAGGCACATTGGCCCTGATTCATCAAAGCAATTAGGCCAGAATTCTGGAGTAAATTTCTTTGAAAAGTCGCAAATGTTTTGCACAACGTTGAGTTGTGCAAAAATTTTGAAACTTTTGACATTTTCACTCCAGTCTCACCCAGCTTTGCCAACATGGGCAGAACTAGGACGGAGCAGTGGCCTAGTGCCACAGCTTGTCTATTTCATGATGAGTTGTGGCAAGTGAGGACATATCACTGATGCAAAATAAACAGCTGAACATAGGCCCAAGAGGTAAGGGGGTCCATTTCAACCTCCAAAGTACGTGAACTTATGCATTTTGATAAGTTATTGGATTGCAAGGAACCCATGTGTTGTTCTTGCACAGGGGCCCGCTTTTGTCTGTGTCCATCAGTGAGTTGCGGTGTACATAACGACAAAAATATTACAATACTACATATTTCATTGAATCAGGAATGTCTGGATCCAACGCACTACCACCCATTAAGACTTGAGAGAAGTCCATCAGTTTGGAACTTATTAAGTAAATTAGTTCACTTGCGTTTTTATTTTCTTTTAGTTTTTGAGTGCGCTTTTTTTACATGCATTTTTAAGCATGTTTTGACACTGCATTTTTTGTCTCTGTTTTTAGCCATGTTTTAAATACAGCTGCTTTGTTTTTCATACTTCTTAGTATTTGGCTTTGACAAAACTTTATTTATATAGTTATTTGAGGATTGCATGCATTTTTAATATGTGTCTGCAGCGGAAACGCACTAAAATTACCTGTGCATTGTTTACCTGCTTATTTTCCACTTCCATTGCACTTCTACGGGAAAATCTACACATACAACCAGCGTCGGACTGGCCCACCGGGGAACGGTGGGCCCTGGCATCTGGTGGGCCCTGGCACCTGCTGGCAAACAGGGCCAGCAGTTGCCTAGGGCCCCCGCTGCTCCAGGGGCCCCCAGCCAGTGGTGTGTCGCACACCATGCAGCTGCTATGGGGGCCCCTGCCAGCGGAGCAGCAGCGGGTGTCAGGAGGCAGGAGCCCCTGTCCCCGCTGCTAAAGAGAAATGAATATTCACTGCAAAGCAGTGAATATCATTTCACAGTCTCCACCCCCAGAGGCCCCGCCCCCAGCCCAGTAAGCCGCTCTGCAGACTACAGCTGGAAATCAGGGCCGGCGCCGCCCTCAGTCCTCTCTGCTCCTGGCTCACAGCCAGTGCGCGATGACGTCACTACATCGCGCACCCGCTGTGTGTCTGGCAGAGGGGACAGCTCCTGACACTGAGGCCGGGATCAGCGTGGGAGCGAGGAGGAGAGGTGAGTATTGTGTTTTTTTTTTTTTTTTTTTATATCTCTCGCTCTCTCTATCTGTCTCTATCTATCTATCTCTATATATCTCTCTCTATCTCTCTTATATCTATCTTTCTATCTCTATCTATTATCTATATCTATCTATCTCTATATCTATCTCTATCTATTATCTATATCTATCTATTTCTATATCTATCTCTATCTATTATCTATATCTATCTATATCTATATCTATCTCTATCGCTCTATCTTTATATCTATCTTTATATCTCTACATCTATCTCTATATCTATCTATCTATCTCTATATCTATCTATATATATATATATCTCATATATATATAGCATATATATATATATATATTATCGATCTCTGTATCTATCTCTCTCTATCTTTCTATCTCTATCTATTATCTATATCTATCTATCTCTATATCTATCTCTATCTATTATCTATATCTATCTATTTCTATATCTATCTCTATCTATTATCTATATCTATCTATATCTATATCTATCTCTATCGCTCTATCTTTATATCTATCTTTCTATCTCTACATCTATCTCTATATCTATCTATCTCTATATCTATCTATATATATATATATATATCTCATCTCTATATCTATCTATCTCTATATCTATTATCTCTATATTTATTATCTATCTAGCTACCATCTATATCTATCTTTATCTATATATATATCTCTATCTAATATCTATATCTATCTATCTCTATACCTATCTATCTATTTATCTATCCGTTATCTATCTCTATATCTTTTCTCTGTATCTATCTATCTCTATATCTATATCTCTCGCTATCTATCGCTCTATCTCTATATCTATATCTATCTCTATATCTATCTTTATATCTATATCTATAAATCTATCTCTATCTATCTCTATATCTATCTCTCTTTCTCTCTATATCTATCTCTATATCTCTATAGCTATCTATCTATATATCTCTATCTATCTCTATATCTATCTCTCTGTATATCTATCTATCGCTCTCTTTATCTGTCTTTCTATCTCTATATCTATATATCTATCTATCTTTATCTATTTATCTCTATATCTTTTCTCTGTATCTATCTCTCTCTATATCTATCTATCTCTATCTATTATCTCTATCTATTTCTCTCTATATCTCTCTCTATATCTATCTATTTATCTCTATCTCTATATCTATCTCTCTGTATATCTATCTATCTTTCTATCTCTATATCTATCTCTATATCTATCTATCTTTCTCTATCTATCTATTTATCTCTATCTATTATCTATATCTATCTCTATCTATCGCTCTATCTCTATATCTATCTTTCTATCTCTATATCTATCTTTCTATCTATATCTATATCTATCTATTATGTCTATCTATCTAGCTATCTCTATTATCTATATCTACCTATCTCTATATCTTTCTATCTTACTCTATCTCTATATCTATCTGTTATCTCTATATTTATTATCTATCTTTATCTATCTATCTCTATCTATTATCTATATCTATCTCTCTATCTATTTATCGATCTCTGTATCTATCTCTCTCTATATCTATCTCTCTCTCTCTATCTACCGCTCTCTCTATCTCTATCTATCTCTATATCTATTATCTCTATATCTATCTACCTCTATATCTATCTCTATATATATATATATATATCTGTTTCTCTCTATATCTATCTCTATATTTCTCTCTCTATAGCTATCTATATATTATCTCTATATCTATCTATCTATATATTATCTCTATATCTATCTATCTCTATATCTATCTATCTATCTATCTCTATATCTGTTCTCTATATCCATATCTATCTTTCTATCTAACACTATATCTCTATATCTATCTCTATATCTCATTATCTATCAATCTCTATCTCTATCTCTCGCTCTTTATCTATCTATCTATTGATCTATCCATCTATCTCTATATCTATCGCTATATCTATCTATTATATCTATCTATTATCTCTATTATCTATATCTATCTATCCATCTATCTATCTCTATCTATCTCTATATCTATCTTTCTAACTCTATATCTATCTATCTCTATACATATCTCTATATCTAGATATTATCTCTATATCTATCTCTATATCTATCTGTCTCTATATCTATCTCTATATCTATCTATCTATCTCTATATCTATTATCTCTATATCTATCTATCTCTATATATCTCTATATCTATTTTTATTTATAGCCATCTATCTATATATATTTATCTATATATCTATCTATATATGTCTATATTATTATTATTATTATTATTATTATTATTATTATATCTGTATATCTCTATCTATTATCTATCTCTATCTATTATCTATCTCTATCTATATATCTATCTATCCCTATATCTTTCTATCTATAGCCATCTATCTCTATATCTATCTATCTATCTATCTATCTATCTATCTATCTATCCATTATCTATTTTCTATCTATCTCTATATCTATCTACCTATCAATCTATCTATCTATATTTCTTTCTATATCTATCTTTATATCTATCTCTATCTATCTCTATCTATCTCTATGAATCTTTCTATCTATATCTATCCATTATCTACTTTCTATCTCTATATCTATCTATTTCTACATCTATCTTTCTATCTATATCTATCTAACTCTATATCTATATATCTATATAGCATTATACCCTATGAGGAGGCAGCATTATTCCCTATGAGGGGGGCATTATTATACCCTATGAGGGGGGCATTATTATACCCTATGAGGGGGCAGTATTATACCCTATGAGGAGGCAGCATTATACCCTATGAGGAGGGCAGCATTATACCCTATGAGGGGGTGCATTATTCCCTATGAGGGGGGCAGTATTATACCCTATGAGGGGGGCAGTATTATACCCTATGAGGGGGCAGTATTATACCCTATGAGGAGGCAGCATTATACCCTATGAGGGGGTGCATTATTCCCTATGAGGGGGGCAGTATTATACCCTATGAGGGGGCAGCATTATACCCTATGAGGGGGCAGCATTATACCCTATGAGGGGGTGCATTATTCCCTATGAGGGGGTGCATTATTCCCTATGAGGGGGTGCATTATTCCCTATGAGGGGGTGCAGTATTATACCCTATGAGGGGGGCAGTATTATACCCTATGAGGGGGGCAGTATTATACCCTATGAGGGGGTGCATTATACCCTATGAGGGGGTGCATTATACCCTATGAGGGGGTGCATTATTCCCTATGAGGGGGGCAGTATTATACCCTATGAGGGGGGCAGTATTATATTCTATGAGATGGCTGCCTTATATTCTATGAGATGGCTGCATTATACTATGTGAGGGGGCTGCTTTATATTCTATGAGGGGGCTACCCCAACTCCTGCTACATAATTAAGACATGTACAACCTTATACCCGGATATTAGCGTGTTTTACCGCATAATTGGTGGTCTGGTATTTAACTCTATGCAGCTACATAGTGGGCCCCAAGAATGATTTTCTCTGGTGGGCCCAAGGTGTTCCAGTCCGATGCTGCATACAACTCAGCGTACCCTCAAGAGAAATTGACATATTGTGTATTCGAAACTCGCATCGCTGGTCACTTTATATTAAGTTAAAAAAAATCCCACCCTCTTTGCTGGAACTGTAAGACATTGCCTTTTTAATACAGCGAAAATGCGCAGTGTAAAAACACACCAAAAACCTATCAGAGGCACACAGCTTTACAGGAAGCAATCAAAGGTCTAACAGCTTCCGTGCATCAGCAAACTTTTGTGATGATGTTAATAAGACAATGTTACCATATTTAAGATTTGCAATTTCATTGTATCTAGTAGTTATCCATATTAGATTTTAGATTACCACATATTTAGATATGGCAGGTGTACCGGTGGCCACCCATACCTTTCTACATATTTCTTTTAGAACTGCAAATTCTCAAGATATAAAGTCAATAATTTATAGCAACTTTTTAACAACACCCTTCACTGGCTGACTGTCACGATTCATTTTTGGATTCGTGGCAGCTCTGGCTCTGCTATAATTTAAATGTAGCTTTTTACATTTCTGGCCAGCAAGGGTTAAATGTTTCCTTCCTGGCAGCTGCTTTCATTGCTAGTCAGCTGACGTGGGTGGTGACTACCACAATCCTTTAAAAAGTCACATGACCCACCATCAGCTGACTGTCGGTGATAGAGTAATCTATGTTAACCAAGCCTGGAGTAAAGAGCTCTCTGGTTGCAGTGGTGCTTCTGTTGTGTTAGTGGAGTTTGTGGAACTGGTGCCATATCTTCAGCTGTGTGGTGCTTTTCAGCAGGAACAGTGTTAAGTTCTAGTTTCCCTTTTTCTGTCTGTCTTGCTGTCCCTCTCCCTGTGTTGTTCACCATCTGCTGTGGTGATGGTAGTGTCCTTGCTGGCCAATGCACTAGCCAGAGAATAGTGAGGAGACGAACAGCGTTTAGGCATGAGATAGCGACGGGGGGAAGGACCCGCTTAAGGCATTAGGGGAGTTTAGGGACTGGCACAGGTTGGAGCTCCCTACTGCGAGGGCCCTCCTCTGTCCATTCCATCCTGTTGTTTGGTGTAAGTTTAACCGTATTGGTTCATGACACTGACATTCACACAACCCAAAGGGGTCCACATATAGTAAAAACAATTCCCAACAGAGTATTGTGAAATCGTGGTTATTTTTTTTCCTTTAAAAAACTATTTGGCTCGTACCACTCTTTTTGGAATATTTTAAGCCCAGAGGAAAAGTTGATCTGTAGTTGATCAACATTTAGTAAAATAAGGAGGATCTTTTAGGCTGAGACTAAATGATGTAGTTGGTCACAAATTTGAAGCTCTGGCCCACAACAATGACCAATGCCAGCACTATATAGCTTCAAAATCATGTAGCCATTGAACAAAGTTGTCTGCTGAGCCGTCTGACCTTGCCCTGAAATTTATGGGTAAAGGGACCCCAGGACTCTCAATGTTTTTGAAACTCCTTTTTGAAACAAACTTTATTAAGAATTTTAATTTTACGTTTTTGAAACTCCTATTACATGAAGTCGCAGAACACATGCCTGATCGTAGCTAAATATACACACCTCCTCACCTCCTCGCAGATGCACTGGTGAAAAGAAATAGTTCATTCTGATGATCATAGGGCCCCAGCGATCTAACATTTATCATCTATCCCCAGAAGAAGTAATAAATGACGATTGTGGGAAACAAGTCTGTTGTACAGTGAGTTGGGTGATTTATGTGACTTGATGCTGCACTAGGATTTGGAACACAAGTGCATATTCCCATTCTTATACAACTGAAATAATGAACTGTGGGAATGTGGGGACAGGTCACTAGCTGCACCTTGCTTTCTCCATCTTTAGCTCTTTCAGAATGAATAGAAACTAATAATATAATTACTGTCTTATTTTTTATTTAGATTTATGCTTTTCATTGCTTAGTGACATTGCTCGTTTATTTAGCCTGTCTATGTAGAATAGCAATTCCATTTTTTTGATCCTGTTCCCATACCTAAGCTGTGCCAGCACAGGGCACTCGCTTCACATTGTGCACAGTCTGTCACAAAAAAACCACTGAAGCTCACAATGTAACCCTCCGCCCTTGGCTTATTGATATATGCATTACTTATATTTACATCCATATTTACCTTGTTTACATTGGCCAGAAACACCAAGCCGGTTGCCCATAAATCTTTTGGCTTGACGGTATCTGTGCAGATCCGCAGGCTTCTTTGTAGTTTTAAATTCTCTCCCCAGACTCCCAGTAATCCATCTTTGCTCAAAGTTACGTAGCGGCAAGAACCTTTCAAATAAACTACTTTTTGGATGTTTTCCTTGTGAATTAATGGAAGGCTGCGAATATCTTTCCACTGGGGAATTACTGATGATTTCACTCGTTCATCTTTCTCGTAAAGCTCAAGCAGCATGAAGGATGTTAATTTGTCCCAATCAATGAAACCTTCACGACTCACATCTATCTTATCAAATAAATTCCCGTATTCTTCTTTTACGCCGCGCCTCACAGCTGCATATGTTCTCTCCATGAATTCCTCTTTGCTTATACATTCCGGTGGGCTTAGCTCTGGGGACTGCAGAAGACATGGACACAACAACATTTTCAGAAACTGACAAAGGATAAGGTTACATGATAGTGCAATGCTGTGTCAATGTGATAACATAACTGGCATTTCTGATGGTGTTACTAGAGGTCATCGAGCTCCATCACCAACTATTTTTTCTTGAAGTTGGACCATCAATGTCAAAATGTGAATCATCATCAATGTAAGAAGTTCAAAGTTATCAACTCCATCTACTTACTACTAGTGAGAAGAGCAGAAACCATCTTTTTCACTTTTCAATATGTGTTAAATTAAGGAACGTTATTCAAAGGTGTTGTCCATCTTTATTTTAAGCCACATTCATTGTTCTGTAAAAATACCAAACTCAGTTGCACTTACCCTCTGCCACTCCAGAATCGGCAATGTCTTCACAATGACATCACATGACCACTGCAGCCATTCCCTGGGCTCAGCAGTGACGCCAACGAAGATGGCGCAAGATAAAACTTTTTATGGCTACATTAAAAATGGATTATTTAACAGTCACTCCTGCTTAAAGTGGTATTCCCACAAATAAAATTCATATTAATGAACTGATCTTGAAATAATATTATTAAGTTCTGCAATTGAATGTGTTTAAAAAAAAATGTTCCTGTGCATGATTAGACCATGTTCCTGCACAGTCAAATGCAGCTATTACTCAGTACACAGCAGGGGCACATTTATAAGATTATCTCAGCACAGAAACATTTTTATTTAAACACATCCGATTCTAGAATTTATTTTTTTAAGATCTATTAATTGAAATGAACTTTGTTCATGGGACAATCCCTTTATTTGTGCCTTATTAGAGAATTCAGATTTCATAGAACCGCTGGGTACTGTACATTGTGCTTGGTTCTGCCCTACTTAGTGCTTTGTTGATGTGCCGACAACTTCTCATGATGAGAACAGATGAACATTAGGATATTAAGACTAGGTATGGGCGGACCTGTGGATGTCCGGGTCTGTCAGATTCAGTTGAACTTTAGAAAAAGTTTGGTTCGCCAGTTACAGACACTGTCGGGTATCACGGACCGCTGAGAGACCTGGTAGTGCCTGCCAAGTTCGTGCCTACGAAGCTCCATTTTCTGAACCGGGCTCCATACGTTGGAATTTTGGATGGGGCCCATTGTGGGACCTCGATGTGGAATACAGCAGACTCGCATGGGAGTTTTATCTTTAATAAATTGGTGAAAAAGGGTACAGTAATTGTCGGGGAGTGTTTTTAAGAAATAAAGAAGTTTTGGGGTGTGTGTGTTTTATTTTTACTACTGGGTTACAAATGGGTGTGTCTGACTGACACCTCTCCATTACTAACCCCAAAAATAATTACCGCACCAGGGAAATAGGGAAGAGCTGAGGCTAAGCACCAGAATTGGAGCATCAAATATGATGAGCCACTATTGGGGTGGCTGCAAGCTGATATTTGTAGGCTGGGAATGGCCCATAACCATGCATTCCCAGCCAATTAATATAAGTCTGCAGCTGTCTGCTTTCCCTTAGCTAGTTAATACAAATAGAGGGGACCTTACACCGTTTTTCATTTATTAATTACTAATAAATAAATTAAAAGAAAAATACTAATAAATTAATAAAACAACAAAGTGGGTTCCACTCTATTGTTCATAACCAGCCAAAAGAAAACAGACAGCCTATTAATATCAGCTCCCAGCTGTCTATTAACACAGTTGACATCAACTCCAAAATATTACCATTTGCCAATGCACCAGGGCAAGTGGAAAGTGCGGGCAAAGTGCCAGAATTGACGCATCTAATGGATGCGACTTTTCTGGGGTTGCTGCGGGCTGCTATTTTTAGGCTGGGAAGGGACCAATAAATGTGGACCTTCACAGCTTGAGAATACCAGCCCTCAATTATTTTAAATAATTAAAAAACGGCATGGGGTCTCTCTATCTTTGGTAGCCATCCAAGATAAAGCAGACAGCTGTGGGGTGCAGACCACAGCTTTCTTATTTACCTGTATTTGTTATTAAAAATAATGAGGGCCCCACCCACATTTTTTTATTTATTAATTTCTTTTCACATTGTGCGCCGGCCAATCACAGCCATGCCAGTACTTGGCATGGTTGTGATGGGGCCAGAAGTGTCCACACCGGAAAAGCTTGTTGATTGCCTGCTATGCATCTTTTCAACAAGCTTTGTATGGGCTGCCGAACCCGAACAGTAACACAGACTTCCGTGAGAAGTCTGTGTTCAGAGTCCGTACACGGACCCTGAACTTTAGCATTTGGGTTTGCCCATCACTAATAAAAATGCCTACACCAACAGGTCAATTCGGGGGTACATTACAAAGGAAGCTGATATTGCATTTACAGTATGGTGCTGAGACTTACTGCTGTGATCCTGGACAGTAAGCTTTATTCTTGGCTCCAATTTATCTTCCAAGATTAGTGGATTTGTATCTATTTAATGCTAATCACAACAATTAACAGTTCCCTAAGTGAACCTTAACAGAAAGTAATATATTTCTATATGCTGTTAGTAATGGAAGCATTTACTGAACAAATTAAGTTGCCATGATTTTTGGAGATATGCAGTATGCACTGCATGCAATAATGTCATAAAATAGTTTCCTTGTCGACCAACTAGAACTCTCTTTTTCAAACCTGCTGTGGAATATTGAAGAAAACCTGCCAACGTATGCAAATGCTGATGGACGTACACTGGGGCGTGTCATTGACGAAACCGGCTTCTATGCTAGATTTATTATGAATGGGAAAACATTGGAGCTTTACAGAAAGGTATCTTTTATCTTTTCTTTTTATCTGGGGACAAACATTTATGCAGTCATGCCACTACTTCCATAAGTAAAAACTTGCTGACAGGCTCCTTTTTAAACTGGTATCTTCATGCCCTGTAACTTTTTCTGAGTACTGTTTTATTCATGAGACCCAGTGTCTCAAAATTGGGGCAGCCTCAATTAAGATTTAAAGGAGATCTGCCAGCACAGAATGACTGTTCAAATCAAGTACAAGCGCTCGGTGCATCTTGGCGTGGCCAAACATTTAAGTACACTTTCCCACCTACTTGTTTTCCCCCATCACACCCTATTTTGATTGACAGCTTTGGCTTTATAGAGAAAGAGAAAGGCGGAGATAGAGTGAAAAAAAGAAGATAGAACGGTGCTCTAAAATGTTTGGTCACTCCAAGATGCACTGAGTGCCTGTACTGTGCTGACAGAGTGCCTTTAAGCTTGCCATGGAAACTATATGGCTGTTGGCTGAGTGCCATCTCTCTTGCCTTCACCAAATACAGAAAAGCTAAGCAAAGCTGAGCGGTCCTATGTTCTTTATGAGAGAGCTAATGCCAGAATCTCTTGGCAGCAGTTTATATCACAAGCAAAAAAAAAGATCAGGCATTGAATTCCACCTGCCCAAATCTTATTTGCACTGATTTTTGGGGAATAGTCGGGAGGACCCCATACACATTAGATGTCCTGCCAATCCCAATAAAATTGTCAGGTTTGGACAACTTTTATGTGAGGTGTATGGCACTCACCCTCCCAGGGCTCACATCAGGTTGTTATGTCACGCGAGCCCAGTGCGCAATCACTGCTGGCATCACTGTCCCCGCCTTCAGACTCATAAATAATCAACAGGAAGTGAGCGGCAGTCGCATTCCTGACTTCCACTTAATTACTTATGCATCCGAAGGCGGGGACAACCTCACGTGAGTTCCGGGATCATGAGTGCCGGCACAGCTGGAACGGTGCTGGCACAGGAGGTGAGTATAAGTGTTTTAATTTTAATGGTGGCAAACATTCAGATTGAGAAGAGGTTGTCTTAGTAGTCGACAACCCCTTTAACACACTGCAGCCAACCAGATAGTATTCAGACCACTAGACCCCAATCCATGAATAGAAAGCCAACAATACAAAGTTGCATTATAGTCCAAATGTGACTAAATGGTAGAATATTGTAAGTTACAAGAACTTAGGTTACTATATCTTTCTCATATCTTAGAAATTTTCTTAAAAGTCATTTCATTTTAGTTTATTTTACAGCATATCGTACATCAATCCATATTTCACAGGATGCATTTTTTTAAACAGAAATTTAATCTTTTGATCAGGAAACGTATCAGGCATTCCTATACATTGAGGACGTCAATGATCAAATGCTTAGCTATTGGTGGAAAACACGAGCTGGCCACACAATAGTAATTTCTGGGGTATTCAGTGATAGATTTATACCATCTCTTCTTCTATTTCTTACTAAATGCAGATGCCTATAAAAAATTTCAGCCTGACATTTTGGATCTTTTCTATTTCTCTTCAGGTTTTAGTGTCATATTTAAGTAATATTTAAGTAACTTCCATAAAAAACAACAGATTGACCCCAATACCTCCTCAGTCCAGGATGTACCTAAATTTAGTCATTGTAATAAAGAGCAATAATGTCAATAAAAAAGATCCAAAAACTTGACTGATAATGATTAGTCATTCACTTTTCCACTTTCCAATATGGCTAGTGTATGACCAGCAGTATATGCCTGCTTTAACTAACCATGTTCTAGCCCGGTAGACTGCTGGAGAAACTAAGATCAATTTTCAAAGTTCATGACGTGAAAACTTTCAGAGACTCAGTCGCAATGAAATAACACGAGCACGTTCCTGGTAAATCCATTATCTTTTAACTTACCTTAAACAGATTTTGAATTTCGGTAAAATCCTTTATGCTAAGTCTGTTTTCAATTGATTCCCCTAGATGTCTGTCACCTTCTGAACTTTCTTCACTTGGCACAGCATGAGAGCTGGGCTGTCTTTCAATAACAGGAGGGTTTTGGCTGTTCATCTTTTTTGCTAATTAAATCCTTTGTGTTTTAGCATTAAAGTCCAGCATTCTAAGTAGAGGATACAAATACAAGCAAAGTCATATTAGTAAGAAAATTCGGAGACATCATGTTTGACAGTTGCCTTCAGTCCCTGAGCGTCAGGGTGTGAGAGGTTACAATGATGGCTGTGCAGGAATGCCTTTGTCTTCACTTGCAGGCATCTTGCTACTTAGCAACTCTACACAAAGCTGGACAACACAATGCCCGTAAGTGCACAAACACACAGAGGACTGGAAAACTTTGCTCCATGCACTCATCTTGTAGTAAAACCATATTTAAAGCCCCATTCCACTGATTTTTTTTTATTGCACCACTGGAATGGTGCTACCAATCTAAGTTCCCTGCCCCTAAAATGATTCCTATCAACCGCTCACATCTTCTTTTATCCATGCCCCTACGGTCGGTCTCCAGCAGATTGTGACCTGCCGGGTTGCTCCACTGTTTGCTGGGAGAAAATGAGGTCAAAAGTCAGTGTAAATTTATGAGAGCCAGAACGAGGCCAGAAACAGGTTCTCATTGACTAACTCTGAGAGCTTGTGACCGTTACATATGACTTCCAATCAGTCAGAAGTTGAAGTCGCAAAATAGCAATTCAGGTCCAGAGTGACGACTGGAAGAGCTGAAGACAGAGGGTGGAGATTATATTTTTGGTTAAAAAGACTTTAAGTTAGTAGCATCACTTGAGTGCTGAAATAAATGAAAACAATGCTGGAGTGGTACTTTAATATACACTACTCACAAAAAGTTTATGGAAAATGCAAAAAGTTTATGCAGCAATGATATTTTATCATGAAATTAGGGCATTTAAGTAGAAGCATGCAATGGTGATTTCCTCATCTCAAACAATTTACTGAAACGAAAGCCGACAACAGTGGTGGGTATACCCCAACAAAAAATGCCAATGTCACAATAACTTGTCATGTGGCTTTGAGCATCAATTATAGCTTAAAGGGAATCTGTCACCCATTTTTTGAGATATCATGTAAACATATCATTGAATTGTGTGTTACCTAAGTATTCTAGTCGTACTTCTGATCCCCCCTGTCCCCGCACCTTTGATGCATAAATACCTTTTTTATCACTCTTCCGATTTATGGAAATCTCTGTGGTCCGGTCCGATGGGTGTGGCTCATTCTCCCCCCACCTTGGCTTGCTGGACGTAATTTCTTCTGTGAATATCACGGATGCCGTTGTTTATTCGCGCCTGCTTATTGATAAGGCCGTTCGTGCTTGCGCAGTATGCTTTGCCCAACTGTGGGCAAAGCATATAATCGCTACTGCGCATGCGCCTGTATTTTTCCCTGCGTCTATGACCAAGGAAGTCTTCATATGCATATGAAGACTTCTGAGTCATAGAAGCAGGGAAAAATACTGGCGCATGCGCAGTAGCGATTATATGCTTTGCCCACAGTTAGGCAAAGCATACTGTGCAAGCACGAACGGCCTTATCAATGCACAGGCGCGAATAAACAATGGCATCTGTGATATTCACAGAAGAAATTACATTCAGCAAGCCAAGGTGGGGGGGAGAATAAGCCACACCCATCGGACCGAACCACGGCAATTTCCATAAATCGGAAGTGTGATAAAAAAGGTATTTATGCATCAATGGTGCGGGGACAGGGGGATCAAAAGTATGACTAGAATACTTAGGTAACACACAATTCAATGATATCTTTACATTATATCTCAAAAAATGGGTGACAGATTCCCTTTAACAATGATGTCTCATGCTGTTCACAAGTGGAGTTCTTGTCTCCTGAGGCATGGCATCCCACTCTTCTTGAAGGGAAGCCCTCAAGTCATTGAGGTTTTGGGGTACAGAGTTACGAGTCTCTACATGGCAACTCAGCTGATCCCATAGCTTTTCTATGGGATTCAGATCTGGAGAAACTGCAGGCAACTACATTTGAGGTATCCTAGTCTCCAGTAGCCATTCCCTAATGATGCAACCTCAATGAGTTGGAGAATTGTTGTCCATGATAATGAAATTAGGCCTGTGCTGTTCATGCAGAGGAACAATGCCTGGATTTATTATGTTATTGCAGTAATAGGTGCTTGTCACTGTACCATTCAAAAAGTGTAGGGTAGTTCTGTATTGACGACACACCTGTCCACTGTAACACTACCAAAGGCTCATCTGGTGACAACAGTGGCTGATGCATAGCGCTCTCCTTGACATCTCCAACATCATTGGCAGCCATCATTTCTGTTCACCGTGAATCGACTTTCATTAGTCAACAGCACTGAGGCCCAGTGGTCCTTCGTCCAGCATGGATGTTCCTTGGCTCATGCAAGACGATGACTGGTGGTGTGGTCAGGTACCCTTTTGCAGATCACGCTGATGTAAATGGTTTTGAATGGTTAAAGATTCTGTCTCTCACAGTTGAAGTGTACCCAGGATAAAAATTACAGACCTCTCTATTCTTTGTAGGTGAGAAAACTTGCAGAATCGGCAGTGTATCAAATAATAATTATTTTCTCCACTGTATGTATATGCAGGGACGGACTGGGATTGAAATTCAGCCCTGGCATTTGAAATCACGCAGGCCCATGGTGTCTCTGCCCCTGATCAACATTTAAGTTCTTCAATACAAAAAGTGAAACTCGTATATTATATGGAATCATTACAAACAGAGTGATCTATTTCCAGTGTTTATTTCTGTTAATGTTGATGATTATGACTTAGAGCCATTGAAAACCCAAAAGTCATTATCTCAGTAAATTAGAATACTTTATAACACCAGCTTGAAATAATGATTTTAAAATCCAAAATGTTGGCCTACTGAAATGTATGTTCAGTAAATGCACTCAGTACTTGGTCAGGGCCCCTTTGCATCAATTACTGCATCAATGTGACGTGGCATGGAGGCGATCAGCCTGTGGCACTGCTAAGGTGTTAAGGAATCCCAGATTGCTTTGATAGCAGCCTTCAGCTCATCTGCATTGTTGGGTCTGATGTCTCTCATCTTCCTCTTGACAATACCAAGGTCAGATGAGTTTGATGGCTAATCAAGCACAGTGATACTGTTGTTTTGTAAACCAGGTATTAGTACTTTTGGCAGTGTGGACAGGTGCCAAGTCCTGCAGGAGAATGACATTTCCATCTCCAAAAGCTTGTCAGCAGAGGGACGCATGAAGTGCTGTAAAATTTCCTGGTAGACGGCTGCACTGACTTTGGTCTTGATTAGGGATGGGCGAATCCTGAAATACTCGGAATCGCTAGACTCTAACGAGTCCGACTCGGAAACTCGCTAATCGTTGCAAGTCTAGCGAGTCCAATGTTAATGAATGGGGATGCGAGTATTGCAGCGATTCCTGTGCTGCCATTTTTTTTACTCTTTACCCTCGCAAGTGGCCCCTAGCTGAACGATTTAGAATTCATCCCTAAAGCACAGAAAATCGTTTCTACATCACGCTAGAAGCTAAACAGGAAGTCGCCTGTGCTAACCGATTTACTGCACAGGCTGATCTGATATTCTGCACACACAGGCAGATCTGATCTGCACACACAGGGCGATATGATCTGCACACACAGGGCGATCAGATCTGCACACGCAGGCCCACCAAAGATGTGTAGCAGACGTGATACAGAGAGGCTGATAGGCCTGGTTGAAGAGTGGCCCCAGCTGTGGCAGCTCACCCACCCTGGCTATGGTGATGAAAGACAGCGAAATATGGCTTGGAGGTCCATCTCCAGAAGTATGTTCCCGTCATTTGATCACGCTGGAGAAGATGGGCAGGCAAACATGGGTAAGAGTTATGTGATGTCATTTCTTCTATTTTCTTTTACTGTACCCTTTTTTGGATTAGGAGAGAGTGAGATTTCTTGTGTCACCATTGGCGTCTGTGACGCACTGAAACCGTGGTACCCAGCACCGGGCCGGGGTCTGCTTCACTGGGGGGATGTGATGTGACCCGTGCTGTAGTCTCAGGGGATGCACAGTGCAAAGGGGATAACTACAGGGGATGTTTTAATTAAACGTTTTTAGGAGTTATTGTTGGGACGCCACCCAGAATAAATGTGGCTATTTACTGCCACCGTTGCCTATGACTGGCTGGGGATGATGGTGAGGGGCAGCTGAGGTGGAGAAGCCCTTTCTGGGTAGGGCTGGGATCCCCAGGCAGGTTGTAGTAGATGGATCTTGATGTTGGTGATGGGGAGGCTGATGCAGGTCTATGCTTGCACTTAATTGGTCTTGCAACACTTGTCTTCACACTGGATCCTGCTGCAGCTACTTTATTAAAAGCGACTCACACACTGGTCAGTGTTTACCGGATGTAACTCAGCTCTGACTTTCTGGGTCTTTTACAATCACAGATGTTACAATTCTTTTCACCTTCCTGTTACAGAGGTTCAATTCTTTACACTTCTCAATTACACCTCTTTACACTTCAACGGGGACACTCTCCTTTCCCTCAGGGACTCTCCTAAACTGCAGACAGGTTCCTTCTCTTGCCAGACCCCTCTCTCTAAATGGTCCTTCCATGTTTCTCCTTCTTCTCTCCCTTCTCTGTACGTGTACGGTATACTTAACCATGGGTACAAAGAGGGCAAGAAGTGCATGTCTATTGTATGTTTGGGCCTATTGTTTGATACCTGACAATGTGTGATCAAATCTGATGTCTGTATTTTATTTATCTGCTTGCAGTTAAAATGATAATCAAGAGATGGAGGAGCTGCCGTGACCAGCATAAGAAGGAGTACGAGCGGCAGTTATGCCGGGGCCCACAAGCTGCACCACCGTTGCGGGTTTATGACCACTATCACAGATTGGCATTCCTTCGTCCATTTGTGCGCCTTAGAAGGTAGGATATGTCAGATTTTTATTTGCCCATAACTTTAACATTTGTAAGATTAGACACTATGTCTGATGTCCCTAATTTAAAAATGTTACTTGGCCCATTACCTTAATCAGGGCTGACAAAGTTATATTTGTTTATGTTGGACACACAAGGGTAAATGTAAGTGTAGGTTTGCATTAATGTTGGTAATTTTTACCTTGTGTTTTTCCTATCTCAATCCAGCAAATGTGGGCTGACATTTTTTTTTTGTGCTTACAAATAGACCTCGCCGGCAAAATCCCCAAGATGTGGAGGTTCCCCAAGGCCAAGGCGCAGATGAGGAGGCCGGTGTTGCACCTTTGCAACAACGAGACAGACCAGCCCAGCAACAGCCTGTGGAGGAAGCACGGGAGGGTATGCAGGCGGATGACAACCAACCCGTGGCTGATCAGCTTCCACCACCTTCACCACCACGGGCTGCAGAAGAACATGCTGTGAGTGGTATGGCTCTGGCAGCTCCACCAGTTCATGGGCCATCCGGTTTTCAAGATGCTGTGGTCCCCTCTAGCTCTGGCCATGATCTTGAGAACTCCAACAGTGGTCCTGGTCCAGTTCCCTCCTGCACTGCCCCAGCTAGTTTTCTGGTTAGCTCCACCCCAGCTCCATTAACTTGCTCCTCTGTCCCTGCTCTGGCTCCCTGCCACTATGTTCCTTTGCTGCTTGTGTCCACCTCTGGCCTCACTGCTCCATCCTCGTCATTTGGTCTGGATTCTGTGGCCTCCTCCAGCTTGCCCACAGTTTCCTTCACCCCCAGCTTGGCACC
Organism: Dendrobates tinctorius; assembly: GCF_039654945.1. NCBI lineage: Eukaryota > Metazoa > Chordata > Amphibia > Anura > Dendrobatidae > Dendrobates > Dendrobates tinctorius. Next base: position 43,918,341 of record NW_027361728.1, on the reverse strand, counting down.
TTTCCCCAGATATGTAGCCCCTGAGGTTGAGAATTTCTTTGCTCTCTGGGAAAGGGGGGGCTGGCCATCCAATGCAGAGACCAACGCAGTACAGTGGGCGGCTGCCTTTGCACACAGTCTCATAGGTAGTCTCACACATATTCCACGTGAGCGGAGACGGCATGCAAGGGCAGCCTTCCAAATACTACTTGAAGCAAATGTGCCCCCCAACAGCCCCACACGGGTATTAAATATGCTTGAGGATTGGCAGCGTTCACCACACAACCTCATGGCTACTTCAACCCGCCAGCAGCCAGGGCAACCAAGAGCCGTGCAGGGCTACCAGAGTCAGGATGGACACCCTGTGGAACATAACATATGGCATCCATATCAGCCATTACTTAATGTGCCCAATGTTGGAGGTTTGCCAGAGTATCACAGGCCCTTGGCTGAGGAGATACACCAGGCGCTCAACGTGATCAATGTTCCTGTAGATGAGGGTGACCTAGATGTCAATGTGGAACAGAGTGGTGGGCCAAGTTACCATGTACTCTAATTGCATATGGACATATGGAATTTTCTGTCCAAAACTTTTGTTTTTTTAATTAAACGTTTAATTGTCTATGTTTGAGATACTGTAACATTCTTTATTTTTTGGTTTGTTTTATTTTATTTTTTTTTCTTATCCCCTTTCTGTAATTTTTTTTGTTTTTTACGGTTAAGAAATGTGGCTTTTTGTGGCATTGTGATACATATGTGGAAAGAAGGAAAGAGCAAGACAAAAAATTAATGTAAAAGAAAGCCAACAGGCATGAAAGTGAACCACAGAAATAAAAAAAAGTGTTTTGGCTGCCACACAACAGTTGTATGTGTCATGTGTTCAGTACACCACTCAAAACATGTTTTTTGAACTATCACACACTTTTCACATGAGCACTTAAGCAAGACAGTTTATGTAATACACGGAAGGTGGGATTTCGGCTGCGGTTTCATTTGCATTTGGAATTGGCGATCATGATCTATTATTTGGGGCCACACCACGAGGAACTCCAAAAATCAGATCCGGGTAGATTCTCCAAATTATACTTTTTCTCCAATAGGTCAACACCGGTGTTTTCTCAAAAAACCATGAACGGCATCTGCAATTGTAAACGCAAATGTAACCGTAGCATTAGCCATTTTTGAGACCCAACACAAAGCGCTTGGACAGAGGCACAACGCTTGAGTCAACAAGTAAAGTGTAAGGCTGGCCAGGCCATACGGGTGCATATTCGGGCCAATGACTTAGAGATACAGTGTAAGAAGAATGCTGAGGGCCTAGCTGCATTTGGTGACATGTTGCCAGTCCAACACCACAACATGTCCACATAGCCAAACTGATGTATGTACTTCCCCAATGTGCAGATGGTTTGTCAAATTTTGTACGTCAGAGTAAAGTGTTTGGCACCCCTGCCGAAATGCACATGCGAGTTCATGGTGAAAGACATAATTTGGGCGGACATGTGTGTGCCTTTTTTCCAACCAAAATCAAAACAGTTAGTTGTGGTTTGGCAACTGTTGAGCAACTAATTTGATGATGTGTATTGTTTACATTGCCACATGGAGTATTACCCCCCAAAACCATTGATGATCAGGAGGACCATGTTGTGTGATGTTTGCTAAGGTTAGCAGATATAGTATTTATGGCAACACTGGTTATCCATGAACATTCCATTAAGTGGGTTCGCCCAGGGAAATGCCCCCTCTGGGCTATTGAAATAATGTATAAAACATTCACGGACACGCAGTCCCTAGTGCTCATACAATATACTTGCTTGTACTGGGAGCATAGTACATGCAATACCCACTATGCAGGCATAGGCTTGGTGCCTCCAAAAATTGGCTCAAGGGGCTTGAGGAAAATTTTTTAAATAAAGCAGGGCGCGTGGCCCATACTAAATACTGGCTTGCAGTAAGAGAAGTGCCCACTATGCAGGCATAGGCTTGGTGCCTGGAAAAATTAGCCCAAGGGGCTGTATGGAATTGGATGCAAATACACAACTCTGAAAAATCCTCACAAGTGGATGCACTTGTAAAGTAAAATGAATCAAACTGATTGTGTATTTGTGTTATAATGCAGCAAATGTTGCATGAACATTACTAATCAAAGCGACTGAGATGAGGGACATAGAGATATTTCCAGTCAGAAAAGGGCATAATGTTAAAAGCGCAATCTCACAATCCTAATAATCATGATTATGTTACCCTAGGTTTGGGTACTGTCGTCTGGAGGGCTTAGGAACTGTGATGATATCCAGTCCTTGTTGAACTTAATGAGAGTCAGCCTGTCGGCATTTTCTGTAGTAAGGCGTGACCTTGTCTCAGTGACTATACTCCCAGCGGCACTGAAAACACGCTCTGATGTCACGCTAGCAGCTGGGCAGGCCAGCACCTCCAAGGCATACAAAGACAGCTCTGTCCAAGTGTGAAGCTTGGAAACCCAGTAATTAAAGGGTACAGACGGGTCGGTTAGGAAGCTGGTACTGTCACTGACATACTCGTTCACCATGTTTGACAATGTTTGTCTCCTACTCAAGGTGACCGCAAGCACACTGCGTTGCTGATTGGAAGGTCTGTTGAACATCGCCCAGTTGGTGGACATCTTACCCCCACCTCTTCTTGACATTGTGGGCGTTTGTGTCCCAACCAATTGCTGCTGTTGCAAACTGCTGCTACTTCAGTGAATAGCGGAGTCAGACGGTGATATTGTCATCAAATTCTGTACAAAAACTAAACCAAAAGAAACGGTGAACACAAGGCCAAGATAACATATAAAAAATACAATTTTATTAAAGCATCTAATAAAACCAATCGACAGGTATGTATGGGAACGATGTAGGAAAACGCACACATAATGGTGGTACATAGGCACATGCAAAGGGACGTACACATCCAGATTAATATATATTAGCCATAAATATAGTAATCACACAATTGTGATTTACCCCACATGGGGAAAAAAACCGCTATAATATATAATATCAAAGGGAAAGTGATGGACATATAAATGCACAGCTGGGATATATACCACAATTATTTCCCTTAGCCATATCCATAAAGATCCCACCCTGCTAACAGCAAGTGACCTCCATGTATTAATCACTACCCCAAAGTTACCATACAATTGAGGGGTTAAATTACCAGCAGGTCACAGCAGCAGCAGGGACTGTGATGTCTCCTGGATGAGCACGTCAGCCCGGACGTGCGTTTCGATCCTCCTTCATCAGGGGGCATAACTACATTGATGGCTGCCTGTCTTTTTATACCGCCCGGTCAGAGCGCGTTTGACCGCGCGACCGGAAGTAGCGGTCCCGGACCGGAAGCGACGTGCTCCGTTGTCAAGACACCAACGACGCCAGCCAGCGTCGGCGTCATGCTGGAGGAGGAACCACAAGGAACCACCAATGCATAGAGACGCCGAGAGCGGGCATGCGCAGGAGGGTGATGACAAACAGGCGCGTGCAGGTCGGGAGAGCTAGTCACACAAAAATAAACCAATGCAATTAAAAAATACATCAAGGTGACTAAGGTGTAAACCTGGAAGTATCATAAATAGAGGCTTATACAGAAAATATACAAAAAATATAGATACCACATATATACAGGAAAAGAGGAGGGATTGAGAAAATCCAAGTATTTAATAACAAGGTAGACATATATATGGATATCAATCGCTTCTTCATCAGCGCTTCCAACACTGATCATAAGACGTAATTCCTCATACATTGTCAAAAAAGCCGCTACTCCGATACACATCCAGGACACATAGGCCATCATCATGATGATAATTTTACTAAAAAATAAAATCAAGTGTTAAAATATGGACCACACAAAACCTGAGCGTTCTCCCTAAATCAAAGCAGTGTGATCAAAGGAATGGGGCAAAACTAATATGTTCATTTAATCCAGATGGATGGACAGTACCCAATGTCCAAATCCACCTGGATTCTAACTGGGCCAACCTTTTAGAAGTGTCTCCACCACGAATACCAACATTCAACATGTCAATACCTCTAACCCTGAGAAGACTACCATTGCAGCTATGGAACCTCCTGAAATGACGGGGGATGGTTTTTAGTGATGCGGGGTCCTCAGTGGACACCGTTGCCTCGATCCCCAATACGTGCTCGCGTATACGTTTTTTAAGCTGTCTAGTGGTCATGCCCACATATATCAAATTACATGGGCAGACCGCATAGTAAATCACATTTCGACTCTCACATGTGATATACTTTTTAATTTTATATTCACGTACACCATCCTGGCTCGTAAATACCTCAGTGCGGTCCATATTGGGGCAGGCCACGCAATGTCCACACGAGGAACTCCCACATCGCCTGGCCATCCGATCCAAAAACGTATCCGGTATCACACTCGTGAAGTGACTACTGACTAATGTATCACGTAGGTTTCTAGATCTCCTAGCCGCAATGGCAGCCCTCTCAGGAAGGAACCCAGATAGTACCGGGTCAGCCTTCAAGATATGCCAGGATTTATCCAATATTTGTCTCATACGAGAGAAGTGTGAGTGAAAATTAGTAACAAATCTAACTTTATTTGTCTCACCCTAGACCTCTGCCCGTATAAGAGCGCATCTCTCGATGAGTGTCTAGCCCTGTTGAATGCTCGTTTAATCCTTCTATTACTATATCCACGTTCAGACAGTCTTACTTTTAGGTCATCACTCTGTCTAAAAAAATCCTCGTCGGTGGAACATAATCTACGTAATCTCAAAAATTGACCCGTTGGAACAGATTGAATCATGTGGCCTGGATGGGAAGAGGTCGCATGCAATAACATATTCGTGGAAGTTGGCTTCCTAAATATGTTGGTCTGTATTTCCCCTCTAGTGTCTTTTTTCAAGGTGACGTCCAAAAATTCAATCGTCACAGGATCGAATTTATACGTAATGAAAATATTCATTCCATTAATGTTAAGTGACCTCATGAAAGAATGGAGATCATCACCTGAACCCTGCCAGATTATTAAAATGTCGTCGATGTACCGCGTCCAAGAGAGGACGCGGCACATCGGCGACGATCCATCTGGCAGGGAGAGGTCCCTCTCCCACAGCCCCAGGAACAGGTTAGCATACGCAAGGGCGAAGGACGCCCCCATAGCTGTCCCCTGGAGCTGTAGGAAGAAGGACCCCTTAAAAATGAAGAAATTATGAGTTAATGTAAAAGTTAATAACTCCAAAATCAGTTCTCTGATGTCACCCGGAAGATTTGACATATTAAGGAAAAATGATGTGGCACGGATGCCATCTTCATGCTTAATACTGGTGTAAAGAGACTCAACGTCTCCAGTCACCATTAACATATCATCCTCCAATTGGAGTCCATCCACCCGCCTGAGTAATTCACCTGTATCTTTCAGAAATGACGGTAACCCCTCCACAAGCGGCTGCAGTTTGGAGTCTATCCACCGATTGACGTGTTCTAAATAGTTACCCCTCCCTGAGATAATTGGGCGACCCGGGGGCGTCTGCGCGTCCTTATGGATCTTGGGTAATAAATAAAACGTAGAAATAGTTGGTTCAGATACAATGAAAGCACTAGCCAACTCCTTAGATATTACACCAGCTTCCTTAGCTCTATTAATAATCCTAGAAAGCTGTGTGGAGTAGGCGGACAAGGGGTTAAACGTTAATTTCTTATAACATATTTTATTATCAAGTTGTCGAAAGGCTTCCTGCTCATAGAGCACCTTTGGCCAGACGACCACGTTACCCCCCTTGTCCGCCGACTTGAATACAACATCATCAAGATCTTGTAGGGCGCGCAGACGTCCCCGCTCCTCTCTAGTCAAATTGTCGCCATGGATATATCCCGCTGCGCTTTTTGACGCATTTTTGGCAGTGAAAGATTTACATCTTTTTGCCCGCTCCCTTATCTTCAAGAAACACTTCTTTGATGGCAACCTCTCCAAATTATTTCCCACAGAAGAAGAGCAAATAGCACTGCAGACCTTGGAGGAACTATCCGCCGAACATGACACCCCTGAAGTAGGTAAGGTACCACCATCAATACGTCCTAGGTCTAGGAAATTCCCTCCTCTATCTTTATGTCCCAATGTGGACCTTTTCGTACAAATTGTGAGTAGGGAGTTTCTTGAGATTCCACGATATATCCATGGCGACAATTTGACTAGAGAGGAGCGGGGACGTCTGCGCGCCCTACAAGATCTTGATGATGTTGTATTCAAGCCGGCGGACAGGGGGGGTAACGTGGTCGTCTGGCCAAAGGTGCTCTATGAGCAGGAAGCCTTTCGACAACTTGATAATAAAATATGTTATAAGAAATTAACGTTTAACCCCTTGTCCGCCTACTCCACACAGCTTTCTAGGGTTATTAATAGAGCTAAGGAAGCTGGTGTAATATCTAAGGAGTTGGCTAGTGCTTTCATTGTATCTGAACCAACTATTTCTACGTTTTATTTATTACCCAAGATCCATAAGGACGCGCAGACGCCCCCGGGTCGCCCAATTATCTCAAGGAGGGGTAACTATTTAGAACACGTCAATCGGTGGATAGACTCCAAACTGCAGCCGCTTGTGGAGGGGTTACCGTCATTTCTGAAAGATACAGGTAAATTACTCAGGCGGGTGGATGGACTCCAATTGGAGGATGATATGTTAATGGTGACTGGAGACGTTGAGTCTCTTTACACCAGTATTAAGCATGAAGATGGCATCCGTGCCACATCATTTTTCCTTAATATGTCAAATCTTCCGGGTGACATCAGAGAACTGATTTTGGAGTTATTAACTTTTACATTAACTCATAATTTCTTCATTTTTAAGGGGTCCTTCTTCCTACAGCTCCAGGGGACAGCTATGGGGGCGTCCTTCACCCCTGCGTATGCTAACCTGTTCCTGGGGCTGTGGGAGAGGGACCTCTCCCTGCCAGATGGATCGTCGCCGATGTGCCGCGTCCTCTCTTGGACGCAGTACATCGACGACATTTTAATAATCTGGCAGGGTTCAGGTGATGATCTCCATTCTTTCATGAGGTCACTTAACATTAATGGAATGAATATTTTCATTACGTATAAATTCGATCCTGTGACGATTGAATTTTTGGACGTCACCTTGAAAAAAGACACTAGAGGGGAAATACAGACCAACATATTTAGGAAGCCAACTTCCACGAATATGTTATTGCATGCGACCTCTTCCCATCCTGGCCACATGATTCAATCTGTTCCAACGGGTCAATTTTTGAGATTACGTAGATTATGTTCCACCGACGAGGATTTTTTTAGACAGAGTGATGACCTAAAAGTAAGACTGTCTGAACGTGGATATAGTAATAGAAGGATTAAACGAGCATTCAACAGGGCTAGACACTCATCGAGAGATGCGCTCTTATACGGGCAGAGGTCTAGGGATGAGACAAATAAAGTTAGATTTGTTACTAATTTTCACTCACACTTCTCTCGTATGAGACAAATATTGGATAAATCCTGGCATATCTTGAAGGCTGACCCGGTACTATCTGGGTTCCTTCCTGAGAGGGCTGCCATTGCGGCTAGGAGATCTAGGAACCTACGTGATACATTAGTCAGTAGTCAATTCACGAGTGTGATACCGGATACGTTTTTGGATCGGATGGCCAGGCGATGTGGGAGTTCCTCGTGTGGACATTGCGTGGCCTGCCCCAATATGGACCGCACTGAGGTATTTACAAGCCAGGATGGTGTACGTGAATATAAAATTAAAAAGTATATCACATGTGAGTCGAAATGTGATTTACTATGCGGTCTGCCCATGTAATTTGATATATGTGGGCATGACCACTAGACAGCTTAAAAAACGTATACGCGAGCACGTATTGGGGATCGAGGCAGCGGTGTCCACTGAGGACCCCGCATCGCTAAAAACCATCCCCCGTCATTTCAGGAGGTTCCATAGCTGCAATGGTAGTCTTCTCAGGGTTAGAGGTATTGACATGTTGAATGTTGGTATTCGTGGTAGAGACACTTCTAAAAGGTTGGCCCAGTTAGAATCCAGATGGATTTGGACATTGGGTACTGTCCATCCATCTGGATTAAATGAACATATTAGTTTTGCCCCATTCCTTTGATCACACTGCTCTGATTTAGGGAGAACGCTCAGGTTTTGTGTGGTCCATATTTTAACACTTGATTTTATTTTTTAGTAAAATTATCATCATGATGATGGCCTATGTGTAGAGTTGAGCGATACCGTCCGATACTTCAAAGTATCGGATCGGAATGGATCGGCCGATCTTAAAAAAAGTATCGGTATCGCCGATTCCGATACCGGAAGTCCCATTCAAGTCTATGGGACTTCCGGTATCGGAATAAGAAAAACCCTGTTTTTGCCTTGTACAGCCTCTCTGGGGTCTGTACGGGCCTTTCGGGGGGCTGTGCCGGCCTGCCAGGGGGTCTGTGCAGGCTCCGGTGGTCTGTGCCGGCCTGCCGGGGGGCTGTGCCGGCCTGCCGGGGGGGCTGTGCAGGCTCCGGGGGGCTGTGCCGGCCTGCCGGGGGGCTGTGCCGGCCTGCCGGTGGTCTGTGCAGGCTCCGTTGGGCTGTGCCGGCCTGCCGGGGGGCTGTGCCGGCCTGCCGGTGGTCTGTGCAGGCTCCGGTGGTCTGTGCCGGCCTGCCGGGGGGCTGTGCCGGCCTGCCGGGGGGGCTGTGCAGGCTCCGGGGGGCTGTGCCGGCCTGCCGGGGGGCTGTGCCGGCCTGCCGGTGGTCTGTGCAGGCTCCGTTGGGCTGTGCCGGCCTGCCAGGGGGCTGTGCCGGCCTGCCGGGGGGCTGTGCCGGCCTGCCGGTGGTCTGTGCAGGCTCCGGGGGTCTGTGCAGGCATCGTCCGATGGGACTACAAGTCCCATCGGGCGATGCCTGCTACCATGACAGTGATTGACACATTAGCCAATGATGGGACAGTAGTAGTCCCATCATCCGGCTAATGTGTTGAATGTAAAAAAAAATAAAAAAAAAATAAAAAATTACATGCTACATACATACAACATGCATACTACATATATACTACATTCATACTACATACTACATACATGCTACATTCATACTACATATATACTACATGCAACATACATACTACATATATACTACATGCATGCAACATGCATACTACATATATACTACATGCAACATACATACTACATATATACTACATGCATGCAACATACATACTACATATATACTACATGCTACATACATACTACATATATGCTACATACATACTACATATATACTACATGCATGCTACATACATACTGCATGCTACATACATACTACATGCTACATACATACTACATATATGCTACATACATACTACATATATACTACATGCATGCTACATACATACTGCATGCTACATACATACTACATGCTACATACATACCACATATATACTACATACATACTACATGCATGCTACATGCTACATACATACCACATACATACTACATACATACTACATACATGCTACATGCATGCTACATGCTACATACATAACACATATATACTACATGCATGCTACATACATACTACATGCTACATACATACCACATACATACTACATACATACTACATACATACTACATGCATACTACATGCTACATACATACTACATATATACTACATGCATGCTACATACATACTGCATGCTACATACATACTACATATATACTACATGCATGCTACATGCATACTACATGCTACATACATACTACATATATACTACATGCATGCTACATACATACTACATACATACTACATACATACTACATGCATGCTACATACATACTACATGCTACATACATACCACATACATACTACATATATACTACATGCATGCTACATACATACTGCATGCTACATGCATGCTACATACATACTACATACATACTACATGCTACATACATACCACATATATACTACATACATACTACATACAATACATTCATACAATACATACATAGACATACAGTACATATAACATAGAGTAACATACTTACCAATACTTGTCACATTGTTCCCCGAAGCCATTGTCTTTTACGGAATAAATATTAACATAACAAACCACAAAAATACTCACCCACGATCCGAAGCAGTCCACGAGTGTGTCCCACGACGATCTTGGGTAGAGAACGGCAGCATCAGCTGATGCTGCCGTTCTCTACGGGCTGCAGGAATCCAATGACGGAAGGTAGGTATCCTTCCGCACTGTATTCCTCCGCCACTTAAAAAAAAAAAAGTCCCTAGTCTCACTTTATGCCATTGTTGTGTGGGAATTTCCCACGCAGCAATGGCATAAAGTGAGACTAGGGACTTTTTTTTTTTTAAGTGGCGGAGGAATACAGTGCGGAAGGATACCTACCTTCCGTCATTGGATTCCTGCAGCCCGTAGAGAACGGCAGCATCAGCTGATGCTGCAGTTCTCTACCCAAGATCATCGTGGGACACACTCGTGGACTGCTTCGGATCGTGGGTGAGTATTTTTGTGGTTTGTTATGTTAATATTTATTCCGTAAAAGACAATGGCTTCGGGGAACAATGTGACAAGTATTGGTAAGTATGTTACTCTATGTTATATGTACTGTATGTCTATGTATGTATTGTATGAATGTATTGTATGTAGTATGTATGTAGTATATATGTGGTATGTATGTAGCATGTAGTATGTATGTATGTAGCATGCATGTAGCATGCAGTATGTATGTAGCATGCATGTAGTATATATGTGTTATGTATGTAGCATGCATGTAGTATGTATGTAGTATGTATGTAGTATGTATGTAGCATGCATGTAGTATGTATGTAGTATGTATGTAGTATATATGTAGTATGTATGTAGCATGTAGTATGTATGTAGCATGCATGTAGTATGTATGTAGTATGTATGTAGCATGTAGTATGTATGTAGCATGCATGTAGTATGTATGTAGTATGTATGTAGTATGTATGTGGTATGTATGTAGCATGTAGTATGTATGTAGCATGCATGTAGTATATATGTGTTATGTATGTAGCATGCATGTAGTATGTATGTAGTATGTATGTAGTATGTATGTAGCATGCATGTAGCATGTATGTAGTATATATGTGGTATGTATGTAGTATGTATGTAGCATGCAGTATGTATGTAGCATGCATGTAGTATATATGTAGTATGTATGTAGCATGTAGTATGTATGTAGCATGCATGTAGTATATATGTAGTATGTATGTAGCATGTAGTATGTATGTAGCATGCATGTAGTATGTATGTAGTATTTTTTTTTTTTTTTAACATTTAACACATTAGCCGGATGATGGGACTACTACTGTCCCATCATTGGCTAATGTGTCAATCACTGTCATGGTAGCAGGCATCGCCAGATGGAACTTATAGTCCCATCGGACGATGCTTGCACAGACCCCCGGACATCAGCACAGCCCCCCGGCAGGCCGGCACAGCCCCCCGGCAGGCCGGTACAGACCCCCACAGGGTGCACAGACCACCGGCAGGCCGGTACAGACCCCGGGCAGTCCACACAGCCCCCCAGCAGGCCGGCACAGCCCCCCGGCAGGCCGGTACAGACCCCGGGCAGTCCACACAGCCCCCCGGCAGGCCGGCAGAGACCCCCGGAAGGCCCGAAATGACGGCGCATCATGATGCTCACACACCGCGCATCATGATGACGTCAGGCTGTCAATCAACTTTGAACTTCCGATTCCGATGCCGACTTCCGATATTGAAAAAATATCGGAAGTCGGTATCGGAATTCCGATACAGCAAGTATCGGCCGATACCCGATACTTGCGGTATCGGAATGCTCAACACTACCTATGTGTGCTGGATGTGTATCGGAGTAGCGGCTTTTTTGACAATGTATGAGGAATTACGTCTTATGATCAGTGTTGGAAGCGCTGATGAAGAAGCGATTGATATCCATATATATGTCTACCTTGTTATTAAATACTTGGATTTTCTCAATCCCTCCTCTTTTCCTGTATATATGTGGTATCTATATTTTTTGTATATTTTCTGTATAAGCCTCTATTTATGATACTTCCAGGTTTACACCTTAGTCACCTTGATGTATTTTTTAATTGCATTGGTTTATTTTTGTGTGACTAGCTCTCCCGACCTGCACGCGCCTGTTTGTCATCACCCTCCTGCGCATGCCCGCTCTCGGCGTCTCTATGCGTTGGTGGTTCCTTGTGGTTCCTCCTCCAGCATGACGCCGACGCTGGCTGGCGTCGTTGGTGTCTTGACAACAGAGCGCGTCACTTCCGGTCCGGGACCGCTACTTCCGGTCGCGCGGTCAGACGCGCTCTGACCGGGCAGTATAAAAAGACAGGCAGCCATCAATGTAGTTATGCCCCCTGATGAAGGAGGATCAAAACGCGCGTCGGGGCTGACGTGCTCATCCAGGAGACATCACAGTCCCTGCTGCTGCTGTGACCTGCTGGTAATTTAACCCCTCAATTGTATGGTAACTTTGGGGTAGTGATTAATACATGGAGGTCACTTGCTGTTAGCAGGGTGGGATCTTTATGGATATGGCTAAGGGAAATAATTGTGGTATATATCCCAGCTGTGCATTTATATGTCCATCACTTTCCCTTTGATATTATATATTATAGCGGTTTTTTTCCCCATGTGGGGTAAATCACAATTGTGTGATTACTATATTTATGGCTAATATATATTAATCTGGATGTGTACGTCCCTTTGCATGTGCCTATGTACCACCATTATGTGTGCGTTTTCCTACATCGTTCACATACATACCTGTCGATTGGTTTTATTAGATGCTTTAATAAAATTGTATTTTTTATATGTTATCTTGGCCTTGTGTTCACCGTTTCTTTTGGTTTAGTTTATGTGTTCTTGGTGATAGGTAGTTAAATCCGCAATAAATCTATGGTAGATGTACAAGCAAAATACCATGTATATATGTTTGACCTGCTGGTGTCATCAAATTCTGTACAAGACTCTTGAAATGATCCATAATTAAGCCCCTTGGTGACTGCAACAGCAGCGACGGAAATTTATCTTTGTAGCGTGGGTCCAGAAATGTTGACAACCAGTAGAGGTTGCTGTCATAGATGTTAATGACGTGTGGATCTTGGGACATACATTGAGACATGAAGTCAGCCATGTGTGCTAAGCTGTAAAGACTCATCTCTTCGGTTTCACCCGAATGATGGGCACTACGCATCATGGCCTCTAAATCTGTCTCCGCCTCCTCCTCCTCCTCTTCAGCCCACCCATGCTGTACCGACATAAAGCTGGGGTTGGGAGTACCATCAGGGTTCACATCAGTGCCACGGAACAAGAAATCTTCATCCTCATCACCCTCATCGCATTCTTCTTCCGGACCCAATGTTGCCTGCTGATGTTGGCTTGGCTGGCTAGGATCAGCGATGTTCAAATCTGGCTCCATAGCCATCCGCTGGGCCCTCAAAGCTTCTGTTTTCAGATTCATGAGGGATTCTTTGAGCAGACAGAGCATGGGGATGGTGAGACTGATAATCGACTGATCACCGCTGACAAGTTCGGTGCAGTAATCAAAGTTCTCAAGCACCTCACAAATGTCAGCGATCCAGACCCACTCCAGACCACTAAGGTGTCTTGTCTGACTTCCGGTGTGATGGGCATGTTGCAGCTGATATTCCGCTATTGCCCTCTGCTGCTCATTCAACCTTGCTATCATATGGAATGTAGAGTTCCAGCGTGTGGGCATGTCGCAAATTAGCCGGTGTTTGGGCAAATTCAATTGGTTTTGAAGGGCAGAAAGACTTCCAACCGCCGTGGAGGAATGTCGGAAATGGGCGCAAATTCTCCTCACCTTCTCTAGTAGGTCAGATAACTCGGGGTATGTTTTAAGGAATTTCTGAACTACTAGATTCAGCACGTGAGCCATGCAAGGTACGTGTACAATGTTCCCAAGCTTCAGTCCCGCCACAAGGTTTCGACCGTTATCGCTGACAACAAGACCTGTTTGGAGTTGCAGTGGGACCAGTCACTCATCAGTCTGTTGCTTAAGACCTTTCCACAGCTCTGTTGCAGTGTGAGGTGTGTGACCTAGACAGATGAGCTTCAGAAGAGCCTGTTGTCGCCTTGCTGAAGCGCTACTGCAAAGCTCCCAACTTGGACGTGATATTGCGGGCAAGTCAGCAGTGGCAGAGGAAGTTGAAGAAGCCGATTGGGTAGTGGACGTATATGATGAGGCGGACACCCGGAATGATGTTGTGCCCGCTATTCGTGGAGTTGGTAGGATCTCACATGGTCCACTTTTAGAATTTTGGACACTCTCCACCAGGTTGATCCAGTGAGCTGTTAGTGATATGTATCTGCCCTGTCCACAAGTACTTGTCCACGTGTCCGTAGTTAAATGGACTTTGCCGGTTACAGCATTTGTTAGTGCACGCTTTAAGTTGTTTACCACGTGCTGGTGTAACGCGGGGACGGCACAACGTGAGAAAAAAAAAGTACCGGCTGGGAACGGAGTATCGTGGTGCTGCCACAGCCAACAACTCCCGAAAAGACTCTGTTCCCACAAGCCTAAACGGCAACATTTCGACAGCTAACAACTTAGCAATTTGAGCCGTCATTTGTTGAGAAAATGGGTGCGTCAATTGGAACTTCCGCTGCCTCTCATACAGCTGTGGCACAGACAACTGCACGTTTGGCGCAGACTGACAAGTGGCTTGACTACTGTCATGTCTGTCTTGTAACGCAGCTTCGTAGGAGTACGTCTGAGCAGGACCTGCTGCATGAACACTAGATGGTGAAGGACGGATCTGAGGTGGAGTGGAAGTGTTGGGATCAGAAGCCACTGATTTTGAAACCTGACGGGTCGACCACTGAGTTGGGTGCTTAACAGACATGTGCTTACGCATACTGCTGGTGCTCAAGTTTCCTTTTCCCTGGCCTCTGCTTAGCCTTGCATAGCAGATGTTACAGATCACTACATTTGGTAGTGATGGGCTATCCTTAAAAAATTCCCACACAATGGCTTTTCGTCCTTTATGTTGTATTGGAGGCACAGGAGGATACCTCTGTCCAACACCAACTGTTGATACAGTTTGGGCAACAGTTGGTCCAGTTTGGGCAACAGTTGACACAATTTGGGCAACTGTTGTCACAGTTTGCCTTCTGGAGAAAGGAGTAAGCCTTGGTGCTTTTGGCGGTGGTACATAGCCACTTTCCTCCTCCGGGCTGCTCTGTTGGCTATGCATTCCAACAGTCCATGTTGGATCTGTGGTCTCATCATCAACCCCTTCCTCTTCAAAGTCTTCAGGATAACGTGACTGTTCAGGCTGGCCAGATGAGATGAGTGTCTCATCATCATCATCATCGTCGGCAACCTCCTGAGACGCTGTATGCCTTTGGTGAAAGTGGCCTTCTACAGTAAGAGGTGATTCCAAACTTTGTCCATGAATAGACCTTACGTCTTCTTCAAGTATCTCGTCAGGCAGTGACAAAGAAACTCCAGATTCAATCAGGGGCTGGTAAGAAGCAAATAAATCATCAGAGTGACCAAATTCGCGGTCAAAATATTCCTCTGTCTGCCGATGGGTTGATGAACTAGGAAGAGTCTGAGGATTGGATGACCCTGCGTTGTCTGTAGCGACACTAGACCTAGTTGTCAAGGACAATTGTGTGCTGCAAGAACCAGTGGTTGAGGTCTTCTCAGCCATCCAAGATGTAATCTGGTCTTGCTCTTCCGGCCTTAAGAGACGTTTTGGCTCAGTACTGGGAAATTTAGACAGAAGAAAGGTCGAGCTATCAATCTTCTTCTGTCTACCTGTACCAGTGCCTTGTTGTGCATGACTGCCAAGGCCACGACCTCGTCCCTGTCCCTTTGCAACCTCTTTTTTGGGAACTTGTTTTTTTTGGGACATTGTTGAGAAATGTAGATGTTAGCAGTAATAATCTGAACAATAATTAGCAGTTAATACTTGCTAACAGGAGGACAATCAAGGCTAGTGATGCGTATTGGCACAGCAGGAAGGTAACGTGCGTGCTATTAGCTGGTAGCAGAGAAGCCCTGCACTCTCCCTGAAAAAATTGTTTAGTGCGCAAAGGCAGTCACCTAGGTGGACTGTGGTGCTGTCTGCGTCACCGCTCTGGGGTGAAGTGCGTGCTGTAACTTAGCAGAGAAGCGACGCACTCTCCCTGAAAAAAATTGTTTAGTGCACACAAGCAGGCAGCGTGCGTGCTATTAGCTGGTGGGATAGATAGCAGCAATGCACTGGTCTGCCATAGAAACAATAACGCTGCAGGGGTAAATATGACCCCAATAATATCTGGTGGAAAAAAAAAAGAAAATTTGCTCAGCTATGCTTCTGATTTCAGCTCTGATGGAAGCTGAGTGAGTAAGCTAAGTGTCATGATCCAGTGTTGGGTCTGGCGGTATTAAAAGCACAAAGTGAACTTTTTTTTACTTTGGTTAAGTTCAAAGGTGTTTTGACTGTCCCCGGTGGTGGTTAGTGGTATTGCACCTTAGGTTAGGTTGCACTTAATTATGGTTCAGGTGTTGGACTCTATAAATCGGTCTCAGGGTGTTCACTCACTGCTGGTGATATTCCTTGCTTAGTTGTTGGAGAGCCTGGTGGAAGGAAGGAGCTGGATAGGAGTCCTGCGCAGTCAGCCAGAGAGATCGAGTGCCAGCTAATGGTGTCTGCAGGAAGGACTGGCATGGCCTGGTGGAGTCGCAGTTTATGGTGTCGGCAGGAGGTGCGGGCATGGCTTAGAGGAGTGGCGACTTGGAAGAGAGTTGCACTCAGCATGTTCGACTTGGTTGCTGAGAACTGGACTCGAGCATGCTTGGATTCTTGGCAGAGGCTGGACTCATCTTGGGACTCTGTGTACTGGACTGCTGCAAGTGGTGATGGACTCTGCTCCCAGGCTGCACGATGGTGATGGATCAGGGTGGAGGAGAAGATGCACACAGGTGGTGGGCTCTGTTGCTAGGAGCGTACGCAACAGAGCAAAGATAAGTGTTGTTTCCCCTGTATTGTCTCTTTCCTCATGTGTGTTATTAGTGCAGTGGTGGGATTAGTCTCCGCACTGACCTATTCCCTAGTGAGGGTTTAGGCGCAGGGCGAGCCAGGGTTTTGAGGCACGCGTGCGGCGACAGGTGTGGAGCCTGTATAGGGAATGCTAGGAGTGCAGGGACACTGGCTCAGGTGAGCTTAGGAGGTCTCCATGTCCCCATTCCCTATCGCAGGGCCCACCATTGTTAAAGTTTCCCAGGTTCCCCCCTTATTATTTAAATTCGCCATACTGGAGGCGGTGTTTCCAGAAATGTATATGTTAACGTGTAATTCCTAAATTCGCCAGGTGGAGGCGGCGTATCCACCTGCACGGTTTATTATTTAAATTCGCCCCACTGGAGGCGGTGTATCCAGGGTCACGTGTGTTATGGGTTCGCCTTGCGGCATCATCTGCGACCGGACACACGTGACCATGACATTATCACCAGCCCTTACTTTTTTTTCTGGTGAGCTTTGGCCATGTGGAGACCTGTGGTAATTGCTGCCGGGCCTCACTGAGGTGCAGTGGGGAGCGGCAAGGTGTGTTTAAGCCGCTGCAGCAGCAGTTATCAGGGTCTGGGGCCTCTGCTCAGATAACCAGAGAAACAAAAATGGCGGCTGCGGTCTGGCAAAAGCCCCTAGAGTCGCTGCTGGGGAGCGGGACTTGCTCTTACAGGGGACGCACCCAGACAGGTGGGAGGAATGGTGCCCCACGGAGCTGCCTGGTATTCCCTGAGGTGAAGGGGTACGTCCCTGTAGTGAGTAGATTGGTGAATAGTCCGCGGGGCTCATGCCAAATCTTCGATGCCGCCCCTCCTGGTCGTGTGGAGGCGACCAGCGAGTATATATATTTTCCTCCATATTCCTGCGGCTATGGTACTAAAACCCCCTAGAGTCGCTGCTGGGGAGCGGGACTGGTTCATGCAGGCGGGCGCACCCAGGCAGGTGGGAGGAATGGTGCCCCACGGAGCTGCCCGGTATTCCCCGAGGTGAAGGGGTACACCCCTGTGGTGAGCTGACTGGTGTGATAGTCCGCGGGGTTTTACGCCAAATCTTAATACCATCGAGAAGCCGCCCTCCTGGTCGTGTGGAGGCGACCAGCGAGAGTATATTTCCTCCATTTCCCGTTCCCCTTCTCCTCCTGGTGTGTGCAGCAGGTGTGCTGCGGGGGAGTAGGGACAAATCTCTACCCTCGCCGTTAACCAACTCTAGGAGGCGCAGTCCTCATGGTGAAAGGGTTGAAGGGTGGTGTCCCTTGGTGAATAGCGGGGGTGTGAGTGTGGTGACACAGGGGAACGCCTCTGTTGTCAAGTCCAGAGTGAGTTCACCAAAAAATGACAAATGTATGTGTGCAATAAACGTTCAGGTCCAGACCTGTGTGTGAACGAGCGTGTATGGGTGCCACCAATAAACATCTTGTGGAAATGTGTTGTGGAGTCTGATCAGCTCTTAGCAAACATTCACATACATTAACTCGTTCCCCAGGTCGGCGCTGTGGAGATGAGTGGTGCCTCCAAAAGGAACTTTATTGCTAATATCAGCAGTGTTTGTCATAAACCTGAAGTGTCAGGTAGTGGTGGGGTGAACTCAGGGTCTGGGCGTCCCCGCTGTGGGTGTTTCCCTGGTGAGGGGTGGTCTTGAGGGTCCAGAGGCCCCTCATTAAGGAGGGGGTACTGTCATGATCCAGTGTTGGGTCTGGCGGTATTAAAAGCACAAAGTGAACTTTTTTTACTTTGGTTAAGTTCAAAGGTGTTTTGACTGTCCCCGGTGGTGGTTAGTGGTATTGCACCTTAGGTTAGGTTGCACTTAATTATGGTTCAGGTGTTGGACTCTATAAATGGGTCTCAGGGTGTTCACTCACTGCTGGTGATATTCCTTGCTTAGTTGTTGGAGAGCCTGGTGGAAGGATGGAGCTGGATAGGAGTCCTGCGCAGTCAGCCAGAGAGATCGAGTGCCAGCTAATGGTGTCTGCAGGAAGGACTGGCATGGCCTGGTGGAGTCGCAGTTTATGGTGTCAGCGGGAGGTGCGGGCATGGCTTAGAGGAGTGGCGACTTGGAAGAGAGTTGCACTCAGCATGTTCGACTTGGTTGCTGAGAACTGGACTCGAGCATGCTTGGATTCTTGGCAGAGGCTGGACTCATCTTGGGACTCTGTGTACTGGACTGCTGCAAGTGGTGATGGACTCTGCTCCCAGGCTGCACGATGGTGATGGATCAGGGTGGAGGAGAAGATGCACACAGGTGGTGGGCTCTGTTGCTAGGAGCGTACGCAACAGAGCAAAGATAAGTGTTGTTTCCCCTGTATTGTCTCTTTCCTCATGTGTGTTATTAGTGCAGTGGTGGGATTAGTCTCCGCACCGACCTATTCCCTAGTGAGGGTTTAGGCGCAGGGCGAGCCAGGGTTTTGAGGCACGCGTGCGGCGACAGGAGCGGAGCCTGTATAGGGAATGCTAGGAGTGCAGGGACACTGGCTCAGGTGAGCTTAGGAGGTCTCCATGTCCCCATTCCCTATCGCAGGGCCCACCACTGTTAAAGTTTCCCAGGTTCCCCCCTTATTATTTAAATTCGCCGTACTGGAGGCGGTGTTTCCAGAAATGTATATGTTAACGTGTAATTCCTAAATTCGCCAGGTGGAGGCGGCGTATCCACCTGCACGTTTTATTATTTAAATTCGCCCCACTGGAGGCGGTGTATCCAGGGTCACGTGTGTTATGGGTTCGCCTTGCGGCATCATCTGCGACCGGACACACGTGACTATGACACTAAGCTCTGAGGATGGTGCTGTATGCACTGTAAGGCTGTTCCTGCCTTTCTCCCTGCCTACAGTCCTCTACAGTACTCCTCCGTCCTGGTAGTTCTGAAAAGAACTTTTGTGTTATATGTGAGGAATCTTGAGGTCCTACACTGACTAACAGTCCCTAGATCTGCTCTATGTCTCCAACTCGCCCTGCACTAGCTCAGATCGTCACAGGAATGTGCCCAAAATGGTGGGGGCAGGGTTTATATACAGCCTTGCCTGTGATACATGACATAGGCATCACGATGGACAGCAGCCAATCATAGTAGTGCTCTTCACAGTTTTCTCACCTAACAAACTAGGCTGTCTCTGAAAATTAACATATTCTGCGAGTCCCGAATACAGTATATAGGAGTCCTAGACTCGCTAAGACTCGCTGCTGACAGCGGGACACAAAATCGCTAAGAGACTAGGATTGCTTGTATTAAACTCTGAAAAAGTAGGATTGCCATTGATTTGCATTGGACTCGTTACTGTGCGAGTAATCGCTTGGAAACTCGCAGAGTACCGATTCCTGCGAGTCCCCTACTACTCGCAGAGTAACGAGTCCTAACGAGTAGATTCGCCCATCCCTAGTCTTGATAAAACACAGTGGACCTACACCAGCAGATGACATGGCTCTCCAAACCATCACTGATTGTGGAAACTTCACACTAGACCTCAAGCAGCTTGGATTGTATGCCTCTCCACTCTTCCTCTAGACTCTGGGACCTTGATTTCCAAATGAAATGCAAAATTTACTTTGGTTGTGGAGTGTGTCAATGACTGCCTTCTGGACATCTGTCAAGTCACCAGTCTTCCCCATGATTGTGGAGCCTACTGAAACAGACTAAGGGACCTTTTTAAATGCTTAGGGAGCCTTTGCAAGTGTTTTTGATAATTTTTATAAATTACTGAGAAAAGGACTTTTTGGTTTTTATTGGCTGTAAGCCATAGTCATAAACATTAACAGAAATAAACACTTGAAATAGATCACTCTGTTTGGAATGACTCTATATAATATATGAGTTTCACTTTTTGTATTGAAGAACTGAAATAAATTTACTTTTTGTTGGTATTTTAATTTTTTGAGAAGCACCTGTATTACTACTATTACCCTGTCTGGAGGAAATCAACATTTACTACAAGACTAATATTTCTAATAATACTCAATTAATATTTCTATTTCAAATTACATAATTATATCAAAATAATAATAATGCCACATTGCAGACAAATACCAACAAACCATAACTAATTATTACCAGCATATACAGTAGTGATAATACCAGCATACTGATTGTTAAAAGGGGTTGGGGTTAAAGTCTATGTAACTTCAGACTTCGGAATCCTCATAGTGCACACTGTGAAGATTCTCCGGTGTTGGCATTCGGAGCCGCCGTCATGTGATCACAGATAAGGGATTTTCCCACCTCCGGTCACATTCCAATTAATTGTACTCCACTTTGCTAATTTCACTTGTATTGTGTGAGGCAGTGCACATCTACTTAGCACGTGACCGCATGTATGCGAATCTCATATTTGCGCTCCCATGATCAAGAGTGTAACTACAGTAGGTGCGAGAGTTGCAATCGCACCCGGGCCTATATAAATACATTTGGTCTACATAAAATTCCAATGCTATTAAAGACTTGCAATAATTGGGGTCCCTATTAAAGTTTTTGCTTTGTGGCCTATGCTGTTCAAGTTACGCCACTGCACATGATCACCAACTCCCAGCGCCGGCACCGGAGAATCCTCACAGCGTGTGAGCTCTGTGAGGATTCTGAAATCCACAGTCACATAGAGTCACTGCAGACTTTAACTTCAAGCTTGGGCAACTACTTTAACCAACACCACTTTACTAAGACTGATATTACCACCACACTGTGACCATATGGTAATATAAGTTTTACACCAGTGCTCTGCAGACCATATACTGTATGTGTATGTTGTGCAGGTTCTCACCAGTGACATCTCACTGATTGCTGTCATACATTTTCCCTTTTCCTTTGCATTCCATCCAGACCACTATGACCTCTTATTTCATTCATAACTAGTCCCTGCAAAATGTAATGCACAGAAATCTTCACTTTACTGATTTTCCATCACCCTCCTCACACTCTATCATCTCTACAGAAACCACAACTTGTGCTGCCTTATCATAATTCCTCTGTGCCTCCTTTCATAATGCTCCCCTTGACCTCTTATAATAATGACCCTGTACCTTCTTATAATAATAAAATAATCCCCTGTGCTTTCTTATATTAAAATTAATGACCCCTTGCTTCCCCTAAAATTATAACGATCGCCCCCATTGTGCCTCCTTATAATAACGACCCTCAGTGTCTCCTTATTGTAATAATGCTCCTGAACAGGGGTGAATATAGAAATAACAGGCACCCCATAGTACTTTTTCTATCATGTCACAGTCAATGAAGAGTTTAATTCCCAACATTTTAAGAAACGGAGAAGGAAATATATGGCAGCATAGATATTTTGCCACTACTGAAGTGGTCTCACGAACTATGATACCCCCTTTCATGACCCCGTAGAGGATTATGCCCCCACATAGTATGATGACCGCACAGCACCACACACAGAAAGATTGTCACCACACACTTTAATACAGTATGGTATCCACCACAGCCCCCAATACAGTGTGAGAGGTACCACAGACCCCCACAAATTATGATCTCCACTAAGAAGCCCATATATAAAGTGTGTTGTCCATCAAAGCACCCAGTACAGTATGATGACCCCACAGCCCCCTTACAGTATGATGTACCACATAACAATCCCATAAAGTATCTTCGTCACCACAACCCCCAACCTAGTATAATGTACCCCTTAGACCTCCAGACAGTATATTGTCCACCACAGCCACCCCAGACAGTATGATGTCTATCACAACCACCCTACACAGTAAGATGGTTCCCCTACAGCCACCCCACACAGTATAATAGATCCCTCATACACTTAGATAGATCCCCCTAGCTTTAATTTTGTATGATGGTCCCCCAACAGCCCCTATATAGTATAATGATCCACATTACAGCCCCTCATATAGAATAGCGCCCTATACAGTATGATGGTCCCCCCAACAACCCCCATATAGCATGATGGTACACCCCACAGCTTCTTATATATTATGATGGCATACCTCTCAGCTCCTATGTAGTATGAAGGTACCCCCATCAGCCCCCTATGTAGTATGCTGGTCCCCCCAACAATACGCTATATAGTACTAGCTATGAACCCGTTCTGCGCCCGGGTGGCGAGCAATTTTATTGGTATATGGTCTCCCATCCTGGTATGTGCTGCCCCCTCCTATCCTAGTATGCATGGTACCCCTCATCCCTATTCTGGTATATATAGTCCCCCTCATCCCTATAATGGTATGTATGGCCCCCTCATCCCTATCCTGGTATGCATGGTACCCCCTCATTCATATCCTGGTATGCATGGTCCCCTCACACCCCAATCCTGGTATGCATGCTACCTCTCACCCCCCTATCCTGGTATGCATGGTCCTCTCGCCCCCCAATACTGTTATGCATGGTCCCCTCGCCCCCCTTTTCATGGTATGCATGGTCCCCTCACCCCCCTTTACTGGTATGCATGGTCCTCTCACCCTCCTTTTGTGGTGTGCGTGATCCTCTCAGCCCCCCTTTCGTGGTATACGTGGTCCTCTCACCCCCCTATCCTGGTATGTATGGTCCCCTCACCCCCCTATCCTGGTATGCTTGGTCCCCTCACCCCCTATCCAGGTATGCGTGGTCCCCTCCCCTTTCGTGGTATGCGTGGTCCCCTCACCCCCCTATCCTGGTATGTGTGGTCCCCTCACCCCCCTTTCCTGGTATGCATGGTCCCCTCACCCCCCTTTCCTGGTATGCGTGGTCCCATCCCTCCCCTTTCGTGGTATGCGTGGTCCCCTCACCCCCCTATCCTGGTATGTGTGGTCCCCTCACCCCCCTTTCCTGGTATGCGTGGTTCTCTCACCCCCCTTATCATGGTATGCGTGGTCCCCTCACTCCCCTTTCATGGTATGCGTGGTCCCCTCACCCCCCTTTCGTGGTATGCATGGTCCCCCTCACCCCTATTAAACTGCACACATACAAAAAAAAACATTTATACTCACCCTTCTTCCCTGTGCTCCAGCGCTGCCTGTCACGTTCTGCTGGAGGCCGGGGGAGGAGTCTGGCGCCGGAGTACGCGCATGCCCATAGCGCTGTCCAGCGCCATATTGCTGAAGACACTGCAAATGTGTCTTCAGTAAAATGGTGCCGGATCGCGCTATGCGCATGCACGATTCCGGCCGCTCTCCTGGCCCGGTCTTCGGCCAAAGAGAAGCGCCGCGGCAATGCTCCTCCTGGTCAGGTAAGTATGTAAGTATGGCGCCGGACATAGCAGTATGCAGTGTGTACGCGTACTGCCATCTCAGGCGCCATACACACTCCTCACCGCTGGCTGCATCATTCTGTCTGGAGCCAGACTGCGTAGGCGCGTCGCGCTTGCGGTCTGTAAAGGCTTCGGACAGAGTGACGCTTAGCCGGATATATTATAGATGGTGGTCCACCCAAAGCCCCTTATGTTTCCTGTCCCCCATTAGGGCGGGGAGACAACCTCCAAGGTGGCTGTCATGGAAGGTGACTAGAGAAATGCTCACTTGATATGAGCACCAACCACCGGGCAGCGCTCATAGCAATCTGGCTATGACAACCATAGAGGTCTGTGGAGACCTGTGGCTGTCATGTCAATGCATCAGTGATCCGTGATCACATGACGGGGTTTCGGATGGGCAGGATATTTGATATGCTTGCCGGAAGCGTGAGGGTAAATGCCGCTGTCAGAGATTGATAGCGGCATTTAACAGGTTAACAGCTGCAGGTGGATCGCGATTCCACCCACGGCTATTGCGGGCATATTTCAGCTATACAGATCAGCTGTCATGTGCCTGGAAAGGTGTGGGCTCAAGGGTTAAGGCAATAATTTTTAAAAAAAATTCTGTGGAAGCATGGTTGAAAAGCAATGTTAAGATTGTATCTCCCACGGGTGATCCCAAAATTCACCCTAGGGACATTGTCAACTCGTTTGCAAATTTTTTTAAAAATCTTTATAACCTGAAAGATGACCCCCAAACACCGGTGGTTAACTCGAATTTTGTGGATTCTTTTCTACAGAGTATCGATTTACCAAGAGTTGATGAGCTGGACTTGAATTATGTCAATAGCCCTTTTACAGAGAGTGAAATAGTTGACGTTATCAAGAAACTGCAGTCCCAAAAATCACCAGGGCCGGATAGCTTCTCTGGGGAATACTATAAATCCTTTTCAAAAATTCTGGCTCCACAGTTGGCTTCCGTCTTTGGTCTGGCATCCTCTCAGGGTTCCTTCCCAAAGGAGATGTTAGAGGCAACAATTGTCATGATTCCAAAGGAGGGGGGAGACCCGGAGAGGATACAGAACTATAGGCCAATCTCGCTCATAAACAGCGATATTAAAATCTATTCAAAGATCATCGCAAACCGACTAAAAAACATCCTTCCACGTCTGTTAGTGGATGATCAAATAGGGTTCACAGAGGGTCACTAGGCCTCAGATGGAACTAGAAGGGTATTGAACCTGATAAATTTAGCTAACAATTCGAGAACTGAAACTGCTTTTCTGGCACTGGACGCCGAGAAGGCGTTGATAGACTAAACTGGCTATATTTAAAAACAAGTCTCGCTAGATTTGGCTTTGACGAGAAGTTTCTATCAACAGTCGTCGCCCTATACTCGGGTCCTAGTGCCAGGATCTATGCAAACAACTTCCTTTCTGACTCGTTCGACATTACTAATGGCACAAGACAGGGGTGCCCCCTGTCTCCCCTTCTATTTGTGCTTGCCATAGAGCCCCTAGCCGAAAAAATTAGATTAAACAATGATATTAAAGGCTTTGAAATGCCATCACGAAATTTTAAAATCGGGTTATTCGCAGATGATGTCTTCCTCACACTTCTTGATCCCGCAAATTCCATTAAAGCCCTTTCAGATGAACTAGAAAAATTCTCTAGAGCATCCTATTTTAAGATAAACCCACACAAATCCAAATTTATAACTCTAAACATGAAACAATCCGAAATTAACGAAATACTCAAACCCAGTTCATTTGGGAGGAAAAAGATATTGTCTATCTAGGGATTAGAATTGCAGGATCAATCCAAGCCACAGTTAGTGCCAATTTAGACAGCATTATAAAGACTATTACAGGCAATCTATCCTTTTTGGCTCAGTGAGAGACTTCCATTTTTGGGAAGATACTGGCAGTCAAAGCCTTTATCCTTCCCAAAATTTTATACATATTTAGGACTTTGCCAGTTAGCTTTCCACGCCAATCCATTGATAAAATTCAAGAGCTCATCCGACTATTTATTTGGAAAGGTAAGAAAGCAAGAATATCTGCAGACTTACTTTATAAAAATAAAAAACATGGGGGCGCAGGATTGCCCAACATATACGCTTATTATCAGGCCTCACTTATTAAACAGAGCTGGCACTGGTTTATGGAAAACAAGACACATCCGGCTTGGTATGGCCTGGAGAGAGATGCTAGTGATAGAGGTTCCACGCGAAAGCTTTTCTTTTACTTCCTTCTGCAAAAGCACAGTGCAAACTCATCGCATCCTATATTTCGGTCGATAATCTCAGCCTGGAGGGAACTCATTAAGCCGACTAAAAATATCAAAAAAGCAGAGCAAATCTTAAAACTACCCCTATCTTCATTTGCACCAATGGATGATCTCCCGATGCGAAAGGTATGGGGGAAATCTGGAATCAAAAAGGTGGGGGATGTTTTTAGTGGAGTGGAGTTCTTGAAATTCAGTGAGATCAAGGCTAAATATAATCTACCATCATCTGAGCTGGTCTTTTACACCATGTTGAAAGACAGAATTTTGAAAATCATAAAAGGGAAGACTTTAAATTACGAAATGCTAACTTCACTGTTGTGCAACCTTAAAAATAAAAACCTCTAGAGTCTGCGTAATTTGTATAGATCTGTCGTCAAGGACCTAACGAGCCACAAAAACATATACATGAAGAGATGGGAGTCCGATTTAGGTGCTGATATCCCTCTCGAGAATTGGAACAATGCCATCAAATTCACTTACAATTCCAACATATCAATGGGTCTTCACAAGGGTTATTTTAAACTGTTAAATAGGTGGTACTATACCCCGACAAGGTTATCACATTTTAACACAGAATTATCTTCCTTGTGCTGGAGAGGCTGTGGACATCAAGGGAACCTCTACCATATATTTTGGGGTTGTTCAAAGATCAAAAACCTCTGGTTCCAGGTCACACAGCACATTAACCTCATTGCTAAGGACTTCACAATTACGCCTGAAAGAGCACTTCTTCCATTAGACATGGAACAATTTGATGATTCGGTAAGACATATAATCATCCACATCCTCTTAGTGACTAAGACCATGTTAGCACAATGGTGGAAGAAAGTCGAGGTTCCTAAGTTTTCGGACATACTTGATAAAATAGGCCAACATAGTGATTTAGAACTCAGATTTGTGATTAACAACAATCACATCCACAAATATAAAAAAAATGGAAGACTTGGAACAACAAATTCCATATCAAATACACTTATTAAGAGGTATTATATTTTGAGGCCTAAACATGGCCGTTGTAGTACCGGGATGTCATATCTCCTTCCAAGAATGTTACCCCATAATAAGGATTGTCGATTTTCTTTTCCTTTTTTGCTGTTATTTGCTATATGCTATTTAATGCCTCTTTGTGGGTTCTCTAGTTTTAAATTTTTTCCGTACCTGTAGAAGGTTCTTTACGTCCCATTCCCTTTCCTCCCTTCCTTCCCTTACCCTGTTTAATGACTGAAAACTAGAGTTGAGCGAAACGGGTCGAAAAAATTCAAAAGTCGGGTTTCATGAAACGAAACCCGACCCTAGGATGAGGTCGGCCACGAGGTCGGCGACTTAAGCGCCAAAGTCGCGTTTCAAAAGTTTGTTTTGCGCTCTTTTTCAGCCAATCAGGATCCACGGACACTGTGGGCAACGTGATGACATAGGCACGGGTCACCACCATCTTTCAGAAGGGCATGCAAGTGATTGGCTTGCTTTGGTGGGCGTCACAGGGGGTATAAAAGGGCGTGCACGCCGACCGCCATCTTACTTCTGCCGATCTTAGCATAGGGAGAGGTTGCTGCTGATTCTGTAAGGAGAGCGTTAGGCAGGGAAGAAGACCAAAAAACTGCTTCTGCTGCTAGCGATTTGGCCTGCACAACACACCAATCACTGTGTGTGCAGTGCAAGGGGAGGCTATATAGTGGTGTATCAGTGGTGTTGGTTGTTGGACTGCCTTCTAAGGCTTCCTGACAGGCTGGCATTGCTGTTTACCCACTTCTCCGCAAACTTCTTTTTTTAAAAGCAATCCAATCTCACTTATCCTCTAGTCACTTTGGTCACAGCTGTGCCATCGAGCCTGTCACATAGCGCTCAGATATTCATTGGGCCTCACACAATCCAAAAGTGTCCAGTGTCCAAAAGTGTGTGCAGAGATTCAAACTCTCACTTATCCTCTAGTCACTTAGGTCACAGCTGTGCCATCGAGCCTGTCACATAGCGCTCAGATATTCATTGGGCCTCACACAATCCAAAAGTGTCCAGTGTCCAAAAGTGTGTGCAGAGATTCAAACTCTCACTTATCCTCTAGTCACTTAGGTCACAGCTGTGCCATCGAGCCTGTCACATAGCGCTCAGATATTCATTGGGCCTCACACAATCCAAAAGTGTCCAGTGTCCAAAAGTGTGTGCAGAGATTCAAACTCTCACTTATCCTCTAGTCACTTAGGTCACAGCTGTGCCATCGAGCCTGTCACATAGCGCTCAGATATTCATTGGGCCTCACACAATCCAAAAGTGTCCAGTGTCCAAAAGTGTGTGCAGAGATTTAAACTCTCACTTATCCTCTAGTCACTTAGGTCACAGCTGTGCCATCGAGCCTGTCACATAGCGCTCAGATATTCATTGGGCCTCACACAATCCAAAAGTGTCCAGTGTCCAAAAGTGTGTGCAGAGATTCAAACTCTCACTTATCCTCTAGTCACTTAGGTCACAGCTGTGCCATCGAGCCTGTCACATAGCGCTCAGATATTCATTGGGCCTCACACAATCCAAAAGTGTCCCTTGTCCAAAAGTGTGTGCAGAGATTCAAACTCTCACTTATCCTCTAGTCACTTAGGTCACAGCTGTGCCATCGAGTCTGTCACATAGCGCTCAGATATTCATTGGGCCTCACACAATCCAAAAGTGTCCAGTGTCCAAAAGTGTGTGCAGAGATTCAAACTCTCACTTATCCTCTAGTCACTTAGGTCACAGCTGTGCCATCGAGCCTGTCACATAGCGCTCAGATATTCATTGTGCCTCACACAATCCAAAAGTGTCCAGTGTCCAAAAGTGTGTGCAGAGATTCAAACTCTCACTTATCCTCTAGTCACTTAGGTCACAGCTGTGCCATCGAGCCTGTCACATAGCGCTCAGATATTCATTGGGCCTCACACAATCCAAAAGTGTCCAGTGTCCAAAAGTGTGTGCAGAGATTCAAACTCTCACTTATCCTCTAGTCACTTAGGTCACAGCTGTGCCATCGAGCCTGTCACATAGCGCTCAGATATTCATTGTGCCTCACACAATCCAAAAGTGTCCAGTGTCCAAAAGTGTGTGCAGAGATTCAAACTCTCACTTATCCTCTAGTCACTTAGGTCACAGCTGTGCCATCGAGCCTGTCACATAGCGCTCAGATATTCATTGGGCCTCACACAATCCAAAAGTGTCCAGTGTCCAAAAGTGTGTGCAGAGATTCAAACTCTCACTTATCCTCTAGTCACTTAGGTCACAGCTGTGCCATCGAGCCTGTCACATAGCGCTCAGATATTCATTGGGCCTCACACAATCCAAAAGTGTCCAGTGTCCAAAAGTGTGTGCAGAGATTCAAACTCTCACTTATCCTCTAGTCACTTAGGTCACAGCTGTGCCATCGAGCCTGTCACATAGCGCTCAGATCTTCATTGGGCCTCACACAATCCAAAAGTTTCCAGTGTCCAAAAGTGTGTGCAGAGATTCAAACTCTCACTTATCCTCTAGTCACTTAGGTCACAGCTGTGCCATCGAGCCTGTCACATAGCGCTCAGATATTCATTGGGCCTCACACAATCCAAAAGTGTCCAGTGTCCAAAAGTGTGTGCAGAGATTCAAACTCTCACTTATCCTCTAGTCACTTAGGTCACAGCTGTGCCATCGAGCCTGTCACATAGCGCTCAGATATTCATTGGGCCTCACACAATCCAAAAGTGTCCAGTGTCCAAAAGTGTGTGCAGAGATTCAAACTCTCACTTATCCTCTAGTCACTTAGGTCACAGCTGTGTCAACGAGCCTGTCACATAGCGCTCAGATATTCATTGGGCCTCACACAATCCAAAAGTGTCCAGTGTCCAAGAGTGTGTGCAGAGATTCAAACTCTCACTTATCCTCTAGTCACTTAGGTCACAGCTGTGCCATCGAGCCTGTCACATAGCGCTCAGATATTCATTGGGCCTCACACAATCCAAAAGTGTCCAGTGTCCAAAAGTGTGTGCAGAGATTCAAACTCTCACTTATCCTCTAGTCACTTAGGTCACAGCTGTGCCATCGAGCCTGTCACATAGCGCTCAGATATTCATTGGGCCTCACACAATCCAAAAGTGTCCCTTGTCCAAAAGTGTGTGCAGAGATTCAAACTCTCACTTATCCTCTAGTCACTTAGGTCACAGCTGTGCCATCGAGCCTGTCACATAGCGCTCAGATATTCATTGGGCCTCACACAATCCAAAAGTGTCCAGTGTCCAAAAGTGTGTGCAGAGATTCAAACTCTCACTTATCCTCTAGTCACTTAGGTCACAGCTGTGCCATCGAGCCTGTCACATAGCGCTCAGATATTCATTGGGCCTCACACAATCCAAAAGTGTCCAGTGTCCAAAAGTGTGTGCAGAGATTCAAACTCTCACTTATCCTCTAGTCACTTAGGTCACAGCTGTGCCATCGAGCCTGTCACATAGCGCTCAGATATTCATTGGGCCTCACACAATCCAAAAGTGTCCAGTGTCTAAAAGTGTGTGCAGAGATTCAAACTCTCACTTATCCTCTAGTCACTTAGGTCACAGCTGTGCCATCGAGCCTGTCACATAGCGCTCAGATATTCATTGTGCCTCACACAATCCAAAAGTGTCCAGTGTCCAAAAGTGTGTGCAGAGATTCAAACTCTCACTTATCCTCTAGTCACTTAGGTCACAGCTGTGCCATCGAGCCTGTCACATAGCGCTCAGATATTCATTGGGCCTCACACAATCCAAAAGTGTCCAGTGTCCAAAAGTGTGTGCAGAGATTCAAACTCTCACTTATCCTCTAGTCACTTAGGTCACAGCTGTGCCATCGAGCCTGTCACATAGCGCTCAGATATTCATTGGGCCTCACACAATCCAAAAGTGTCCAGTGTCCAAAAGTGTGTGCAGAGATTCAAACTCTCCCCTGTCCTATAGACACCTTGTACCTTGTTTTACATACTATATAGTTTGTTGGATTTTGTCTACATTTCTACCAAAAATGAGGAAGGCTGGTGGAAGAGGCCGTGGAATTGGGCGGGGGTTGGCAGCTGGTAATGATGGTGTTGGTGGTGGATCTGATGGTAGTGGCAAGAGCAAAATAGGACCGAATGCAGGAGGTGTTGAGCCTGCGTCATCGTCTGGCTACATAAGGCCTCGAACGCTTAGTTTTCTAGGAGTTGGCAAACCGCTTTTAAAGCCAGAGCATCAGGAAAAAGTTTTGTCTTACATTGCTGACTCAGCCTCCAGCTCTATCGCCTCCTCTTCTTCAGTTGTAAAAAGTAAAAGCACTGAGTCGTCATTGGAGGCTCATGTTCATGAACCACACCTTTCCTTGTGTCCTTCACCCCAACCATGATTGAAGGATGATGCAGGCCATACTACTGATTACTCCATGGAGCTGTTTTCACATACCATGCCTGGATTATCAAGTGAAATGGTGAATTACCCAGGCCAAGATGAATCTGACATGGAGTGCACTGATGCACAGCCGCTGATGGATGATTCTGCTGGTACATTCACTCAGAGCACTACATTGTCCTCGCAGTGTACAGAGCCAGATTCTGACCCTGATGAGACTCAGGTGCCCCTTCCCACACACTATACCACCATACACGGTGACACAGAGGAAGGTGCACATGACATAGAAGAGGAGGTGATGGATGACCCAGTTGTTGACCCAGATTGGCATCCATTGGGGGAAGAGGGTGCTGCTTCCAATAGCTCAGATGAGGAGCATCCACAGCAGACATCGACATCGCAACAGCTGTTATCTGGCAGGCCCGGAGCACTCCAAAGACAGGTTCCAAACATCAAAAGAGTTGCTGGACAGCTTGTCCAGAGGGTCAAAAGATCACAGCGTGCTAGGCCGCAAAATGTCTGCCAAAGTAGGAAGAGTGCAGTGTGGCACTTTTTTGAACAAAATCCTCATGATCAGGCCAAGGTTATCTGTAAGAAGTGCGCAAAGACCTTTAGCAGAGGGAAAAATCTGAAAAATTTGAATACCAGTTGCATGCTTAGACATTTAACCAGCATGCACTTGCAAGCGTGGACACAACACCAAACCTCAAGTGCCACATGTGCAACTGATCACAACGAAGGTAGTCATCAACGCTACATTGTTTCCCCCACTGTAAGCCCACCGGTTAGCACAGCAGCAAATGTTGAGGTGTCGTTGCAAGGCCACAGCAGTCGGGGAATCCCACTGTTATATCAACGAAAGACTGATTCTAGGCCATCAGAAAGAACACCAACTCCATCACCATCATCAACCCTCTCTCAGTCCGCCCTGTCCACCGCTACTTCCACCATATGCAGCTCTCAAGTCCAGCTCACCCTCCCAGACACTATGAGTAGGTCAAGAAAGTACTCAGTCTCTCATCCGCGTACACTGGGTTTGAACGCCCACATTGCCAAACTAATCTCGTTTGAGATGATGCCCTTTTGGTTGGTGGAAAGCACAGCTTTCCGCGAACTCATGGCCTATGCAGTACCACGCTATGACCTACCCAGTCGCCACTTCTTCTCTCGCAAAGCCATCCCAGCCCTCCACCATCATGTGAAAGACCGCATTGTCCATGCACTCAAGCAGTCAGTGAGCGGAAAGGTGCACCTCACAACTGATGCATGGTCCAGTCGGCATGGCCAGGGCCGTTACGTGTCCATCACTGCGCACTGGGTTAATGTGGTGGATGCAGGGTCCACAGGGGACAGCGGTGGTGGGACAGTGCTGCCTAGCCCACGGTATAGGAAACAGTTGGCTGTAGGCGTTCCACCCTCCTCCTCCTCCTCCTCCTCCAGAAGCGAATGCTCGTCCACAGAGCGCAGTCGTACGAGCACTCCATCTGCAGCTGCCACTGTTGCACACGATGTGTCCCCCTATCGAGCAGCTAGTGGAAAGCGTCAGCAGGCTGTGTTGCAGATGATGTGTTTGGGCGACAGACATACCGCCGAGGTGCTGGCCGAGTACTTGAAGCGACAAACTGAGTCATGGCTGGGCAGTGTACATCTTGAGGCAGGCCAAGTTGTTTATTGATAACGGCCGTAATTTTGTGGCAGCCATAGCCCTTTCAAAACTCAGCCACATACCTTGCTTGGCTCACACCTTGAACCTGGTGGTGCAGTGCTTCCTCAAAAATTATCCGGAGTTAACAGCCCTGCTCCAGAAGGTGCGAAGACTGTGCGCGCACATCCGCCGGTCGCCTGTACACTCCGTTCGTATGCAGAAGCTGCAGCTATTGCTCCACCTTCCCAACCACCGCCTCATTATCGACATTGCAACAAGGTGGAACTCCACCCTGCACATGGTGGAGCAGCTGTGCGAGCAGAGGCAGGCCATAATGCTTTTCTGGGAGGATACACGGCCAGGCACTTTGAGAGCAGACATGGAGTTGACAGGTGTGCAGTGGTCGAAGCTGAAAGACCTCTGTAAAGTCCTTCAGTGTTTTGAGGAATGCACACGGCTGGTAAGCGCAGACGACGCCATCCTAAGCATGAGCATCCCACTTATGCGTCTGCTCATGCAAACTTTGACGCACCTTAAGGAGCAGGCGTCTGCAGCCAATGTTGATGAGGAGGAAGAGGAGGAGGGAATCCTTGATGACATTCAGCCATTGTCTGCTCAGGGACCTCTCCTGGACGAGGTGGAGGAAGAAGAGGAGGAGGAGGATGATGATGGGGATGATTACTTAGAGGAGGAGGATGCATCTCGTGGGGCAAGTGAAAATGTTGGCGTGGCAAGGTCTGGTACAGGGTTTGTGCGTGACTGGAGGGATGTGGATTTGCCAGAAAGTGCTCCTCCAACCAGCACTCGCAGTGCATCATTGACACCGGGAACATTGGCCCACATGTCAGATTATGCCTTGCGGATCCTAAAAAGGGACCCCCGCATTGCCAAAATGATGAACGATGACGACTACTGGTTGGCCAGCATCCTGGATCCACGCTATAAAGGCAAATTACAAAACATCATGCCACAGGAGAACCTTGACCTAATATTGGCTAATAAACAAGCAACTCTGGTAAATCGGTTGCTTGAGGCATTCCCAGCACACAGCAGCGGTGATGGTTCTCACACGAGCCGTACGGGCCGGGGGCAGCTTGGCAGAGGTGTTCATGGTGCACACAGCAGAAGTGGCGTTGGAGACAGGGGTTTCATGACAATGTTGTGGACTGATTTTTCAAATACCGCTCACACAACTGGTAATACTGCATCGATGGAAAGTGACAGGAGACAGCAGTTGTCAACCATGGTTACAAACTACTTTTCCTCCCATATCGATGTTCTCCCACACAGGTCATTCCCCTTTGACTATTGGGCCGCTAAACTGGACACCTGGCCTGAATTGGCCCAATATGCCTTACAGGAGCTCGCTTGCCCAGCTGCAAGTGTGCTATCGGAAAGAGTCTTCAGTGCAGCTGGATCAATCCTGACAGAAAAAAGGACCCGTCTGTCAACCCAAAATGTGGATGATCTAACCTTCATTAAAATGAACCATGCATGGGTTTCCAAGGATTTTGTCCCACCTTCCCCTGATGACACATAGGGTGACAGAAAAATGGCTTGCTTTGGTCCACCTCTTCCTGGGACTTGACCTATTTCGCCTTTTGCATCAGCTGAATGTCCAACATCAACATATGCCACTTTCTAAAACTCCCTAACTGTGCTGCCTCCCCCCCCATGGCCGGGGTCACCACCTAGCGCACGACACCGTGCGAGTGCCGTTGCCCTGGACAGGTGGGTAGGCCGACTCTTGGGCGCGGGCACTGGCACAGGGTCCCTCATAGTGCAATCAAGTGTCTCTGACGGTGGTGGTGCACACCCGCCGTCAGACACACCGCTGTACTATGAGGGGCCCAGTGCCAGTACCGACGCCCACGAGTGGGCCCCCCTTGCTTGGGCAGGGCCCCAGCATTTGCAATCTTTACTTCTCCCTGCTCCTCCGCTGTGTAATCTGGGCCGTCAAATCCATACTGTGCCTGACACCGTCTGAGCCTGCCTCCTGAGACATATATTTTGAATGTGTACGCTATCCATACATGTTATCCGGGGATACGGTACCCTTTCTAACCTTTGTGCAATCACGTGCAATCCATACTGGGCCTGACACCGTCTGAGCCTGCCTCCTGAGACATATATTTTGAATGTGTACGCTATCCATACATGTTATCCGGGGATACGGTACCCTTTCTAACCTTTGTGCAATCACGTGCAATCCATACTGGGCCTGACACCGTCTGAGCCTGCCTCCTGAGACATATATTTTGAATGTGTACGCTATCCATATATGTTATCCGGGGATACGGTACCCTTTCTAACCTTTGTGCAATCACGTGCAATCCATACTGGGCCTAACACCGTCTGAGCCTGCCTCCTGAGACATATATTTTGAATGTGTACGCTATCCATACATGTTATCCGGGGATACGGTACCCTTTCTAACCTTTGTGCAATCACGTGCAATCCATACTGGGCCTAACACCGTCTGAGCCTGCCTCCTGAGACATATATTTTGAATGTGTACGCTATCCATACATGTTATCCGGGGATACGGTACCCTTTCTAACCTTTGTGCAATCACGTGCAATCCATACTGGGCCTAACACCGTCTGAGCCTGCCTCCTGAGACATATATTTTGAATGTGTACGCTATCCATACATGTTATCCGGGGATACGGTACCCTTTCTAACCTTTGTGCAATCACGTGCAATCCATACTGGGCCTGACACCGTCTGAGCCTGCCTCCTGAGACATATATTTTGAATGTGTACGCTATCCATATATGTTATCCGGGGATACGGTACCCTTTCTAACCTTTGTGCAATCACGTGCAATCCATACTGGGCCTAACACCGTCTGAGCCTGCCTCCTGAGACATATATTTTGAATGTGTACGCTATCCATACATGTTATCCGGGGATACGGTACCCTTTCTAACCTTTGTGCAATCACGTGCAATCCATACTGGGCCTGACACCGTCTGAGCCTGCCTCCTGAGACATATATTTTGAATGTGTACGCTATCCATACATGTTATCCGGGGATACGGTACCCTTTCTAACCTTTGTGCAATCACGTGCAATCCATACTGGGCCTAACACCGTCTGAGCCTGCCTCCTGAGACATATATTTTGAATGTGTACGCTATCCATACATGTTATCCGGGGATACGGTACCCTTTCTAACCTTTGTGCAATCACGTGCAATCCATACTGGGCCTGACACCGTCTGAGCCTGCCTCCTGAGACATATATTTTGAATGTGTACGCTATCCATACATGTTATCCGGGGATACGGTACCCTTTCTAACCTTTGTGCAATCACGTGCAATCCATACTGGGCCTAACACCATCTGAGCCTGCCTCCTGAGACATATATTTTGAATGTGTACGCTATCCATACATGTTATCCGGGGATACGGTACCCTTTCTAACCTTTGTGCAATCACGTGCAATCCATACTGGGCCTGACACCGTCTGAGCCTGCCTCCTGAGACATATATTTTGAATGTGTACGCTATCCATACATGTTATCCGGGGATACGGTACCCTTTCTAACCTTTGTGCAATCACGTGCAATCCATACTGGGCCTGACACTGTCTGAGCCTGCCTCCTGAGACATATATTTTGAATGTGTACGCTATCCATACATGTTATCCGGGGATACGGTACCCTTTCTAACCTTTGTGCAATCACGTGCAATCCATACTGGGCCTAACACCGTCTGAGCCTGCCTCCTGAGACATATATTTTGAATGTGTACGCTATCCATACATGTTATCCGGGGATACGGTACCCTTTCTAACCTTTGTGCAATCCATACTGGGCCTGACACCGTCTGAGCCTGCCTCCTGAGACATATATTTTGAATGTGTACGCTATCCATACATGTTATCCGGGGATACGGTACCCTTTCTAACCTTTGTGCAATCACGTGCAATCCATACTGGGCCTAACACCATCTGAGCCTGCCTCCTGAGACATATATTTTGAATGTGTACGCTATCCATACATGTTATCCGGGGATACGGTACCCTTTCTAACCTTTGTGCAATCACGTGCAATCCATACTGGGCCTGACACCGTCTGAGCCTGCCTCCTGAGACATATATTTTGAATGTGTACGCTATCCATACATGTTATCCGGGGATACGGTACCCTTTCTAACCTTTGTGCAATCACGTGCAATCCATACTGGGCCTGACACCGTCTGAGCCTGCCTCCTGAGACATATATTTTGAATGTGTACGCTATCCATACATGTTATCCGGGGATACGGTACCCTTTCTAACCTTTGTGCAATCACGTGCAATCCATACTGGGCCTAACACCGTCTGAGCCTGCCTCCTGAGACATATATTTTGAATGTGTACGCTATCCATACATGTTATCCGGGGATACGGTACCCTTTCTAACCTTTGTGCAATCACGTGCAATCCATACTGGGCCTGACACCGTCTGAGCCTGCCTCCTGAGACATATATTTTGAATGTGTACGCTATCCATACATGTTATCCGGGGATACGGTACCCTTTCTAACCTTTGTGCAATCACGTGCAATCCATACTGGGCCTGACACCGTCTGAGCCTGCCTCCTGAGACATATATTTTGAATGTGTACGCTATCCATACATGTTATCCGGGGATACGGTACCCTTTCTAACCTTTGTGCAATCACGTGCAATCCATACTGGGCCTGACACCGTCTGAGCCTGCCTCCTGAGACATATATTTTGAATGTGTACGCTATCCATACATGTTATCCGGGGATACGGTACCCTTTCTAACCTTTGTGCAATCACGTGCAATCCATACTGGGCCTAACACCGTCTGAGCCTGCCTCCTGAGACATATATTTTGAATGTGTACGCTATCCATACATGTTATCCGGGGATACGGTACCCTTTCTAACCTTTGTGCAATCACGTGCAATCCATACTGGGCCTAACACCGTCTGAGCCTGCCTCCTGAGACATATATTTTGAATGTGTACGCTATCCATACATGTTATCCGGGGATACGGTACCCTTTCTAACCTTTGTGCAATCACGTGCAATCCATACTGGGCCTAACACCGTCTGAGCCTGCCTCCTGAGACATATATTTTGAATGTGTACGCTATCCATACATGTTATCCGGGGATACGGTACCCTTTCTAACCTTTGTGCAATCACGTGCAATCCATACTGGGCCTAACACCGTCTGAGCCTGCCTCCTGAGACATATATTTTGAATGTGTACGCTATCCATACATGTTATCCGGGGATACGGTACCCTTTCTAACCTTTGTGCAATCACGTGCAATCCATACTGGGCCTGACACCGTCTGAGCCTGCCTCCTGAGACATATATTTTGAATGTGTACGCTATCCATACATGTTATCTGGGGATACGGTACCCTTTCTAACCTTTGTGCAATCACGTGTAATCCATACTGGGCGTGAGAACGGCTGGCAAGCTACAGCACCTGTGGTTTGCACACGTAAGTTTTTCATTTTTTCAAGAATGACGGTTAGGCCTAATTACGGAACTGCAGTTGACCTGCACTTACTGGGAAATCATTGTTCATTGGTAGTAATTGTAATCACTCAGTGATCCCCATCACTAACGTTGTTCAGCGGGTTATCTGCACCTGTAAGCGACAAACGCTGGCCTTTTCAGTGTAGCGCACATGCAGCCACGGACATGTAAGGGCATGACACACCAGTTATTGGCCAATCTCATGTTCCAGAGCCTCACGTGTCCCTCTAGTAAGCCGGACTCGGACCGCGGGGCATGACGGAGTCTCGTTCATTAACGGAATTAAGCTTGCAATGTGTGCATCTGTTCTGTAGCTGGCATGGTTGAGGTTTCCCAGGTGGAGTCGAATTTAACCGTAGGCTCCACTCCTGGTGGTGCCCTTCTGGACATTCCTTTAAGGTTCAGCTTTGCAACCATACTGCCCACGTAAAACAAACACTTTGCCTTCATGAACGCTGTTTGGAGGGTCATGACTCGTGGGAATAACGCCGCCCAATCAGTTAACCTGCTAGAGAGATCCTTCGTTGCTCCCAAGCATGACATCACACTCCCTAGGAGGAAGGTAATGCCACTGTGGCGACCGTACTCCTGGGGGCGACAAAAGTGCACTGATGCCCAGCGACTGCTCGATGAATCTGCTGGTACATTGACCCAGACCACTACATTCCCCTCTCACGCTACACGGCCTGAATCTGACCCTGATGAAACTCAGGTTACCCTTCCCATATACAGTTCCATCTTACACGGTGACAGAGAGGAAGCTGCAGATGAAAGTGCAGGTTCGGCCCACCCGCCATCAGACACACCACCGTACTATCAGGGGCCCTGTGCCAGTGCCATCGCCAACGAGTGGGCCCCCCCTGCTTGCTCAGGATCACAGCACTTGCAAGGTTGAAATACTGTGCAGTGAGATGGAAGATGGGGACGACGAGGAGTCCAGACTAGTCCAGGGATTCCCTAGCGAGGAGACTTATTTGATTGTTTTCAATGTTGGGACAGCAATTTTTGGGGAGCACTATACTCTGGAGAATGATACATGGGGCCCACCATACACTGGAACATTCCAAAGGTGGACATCAGACACTGGAGCAGCATTTACAGGGCCCATTATACACTAGAGCATTAGAAATGGGGCCCATTATGTTTGGAGCATTATTTGGGCCCATAAGACAGTGGAGCTTCATCCATGGGGACCAACATATACTGTAGCATTATGTGGAGCTCATCATATACTGTTTCAAACATTATATGGGACCAATGATTCTGTATGGAGAAATAGATGGGCCTCGTCATGAGATGTAAAAAGTGAAGTATTTTTCATTGTACTATACCGCTATTTCTCTGCCGTATCGGAGCATGATCATTGATGAGTTGTGGTATGTGTTAAAGGGGCGCTCTTTCGCCCAGGGCACATGAAAACCTGCAGCCAGCCCTCCCCCCCCACAACTTTAGCCAAATAACCCCCATTTTTCAGTGTGTAACTTGTATTATGAAGTTAATTAAGGTTGACAAGCTTAAGTAAGAAGAATTGATGCTTTTGGCATTCAAATGGGCACTGTAGGTGTGTTTCCTGTCCTCCTCTCACTGCCGACTTTTATTCCCCATTGACTTACATTGGGTTTCGTGTTTCAGGACGACCCCGACTTTTCCCTATAATCGGACCATCTTGCTCGACCCGACTTTTGGAAAAGTCGGGTTTCACGAAACGAAACGCGACCCTAAAAAACCAAAAGTCGCTCAACTCTACTGAAAACCAATAAAATTATTTGAAAAGAAAAGCAATGTCTGACGTTCAGTTGTTCATTTTCATAGATTTTTAATTTATTATTACTTTTGTCAGATTCAAGTTATTTCTGTGACCATTGTGGGTTTTTCTGTCATTAAACGAGGGGTAAAATAGACAGAATTGTTTCAGCTCACCCTTTCCACGGAAAAAGCCTTTGATTCCATGGACCCCGAGAAGGGATTCGTGTCTCCTCCAGACACCAAGAAATGTACTTGAGGGAAAAAAGGGGAATCCAGCTCCAAGGAATAAAATCAATTTCTTTTATTTAATTTCAAAGATAAAAGTATGACAAAATCATACATGTAAAACGAAAAAAGTGGTATGGTACCAAACCACTTTTTTCGTTTTACTAAATGGAGAACACCAGAATGTACCGTACATCTATGGAACTGAAAGATCGTCTGAAGAAACTGGCACAACTGGATAGCGACATCTTCTTAACAAGATGCAAGAAGGAGCACTTAATACCCAAAGGACTAAGCTTAAAGAATCCCATTCGGAATACCTACAATACTCATTACTCACAACACCTCTGCTAAAGGACTTCGGAGGGTACCAAACCAAAATCATACATCACGCAGATACCGGGTATACTGGTGAGAAAAAGTGCCTGGCTGAAAATGAACGCGTTTTGAAGAAATTGATTTCATTCCTTGGAGCTGGATTCCCCTTTTTTCCCTCAAGTACATTAAACGAGGGGTACCACCAACTTTGACCCTGTGTGTAGATAAAATTAAAAAAATGAGGCAGCACACCAGTAGTCTTCTGTGATTTTAGGATAATTTAACAGGCCATGGTAATGGCGATGTTTCAGTTAAAAAAAAGTGTGAACCTTTATTGAAAAAGGTGTGCGGCCTCAGTTTTTTTTTTTCATTTTATATTGAGGTTTGGTAATTGGCTGGACACTTGGTGCCCTAACAAATTGAAATTGGTTTGTGCTGCTTTTGATTTCTCTTTAGGGCTACACACACTGATCATGATCTCCTGTGAGCGCCGACCACAAGTTGGCTTTCACAGGAGGATCGTAATGATAAGCACGGGGGGTCATCAGCAGACCCATTGCTATCCTGGCAACCCAACGATGCAACACGATCACGTGGAAAAATGCGCCCACTGCTGCTGGCGTGCGTTAATTACCGCTGTCAGAGATTGACAGCAGGATTTAACAGTTTAACAGCCGTTCGCAGAGCTCCACCCTTGGCTGTTAAAGGCACATGCATGTCACATGTTGTGAATGGTCAAGGGGAATGAGAAAGCTGTAAGGAAGAGATCGTTCACATCCATAATAAAAATCTGTGTAAAATTTATTGACAAAACAGAAAAAATCTGAAAAAATCAAGTCCTGCAAGACAAACACTTAAAATCAACTAAAAACATATGCCTTACTTCCTTGAAAATAAGATCTACCCTGAAAATAAGCCGTAACATGATTTTTCAGGATTTTTGGAATATGCTTAAATATAAACCCTACTCCAAAAAAGCCGGATTACTTACCGGTAATGCTCTTTTAATGAGTCCACGACAGCACCCACTTGGAGAGAGAGATCCGCCCATAGGAACAGGAAACCTACAGAGATAAAAGAGGGTGGTCAGCCTCTCTTTCTCAGTTGGATTTCAGAGTACCCGGAGGACCGCCATTATTAGGCCATCTCAATATTTTAGTTTATCAATTTTTACATCTAAGAAGGTGTATATACATTATGTTAACTTCTAGGGAAGGTAGTGAGCGGGTGCTGTCGTGGACTCATTAAAAGAGCATTACCGGTAAGTAATCCGGCTTTTTACTCTTCGCCACGACAGCACCCACTTGGAGAGACTTTCAGAGACCTTCACCTGGGAGGGACCACCATGCCAAGGACCGCTCTACCAAAGGCTAGGTCAGATGAGCATGATAAATCAAGCCTATAGTGGTTATAAAAGGTAGAGGGCGATGACCAAGTTGCAGCCTTACATATAGACTCAATTGCGATGTCTCCCCTCTCTGCCCAAGAGGAAGCCATATCTGCCATATGTGCCCTGATACCCTCCGGAGGATCTTCATTGCTCACGGAGTATGCCAGACCGATCGCGTCTCTGATCCACCGAGACAGGGTACCCCTTGTGACCTCATATCCCTTCTTTTGGCCCTGGAAGGAAATAAATAGAGCCCTACTCTTCCTCCAGCTGCTAGACCTCTCGATGTATTGTAATACTGCTCTTCTAACGTCTAGTGTATGGAATTTTTATTCCTCTGGAGTAGAAGGGTTGCTAAAAAATGAAGGGAGGTGGATCCCTTGCGACCTATGAAACTTCCCTGCTACTTTTGGTAGGTATGAGGGGTCTGGTTTTAATATTAGCTGATCCTGGAATGTTAACAGGAAAGGGGGTTCTATTGAGAGTGCTTGTATGTCGCTAACTCTTCTGGCTGAAGTTAGTGCAACTAGTAGTACTGTCTTGAGAGATAGGTGCTTAAGGGATATTGAGTCTAACAGTTCAAAGGGGGGACGTGTTAGGGCATATAGTACCAAATTCAAGTCCCAAGGAGGAACTATGGGTATGTGTACCGGTTCGCTCCGCTCACAGGCCGAGATGAATCTGGCTATCCATCTAGATCGAGTTCTGCCTTGCCTGTTCAGATATGCGACCACTGTGGTGTTGTCTGAAAGGATTCTCACGTGTTCCCC
Source organism: Dendrobates tinctorius (assembly GCF_039654945.1). Lineage (NCBI taxonomy): Eukaryota > Metazoa > Chordata > Amphibia > Anura > Dendrobatidae > Dendrobates > Dendrobates tinctorius. The sequence continues at coordinate 43,874,902 of NW_027361728.1, read as the reverse complement.
TTGTAACTGCGGAAGAAAATGATATAATGCATGACTAACCGCATTTAATTCTTTTAAGTTTGAAGAATCCTGATCCTCGCTTATATCCCACAGGCCTTGGGAGAAGGTGCCTCCCATATGAGCCCCCCATCCTGTGGGGCTGGCGTCGGTAGTAATTATATGGGAAGGCGTTATCACCCATGGTACTCCTCCCGATAGATTATCATCCTCTAGCCACCACGCTAGGGAAGTTAGGACCGTCTGGGATAAAGTAATTTTCTTTGTCAAATTCCCTCGGTCATGGGTTTCCTCTAAGATAATTTGATGTTGTAGCTCCCTCGTGTGGAACTGGGCCCACTGAACTGAGACATTGTATCTCTCAAGGACATGCACAGTCTGTCTATTGCTAACCTGACCTTCATTTTAATCGTTGCAATCTTTACCTGTGGCAGTAGGCATTTTTGGTTTATGGAGTCTAGTTGGAGACCCAGGAAGGACTGGACGGATTGTGGCTCGATTCTTGACTTCTTGAAGTTTATTATCCATCCTAGAGCCTGTAGAAACAAGATTGCGTCAGCAACTCGTCTATTACATTGTCGAGTTGAGTTCCCTATTATTAAAAAGTCATCCAGATAGGGTGTTATCAATGTGTCCTTCTGGCGTAAGAAGGCCATCACTTCCAGCATCACCTTTGTAAAGAATCGTGGTGCGATGGAAAGGCCGAATGGCATGGCTGTGAACTGGAGATGCTGTATGGTGCCATCGAGGGAGACCGCCACTCTGAGGTATTTCTGATATCTGTAATGGATGGGAAGATGATAATAAGCATCTTTCAGATCCAAGCCTACCATCATACAATTGGGGAAGAGGAGCTTAATTGTAGATCTAATAGATTCCATCTTAAATTTATGATTTATTATAAATGAATTCAACTTCCTCAGGTTGATTATAGTCCTGAATGAGCCATCTGGTTTAGGCACCAGAAAAAGAGGTGAGTAAAATCCTCTCCCTTCCTGTCCTTTAGGCACATGGACCATTACTTTTTTGCCCAGTAGACTCAGAATCTCAGTTTCTAGGGCCTGCTGTTGGATTGGCGAGCTGAGAGATGTTATAACTGAGTTACGGGGAACGTGGTGGAACTCTATTTTTAACCCTCCTCTAACAATGCCCAGAACCCAAGGGCTGGCTGTGACTTTTTCCCATTCCTGAAGAAAAAATTTTAGTCTTCCTCCTACTGGAGGGACTGGCTCTACTTAGCTCCTGTCTCTGCGGAAGGAGGATCCTTTAAACATGGCACCTATGCCCTTTTCTTCCTTTGTGGCCCAGCGATTTTGATTTTCCGCTGGCCTTCCTCTGCCAAATGGTCGTCTCCTAAACGCCCTCCTATAAAAAGGGAGAGAGGGATTAGGGAAGCCTTTTTTCCTTTCCTTTGCCTTGGTAAGGATTTCATCTAAGGTTTTTCCGAACAAAAACTCACCCTCGCAAGGAATGGCACAAAGCTTTGCCTTGGATTGGGTGTCACCTCTCCAGCTTTTAAGCCACAGGCTACACCTGGCGTTATTAAGTAAGCCTGCTCTTCTGGCTGCCAGGCGTAATGAATCAGCAGAAGCATCCGCTATATACGCAGCTGCGCCACGGATCAATGGAATAGCGGCTCGTAGTTTGTCTCCGGAGATTTTTTGGTCTATTTGCTGGTCTAGTTGATCAATCCAGACCAGCATAGAACGAGCTGTGCAAGTACTAGTATTGCCAGTTTAAACATTTTGGTAGCTGCCTCCCATGCCCTTTTTAGTGAGGCATCAGCTTTTCGGTCAAGTGGGTCTTTTAGAACTCCTCCATCCTCCACTGGTAAGGCTGATTGTTTTGAGGTGGAGGTGACCGCCGCGTCCACTTTCGGGACTTTAGACCATGTTGACAACTCCTGGTCGCTGAAGGGGTACTTTCTTTTTGAGGTTGAGGGGAGATAACCTCTCTGGTCCTGCTTCTCCCATTCCTTCTTAACCAGAGCTTTTATAGGTGGTATAACAGGAAAGGCTCTCCTCTTCCTGTTAGTCCTGCAAACATAATTTCTTTTGTTGTTTGCGGCTCCCTTGTCTCTGTGCACCCCATTGTGTTCCTCACGGATTTAACCAAGTTGTCCATGTTCTTCAAGAGGAAACACGAACGCCCCTCCATATCGGAGGAAGATGATGATGTGGATGCATTGGAACTATCAGAGACTATTGCTTCGTCCTCATCAGAGTCTAAGCTAACCGCAGTTGGTTTGTTAGTCTTAGTACTTATGGGTATACTGCTAGGCTGGGTTAGGGCCTGTAACTCTTCCCTTATTATGGCCCTTATGTCTGTGGCTGATGTTGATGCTTGTTTTGCTGTTTCATTAATGCATTTTTTGCATAGCCTTTTTGTGTAAGAGTCCGGTAGGGGACGTGTACAAAGGGCACATTCTTTATTTTTGATTTCTTTTATCTTAGCCTGAGGCGGTGACGTAGCGAAGGAGAGAGGGAGAAAGAGAAAGGTATTTATCAGCTTGATAGGCAGAGAGTTGTCCACTCAATCAGAGAAGCTGTAGATACCAGATCAGGAGGCTGAGGCTTGTTGGTGTGGCTTCTATCCGAGGAACCTTGGCGCGAGTGATCCTTGGATGCCGCTGTATCACCTGCCTGGGGATGCGTGTCTTGTCCTGGGGAAGACATGCTTGCACGCAATAACCATATCCCCAAGGTTTTTTGTAAGCCCCTTCATTATGCCGGTACCTCCCCCTCCAGGTGCGCCTGTTTGTCTTAGGCGCGGCTTCTTCTAGAAGGTTGCGGGGAGCGCTCCTACATGCCCGTGCGTGGTCTCGCAATACTTCCCCTGGAGCCATGCGTACGTCCTGTGCTGAGGAACCTCCAGTAACCCGGAAGTTCCTCCTTACCCTCTCCTGTCAGCGCTGCATGTGCGTCCCCTTCTGGACGCTGAAGCCTTTAGGAACGCCAGAGGTTACCACAGTCTCCTCCGGTTCTGCGCTCCCACACGGACCGGGATGGTTCCTCCCCAAATCCCGGTGGCGTGTAGCTCTGCAGGGGAACCCAGGCCGGCCTCACCCAGAACCGGTGTTTCTGCCCGCGCTGCTGCGGCATCAGTCGAGGAGGGAGCCAGATCACAGCACTCCCCTGTCGCTGCTTCTGGACCGGAACCCCTGCCGTTCTCGCAGACACTGCACAGGCGGTTTCTTGGCCCAGGTATGAGCTGTAGGAGAATCCTGCGGTTTCCCATAGGAACAGGAAACCAACTGAGGAGCGGCAGACTGCCCTCTTATCTCTGTAGGTTTCCTGTTCCTATGGGCGGATCCCTCTCTCCAAGTGGGTGCTGTCGTGGCGAATAGTAAAATAAGGCATAATTTTCAGTTCAATAAAAGTGTCCAGACAGCGAAAAAGTAAATAAAAACACAGCAGGACCTTTCATCAAGGAAAGCAGACACCCCAAAAGAAAGCAGATACCCCACAAAAAAGGCACTCACCAGACCCCAAGCAATTAGAGTTGACAAGTGGCAATGGTGAATGGGCTCTCATACACAGATCTGCATCACTGTCAGGTCCCTCGCCTTTCCAGCTACATTGCACTGCGGCTCTCATCCAATGTTCGGGTACCAGTTCCACTCTACTCCAGAGCGTTGTGGCTGCTTCTAGTCACCATGAGGAGCCAAACACTGTGGAACGCAGGGGGGCCTGACAGTGACGCAGATTTGTGAGCCCATACACCATCTGCCCTTGCCAACTCTAAATGTTTGGGGTTTGGCGAGTTTGATTCTTTTGGGGGTGACTACTTTCCTTGATGATGGGTCCTACTGTATTTACTTTTTTACATTGACCACATCAAAATTCAGCCAGCAGAGGTGCTTTAGGGAGACAAAGTCTTTTTTATATATGGATTAAAAGTATCATGTAATTACAGTATAAGTAGTGTATACTGTACTACCAATAATGGCACCTTGGAAACGTTATACTTTTTACCATAAATGTGACTATTAATGCGGTAGCATTGAAAAAGACCAATTCACTAATGTATAGCCATGAATAAATTATAAAAGTATATCTTTATTAGTTGTATTAAATATCACAAAAGGTTAATAGGAGTACTTTATAATTTATTCATTACACCTCATTTGTGAATACTGTAAATCTGTTTTCTACATGTACACCGGTACAGTAACTGTCTGGACACTTTACTGAGTCTGCTTATTTTGGCAAATCGAGATCCAACATTTAGGGTAGGCCAGTACCACATGTACCGGTAATCAGAGGAACAAGAAATATACTGGACTGGTGTGGTACATTTTGACCCACAGACAATGAGTTAAAAAAAAGAAAGCACTATTCCGTAGAGTACAAGAAAGGAATTGCAGAGGACTCCCTGGGCAAAAACCGTACTACATTCTGCAAAGAGAAGATGTTAGATGTGCGAATGGTCCAAAAATGGCAAGCAGAGGACGATAACCTCAGTCCACAAGTATGCAAGGGAAGTGTTAGGAAGCGCAAGTGTGGATCAGGTCGGAGTTCATTTCCAGAGCTAGAAAGTGATCTGTGAATGAGATGCTGAAAGAGAGCAAAGGCTTTGGTTGAGCGCAGGGCTAATATTCAAGAATTTGCCCTTACAGTGGCACCACAATTATAAATATGCCCAGAAGATTTCAAAGGGTTACATCACAGGCTGGATGTCTTCTTTCAGAGATGGGAACTACCTCTAAGGAGATCCACAACAATGTTTAACCCCTTCACAACCTTGCAATTTTCCACTTTTGTTTTTTGCTCCTCTTCTTCCCAGAGCCATAAAGGTCTTATGTTTCTGTCAATATTGCCATATGAGGGCTTGCTTTTTGCGGGATGAGTTGTACTTTTGAAAACACCATTGATTTTACCATATTACCATATATTGTACTGGAAAACGGAAAAAAATTCCAAGTGCGGTGAAATTGCAAAAAAAGTGCAATTCCACAATTATCTTTTTTTTTTTAATTTACCATGTTAACAAAATGCTAAAAGTGACTTGCCATTATGATTCTCCAGGGTAGTGCGAGTTCGAAGATAACAACCTTCTATAGGTTCTTTTTTATTTAAAGTGGTGAAAAAAAATACAAAGTTAAGAAAAAAAAGGCACCATTTTCCGAGACCCATAGCATTTCCATTTTTTTAACCCCTTAGTGACGGAGCCAAATTTTTGAAATCTGACCAGTGTCACTTTATGTGGTAACTCTGGAACGCTTCAACAAATCCCAGTGATTTTGAGACTGTTTTTTCGTGACACATTGTCCTTTATGATAACAGTAAATTTAGGTCAATGTTTTTATTTATAAAAAATATCAGAAATTTGAGAAAATGTTAAAAAAAAAAATTAGCAATTTTCAAACTTTGAATGATAATCCCTTTAATCCAGATTGTCATATCACACAAACATTCATAAATAACATTTTCCACATACCTGCTTTACACCAGCACCATTTGTAAAATGTTCTTTTATTTTGTTAGCATTTTAGGAGGTTTAAAAATGTATCAGTAATTTTTCATTTTATCAAGGAAATTTACTATCCAGGTTTGAAGTGACTTTGGGAGTCCTATATATTTGGAAAACCCCCAAAAGTGATACCATTTTAAAAACAGCACCCCCTGACATATTGAAAACTTCTGTCAGGTAGTTTATTAACCCTTGAGGTCATTTTCAGGAATGAAAATGTGTATTTTTACCACCTAAATCTGCTAACTTCTGAACAGGTTACAACAGCCGTCAGGCTCTAAGGCCGCTATTTGGTCATGAATTGCCATGGCAAACATCAGGACCACACAATCATGATCTCAGGGTGCCGATGGGGATAAAGAGGAAGCCCCCACACTCAACCATTTATATGTTGTCACTATTAGCAGCATCTAAGGGGTTAAAATGATTTGGACGGTGCAAACACAGATCGTGGCTGATGCAGCAATTTGTCAGCAATAGTGTACAGCCGACAGCTGTTGGGTTGTCACCTGTATGGGGATGCTATTCTCTTATATCTCACGTCAGTTAAAAGACGTATTGGCGGTCATTAAGGGGTTAAACCTGTGGCTGGGTGTGGGCTTATTTTTTGCACGCCGAGCTGATGTTTTTATTGACATAATTTTGGCATAGATACGATGTTTTGATCGCCCGTTATTGCAATGTTGCAGAGACCAAAAACGTAATTTTCATTTTGATTTTTTTGCTCGTTACGCTGTTTACCGATCAGATTGTTTTAATATTTTCATAGATTGGGAGTTTCTGAATGCGGCAATACCAAATGTGTGTTTTCATTGTTTGAAATGTTATATTTTACATTTTTATAAAAAAAATCTTTATTTATTTTACTTCTTTCTTTATTCAATAGTCGCCTAAGGAGACTTGAAGCTGCGATCATCTGATCGCTTGTGCTACACATGGCAGGGCCACGACCTGCTATTGCACAGCAGGTACACTCCTTCTCCACTGAATATTTTCCCATTAGTGAGATAGGAGAGGACAGCTGCTGCTCAAAGTTCTATGGAAAAAGGAAGGAGAGGAGGAGAGAGAAGCAATAAGCAGATACAGACATTCTGCTGAAAATTCTCCTGAAACCTGTTTCACTTTAACCCTTTAGTGACAGCCAATTTGACCTAACGACAGAGCCTCATTTTTCAAATCTGACCAAATCTGTGGATATGTATGGAGTATCCTGCGTGTTAATTTACTCACCTACCAAAGCCTTCTCCGGTATCCAGCGCTGTTCTGCTCCTCTTCTCAGTGATGTCACCCCGTACAGACTTATCAGAACGAGGCTCCATAGACTTGCATTGTATAAGAGACTTCCGGCTCACACACAGATCATAGAGTGATCTGGAGTCTGCAGAGCGGTGACATCACTGAGTCTAGCAAAGCAGAGCTGGACACCGAAGGGAGCGGCGGTAGGCAGATATATTAGTACAAAAAAAAAAAAAAAAAATCTTCATGGGAGGGCTTTTTTAAACCAGTAATAAAATAGTTAATACCATTTCCCACATCTCTTCATTATTTTTCAAACATCCTCATATTTTACTAGGATGTTAGAAAGGTTGACATTCAGCAGAATTTCTTCATTTTTTTTTTTTCCAAGGAAATTTACAAATCCTATTTTTTTACAAACCTATTCAGTCTTGAAGTTACTTTGAGGGGAAACTCCCCAGAAGGGATACCATTTTAAAACTGCACACCTTACATTATTCCAAACTGCTATCGGGAAATATGCAAATCTTTCAGGTGCTACATAGGAATGAAACCCTTCACAATCTTTGATGTACCCATACTTGGTCGGATATGGATTCCCGACCTTGGACGTATGGGTAACTCATGGCGATTGTGTGCAGCACAGGAGCCATTTTGGATCCAACTTTATTTTTTCCAAAGGGAATAGGGCCATGTGACAAACTTGAGAATTTCACAAGAAAAACAATGGTGTGCTACGTTTTAATGTAACCTTATTCTTTCATGAGTTATTTACAAGTTTATGACCACTTATAAAATGTGTTCAAAGTGCTGCCCATTGTGTTGGATTGTCAATGAAACCCTCTTCTCACACTCTTGACACACTGATAGACTAGCATTTCTTCTGCGGTATTGCCATCGGTGTGTCAAGAAATGGCCGCCATGGTCACCACCCATCTTGAAAAAGTTTCCCCCTCCCATATACTAATGTGCCACAAACAGGAAGTTGATATCAACCATTCCCATTTTATTTATGTGTATCCATATAAATGGCCCACCCTGTATTATGCTGACCAATCATTAGCAAGCAGCAATATAGACGTGCAAAAGGACCTGACCGGTGACGTCAGTGAGATAACAGTCCACAGGTCCTTCTGCCTTAGTGTGCAGTCTAGATAAACCCTCACCATACATCCCATAGCACAGAAACAAAATGTTATAATTTTGATCTTTTCATCTACAGTGAATAGCTCCTGTAGATGAGACTATTCTGCGCTTAGTACAAAAATGATTGCACAGTTTAGTTCCCTTCATTTCTAGCAGATTGCACTGATGGCAGGAAGTTATGAGTGAACGTTCATTCAGTGCCATCATTAGGTAGTAAACAGATTATGAGGTTCTGCAGGCGCTGAGAGATGTATATTATGAGGTTCTGTTTGAGCACAAAGGTTATAATGTTCACAAGGGGCAATAGGATGGCAGGACTCTGAGCGCCACTTGATTTTTAGAGTGAAAATGTGGATACCATGTTGCATTTACAGAACTTGTTAAGTCCCCTCAAAAAACAAAAAAAAACACAAGTGACCAAATTTGAGAAACTAAGGCTGGTTCACACTTGCGCTTTTTTCGCTATTTAGCGCTAAAAACGCATGCGTTTTTTCCCCCTATATTTTGCATGGGGTGCGCTTGTGTGCATACACATGCGTTTGTGCGCATGCGTTTTTTTTGTAGTGTGCGCTCGGGCGCACAATGCATCTTGTTGCATTTTTTGTGCGTCCGACTTGCCCCCCAAAAACGCATGTGCACGCAATGCGTTTTTTTTACAGCAAGACACCCATTGTAAGTCTATGGGTGCGCATTGGCATGCGCATGTATGCGTTTTTTGCGCATGCGTTTTATTGTTGTACATTGGTTAGTCAATGGTTATGGTAAGGGTTAGGGTGAGTTAAGGTTAGTAGAGTCAGGGTTTAGGGTTAGGGTTTGTAGGGTTAGGTTAAGGGTTAGTTAGGGTTAGTACTACTAACCCTAAGGCTATGTTCACACGTTGCGGATTCCGCTGCGGTTTTTTCAGCGTGGAAACGCAGGTAAAGTGACCTGCGGTTTTCCTGCGTTTTGGTCTGCGGTTTTGCCCTGCGGTTTCACACCTCTACTATGGTAGAGGTATGAAACCGCTGCGGAAACCGCACAAACAATTGACATGCTGCGGTTTGTAAACCGCAGCAAAACCGCGCGGAAAAAAAACGCACCGTCAGCACAGCGTTTTTGAAACCCCATAGGGTTTCATTGTACTGTACTTGGTCAGCGGAACTGCTGCGTTTCCGCAGCGGCAAAACCGCTGCGGAAACGCAGCAGAAGCCGCACCGTGTGCACATAGCCTAATTGTTATCTTAATTTTTTTGGTGAGGACAATGTTGAAAAAACGCAAACGCATAAAAACGCGTTTTTCCTGCATGCACATAAAAATGCTTGAAAAAAAACGCAGCATTTGTATGCGTTTTTCCATGCTTTTTTTGCGCAATAAAAGCAGCAAAAAAAAAAAAAAACGCAAGTGTGAAAGTAGCCTAAATTATTTAAGTAATTTTTCAGAATATGGAGACACCCCATATTAGGTTGTACACTACAATTAAGAGCCCTTTCCCATCCCATCCCGCCATGAGCTCTATTTAGCATGCAGATTTTGGTAGAATAGAGTGTGGGTGCCCTCAGCCGAGCCCGATTTGCCATATCAGCAGTAGATGTCCCAGCAGTCGGATACCAAGTTGACCAAGAGGTTATCCATTATATTATTGATGCGGAACAGCCCATGTACTTGGTACAACTCCTTCAATTCTAATCATGTTTCTAACAACCTAACTGTCCTGCTGAGAATTCGCTGGTCACTGTGAAAAAGTTGTCACGTGTTGGAGGACCATATTTCCCCAAGTGTGGCTCAGAGAACTAGTCTCACGCAAGTGTGCCAGTCCAAAAAACAAGTCACATATGTTCCACAACTTCCAGGTCAATGTACAATAAGAGAAGTCAATCATGCAAGACACTATGGCGTTTAACATTTGTAAACTATTTATTGAATATTTGCCACCAAATATTGTTAAATACATAATCTTGCAGCTCTTCGGTTTCAAGTTAAAATGTCAGAAACAGAACACCAATATTTACAATTCTTATAAGGAATGTTATATAATGACACATTAAGGCGTAAATTCTTTTGGCTTATAATTCTGAAAAGAATGATAATAGCAAAAAGTGATGCAAAATCTTCATTGTGAGATTATGATAAGCTACAATATATCTTACAAAAATATGGTGTAAGATGGCAATAATCCCATTAAACATCCTGCATGTCCCTCTGGCGGAACTGATAATTTATACAGTCAAAACTTAATTTACATAATAAAAGTAGCTCTGTCCACCACTTAAAATTACAGCTTTCATTCATTTACACGGTTCAGGCCACAGTTTTAAAGGTCTGGAGTATCAAGTTGGTTTGATGAATTAGGCGGTTGGCACTTATAAATACATTTAATGCCCTGCAAAAAAAAAAAAAAAAGGAATAAAATAAAAGTTAGTCAATTACATTATAAATCCAGGAGATTCAAAGAGTTTGACTTTTTGGCATCGATTATGGCTCTCCAGTGCCCCTTATACAAGGGCTGATCAGAGTTGTTTAATGGTCACCATTGGATGTATACAAGCAGAGCGGCCCATGAACATTCTACATCGCAGATTATTTCTTGCCCATAGAATATCAGGTTATCGGCAGCACAGCACCTGTTTACATGGGGTAATGTGCTGCTCAAAAGGAGGATTTTAAAAAAGTGACGTAAAATCAAAACTAGTGAACAAGCATTCTGCTCTCTTATCAGGCGATTACCCACACATTCATATGGGTTAACAGCGTGGAACTCTTGTCTAACCATTATTGGCTAGACTAAATGGGTCACAAATTTGGCTGGACATAAGGGAACTGAACAAAGTTTTATCCCATGTTATAGAGAAGCTGCAGACACAAGCGACATGTACAGTACCAGTACAGCTGCGCACTGGGAGCACCAAAATGCAAGTCCAAGTGCCATAGAGTGATCAAATGAGAGATGGCCTGCAAGGTACCATGTCCGGTATACCAGACCTGAATAAACTTTACAACAGTAAGGAGCCCATTAGACAATGAACTGCTACTGATTGTTGGTCACAAGCACCTTCACTGTAGCACAAAAATGTGGAAAAAAAGCAGATGTTTCTAGTTTACACCTATATCACTGAGGGTGGCCGCAAGAGTGGACAGCACAATGCAAAATCCATTCAAAAGTAAAGTATGCAAGGTGTGTATCTGGCGCACCGATTCCAAGATTGGATCCCGTCAGCTGTTAACATGTCTGGTTTACTAAGATCTATTTACAAATGTGTAAAAAAATAACGTAGTTACTTACCGATAACTATTTCTCAGAGCCCATGACAGCACCACGGAGAGAGAGGAACCGCCCATCAGGGACAGGAACCTACAGATAAAAGGGCGGTACCTCTCCTCTGCCCCCAGTTGGTTACAGAGCATCAGAGGGTCTCCAGGTTAAACAGAAATATAACATTATAATATTGCCTATTATCAAAGAACACCGTGCCGATATGAAAACTCTACGAACAGTAAACCGTGCTCACCTCACATGTGATGGAGGGGAAATAAGCGGGTGCTGTCATGGGCTCTGAAAAATACCGTTATCGTTAAGTAACTACGTTTTTCTTGATCACCCATGACAGCACCACGGAGAGAGAGAGAATTAGAAACTGGTAGTTTAGGGAGGGACCACAGCCTGAAGGACCCTTCTCCCGAAGGTCAAGTCAGACGTAGAGGCTAAATCTAACCGATAGTGCCTGAAAAAGGTGGAAGGTGATGACCAGGTGGCCACCTTACAGATCTGTTCCATTGATGCCTCAGATCTCTCAGCCCATGAGGTCGCCATTGCTCTTGTGGAATGGGCTCTCAACCCTTCCGGGATGGTATTCCCACTGGAAGAGTAGGCCTGGGCAAACGCATCCCTTATCCACCTTGCCAGAGTACTCTTGGATGCTTTGAGTCCCTTCCTGGGCCACTGGAAAACAGAGAACCTTCCTTCCTAACCCCTTGGTGGCCTCTAGGTACTGAACTAGGCATCTCTTCATGTCTAGGGTGTGAAACCTCTCTTCTCCCCTATTCTTAGGATTTGGGCAGAAGAAAGGAAGGACTACTTCTTGGGACCTATGGAAATGTGATGCTACTTTAGGTAAGTAGGCCGGGTCAGGTTTTAGGATGACCATTTTCAAAAAATTTTGTAAATGGTGGTACTGCAGGATAGAGCCTGAATATCGCTCACCGTACGGGCCAATGTTAGTGCTACCAGTAGAACAGTTTTTAACAATAAGATTTTTAGATGGGCTGACTCAATAGGCTCAAACGGGGAACCTGTTAGTGCAGATAGTACCAGACTCAGATCCCACGAAGGTAATTTCCAACTAATTATTGGCCTAGATCTAGCTGCAGCTTTAATGAATCGTGCTATCCATGGGTTACCTGCCACATCATCGTTATATAGAGCGCCTAAAGCTGCTACCTGCACCTTTAATGTATTGACTGCTAAACCTTGTTCTAGGCCCTTCTGTAAAAAATGCGAGAATTTTAGTAACCTGGACCCCATCCTGAACTTACCCCAGAGGTGGACAGGAATTTCTTCCAGGTTTTCCCATAAGCCTTTGTCATGACCGGTTTCCTACTTTTTGGTAGTGTAGTAATTAGGTTCTCCAAAAGCCCCCTTCCCCTCAGCAGTGTCCTTTCAAATTCCATGCTGTTAAATGGAGGTTCACTGCCCGAGGGTGTGATACCGGTCACAGAGATAGGAGGTCTGAGAGATTCTGTAGGATCCAAGGATCGGTGATCGATAGCATGTGCACCGCACGTGTAGCCCCTACGCGCGTTTCGCGTGGGCTTCGTCGTGGGGCTGTGAATCCCATTCAAATTTTGGGTAAGATTTACTAACTACTATGGCCTGTTTGTGGTCTCATTTATATGTGCATTACTATGCGGGATTAGATACTCTCTTTGATATGGTCACATACTAGGCGATTTGATTATCTGGACAAAACTTGAAGCACTGTCACTTTATTATATCCAATTTTCTTCTTGCCTGTTGGTACTGTGCTATTGCATGTGTTTTTCTGCACCTGAATTCCTTTTTCTAACGGAACTTTGTAGCATTGTACTATTGTCCTTATTAAATGTATTGGTGACTCATATATACGAGTTTAATTAAAAGTATACTACTTTACTTTTTGTGGATTCTTTTACTCCAATCTTCTTGTTAACCCCTTGAGGAAGGTGTCAGATTTTTTATCTAAGGGGTCTTTAAGTGTACCCATGTCCTAAAAAGGGAGGGTGAACTTTGACGCCTTGGCCACAGCCACATCAAGTTTCGGGGCCTTGTCCCAAGACGTGGATGACTCCTCATCGAAGGGATATTTCCTTTTAAGGGAAGGGACCGTGGAGTACTTTTTGTCCGGCTTCTCCCATTCTTTTTTGATCAGGCCCTGTACATTCTCATTTAGCGGAAATACCCTGCGTTTCTTTTGGCCCAGTCCCCCGAACATTATGTCTTGAACAAACCTATCAAGACGAGGGTCCGACACCCCGATGGGTAGATCTCACAGCTTTCACTAGCGTATCTACCTCGTCTAGGGGAAACCAATGAGGGCCCCCCGTTTCCTCGTCTGAGGAGAAAGAGTCCAATGTATCAGAGTTAACTTCCCCAGATGTGGAGAGATCTGATTGGAAAGACAGTAAGGTGTCCTTTTTTACCATATCCCCGTTATAGAGATGTAAGGGCACTCAACCTCTGATCTAATTACAGCTCTAAGATCAGAGGCGAAATCCAGGGTTTCCACGCAGAGCACTTCTTGTATACAAGATTCACAGAGCTTCTTATCCCATGATTCTGGTAAGGCTCTGTTACAGGCATTCCCTGTTCTTCCTTTACCCCCTTCTTTCCCTAATAAGGGAATAGCTTAGTTACTCACCGATAACGGTGTTTCTTGGAACCCATGACAGCACCACGGAGAGAGGGGATCCGCCCTTCAGGGACAGGAACCTACAGATAATAGGGCGGTACCTCTCCTCCGCCTTCAGTTGGTTACAGAGCATCAGAGGGTCTCCAGGTTAGACAACAGAAATATATACACAATATTATAATACTGCTTATTTATCAAAAGCACCGTGCCTAAACGGAAACACTAATAGTAAAACGTGCTCACCACACTCCTGAAGGGGAGGGGAATAAGTGGGTGCTATCATGGGTTCCGAAAAACACCGTTATCGGTGAGTAACTAAGCTATTCTCTATCACCCATGACAGTACCACGGAAAGAATTAGAGATTGGTAGCTTAGGGAGGGACCACCGCCTGAACGACCCTTCTCCCGAAGGTCAGGTCAGACGTAGAGGCTAGATCTAATCTATAGTGCCTGAAAAAGGTTGAAGGTGATGACCAGGTGGCTGCCTTACAGATTTGTTCTATTGATACCTCAGATCTTTCAGCCCATGAGGTCACCATTGCCCTTGTGGAATGAGCTCTCAGCCCCTCCGGGATGGTATTTCCACTGAATGAGTATGCCAGGGCAATCGCATCCCTTATCCACCTTGCCAGGGTACTCTTGGATGCCTTGAGCCCCTTCCGAGGACCCTGGAAACATACAAAGAGAGCCTTCCTTCCTACATTTTTTGGTGGCCTCCAAGTACTGTACTAGGCACCTTTTAACATCTAAAGTGTGGAATTTTTTTTCCCCCTTATTTTTTGGATTTGGGCAGAAGGAAGGACTACCTCTTGGGACCTGTGGAAATGTAATGATACTTTAGGTAGATATGCCGGGTCAGGTTTTAGGATGACTATCCTCTAGAGTTTTTGTAAAAGGTGGCCTTGCTGATAAGGCTTGAATATCACTCACTCTTCGAGCTGATGTTAGTGCCACCAGAAGCACCGTTTTAAGTGACAGGATTTTTAGGGGTGCCGAGTAAATTGGTTCGAACGGAGGGCCTGTCAGTGTTGAAAGTACAAGACTTGGGTCCCATGACGGTAACCTTTGACTAGCTATTGGCCTAGATCTGGTTGCGGCCTTAATAAACCGTGCTACCCAAGGGTCACCGGCCACATCATGGTTATAGAGGGCGCCTAACACCTCTATTTGTACTTTTAATGTGTTGACCGCCAGACCCTGTTCTCGGCCCTTTTGTAGAAATTCTAGGATCTTATCAATCTGAACCCCGTCCTGAACCTTTTTCCTAGAAGTGGATAGGAATTTTTTCCATGTTCTGCCGTAAGCTCTCATCGTAACCGGTTTCTTACTTTTTTGTAATGTAGTTATCAGGTAATCTGAAAATCCCGTCCCTCATCAGCGCCCTCTCAAATTCCATGCTGTTAAATGGAGGTTCGGTGCCAGAGGATGTAACACTGGGCCCTGCAATAGCAGGTCCGGGAGATCCGGTAGGATCCATGGGTCGGTTACTGAGAGCATTCTTAGCCAGGAAAACCAGGTTCTTTTGGGCCATAAAGGGGCTATCAGTATCATTCTTGCCCCATCCTCCCTGACTTTCCTTAGGACCGCTGGAATGAGCACGATTGGGGGAAAGGCATATGTTAGACTGTGTCCATGGGAGCATAAAGGCGTCCAGAGTTAGAGGATTCCCCCGAGATCTAGAGAGCAGAAGGTTTCTACTTTTTTGCTTTTGAAATCAGCAAACAGATCTATGTCTGGGGTCCCCCACATTTTTACAATCTGCCGAAAAATGGACCACTTTAGTACCCATTCCCCTTGTCGTAACTGGGTGCAGCTCAGAAAAGTCTGCCCTTTGATTCTCTGTACCCCAGATGTGTAGGGCTGACAGATAGCAGGTTTGCCTCCGCTAGTTTGAGGATTCTGGCGGATGTGTCCATTAGGGCTTTGGTCCTGGTTCCCCCCTGATGATTTATATAGGCCACTGTGACTCGATTGTCTGAAAGAATGCGGACATGGTGATTCTGGAGCAGGGGTAGGAAGTGTGTCAGTGCATAGCTTACTGCTAGAAGCTCTTTGATTTGAGGAGGCTTTTAATTCTTGATATCCCTACACGTCCTGAGCCACCTTGTTGTTCAGGTGTGCTCCCCATCCCGTGGGACTGGCATCCGTTGTCACTATGTGTGTTATCTTTGTTACCCAGGGGATCCCTTTGGACAGATTTTCCTGGTTTCCCCACCAAGCTAGGGAATGAATAGTTCTTGAATTTAGGGTAATACGACCCTCTAGGTGTCCCCCTATTGCTGCCTGGTTGGCTAATATGTCCCACTGGAGATCTCTCGTGTGTAACTGAGCCCATTGAACTGCTGGCAGGCGGATAGGGAACCCAGCAGTGACATAGCTTTCCTTAAGGTCAGATGGATTTTGGATTGCTCTTGCTGTAATTTGAGCGATTTTCTCCTTTTTGTGGTCTGGGAAGCGACAATCCTGAATGTTTGAGTCCAGTGTTAAGGCCCTTTTACATTTAGCGATGCACCAACGATCCGACCAGTGATCCGACCCGGTCAGGATCGCTGGTGCATCGCTAAATGATCGCTAGTGAGCTTTCATACAGAAAGATCTCACAGCGATTCAGCAGCGACGCAGCGCACGATACTTACCATTCACACACAGCGATCCTGTGTCCTCCCGCCCGCGTCCAGCGTCGCTTGTCGTCACAGCAGGAAGTCTCAGCAGGAAGCGCCCGACGAGAAATGGAGCCGGACATTCTCGCGCGATCAGCGATGGACAGCGGGGGAGCCGGTCGTTGGTAAGTATCACACATAGCGATATCGCTAGCAATATCGCTATAACGTCACAAAACCAGTGACGTTTTAGCGATATTGCTAGCGATATCGCTTAGTGTAAAACCCCCTTTAGGTACAAGAATTCTTGTACCCTGCTGGGCTCTAATCTTGATTTTTTTTAGATTTAGAAGCCAGCCTAGGCCTTGTAGAGTGTCCATCACCCTGTCCCTCTGCTCCCTGCATTTTTGAGCCGAGCTGCCTGCTATTAGTAATAATCCCGATCTAGACGATTTCCTATGTCTTGTTCCCTTATACGAGCCATCATTTCTGCTACTATTTTGATAAATACCCGCAGGGCTATTGATATTCCGAACAGCAGGGCTCTGTACTGGAATTCTTTCACCTTGCCATTTATTGAGACGGCTAACCTGAGATATTTTCTGGAGTCTTTGTGGATAGGGACGTGATAATAGGCATCGCTGAGATCTAGCACCGTCATGTAGCAGTTTGGGAACAGGATTTTGGTGGTGGACCTGATCGACTCCATTTTGAAGCTATGATTCCTGACGTATTCGTTTAGCTTTTTCAGATTTATGATCGCTCGAAAGGTGCCGTCCGGTTTGGTTACTAGAAAAAGAGGGGAGTAGAACCCTCTGCCCATATCCTGCAGGGGAACCTCCTTTTTACTAGGCCTAGGACTTCGCTTTCTAGCGCTTCCTGTTCTCGCATACTGGATCTCAGCGGCGTTATTACATACTTTTAAGGTGGAAGAGAGAGAAAGTCTATTCTTAGGCCCTCCTGGATTAGGTTTACTATCCATGGGTTGTTTGAAATTCTCCTCCAGGCTGGAAGAAAAAGGGTTAACCTCCCCCCCCACCCCCTGGGTGTACTGTCACTTGGAGGGCTTTTTGTCTCGGGAAGAGTTACTAAAGAACCCTCTCTTTTGTCATCCCACTTTTGTTCCCTCGGTGGTCTCCTCTGAAAAAAACCTATTTCGAAAGGGCCTTTTAAATGCTGCTGGCCCCAAATTCGGGAACCCTTATTGTCCC
This sequence comes from Dendrobates tinctorius, assembly GCF_039654945.1. Taxonomy (NCBI): domain Eukaryota; kingdom Metazoa; phylum Chordata; class Amphibia; order Anura; family Dendrobatidae; genus Dendrobates; species Dendrobates tinctorius. The sequence continues at coordinate 43,857,377 of NW_027361728.1, read as the reverse complement.
CTGCTTTCTGGAGGATGTCATCTAACGTCTCCCCAAAAAGGAATTTCCCTTCACAGGGGATTGATCAATTTCATTTTGGTCTGTAGGTCCCCTGGCCAACTAAGCCATAGTGTTCTTCGGGCCGCGTTTGAAAGTGCTGCTGTTTTGGACGATAGCCTGACTGAATCGGCCGATGAGTCCGCTAGGAAGGCAGCCGCTCCCCTTATTACTGGGATAGAATCTAAGATCTTATCCCTTGGTGTCCCTTCCCTCAGCTGTTTCTCAATTGGTCCACCCATACCATTAGGGCTCTTGAAGTACATGTCGCCGCTATGGCTGGCCTGAGGTTACCGCCTGCTGACTCCCATGCCCCCTTTAGAAAGGTATCCACCTTTTTATCTAGGGGGTCCCTGAGGGTGCCCATGTCCTCAAAGGGAAGGGCGAATTTCTTTGAGGCCTTTGCGACTGCTACGTCGAGCTCGGGGCTTTATCCCAAGATGTAGATGCCTCCTCCTCAAAGGGATATTTTCTTTTAAAGGAAGGGACTGTAGCATTTTTCCTGTCTGGCTTGTCCCATTCTTTTTTGATTAGGCCCTTAACAATTTCATTAAGCGGAAATACTCGTTTTTTCTAGCCTAGCCCCCCGAACATTATGCCCTGTACTGTTTTATCCGGCCTAGGGTCCAATACCCCCATGGTAGACCTTACAGCTTTTACTAGTCTGTCTACCTCTTCTAGGGGAAAACAGTGACTCCCTCCCATTTCCTTGTCTGAGGAGCCGGATTCCGAGGTTTTAGATGTGATTTCTCCCGACGTGGAAGAGTCTGACTAGGAGGTTCCTATCGGGTCTTTCTTCCTCGTTTTATCCCTATGCTTAAGGGATATGAGGGCGCTATAAACCTCTGATTTGATTGCGGCCCTTAGGTCGGATGCGAAATCCGGAGTCTCCTGACAAAGAATTTCTTTTGTGCAAGACTCAGTTTTTTCTCCCATGATACAGGTAGGGGTCTAGTGCAAGTGGGACATTCCCTGTTCTTTTTTCCCTTCTTTCCCTAATAAGGGAGAGGAATTGTATTACAAGGGTGAACATTCACGAAGATCACTTACCCCCAAAGGTGCGCGGCTGCAGGTACCGGTTCGGGAGATGGAGTCAGGTCCTGATCTCCTGGTGGTGATTTGCTCCTTGCCGCTGACGTACTGCGCCGCGTGAAGCGACTTCTGGAACAGCCATCTCTATTTCGTTCCTTCTGCCGGTGGTGGTGTTGGTGGTGCTGCTGCTGCTTGAGCTGCAGCCTGGCATGCTGCTCCTGTTGCTGGTCGCTATCCCCCATTATCAGGATCGCTTCCAGCCAGGAGTTCTGAATCCACCATTTTTAAATTTGACGGCCCCGTGATGTCACCGCTCCCATCCTGCACCGCGCTGGCCGGGGAGCGTGCTCCTGCGCATTGGCCGGTTTCAGGGACCCGGAAGCCGCTCCTCTACTTCCTGGGCAGTGGCCATCTTGGTACTCTGTACCATGGCGCTGCCCACACATCTACCGGGTCCCCGCGAGCCCCGATCTCCTTTCCGGAGCAGCGGCTCAGACGTCTCCCCCCCCCCCCCCCCGCTCACTCGGCAGCGGCTTCGGGCACCGCTCCTGCCGCATACCGGTCAGGTCGGCCCCGGATTCGGACTCTTCAAATCACGGACTCTCCCCCCCCCCTGTCAGGGACAGGAACCCAACTGAAGGTGGAGGAGAGGTACCGCCCTTTTATCTGTAGGTTCCTGTTCCCTGAAGGGCGGATCCCCTCTCTCCGTGGTGCTGTAATGGGTGAGAGAGAAAAGAAGCCTATTACAAAGGTGAACATACTCAAAGATCACTCACCAGATGTATGCGGTCGCAGGTACTGAGTAGGGGAGGTGGAATCGAATCCTGTACAGGATGATCCAAGGATGATGACTTGCTCTGTGCAGCTGATCTGCGTGGAGTGACTACTGGATTGGGTGTCTCGCCTGTCCCGGTCATTCTACCGGTGGTGATGCTGCTGCTGGTCGCTATCCTCCATTTTGCACAGGACGCTTGCAGCTAGGAGCATTTTCAAATGCCCATTTTTTAATTTGGGAACTGCACCCGCCGTGACAGGGGCCTCCCCGCTGCCAGGATCCAGACAGGTCAGCCCCAGATCTTCATCTTTTCAGGTACCGCTATACTGTAGGTCACCAGTCAGGGACAGGAACCCAACTTGGGGCAGAGGAGAGGTACCACCCTTTTATCTGTAGGTTCCTGTCCTTGATGGGCGGATCCCTTCTCTCCGAGGTGCTGTCATGGGTGAGTGTAATATACAGTATAAGATAATATACTATGATTATATTATGTATTATCTTACATTATATATTAACTAATATACAAGTTTATATAATATACAATATACACAAATATATACACATTTGTAAATATCAAGCATGTTACAGCTGACGGGATCCAACCGTGAAAATCTGGAATCCGTGGGCCAGATACAGGCATAAAATTTTTTTTTTTTTTTTATACACAACCAAGTAAAAGTAGTCATACCACATGAAATTTTTCACTTTTTATTGTACTAGTTACACTCACAAACTTAAGTGTATTTTATTGGGATTTTATGTAACATACCAGCACAATGTAGCAAGTATATGTGAAGTGTAAAGGAAATTATTCATGGTTTTCTAGCCATTTAAAAAAATATATACATTTGAAAATTGTGACATGCATTTCTATTCACCCCCCTGTATTCCGATACAAAAACAGCATCATGAAAACCAAGGAACACACCAGACAGGTCAGGGACAAAGTTGTGAAGAGTAAAAAGAAGGGTTGGTTACCGTATATACTCGAGTATAAGCCAAGGCACCTAATTTTGCCACGGAAAACTGGGTAAGCTTATTGACTCGAGTATAAGCCAGATATGCATTGTCCGCAGCCCCTGTCACACACACACTTGGCCTACATACCCTGCCCGCACGGCACCTGGTCCCTTTATCTCCGATGGTAGCGGCCATCTTCTTCCTGTGCAGAGCGGTCACGTGATACCGCTCATTAAGGTCAATGATTATGCGCTCCACACCTATGGGAGTGGAGATGCGTGCATATTAATTACCTTAATGAGCAGTACCACGTCACCGCTAAACACAGGAAGAAGCTGCCGACACTCAGAGGGAGATGCAGGGATGGAGATCCGATGAAGGGATGGAGATCTGATCCAGTGATGGCGCCAGGAGAGTATCATGTCTTCTGTTAGCCGGCAGCTGTCACTGTGCCAGTCGCAGGCTCCCCTTCCCCAAAGACTCGTGTATAAGCCAAGGGGGGCGATTTCAGCACAAAAAAAAGGGCTAAAAAACTCTGCTTATACACAAGTATATACGGTATTTAAAAAAAATAAATAGTTCAAGCTTTGAACATCTCATGTGGCACTGTTCAATTCTTCATCCAAAAATGGGAGTATTTGACTACTGCAACTCTCTACAAATTGGTCTGCCTCTTACTCAACTCTCCTCTCCCCTCCGTTCTGAATGCAGCAGCCAGGATCATATGCCTTTAACTGTTACACTGATGCATCTAGCAGGTGCCAGTCATTGCACTGGTTACCCTTCCGCTACAGAATGCAATAGAAACTTATCACTCTCACCCGCAAAGCTTTCTACAGTTCTGCACCACCCTACATCTCATCCCTCATCTATGTATTACCCTACCTACGCCCTCTGTTCTGCTAAGAACCCAAGACTAACATCCTCAATAATCTGACCCACATATTCTCACCTCCAAGACTTCTCACAAACTGCACCAATTCTCTGGAACGCACTACCCAGGACAATTCGATTAATTCCTAATACCCACAGTTTTAAGCGTGCCCTTAAAACGCTCTTCTTTTTGTCCTATCGCTTCACCATTCATGCAACTATTACAGTTTTGCCTTTCCAAGATTTTCTTTCAATTTGTTCCCTCATAACATCTGTTTATGCAGCCTCCATGCAGTTAGTAGCACTGACTACTGTACTGACACTGACTGATGACCGGTTCATGCTGCATTGTTTGAATACCCCATTTATTGTATCGATGGCCGGACCAGACAACACAAGCAACTTATAAATTTACCATCTGCATCTCCCCTATTTCTTTAAACATTGTAAGCAGGGCCCTCACTCCTCTTGGCATTGTTGAATTATAGGTTTATGCGGTAATGTCTTTACATTTCAGAGACAAAAAATAATGTACTGCGGAATATGTTGGCACTATAGAAAAAAAAAAAAAGAAAAAATTGTGGCACAACTGCAACCCTAGCAAGACATGGCAGTCCACCTAAACCAGTGATTCCTAAACTCCAGTCCTTGGCCCGTAACACAAGTTTTCAGAATTTTCCTAGTATTGCATAGTTGAGAATCTGTGGCAATTTCTGATGCCTTTATATTAAATTCCATCACCTGTGCAATACTAAGAAAATCCTAAAAACATGATCTGTTGGGGATCCGTGAGGACTGAAGTTTTGGAAACACTGACTTAAACTGACATCCCAAGCAAGGTGCGCGCTAGAGAAGCAGCCAAGAGAACCATGGTCACTCTGGTGGAGCTGCAGAAATCTATGGCTCAGGTGGGAGAATCTGTCCATAGGACAACTATAAGGGCAGTCAGACAGCCGTATAACACATACGACTATCGCATCGCACAGACTGACCGGCGGCTTTCCTGACAGAGCGACCATTACATAGCGCCGTCATGCTCTGGTCAGGATAGTCACAGACCAGTCCGAGCATTGCATTGGTCGTCCATGTTATATGGCCATCTGACTGTGCCCTTAGTCATATACTCTACAAATCTGGCATTTATGGAAGAGTGGAAAAAAGCTATTTTTTCAAACTCAAGTCTTAAGAAGTCTGTTTGCAAAAAGTCGTGTAGGGGACACAGCTAGTATGTGGAGAAATGTGCTTTTGTCAGATGGGGTCAAAAGTAGTTTTCCTCCACATCTAGCACTTTCCACTTGGCTCAAAGTTCTAGCACTGAATATCACTATGAAATCACTATCCACACTGTCAAACATGATGGCAGCATCCTGCTGGGGGGATGCTTTTCTTCCGCAGGGACAGGGAAACTGGGCAGAGTTGATGGGAAGATAGTCATGGCTAAATAAAAGACAATCTTTGATGTTAGAGGCTACAAATGAACAGAGACTGGGTAGTAGGTTCACCAGTAACACAATGACCCTAAACCTATTACCAGAGTTATAATGGATGGTTTATAATCAAAGCACTCATGTGTGTGAATAGGCCAGTCACAGTCCAGACCCAAATCTCATTGAGAATCTGTGGCACGACTTCAAAATTGCTGTACAAATTGCCTTTATCTAAGCTCACTGCCCTAGAGCGAGTAAGCAAAGAAGAATGGGCAAAAATTTCAGATGTGCAAAGCTGGAGATATTGCACAAAAAACTTGAACGTGAAAAGGTGATCCTGCAAAAGTATTGACTCAGTGGGGCTAAATACAATTGTATGTCACAGCTTTCAGATCTAGAGTTTTAAAATATAAATTTCCTTTTCACTTAATACTTGCCTCCATTAGATACAGATACTATATCTTTTCTGGTAAATCTGTATTGTGCCATTCCTCTTATTTTGACTAAAAATGTAGAAATAAAATTGATAGCTGGTTGTTACCATATCCCAATTGGTAAAAGCCAACAATTAAATTTGTACATTTCCAGTTACTTACAAAGACGGACATGTCAGGAGAGCAGACTGACCCCAGTTATGGTTTTGGCTTACAGACACAGCACAAAACTAAATTCATGTCATTAATCCTATTGAGTTACAGCTTGTAAAATAAAATATCATTAATTGCTCCCAAAACAGTAGTGGCCTTTCCAAAAAGCAAGGAGCATCATTAACAGGATACAAAGAAAGTACCAGGGCTACGGAAGTCTAATACCTAGTGTATAAAGGTTAAAGGGTAGGCCTTGCTCCACTCACTGCTACATCACGAGGAGATTCGGACAGGTGACATGTCTACTGATACGTGGCGAGATGTACGTGACTGGAAGAGATCATGCACACCTCAAGAGATGGCAGACATGACACATCCTCCTGCCCCAATCGCCTTGTGTTGTGGAAGTGGAGCAGGGCTTTAGGTCACCTCATGCATTAGACCAATGCTAGCTAAAGTAGCAATCATCGACGGGCTCTGATGATATAATGTGTATGGGGGGCCTCAGACTATTGACCAACAAATCGTGTTGGGGGAAATAAGTGCCGTGTGTCCAGTTTCAGACGGCCAATCCTCAAAGACAAGCAGCTGTAGGAGGAGTCCAGCAGCAGGTCTCCCAGAGAGCACCGGAGGACTTGGCTGAGGAGGTTCTATTTATTTTGACAGCCACGTATTGTGTGTGGGGGCTTTAAAGGTGCCTATGTATAACATCACAGCTTAATATTCTATGTTTTCTGGTATACTGAAGTATAGTTTCCCATGCTCAGCAACACAAATGACTTTTCTCATTTTTGGCTTGTGTTGCTGGAACTCTACGCCGCTCATCTGGAGCTGAACACTGCACTGTGAAAGGAGTCATGTCACAGAAAACTACTTACTTTCCATCTTTAAAATAGGTTTTGAGAGTATCGCTAAAACTTTTAGAGTATTTTACAAATTCTTTCTTTTGGTGCTCGAGTGCCTGCAAAAAACACAAGTAGTCAGTAACGCAAGACAAGGACATCTCTTCACACTTCATTGACAAGTCATCCATCTGGCTTTACTATCCACGTGCAGTGCTTTGGGACAGCAGAGACTCGGACAGCACCCATGTGAATCGCCTGTGACATTTTCAGATGCTATTTGATCAAAAATTGCAACAGAAAAGGTTGCAGTAACTTAAACACCCAAAACATCACAGACCCAAGTGTGGATATAGAAATGTGCCTCTCAGCTTCCCTCTGCCCCACTGGCACAATGCCAAGCATGCCATTTACACCACTCTGGCTAATACAATGTCCCGGTCATCGGTGGTGATGGATTATCAGCCGCTCATGGCTACCGACCAGTCTGCCCCAGCTTATTCACACTGAACTGGCATGGAGCAAGCCGGGCTAATACCCTAGTACTGGCACAGAGACGTTATGGGAGGGTATAGCAGAAGCACGTGCATCTGGTAGAAATGGAGACATGGCCCACTTTGCTGGCAATCTTATGTTTAGGATACAATCATTATGGGTTTTTGACTTACCCTACGATTCTGATATTGATATTTTTTGAAAACATTGTTGACTGTGTCAAGAAGCTCCTTTATCGCACTCGCAATGTCCCTGTTAGTAAAAAAAAAAAAAAAAAAAAGTAAAATTACACCTGTCACACAGAAAACAATGGGGAAAAAAAAAAACAGATCATCTGTACCACCAAGCCTAAATTAGTCCAATGACATCATATACAGAGGATATAATATATACACCCCCTCCCCCATCCTAAACCTGCAACCACGCCAGCAACTTAGAAGCAACGATCTGCAAGACTAGGATACAACCATTGCAGCCACAGACCTAAGCAGTGATGCATGTACAGAATGGGATAGCTGGGACCAGCGATGACCTACAGTGGGCAAATCGCAGTATCGCACTGTGCATCAGGTTACTGCACCCACAAGTAAAGCAGAGTATTGGAGGTTTACTGCAACGGTAAGCCCCAGGTTGACTGAATAGCACTAAAAAAAACAACGAAATTTAAACACTTTCAAAATGTAATATAATATGGCAGCTCTGCAAATGAGCTGCTGCCCATAACATTACATAGATGGAACTGGCTCACTAAAAAAGTCCTTTCTACTGTGATCCCTCATCCCATGCGGATTTCAGCGCAGGCAGCAAAACATTACTGTGAAAAGGATTTAGGCAGGTGTGGAAAAAAACTACATCGTACAATTTTTTTTTTTTTATAAAGTGTTAAAAATGAACTATTAGTTAATGAATTTGAAAGCAAATGAACTGGCGTGAAGCCCAAATCTAAATCAGTATTTGGTGTGACTGCCCTTTGCCTTCAAAACAGTACCCATTCCTCTAGCTACACATGCACACAGTCAGGGATTTTGTAGGGTAATAGTCTGCTAAAATTGGTGACTCACATACATAACACCAAACTGGAAAATTATCCTTGTATTCATATGTAGGTTGAAAACACATTTACTAACCAAGACAGCTGTATAGGAAGCTTTAACCTGGGTGAGGACAACCAAACTCTGCCACAAAAGGTGATGATTTTTTGTCCATGAGATAGGCATCTGGCCGAATAAATGTATCGATATATATCAGTGGAATTTGTTCGTAAAACGGTGAGGTTGTGGAAAATAGTCTTTCACCTGTGGCATGAAACTGACCATAGCAATACTGAGCACATGAACAAGACAAGGTCTACTGCATCAGAACTAGCAGTGATCGGTGGGACTCAGCTACACTCATCTGCTGTGCAGAGAAGTTTGGTCAAAAGTGGTCTTCATAGAAAAGTTGCAGACAGCGCCATACCCTCTACATGTAAAGGCAGCCAAGTGACTCCGATGAAGAACATCACCACCACCGCACATATAGCATCAGGTGCTTTGGACTGAACTTTCAAAATGAAATACTGGGCTGTAACCAGAGTCCTGGACTGGTACAATAGTGAGGGTCTGCAGTGAAGAGCGATGCATGGTAGAGGTTCCTTGCAAGTCCAATGCTGCATTTTAATAAATGGAGTGGAGGATTTTGTCCGAGATTAATGGTGCCCTCAATGCTGAGAAAAACAGACAACTTTTATGGAAAAGTCAGGAAGGTGCCTGAAAGGCTGAAGTATACATTTGCAGCCAGTGTCATTAAAGACAATCTTCAGTGAAGAACATGGAGTCCTGGAAGTAATGATATGGCCACCACAGAGCCCTGACAGTGTGGGATTTCATGGAGACAGAAAGATTTGCACAAGCCTACATCCAAGGAAGATCTGAAGTTAGTTCTCCAATATTTTGGAGCAACCTCCCTGCAGAGTTCCTCCAAAGACTTTGTGCAAGCGTACTTAGAAGAATTCATGATGTTTTGAAGGAGAAGGGCGATTGCATAATTAAATTTTATCTTAGTTTACTTTTTCTTTTTTTAATCAATCAAAATGCAACCTACCAACACTTCAAATTTTGAAAGCATTGTTACTTTGCAGCTTTTTCTCCTACACCTGCCTAGCCCCCTTGCGCAGTACTGCATGTGCACACAGAGGATGGGACTTCATGTAGGAATAGCCTGGTCACATAGTTGGTACCAGGCACTTCAGGCCCACCATTGCCAGCCGTTACGCAGTGGCTGGAGTTGTACGTGCTGTGTATCTAGGAGGTTTTTTTCTATGAATAAAACACTGGATTAAGATTACAATCCTCTGCTAGAGTTGTGGGATTTTACTTGGTAGTTGGCAAGTAACCGGTCCTCCATGGGTTATAGGACATTACCACATTGCTAGACATACAAGTGTATACACTTGGAGAGCTAGAACAGCATTTCATGTGAAAGGAAGGTTGGTGCAAAGTGAAGAGGAGACTCACTTGATTGTCTGAAGAAACCTCACTCTGTCATTGATTTCATCAGGTATTTTCCCAAGGATCTGTTTAAGTGCTCGTGCTTTTTCATTCAGTTCCTGGAACTCCGGTTCAGGCCTGTCAATCATGTATTCTAAGTGCCATAGAAAAACAAAAGCAGTGAGTAAGGCTTTCCTCTCCACTAACAGAACACAACCAGTGGGCATTGCCAGGACAAGCCTTTCCCCTATAACCTGGAACACTCCCTCCCACTCCTAGCGTTTGCTGCATACTGAACCTTAAAACCACTGACACATTTGGGAAACTTATGTGAAGAATGCCAGAAGGAAAAAAAAAAAAAAAAGCCATTCCCTGAGCATATGCAGTGTATGCATGGATTACATATAACAATACTTTAATGAGCTACCAGTCCCCACAATTAGGATATAATGCTACGCGTAGAAGGTGCCCAATTACTATTAGATGCGGTATTGGCGCTGCACCGGAGCTTAACCTCACCTTCCACATCATCAGCTGCCATACGTAGAAGAGATTCTGTAAAATTTACTTCCACACTCTTCTTTTCGAGGATTTTTGTAATAATATCTTGCGTGAGCCCTGGATTCTCTTTTTCTGCCTGTGGAAAAAAATATAAATTATATAACGCTGTATTTTAGAATTCAGGGCACACAAGCACATTTGTTTCATGTACTTCAAGGGTGAAGGCACTTTCAAGCAATTTCAGAATAAGCTGCACTGTATGTGCATATGAGGACTAATTGTGTCTGCCCACTACACCGCATAGCTTGCACTTTCAGAAGTTTCTCTCTGCAGGCTCTCCATTTGCAGATAACTATGAGCGGGTATTAGGACACTAACTGCCATGTTCACTCCCATACACAGATTTCTGATCTTTATTACTTAGTGCACAGAAGAAGCAGCCGCCACCAAACGGTGTAAGTTATACCATCAGTACTGAGCTTTTTGGAAGTGAATCAAGCTCTGGGGTGAGGCAAAAGACTTGTTAGACAGCTCAGCATGATCTTTGCGGTTTCCCTCTGATTATTTTCTTACATCATCTTTTCCTCTCTCCACCTTCCCTCTCTAACGAGTATAAATAAGAAGCATAAACTGACACCGCAATGTGCAGGTAGTCAGAACGTGGAGGAGGTGAAGTAGTGTCTGAACGTGCAGAAAGAAGCTGAATTTTCAGATAAGATTTATCATAAAAGTTTCTTACATGAGCTTGTTTGTTGAAAATAGTTCCTTTTTAAAGAACTTCCCCGAGGTAATGGGAGTGGATCTTATAAGGACCCCGCTGACGTGTGTATTGGGATGCATGGAGGATATTTCAGTTGATGAGTGGGGGAAGCTGACCATAGCCAGAAAGCTCATTGCGGCCCACTGGTTAGATGACAAACCGCCAGTTAGACAGGAACTAATAAGGTTAACTTTATTATTTTGATGGAACAGAACATATATGCAAAAAGAGGTCAACACATGCAGTTTGAGAATGTGTGAGGTGGCTGGATGGAGCGCCTAGACCTGGCTTCGGAGGCTCTTATGAGAGAAGGAATGAGTCTACCTACGCGCCCTTGACCCTCTGTGTTGGTACTTTAAACAGGGATCTTAAGTGGCTGTCTCGAAAAAAGATTCAAAATGTGACATGGTGTGTGATAAGTGCATTGATTTAAAGGGATGGGGTTAGGGTGGATGGGGGGGGGAGGGTAGGGGATTTGGGATGTAAGTACAGTTATATCGCCTGTCAGGTTGAACATGGTTTATATCATATGCTAAAGTTAAATGTATTGTCAAAGTTTCATGCTGACAACTTTTAAATAAAAATCATCTGATTTAAAAAAAAAAAAAAAAAACCACTTCCGATATATGACGAAAAGTTGTGTCATATGCCAGCTCCCTGACTGATGCTTCTTTCCTGGCAGATGATGGCTGTGATACTCAGCCATCATTTGCCTCCAACAGCCAGCCACAGGTGGAAAGGAGCTTCATGCGCCACTATTAACCTGTTAAATGTCACTTAATCTCTGACAGTGGCATTTAATAATAATAAATCTTTATTTTAATATAGTGCTAACATTCTGCAGCGCTATACAGTTTGCACACATTAGCATCGCTGTCCCCAATGGGGCTCACAATCTAAATTCCGTATCCGTATGTCTTCGGAATGTGGGAGGAAACCCAAGCAAACATGGGGAGAACATACTCCTTGAAGATCCTGTCCTTGGTGGGATTTGAACCCAGGACCCCAGTGCTTTAAGTGTGCTGACAGGGTGCATGTCATTCTATGCACCCATGGGTGCGCCTGTGACGCCATCTTAGGTTGCCATAATGATCAGGAGACTGCTGAAAACCCCCATGCCTTTCATGACTACTCAGGAAAGATGATTTTTTTTTTTTTTATTGTATGGACTGTGTGATGTGATTTTTTGCTTGAAATTGACATTTTCCATTTCTTTGAGGAAGGGTGTGAACAAACCATACTTTACATGGTTTTATTTTTTTTCTCTCTACAGAGTTCACAGCGCAGGTTACATAATGTGATAACGTCGTATGGGTTTCTACAGATGAAGTGACTCCAACTGTGCTTTGTCATTTCTTATGACTGCATTTAAAACAAAAAAAAAAAAAAAAAAAAATATATGGGTTTTGGGCATTTTATTTTCCTTTATACCGTATTTTTCTTTGGACCAGATTAGGGCAATTGAACATGGATATGGGCAACACGGTGGCTTAGTGGTTATCGCTGCAGCCTTGCAGCACTGGGGTCCTGGGTTCGAATCCCACCAAGGACAACATCTGCAAGGAGTTTGTATGTTCTCCCCGTGTTTGCGTGGGTTTCCTCCGGGTACTCCGGTTTCCTCCCACATTCTAAAGACATACTGATAGGGAATTTAGATTGTGAGCCCCATCGGGGACAGTGATGATAATGTGTGCAAACTGTAAAGCGCTGCGGAATATGTTAGCGCTATATAAAAATAAAGATTATTATTATTATTATTATTATGGATAGGCTTGATTGTTCAGATAATACTAACTTTTAATAGTCCTGTATTACTGTGTATAATGCCTGTCAGTGCAACATGTGCCCTAGATATTAGGCAGAGTCTTTGTGGGTGTAAAGAAAAGTACTAATATGGTAACCTAGAAGAAATTGTGAGGTCTCCAGCGTCGATAGCATCCCATCAGTACTCCACAATTGTGTTGCAGGGGCAAATGGACTGAAAGGAAGGCTCTTCCCACTGAATGACGTAGATGACGCATTCACTACTGACCACGGCATCTAAGGGGGTAAATTAACGAGGATCAGCCTTCCCAATACCAACAGTGTCGGCTCCCTTGGTGATTGTATGGGGCGGCACAGGCCCTGGCATCAGAAATCACAAAATGATGTTAATGTCAGAGGCAACTGCGTCCCATCGAGTACATACATGCAGGTCATTTTGTGCCATAGGGTTAACTTTTTAAAATACCCATTTCCGAGGCAATTCTCGTTTTCCCTTTAATACAAGATTGCTCATGCTATGGAGACTTCAATGAGAAGTGGCAGTAAACAAGAGATAACAGAAATATTTGGGTACTTATGAGGGGGGAGGATAAGAGCCCTGGTTTATTCCAGGCGAGCAATTTCTTTAAAAGCTGGGTCTAGCCCCAAAACACCCTCTTGCTGCAAGACAATGAATTTACAGCCGGGTGACAGGGATAAAGACTTACTTTTTGCATAGAATAGGGTCCCAGCAAGCGACTCCCCCTTTTTAATGTAACCACATCACTCAATAGGGTACATGGATGGGCGTTCTCACACGGACACAGCCCTTTATATGGTAAAACGGACCGACTGATATAGTCAGATCTACAGAACTTTTAAGGATTTGAATCCTCTAAACAACGTGCAAATTATTTACCTACTCATTTCCCTTGTCCGATATCTGTATAATCCCACTGCCATCCTTCATCTCAATCCCCGGGTGTAGAATAATGCAGTCGCTGCTGCCGACCGCCGGTTAATGATTTGTTTACAGCTAAATTTATCAAAATCGGCTTGGTTTTATTAAAGAAGTTGTGTGGAGCAGGTTCAGGGACACTAACACATTAATAAGAGTGTGATTCATTACATCTGCCAGCTTTAGAAAAACACTTAATCTGCCACATCTAAGACACAGTGCAGGTCACCTTGGCGCACAAACAGAGGTGGCGCTGCCCCGCAGGTCGCATGGGAATGCTTTAATTACATTTGCATTTCATCTGCCTGATTAAAGTTCTCACATGGGAAGTGAAGAAATGTTTGAGGAACAACTTTTTTTGTACAATACTCTGTTAAAAAGTTACACAGATTCTACTGAGTGGCACATATGTAACATTATCCTAATAAATGTACAGGCACATCCCACAGAATTAGAATATCAAAAAGTTAATTTATTTCAGTTCTTCAATACAAAAAGTGAAATCACTCTGAGAGTGGTTATTGGATCACTCTGTTTGCAATAACCATTTCAAGTGTTTGCTAATTAAGGCTTACAGACAATGAAAACCCAAAAGTCATTATCTCAGTAAATTAGAATACTTTATAACACCAGCTTGAAAAAAGGAGATTTTTGTGTACTCACCGTAAAATCTCTTAGCCTTTAATTGGGGGACACAGAACCGTGTTATGCTGCTGTCCACTAGGAGGCGACACTATGCATAATCTGAAAAAGATTAACTTTGGCTCCTCCTCTGCAGTATACACCCCTGGATGGCGTCAGCCTTCTCCAGTTTTGTGCAAAAGCATTAGGAGGAATATACCAGAAACATAACCATGCCTGTAAGAAGGCTACTATAAACGAGCTCAAACAATATGAGAACCCAGCTCAAACAATATGAGAACCCAACCGTAACAACGGCCCGCAAGGGCAACAGGGTGGGAGCTGTGTCCCCCAATTAAAGGATATGAGAAAAAGATTTTACGGTGAGTACACAAAAATCTCCTTTACTCTGTCGCCTTATTGGGGGACACAGAACCGTGGGACGTCCCAAAGCAGTCCCTGGGAGGGAAGCAGTGGACGAATATTGTACTGACAGTTCCCTAAATTTGGGGTACTGCCGTCTGCAGGACCAGTCTACCCAGGCTCGCATACGCTGAGGACTGGGTATGCACTCTGTAGTGTTTTGTAAATGTGTGCAGGCTAGTCCAAGTGGCTGCCTTACACACTTGATGTGCTGAGGCTTGATGCTGAATGGCCCAAGAGGCCCCTACCGCCGTAGAGTGAGCTGTGATACCGGCTGGAAGAGGAGAATTGTTAAGGCGGTAAGCTTCTTGAATGGTGGACTTGATCCACCTAGCAAGGGTGGCTTTGGAAGCCGGTAGGCCCTTGCGAACGCCTTCTGGAAGAAGGAAAAGTGAATCAGACTTCCGGAAGGGAGCAGTCCTAGACACGTAAATACGCAATGCCCTGACAAGGTCAAGCGTATGCAGAGCCTTCTCCACTCTATGAACGGGAACCGGACAGAGAGATGGTAGTGAGATTTTCTCATTGAAGTGGAAGGTGGAGTCTAGCACCCGAAGGATGGAAGAGATTATATCCTCAACTAGCGCAGTATTGCTAGGGGGACAAGGGAGCAGAGTGTTCCTTGTTTCGTTATCTGAGTTGGAGTCACATATGCCCTCTGAGTCTTGCGCATCGCCAAGGAGCTCACTAGCGGGCAAACTAGGGCTGTTCTGTGGTCTGGGATCGTTGTGGAGATTCACATTGTCTCTCTCTATCAGGGGACGGTCTCGGTGACCTGTAGCCACTGTGCCTCTCCCTGGAGGGGGACGACCTAGTGCTATGTGAGGACGCAGATGAACGCGACCTGTGGGTCCGCTTACGTCTCGAACTGTCGTAAGCGGCCTGTTCCTGATACCGGACGTCTCTTTGCAGGGTAACGTTCATAGCCGAGACATGACCCTGCAGAGCCTGCAGTAGTGTGGAGGTCAGGTTATCTATAGACTTTGTCATAGACTGCGACATCTGAGTCGCCCATTCAGGCGCAGTAGCGGCCGCAGAAGCTTTGCTGTTCTTTGGGTACAGTCCCGGCAGTGCGGGTACGTGCTGCCACTGGGGAGAGTGGCCTTGCAGGCTGTGCCGACTGCGTAAAAGCAGTCTTGCCTGATCCTTTTTTGAGCCCAACATAGTACCTATTCGCAGAGGCCCTACAGGGGTATCTACGCAGAGGAAAGGAGGAGTAGGGGAGCGTTATAGGTTACAGGAACTCACAGCTGAGTACAAAGAACCCAGCTGTGATCTTACCCCACCGGTGCTCCCCCTAGGTCCAGCGCTGATAAATCCCACGTCTTGTGCCCCCCAGAGACTGCTGTGCTGCCTTCAGTTTCTTCAGGTGCAGCAAGATGGCCATCGGATTCTGAGGTGGAGGGGGAAGGGGGCGGAGAGCTGAAAAGGGCACGCGGAGCTATGTAAAAGCGCGCCCCTCCTGTCTCGATCTGCCCCTTCTATGACACTGTAGTGTCATTTTTCGTTATCCGGGGGGCGGGAATAAGGCAGCGACTTCGGCTAGGCTGAAGCCGCGGCCTAAATTTGATAGCTCATGCCCAGAAGGGCTCCAGGACGGCGCGGTTTCCGGGGAGGGTCGGATTCCAACCAGACCCCCCCGGATTGAACGGTAGGCTAGCGGTGGGGACATGAGCGCCACCTGGGCCCTGTGGGGGGTCCGTTTGAGGCGCTATGCAGCTGGTGCTGCCGCAGAGACAGGGGTGCCGGGAGCCCTGTCTCTGACAAGTGCCATGCCTGCCTGCACCTCCCCCAGTCCAAACAGGAGCCTGCAGCTGGGCTGGGGTCCCTGGACATGTAAGTGGCCGAATGGTGCCTGGTACAGGCCCTACCTGCGGTGTCTCGACCTAATGCCCCCAGAGGGGGATTAGGGAGGGTGCTGCTGTCACCGTCAGGGGGCTTTGTCCTACTCTCGACCTCAACCCAGAGCCCAAGGAACTGGGGAAGGAGGGGGGGGCCTCGACTTCGAACCAGTACCCGAGGGACTGGGGAAGGAGCGACATGGGGAAGAGCCATCTCGACCTCAACCGGGTACCCCTTAATAGGGGACCGAGGAGGGAGCCATGCCGGGAGTCTCACTGGAGACCCACTTTTCTTCATTTGTAATCAGTTGAAAAAAATTAAGGAAAAAAACGTAAGAGAAAAAAAATCTTAGGTGTGCCTCCTTGCGACACTAAGCAAAAACTGGAGAAGGCCGACGCCGTCCAGGGGTGTATACTGCAGAGGAGGAGCCAAAGTTAATCTTTTTCAGATTATGCATAGTGTCGCCTCCTAGTGGACAGCAGCATAACACGGTTCTGTGTCCCCCAGATTCTCTATGGGGAAGGTCAGGCAAGTTTGCTAGCCAATCAAGCATAGGGATACTGTTTTTAAACCAGGTATTGGTACTTTTGGCAGTGTGGACAGGTGCCAAGTCCTGCTGGAGAATGAAATTTCCATCTACAATAAGCTAATCAGCAGAGGGAAGAATGAAGTGCCCTAAATTTTCCGGGTAAACGGCTGCACTGACTTTGGTCTTCATAAAAAAACAAAAAAAAAACAAAAAAACACTGTGGACCTACACCAGCAGATGACATGGCTCCCCAAACCATCACTGATTGTGGAAACTTCACACTAGACCTTGGAAATCAAGGTCCCAGAGTCTGGAGGAAGAGTGGAGCGACAGAGTCCAAGCTCCTTGAGGTCTAGGGTCTAGGTACAGTAAAAGCTCGGAGGGTTAAGGGGTTAAAAACAGTATCACTGTGCTCAATTGGCCAGCAAACTTGTGTGACCTTAACCTCAGAATCTATGGGTTATTGTCAAGAGGAAAATGAGACATCAGACCCAACAATGCAGACGAGCTGAAGGCTGCTATCAAAGCACCTTGGGCTTCAATAACACCTCAGCAGCACCACAGGCTGACCTCCTCCATGCCACGCTGCATTGATGCAGTATCGACTTTTATAACTAGCTCCTCAAACCTGTAATGTGTCCCATAGGTATGTTGTGTCCCCCTGTATCAGCCGCCTACCATCCGTCCATCATGCCTGTCTGGTGTCTCGGCGCCACCCACCATCCGTCCATTATGCCCGTGCGTCTCTGCATGCTCCTGTTTTGAATGCCGGCGCCTGCGCTGTGACAAAAGTTCTTGGGCATGCGCAGGACGCGCAGCCCGAGAACCGACATCAGGCTATTGCGCCTGCATGTTATGGAGGCCCCAGATCCCGCCCCACAGTGTGTTATGATGTATTCACAGTGCGGGGCTGGGGCCTCCGCAATATCACAATATCTGATTGGAAAAGTGAGGAAACTTGTTACTGCCGCCAGAACCCCTAAAATTGATTCCATCTTGAGGAGACGTGTTGGGAAAGGGGCAATTGTCGAATTGTCGATCAAGCCACTCGGTGGGGCAGCACTTATTTAATGATTGAGCGATTCCTTGAACTAAAACCGTTTCTTATAGATATGGCGAACCCTCAGGTAACCCTAAATGAAGGTCAATGGACACAGGTGGCTGAATTGAAGGAATTGCTTAATCACCCATTTACTGTGACTAAAAAATTACAAGCTGAGGATTTAACTCCTGGCATTTTTTTTCATAAGGGAGTGGAAGAACTTGCTATTTTGCCTGTCCCAAAGAGGAGGTTTAATCGCAGATAGCACTTCTGCTTCAATGAAACGAAGAGAGACAACTATTGGAAAATAAAATTTTTCTTGCAGCTGTTTATGTGGACCCAAGTCATCGTATACGGCTTGATGATCAACAGCTTACTAAAGGAAAAGAAGCTCTGACAGAGGTAGCAGATGGGATGAGTGGCCTACAAGAGGACTTGGGTGCTGACAGTGCTACTGCTCCATATCTTCATCCTCATCAGATGAGGAGTTTGACTTTGACAAGTATTTGGATGACATGGAGCAGGCAAAGCGTTGCCGCAAGGAAAAAGATTTCACTCTATCTCCTATAGCAAGCAGATTGACCATATTTCAGCAAAATGTTTCACTTGCTCTCAAAGAAATAGAAAAATTCAACTGTTCATCAAAACTGACTGTGCATGAGGCAATTCCTTCATACCTGGAAATTGTTAGAGATGTTGCCCATGTGTCTACGGCTTTGCCACCAACCCAAGTTAGTGTAGAGAGGTTGTTCTCTAGCCTTAAAATTATTGGGTCAGATTTGAGGTCATCTATGAAGGAGGATCTGATGGAGGCAATTCTATTTCTTAGAACAAATTCAGCATCCGCACCGTCGCAGCTACAGCCACAAAGTTTGGCACAGTCACACCCAGAGAGTGTCATAGGCTATGTTGTGAGGCAAAATTTTAACCCCGCGTGCTTCAATTCAAACAATTTTGCCCCTATCTACATAATGGGGAAAAATTGAAAGGCAAAGTGTTGGAGGCAAATTGACAGCTGCCAGATGTGAACAAGGGGGACTTAAAGAATGAGAGCGATGGCGCCAAACAGTATATACCGTACAGTTGCTAAGGTGGGGCCCTGACATGGGATACTCACCACACACGGGGATATGAACACACACAAAATGCGCCACACACTACCACATGCTTCAACACATACCACCCTCAGCACACATTTCACCACACATACACCAACCTCGCTACATAAAAGTCAAAACACAAAAGTCGCCACTCAAAACTCGCCACGCTGTCCTAGAGCTGTTTAAAAGATGAAAAATGAGCTGTGATTGGTTGCTATCAGCAACAGTATTCTTTGTAGACAGTTGTGGTAACTGAGGCCTATTCTTATAATTTCTATGGCGTTATCGTCCTTCTGTAAAGCTGGAAATAATTTATTACCGTGCCAACACAGACCACCCTCTGACACAGACTGCAGGGGGGAGCCCAGTATCACACAGGATAGGATTAGATACACAGCTCAGCAGGCAGTATCACACAGGAGAGGATTAGACACATGGCTCAGCAGGCAGTATTACAGGATAGGATTAGACACAGCTCAGCAGTCAGTATCACACAGGATAGGATTAGATACACGGCTCAGCAGTCAGTATCACACAGGATAGTATTAGATACGCAGCTCAGAACACAGTATCACACAGAATAGTATTAGCTACACGGCTCAGCAGACAGTATCACACAGGATAGGATTAGATACACGGCTCAGCAGTCAGTATCACACAGGATAGTATTAGATACGCAGCTCAGAACACAGTATCACACAGAATAGTATTAGCTACACGGCTCAGCAGACAGTATCACACAGGATAGGATTAGATGCACGGTTTTTATGTGCAAAATAATCATTATAATTTGTTATAACCACAGTTGGTTACTATGACCAGGCAACGCCAGGATCTTCAGCTAGTTATGCTCTAAATATCTTGATTATTGTATCATAAAAATGATTAAGGGTGTGTGCACATGCTGCGGATTCTGCTGCGGTTCCGCAGCGGTTTTGGCCACTGCGGGTCCACAGCAGTTTTTGCTGCGGTGTACAGTACCATTATTCCCTATGGGAATACAAAACCGCAGTGCAGACGGTGCGGATTTTTCCGCGGTTTTGAAACCGCAGAAAGAATTGACATGTCAATTCTTTCTGCGGATTCCGCTGGGATTTGCCATCTCCTCCATTGTGGAGATGCAAAACCGCAGAGCAATCCGCAGGTCTTTTGACCTGCAGATTTACCTGCGGATTTTACAAAAACCGCGCGGCCAAATCCGCACTTCAATCCGCAGCGTGTGCACATACCCTAGATGTCTGATGTTAACATTGTACTACCATAAATTTTTCACTTAAATATAAGCAATATATGTGGGATTTGGAGTCGTGGAGTCAGAGTAAGGGAAATTGAGGAGTCGGAGTCGCAGGTTTGTCTTACAGACTCCACAGCCCTGCCTACAATTCCCTGTATATGGTTCTGACCTGACATTACAATTACTGATGGTATTTCTAGCTCTGCATTCATGTATTGATGGTAGTTCTGGTGCTACGCTCATGTGCCAACAGTGGATGATCTTGTACACATGTAGCAATCCATAAGTTTTACGGCTATGCTAAAGTTTAAAAGTGTCAATACTTAGAGTTTTGAAATTATAAAGAGGATTTAGGCTACTTTCACACATCAGGTTTTTTCCGACAGGCAGGATCTGGCTATTTGTTAAAAAACGAATCCGGCGTAAATTTTGGAGAACTGAAGAAACGGATCCGTTTTTCCTTCGGATCCGTCTAGCAGGTTTATGTGTTTCCGGGGGGCTGGCCAATTGGATCTGAGCATGCGGAGACTTAAACCGTATCCGGTGGCTGTATCCGTCGTTTTCCGTATCCGGCGCCCATAGGTTTCCATTATAGCAAAAAAAACCGGAAGCGCCGTATCCGGCGCTGTCCGGTTTTTCGGCGCAGACAAAAAACGTTAGAGACGTTTTTTCCAGACACCGGAATGAAACATTTAGCTGGATCCGGCGAAAACTGGAAGAAATGGAAGGCCATAAGGCACAATCTGGCACTAATACAATTCAATGAGAGAAAACCGGATCCGGTTTTTGACAAATAGTCGGATCCTGCCTGTCGGAAAAAACATGATTTGTGAAATTAGCCTTAGAGGGCTTCTGCTCTAAAAAAACTCAGTTTAAGTTAGCGTGCTTATATACTAATTTTTTTGTAAACCAGAAACTTCAAATCCTTCTCAAAACTGGCTTTGGTGATATAATATACTGATGGTGTTTCTTGTGATGTATTCATGCAAGTAACCTTTGTTAAAAAAAAAAAAAAAAAAAAAAACACACAACACAATGTTGTGCTAGTGTTTGATGCAGAAAGTCACTGGCCACCACGTAAATGATGTCAAGGTCTTCATTCATGCAGATCCGGGCAGAACACAGGAGCAATGGTAAAACGGCAATAGTTGGGCATTTTATGGAAGTTGGGCAAGTTTATGGAACGGTATATATATATATATATATATATATATATATATATATATATATATATATATATATACACACATATACACACACATATACATAATACACACACTAGCTGAAGAGCTCAGCATTGCACGGGCACAGTAACCAGCTGTTAGTTATACCAAATTATATTTTCACCTCACACGTGCACAGCAACTTACTGTAATACGGAGGTAAAATACTGACCAAACACTGAGGCTGTGTGCACACGTTGCGGATTTTGATGCGTTTTCGGGCACGCGGAATTGCATCAAATCCGCCGTGTAGTACAGTACCAATGAGAGTCAATGGGAATTTGAGAATTGCACCTCAATTCTTTGTGTGGAAACGCAGCGTTTCTGCACCCACTGACTATACATTGAGCAAGGCAAATCCGCACATCAAAAAACACATGACAATCCGCAAGAATTCCGCATGAAATCAGCAAGCATTTTGCCCTGCGTTTTCTTCCAAGAGATGCAGATTCTGTGCGGAAAATTCTGCAGGCCAATCCGCAACATGTGCACATACCCAAACTCTTCTGCCAGTTTTAGTCAGGGTGACATACCCAGTCTGCTGCCCAGGAAGGCAGGACATCAGTGCTGGGCTGCCTGCCCCTACACACACAGACTGCATCTGCCTGCTACAATCTCCTCTTGCAGTGAGGAATCCAGGCCATTTTTACCTTGTGCTCTGGGTGACTAAGCGCTACAGCACCATTTCCCAGGAAGGCTTGTGTAATGCTAGCAATAGGGGGAGACTATCGGGCATGCAAGGCTGGAGTGGGCAGAGATGGCACTACACCTGCAGCACCACAGTCCGTGGACAGCTCCGCTCTGCAGCACCACAACCCAGGTAACTGGTGCCCTGCTCGTGCCATAGCCCCCCTCCACCAATGTCACATGGTGCTTGATTGCAGAACATGGGCTGCAGGGATCCATCCACACACAGCGTCAATCACAGAAAAGCTGCAAGGAGCATTCTGAGTGCGGCGCATATACAGTATGTGTGTGCGAAAATATATATATATATATATATATATATATATATATATATATATATATATATATATATATATACACATATATATATACACACACACATACATACGAGGGGCGATCCAAAAGTAATGATAATCGGTTATTTCTATTGCACCCAGAAATTAAAATAAAATGTTTTCTTCTCTCTTAGGTACCCACTAGTCCAGGAAAAAAAAAAAAAGAATCACTTAAATAGGCCACGATTCCCGGGAGCTACATTCATTTGAATATGAACTGCCAAGGAGTGAACATCAAAATGGAAAAAAACGAGCTCAGAGCGGTCATCAAACACCTCTGCTTGAAAAAAAATGTCTACCAAAGACATACACAGCGACTTGGTGGAAACATTGGGGGACTCTTCTCCTCCATGTTCCACAGTTGCACGCTGGGCCAAGGAATTTAAGCTGGGAAGAACATCGACGGAAGATGAACATCGCGAAGGACGCCCATCCACGTCCCTCAATGAAGAAAACGTGAAAAAAGTTGAAGTTGTGTTGGCAGATCGAAAGAATTGCATATGAGAAAGGTCTCCGCGCGTTGGGTGCCAAAAATGTTAACCGACAAGCAAAAGAAGAAATGAACTGACATTTCAATAGCAAATCTCGAAAAGTTCCAAGCAGACAAGGAGAATTTTGTGTCACTTTTTTTTGACCATGGATGAGACCTGGATCCACCACTTTGATCCCGAAACTAAACAATCGATGACATGGAAACGAGCCGACAAACCGACGCCGAAGAAATTCAAAGTGTCAAGCTCAGCAGGGAAGGTTATGGCGTCCGTTTTTTGGGACGCTGAAGGAATTATGGTGGACTATTTGGAGAAGGGAGCCTCTATTATGGGCTCCTACTACGCAGAACAAATAAGAAGATTGCGGGAGGCTATCAAGGAGAAAAGGCGTGGCAAACTGCGGGCTGGAGTGCTGTTTCACCAAGATAACGCACCGGCTCACAAAGCTGCAGTTGCCATGGCTACCATTCAAGAAGCGGGGTTTGAACTGGTGGAACACCCCCCCTATTCGCCAGATCTAGCCCCCAGTGACTTCGTTCTCTTTCCTCGACTCAAGGAACACCTCCGGGGCCAGAAATTTGACGACAATAGCGACGTGATAACCGCCGTTGGGGAGTTTTTTGAGGGTCAAGATCAAGAATTTTTTTCGAAGGGAATTCTAAGTTTAGAAAAGAGATGGACTAAATGTATAGACTTGTTAGGAGACTATGTAGAAAAATAATTTTTTTTTTTTTTACTATATTCATTGTGTTTATTATTGATTATCATTACTTTTGGATCGGTGTGTGTGTGTGTGTGTGTGTGTGTGTGTGTGTGTGTGTGTGTGTGTGTGTGTGTGTGTGTATACGTTGTAACCCTTTAAGAGTTTTTGATCGCCCCTCGTATATATATCAAGAAACGTTGTAACCCTTTAAGAGGTAGCCTGTCACCGAGTTTTTTTAGTGTGTGAACCAATGCCACCAATCAGACCAAGAGCCTTTACATTTTTTTATTTTTTTTTTATTTTCCAAGCTCTGTATGTAAATGCTTTTGGTCCGGTTGGGTGTAATTTCCTCAGCGTTTGTGCCTCTCCAAAAGCTGACCTCTAGCTTTGATGGATGTGGAGGACTCGTCCCGCATCAACCACATAGCCGAAAGATCGCACGCCTGCCCATTAGCATTATCTGCTCGCTCAGGAGCACTTTGCTTTTTCCTGCAGGCGTAGCACAAAACATAGATGCACACGCGCCTCGGAAACTTCATTCCAGTGAATAGATTCTGCTACAAAGGAGCAGGACTGACGTTTCCCAGGCGCGTGTGCGGTAAAGTTTTGTGCTCTGCCTGCTTTTGAGCAGAGAAAAGTGCTCCTGCGGCAGTCGGCGATTTTAATGCGCAGGTGAGATTTTGGCTATGTGGTTGACACTGGACGAGTCATCCACATCAATCAAAGCCAGGGGACTGTTTTTGGGGGCAAGGAGGCGGCACAGGCGTCGGAAATGACGTCCATTGGACCGGAACAAAAAAAATTTACATTACATTGTGGGGAAAATAAAAAGATATTTTTCGTGGTATATAGGAGGAAGTTAGGGGGATGAGTTACACATTTGTGTAATCCAGTACAGGTGCTCACAAAGGTGGTGGCATTGGTTCACACACTAAAACTGGAAAAAATTTCCCTTTAAGAATGCTCCATACACGACAGTGGCTGCGTGCCATCACGATATGGAGCAGACTCAAGAGCACAGTATGGGTGCCATCTGCACTACATAGGTAGAACAAGAGTAATTGTGAGCAGAATTAGAGTTGAGCACTTAACCCTTTGAATGCTGCTGTCAAATGTGACAGCAGCATTCAAAGGGAATGCATTAGCAGGTTGCCACCTAATCGGAGAGAAACAATGTAGAGATCGAGACCATGATCCCAGCGATGTATCACTTACTGGGTTGCTTGCTGTAGTTTCACTGTCTGGGCTACAGATCATGACTCCTGGTCTGATCAGTGATCACACCACTTACTGTGATAAGCAGCTCACTGTCTATAGACGATGTACATATAAAACTGTGGTGTGGGTGGGGGTTAGTCTCAGCTTTGCTACATCTAAGATTGCATCACAACTGCTGCAAACAGTAAACTAATTGGTCTCTCTACAGATTATGCTGCTCTTAGAGAAGGTAGCAACAAAATAGTGACATTCCCTTTAAGGCGACAGTTTTTATATACATTATGTAATATAAAAATAATTTAAGAAGGGAGACTATGAGCAGGCTTTCCCCAATATAAACATATACACCATCGCCTTTAATGCCTCTTTTAGAGCAGTCTGGCCACCTTTATATAAGGTCCCCAGTCTGCATATCCAGAAATACCTTTTATAATCCCCCCCACAACGGTGCGGTCTGGCCTGATGGGCATCGCTGGTATTGCTTGGCGCCACTTCTATCCCCATCCTCCTGCTTTGATACAGGTGTATCATGCATCCTACGTCATCCACAAAGCGCCCCCAATCTCAATCCTGCACAGTTGTACTTCGCTCTACCATGCTGCCGGCAGAACAAAGTACTGTAATG
Source organism: Dendrobates tinctorius (assembly GCF_039654945.1). Taxonomy (NCBI): domain Eukaryota; kingdom Metazoa; phylum Chordata; class Amphibia; order Anura; family Dendrobatidae; genus Dendrobates; species Dendrobates tinctorius. The sequence continues at coordinate 43,831,847 of NW_027361728.1, read as the reverse complement.
CTTAGCAGGGCAAAGCCAAGTTAACCTGGTGCAGGTGTGAGATTGGGAACAACATAGGACGAGTGTTTCACATGAAGCAGTGCAGGACAATGGGGAGAGACGAGGCACCAAGACCAGCAACCCCATCAGACCGATTGGGAGAGCATTATAAGGCTGTGAGGCCACGTTGCGTTTTTTTAAGCGTTTTCGCCGCTGAGGAAACGCTTAAAATATGCTAACAAAACGCATTCCTATGGGCTTCTGCAGTTGCTGTGCCAAAGCTGCGGATTTTTCAGCTGCGGAATCGCATAGCGGTAAAAGCCGCAGCATGTCCATTAATTCTGTGGAATCACGACGATTCCACTGCCATAGGATTGCATTGAAACGCTCACTTTACACATGTGGCTATGCCCACCATGCGTAAAGTGAGCGCTTCATGTGCAGATGGTACCCAGGGTCTGGAGGAGAGGAGACTCTCCTCCATGTCCTGGGTACCATAATCCTGTAAAAAATATAATTAAAATAGGGATATACCTACCCTCTGTCGGCCCCCGGAGTCCTTCCGGTCCTTATCGGTGCTGCCGGCAACTTCCGTTCCCAGGGATGCATTGCGCGAATGACCTCTGATGATGTAGCGGTCTCGCGTGACTGCCATGTCAGAGGTCATTTGCACAATGCATCCCTGGGAACGGAAGTTGCCGGCAGCACCGATAAGGACCGGGAGGACTCCGAGGGCCGACAGAGGGCAAGTATATCTCTATTTTTTACTATTTTAACATTCTCTCTTTTACTACTGATGCACCAACCAGTCAATCACTTTTCCAAGCAATGCTTCAAAAATCGCTTGGAAAAGCTCTAGCATTCTGCAAGCTAAAAACGCTTGTGTTTTGTGGGAAAATGCATGTGAATTCCGCATGCGTTTTACCCGCGACGGGGAGTTGTGGAAATGCTGCAGACAGTTCCGCAGCACTTCTGCAACGTGGGCACATAGCCTAAAGGGTATTTGGCTATACAAGGTGGTCGAGGACTATGCATGATGGACTGCTGTATGAGAGGCAAAGGCGGTAGCTTTCTATTGGGAAGTCCTTGTGGCAGGTTCCTTTCAAAATCACTCTCCCTTCGCAAATCTAAAATGGCAAATAAGTAAAAAAGAAATCCCTCATAAGTTTGGAATTGGAGAGTTATATTGTCAAGTGATACAGTGATCGCAGTAAAAATAAAGCCCCAAAACAATGGTGGCATTTTTTTTTTTATTCCTCACCACCCTTTCACTGCACTTAGAACATTTTTTCCCCCTCAACTATTTTCAGCAGATTATAAATATGGTAAAATAAATGGCGCCATTCAAAGCTACACTTTCTCTCCCCCAAAAGGCAAAAAGTAAGCATGGAAAAGCAAAAGAAAAGTTATGGCTGTTGAAAGAAAGGGAGGATAAGGCTGGTTTCACATTAGCGCTTTATAAGCGCACGCACGGCCGGGGGTAGCTCCGCCCCCGAGCCGGCTCTCTGCCCGGCGTGCCCGCCCCTTGCTTGTAGCGCCGCCTCCTAGCGCACAGCGGCGCCTGCGATCGGCGCACCCTATCTTTAGCATAGGGTGCGCAGATCGTGCGCAGGCCGTGCGCTAGTTGCGCTTTGACCTGCGCTGCGCACTTTTGACGGTGCGCCGTGCGCGCCAAAATCCGAAGTTTGATTTTGGCGCGCACGGCGCACTGTCAAAAGTGCGCAGCGCAGGTCAAAGTGCAACTAGCGCACGGCCTGCGCACGATCTGCGCACCCTATGCTAAAGATAGGGTGCGCCGATCGCAGGCGCCGCTGTGCGCCAGGAGGCGGCGCTACAAGCAAGGGGCGAGCACGCCGGGCAGAGAGCCGGCTCGGGGGCGGAGCAACCCCCGGCCGTGCGTGCGCTTAAAAAGCGCTAATGTGAAACCAGCCTAAAACAGAAGTGCTTGGGCTAAAATACAGGACACTGAGCGGAAGCTACCAGGACTAAACCTATATAGAAAATGACAAATTCAGCTGACCATTCACTCCCCCCTCCCAAAAAAAACAAAAAAAGAAGAACCCACGCTTTACTAGGGCAGGGCCTCTGCAATACTGCATCTCTCAAATGCCTAAGGCTAGTTTCACTAGCGTATGGCAGAGCTGCGGAGGGATGTGGACTTCCTCCATGAAGCTCCGCCCACCGAACGCAACTTGTTGGATTTTGTTGCGGCCGTCGCACTGTCAAAAAGACGCATGCGGAGGCATCTGCATACATTGGCATGCTCTGTGTACCCAATGCTAAAGATAGGGTACGCAGGCCGCGTGCCAAAGTAGGCGGAGCTGAACGGAGGAGGTGCGGCAGTGGGCGGAGCTTCACAGAGGAACTACGCAGCCCTCCGCAGCTAAGACTTACGCTACTGTGAAACCAGCCTTACTAGGGTGGGTGATGGCTTAATGCAGATTTTAGGTGTAGATTTGAATTAAATTCCAGGGAAGCATTTGATTTACCAAGCAACACCCGAGGGGCAGGATGCCCTTGATTTTGGCACCAGCTCTCCTGTATTAGGAAATATTTTTATATAGCACCAACATATTCCATGGCACTTTACAAGTCAAACATGTTGTATATTCTCCAATCTTGATTCATACTCCAGTCAAAACTTCAGCGCCAAATTGTCTTTGTTTTTTTTAGTGGTGGCCCATTGTTGCACTGGCGATTTACAGAGCTGCACAAGTTACAGCCGTGATTGCCACTGGTCGCATATCCTTGCAGAGCAGCAGTCGCGCCCATCAGTGTAATAGGGGGCTCACAGGAGGACCTGGGAAGTGGTCTGGTCTCATTCTGTTAATGTTCTAATACAGCGCAAATTAGAAGAGAATATTAATAAATTGATAAACCATTAGACTATATCCTTCGGAGTGCCATCTTTACGGCAGATTTCTGCTATCGGATCTCAGAAATATGTACAACAGGCAATAAGAATTAATCCGGCAGAGCCTCTTGAGCGGATTGTGAATTGCGCAGCACTCGTTTTCCGGTGGATTTGCCCACTTTGATTAATTGGGGATTTTCTCCATTGACTGTAGCACATATTACACTGCAGATTTATTTGTTGCCAGATTTCATGCCGACTCTTGTCCATGAAGCAGAAATTACATTTCACAGCCTTTCCCCAAGACAGTGAAGAGTAAAATTCGCTTTACTTTCAGCACCTTTGCTGCAAATCCGCCACGTCTCTAAGTACACCCATAAAACCTCCGATGGGTCAATAAACGCAGAAACTTATTGGTTCCTGGGACAGAGTAGATAATGGACAAAAATCGCTTACCTTTATAAAAGCTGCCCGAAGAGTCTGAGCTGCCGAGAGGTTTACACGCTCTAGCTGGGAGAAGGAAGGGAAAGGAGAAATGAACAATGTTAATGCCTCAATAATCACATAAAGACAGGAAAGTCAATATCCTCTACAAATACAAACAAGCATTAGAAACTAACGCAGGGTTAATACCCTAGGTGCATGCATTGAGGGCGTAAAGACCCTGCCATATGGTACAGGCAGTCCCGTCTATAGAGACCGATATACAAGATTCTGGGGAAGTCAGTGCAACCTGGGTCTCATTTATTGAAATCCGTGTTTTTTTTGTATTCATAGAAGTCTGGTGGCGGAGACCTACTCAGTGATTGCATGCAGAGACACCTGTCAGTCATACAGGGGAGACTGGCAATCGCTGAGTAGCACCGCCCCCCGGACTTCTATGCACAGTCACACGTGCTTTCAGTAAATAGAACACGTTTTACTGGAACTTTAAGAACAATGTATTACACACATCATTCTGATCATTGCCTCTTCTAAAACCTGCAGATCAGAAGCCATTTTCAAACATGACAGGTTCACTTGAAACTTTTACTGAAGCCAAAATGTCACTTTTTTTTTTAATTTTCTTTTATAATAAAGAATAAAAAAAGTTATTTTTTCTTTTCATACAGATTTCTGGGAAAACTGGGGACCACTTCATGGGTAGCAGAGAACTATTGGTTGCTACCTATCTGGTTATAAACATCTTTATTGACTAGCGTTTAATTGGCACAAGACTGTAGCCGAAGTATGGGGGTGAGCCCATCCCATACCCAGCCGATAATGGCGGCAACCACAGCCCGGACCTGCGCAAAGCTCTGTCCAAGACAACCTGTCACATGCCACCGTCAACCTCCAACAGCAGCTTGTACCTGAGCATCAAAGGAGACCATGATTTGTGCTCTATGCAGCAACACTGATCCAAGGTACGAGCGATCCAGCAATCACAGATTCAAGTCGTCTAAGGGAACCAATACAGTGAAAAGTAAAGAAAAATAAAACCCATATACATGCACCCGTATAAATGTGGCATTGCGGCATCCAGACCTACCAAAATGTGATATCTAGCCCAAAAATAAGCCCTCACAGCTCCATCAGAGTGTTACAAGTCTCAGAAAATGGTGACCCGTTTCCCCTGCAAATTCACAGCATTTGGGGTTTTTACTGTGTGTGTTCAGTATGTAGTAAAGTGAATAGAGTCATTCAAAAGTACAGCACATTCTGCAAACACAAGCCCTCATATGTCTAGGTACAGAGAAACTAAGCTATTCTTCTTGGAACGAGAGGAAAGACCCAAGACGCAGAAATGGAAATGTCAAGGGGTTAAAAGGGAATCTCAGCATGTTCTTGCCTATGGTAGTAGTTGGGGGGCTGTATAGTGGGGGGGGGGGGACAAGCAGCTGAAAATATACCTGTTCTTTGTAAGAGATCCAATGGGCATAGTCATGACAAGTCTAGAGTAGAAGCCATATGCTAATCAGGCTGGGTGTGCACTGGGGGCGTGTCAATATGAAGGTGAGGTGCAGCGACAACCCCAGTGTGAATATATAGCTTCTACACTAGAGCTCTCATGACTGGCAGATTGGATCTGGGGTTGTGTCTGTGAAATGGCCACGGTGTGAACATGCTCTTACACTTTACATGTATACCAGCTTATAGTCCAGCTAAGGTGTTTGGAGAAAGGACAAGAGATTAATGCAAAACCTAACAGGGGCATGGCTCCACTTTCTGAGCCAAGTATTTTATCTATATAGCATCCAACGTATGAATTCTCAGTGGTCCCCTGTCCGACTCTGCCCCTATTCATATTGAGGTTGTAGTAAGTTTGAATACTAGAGACAGGTTAGGACACCCTGCTGCGGTGGGGTGGCCTTTATGCTTTGATTAAAATAGAGTTAACCAAGTACCCTATATATGTTAATTCATTGCTGTAGAGTGTATGCTCCATTGGGTTTTTTTTTCTAAAAAGATGGTATCATTTTTAGTGGGGGACAAGGATCTGTTACAGCCGTACCACCATATCCATAAAGACATAAGTTCCCTATAATGGATCTGCCACAACTAATGTAAAGCAAGTGATCATTCTGTGCTGTGACATGCCTTCGTACAATCATTTACTGCATGGCAGCTCAGATCTCCAGGGTTAGCAGAGCATAAGCCCCTATGTGCATAGCTCGCACTCCCACTATACTGTCCTATATGGGAAGTATGCAGCGGCACGTAGAGACTTACAGCGACCCAACGAGCACAAAATAAAATCTCCATCCAGCCAATTTTGCAGATCTGCATATTTTGATATGCGGACAAAACAAAACCGCCAAAAGCAATGCGTCTGAATGATTTCTACTGGAGAGGGCTCCCTACAGATGCACGAGTATTACCGAGCAGTCTGTTTACCAGCTGTCCCAAAAATAATACAATGGCCGTCTCCAAAGCCAGAGCTTAGATGGATTCAAGTTGGAGACACTGCACAAATTGAAGCTATAATTTTACACACGGCCTTTTGTCCTCGTACACTCCCACAGTACTCATAAATCACAATTATCACATCAGTGGAAGCCATAAAAAAGGAAAAGCCGAGCAGAATTATCTTATAATGCGCAGAAAAATAAAAAGGGTTGGATTTTTTTTTTTTAAGCTCATCACAGATCATAAGAGAAGATTGTGGCTGTGTAGGAAAGACTACACGAGAGGAACATAAGTATCGCACTTAAACCCTAGTAGATTATGAGCCGGGCTAGGATGTGTCGCACATCATCTCCGCCCCAAATGGCCTTTATTGCCGGATGAGAGGATAAGGGGAAGAGGCCCGGCTCTTATCAGGTTATTATTCATTTTACTCACGCTCTGTAAAGATGGGCCACTTTACCATCCAATCCAGTCTTGCTTCCTACCAACTCTACAACCAAGATATGAGGTCTCTGGATGTATGGAAGTGCGGTCAACTTGTCTGAGCCGGCCATTAAACCATTCCCAACATCTGCCATAGATGTCGGGTGTATGGCATGGGCTCAGGAGCTGAGTCCACAGCATAGCGGAGAGAACCCAAAACTGCAAGGAGCAACTGGGCACAAACAAACCTTAACCCATTAATGTTTGATTATATTTAGAATATAGCTGCCTCCTGCCTGTAACAGCGATGGGCACCAAGTTTCGATTGTTGCGATTACCCACTTAAAAGCTGCCATCATTTGTTCCCTGTGGCATTTAAGGTGCACAGTCTAGGGGGGCACACAGTTCTAGATGCCCATAGGCCCCCCTATAGTTCCAGGGTGGCAATGAAATGCCATAGTAACCAGAGGCCTGCTGAAGATCCTGACAGCGGTTATGTTGGTATTCCTGTGAGGTCCCGGTACAAGCTAGGCTTTGTAGGAGACAATAAATTTTAGCTGGATTTTTCAGAACATTGTATTGTAACATACAATGTGCCATTATAAACTGCACCAATGACCCGGGAGGTCGGTCCAACTCTAATATTCCATGAATCTATGATGAACCGGCTATGAAACACATATCAAGAAGGCGGTGATGAGGGCATTCAGGGAGGGAGTGACAGCGCCTGTAGTGCTGGAGGCAGAGATAAGGTAGAATGGCAACTCTACCATGTACAACTCCCAGGGTTTCTGAGGAAGGGCTGTACGCCATCAATTTCTGGATGCTGTAATAATCTACAGTACTCTATTATTCATACACCATGAGCACAGAAAATACAGAAAGGCTAAGTGTCCCCCCAGGGAAATACACAACAGTAATTATGTATGTGTATAATATACTGTATCTATACACATACATGTGTAATTTGTAAAATACTGCTCCAGCAACTTATATAGGAGAGCAGAACTACTGGTCTATACAACGACGGGAAGAAGCCTTTCACAAGCAGGACGACGAAACTGCTTTGAGTAATGGCATGTCTTTAAAGAAGGCTGTATATGCAAGACATCCAAGAAAGGAATTTTAAGGAATCAAAACATTTACTGGTAGTAATAGTATTTATTTCCCTGTGAATGTGCAAATATTATTTGCAGCTACAAGAGTTTTTAAAAAAAAAAAAACCAAAAAAAAACACTGGGCACTGTCCCTACACTACAGATGATTTCTCAATGTGTTTAGTACAAGACAAGTGTGTGAGTTATTAGCTTAGTCAAGTTGTATGCCATTAACTGTGATAAGTCAGCTCACTTTTTAAGTAAATGCAGAAATCAAGGAAATTCCAAAGGGATCTTACAACTTGTACATTAGATTTTCAGTCATATAGTAAGCAAGCAACTAAGCAATGCCGACCTCACCCTACTAGTATTGTTTCTTGTGTGTGTCATCTAGGAGTGGTAAAACAGCATTTCTGTGACTGTCCAACTAGTCAGTAAAGATGTCTACTGCCTCAAAAGTGCACAAGAATAAGGTCCTGAACACCAGAATTTATTTTTTATTTTAACCCCTACACGACATGCACCTGTATGGCGCATGTCGTATGTCTCCCTTTAATGTGGGCTCTAGCGATGAGCCCACATCTTCTCCCGCACATGCCAGCTGATTTGAACAGCTGACATGTGCCCCCAACAGCCACAGGTGGATTTGTGATCCAACCGCGGCTGTTAACCTGTTAAATGCCGTTATCAATCTCAGACAGAGGCATTTGATGTGATCGGACAGGGCTGTGGAGTCGGTAAGCCACAGTTGCGACTCAGACTCCTGGATTTTATCAGGCTCCGGCTCCTTCATAAATGGCCAACTCATAACAAATTTACTGTTGTAAAATATTAAACATCGTGCTTATTCAGTTTCTCACCATCATATAAGTAATCAGAGCACTTAGAGCAAAAACTACATTTATTAGAATACAATTAGAATATAGCAAATAACTTTTATAAACTTTTCTAAACTGTAAGTAAATATGCAATAAACACTTTTATGCAGTTAATAAGAAGAAATCTATAAATTTGTCCTCAGAAAAAGTATTGCCTCTGTCAGATCCTCCTTCATGGATGCCCTCAAATCTGATCTAATTATTTTGAGAGCAGAGAACAACCTCTCTACACTAACTTGTGTTGGTGGCAAAGCAGTAACCACTCGGGCAACATCTCTGACAATGTCAGGATACAGAGGAATCGCTTGTTGCACTGTTATTTTTGATGAACGGTCAAATTTCTCAATTTCTTTTAGTGCACATCAAAAATTCTGCTGAAATGTACTGGCTGTGTTCCTTGATGGGGATGACTCTTCTTCTATGCAGGAATGCTTTGCACGGTCCTTGTGATCCAAATATTTTTCGAAATTAAATTCTTCATCAGTTGATGAGGGTGAAGATGTGGCAGGACGACCAAATTCTTCTTGTTCCTCCTGACTGTTCTGCAACCCTTTCATCCTTACTGCTATTTCAAACAGAGCTTCTTTTCCTTTACTTAGCTGTTGATCATCTAGAAGAATCCGATGCATTGGGTCTACATAAACAGCTGCCAAAAGAATGTTATTTTGTAATAGTAGCTCCTCTCTCCGTTTCATTGATGTAGCAATGCCACTTGCAATTAACCCTCCTCTTTGGGACAGGCGAAACATCAGGTTCTTCCACTCGTTTAAGAAAATACCTGGAGTTAAGTCCTCTGCTTGTAATTTTTTAGTCACTGTAAATGGGTGCTCTAGCAATTTTTCCAGCTCAGTCACCTGATTCCACTGACTTTCATTTAGACAGAAAGAACTTGCCCTTTTTTAAGTTCATAGTCTTGCAGAACCTTTTCCACCAAGACCTGGAGAAACTCACTGGTGTGATGAGCTTTGGTGTCTTTTACTGCCAATGTCTTGGTAACTATTTCATTTTTGTCACAAACAAATCGGACATTGATGGCAAAATAGTTCACTCTGTGACGTGTGCAGGCATCCATTTTAAGAAACAGAAAGCGTCCCTTGAGAGTTTTTTTTAAGTTCTTCCTTTTGTTTAAAAGCTTCTTCGATTACTAATTTTCTAATACTCTCTCTCTCCAGAGAAACACCAAGCTTGCGGGCCATTTCCCCATTCAGACACATAAAAGCTGGTCGTGAAAATAATGAAATAGGCACACTATCCTTTACAACAAGCTCTATGATCTGTTTTTTAAATGTATCTACTGTCATCGTCACAGTAACTTTGTCACTGACAAAATATCTTGCAACTGATGGCTGCAAAGTTCTCTGCTCCTTTGTTTGGCTGGAAGAGCTGGGCACTGGTTCATTGGTTTGGATGCAGTCTCTCTCATCCACTGCTTTCAGTACTTCTGGATGAAAGCGCTGTAAATGTCTCTTTAGATTAGAAGCTCTGGTAGGAGCATTTTTATCTTTGCCTGAATATGCACTCATCTTGGCTTCACAGCATTTGTTTTCGTCAATTGTACAAAATTATTGCCAGGTCGTACAACTGATATAGTGGTCAGTAATACTGTTATTATTCCTCATGTACTCACAGTTAACTGATGCAAAGTTTGTTGAAAGGATAATACTTCTTACAGTCTTCCTCTTCTGAGTAGCAGGCAGCTGTGAGATGCTTGGAAGACGCACACCTAGTATGATCTAGTCTAGAGGAGGAGCTTTACTACTAAGAATTTGCAACACATTTTCACTTTCAATTTCATACATTGTAAGTAGGGGGGTTGGGGCAGCATGAGGTTAACCAAGTATAAGATTAGATAAGGGCAGTGGAGAACAGTGACACACAAGAAGTAAGAAATGTCTATCTCCAGCAGAACTGCTTATCACTGTTGTTCATAGTTTGAGAGAACATATATTTGAGTAACATTTATAAAATTCATATGAAAGTTCAATTATGAAATATTAATACATTTTTTTTTTTAAAGCTGGAGTCGGAGTCGGTACATTTCTACCGACTCCAACCAAAACTAACTCCGACTCCACAGCCCTGGTACCGGAAGCGTGTCAGTTATCACGCCCATCAGTGCCCGTGTCACATGACCACGGGTCGCTGATGGGTTGGCATGACAGCCCGGGGTCTGCAGCAGACCCCTGTGGTTGCCATTGACGGATTGCTATGAGCGCCGCCCAAGGGTCGGCGCTCATAGCAAGTGAGAATTTCTGCTACTAAGGGCAGGGCTGAAATACTGCTGTGTAGCACAAACTATTGACTACTGAAGCAAATGTAAAGTAAAAATGTTAAAAATATTTTAAAAAATAAATATAAAAAGTTCAAATCACCCTCTTTTACCCCCCCCCCCCACATATTTGGTATTGCTGAGTTCAAAGTCGCACGATCAAGATATAAAATTAATCCGATTGGTAAACTGCATAGTAACAAAAGTCTAAACATCAGAATTATGTTTTTTTGCTTGCCGCAACATAGCTTGTTGTATTTTAATGCAATCAAAAGATCGCATCTACACCAAAATAGTACCAATAAAAATGTCAGCTCGGCACGCAAAAAATAAGTCTCCTCACCCAGCCCCAGATCACGAAAGATGAGGCTTTTTTTAACTGGATTTTTTTTTACCACAGGGGAAAAAAAAACCCAAAAAACTATACATGTTTGCCATCTATAAACAAATTTTATAGCTCTGAGAAGGGGAGCAAAAAACAAATGCAAAAACGAAAATGGTCTACAGCGTGAAAGGCTTACTCTGTGAAAAAGTTTATAGGGGTCTAATATGAAATTCGTTTTACTTTCTGCCATCCTGACAATTTTGTGCGTTTATGCCCATTTGTACAAAATCATGAAGTGGGGTGCATCTTAACCCATTGGGCCCCTTTATAAAGACTGGCATGTACAACGCCAGTCTTAATGAATTGACCCCAATGAGTTTCCAGTTGGAAAAGAAAGTGAATTGATAGAGCCTGCTGGCATATTACGAGAAAAATCTTACTACAGTCAATGGGGCTTGTTAAGGAAACACGTGCGGACATTGTTGAAAGAGACTTAATTAGCACAAGCAATCCCCCCAAAAATCGAGAGGACATACCTTTACCTAAGTATTCCCAAGTACTGTACATAAAAAGCACCAACCTCATTAAACACTGGATACATAACCGCATACAATGGCATGGAAACCATGGAAGTGGTCTCTGCTTCATTCTTCATCTCTTCCATTGTCATCCTCATTCACAGAGACCAGGCTGTTAGAATATGATGCTATAGAGGCAGAAATCTTTTCATTCAGTGCGCTCAATGCAGGCGTTCCTATCCGTGCGAGAAATTATTCTGTTACCCTAAAAGAGAAGAAACATGGGGGTCAGGGAACAAAATTGCTAGTCCTAAGGATGCAGAGCTCCAAAAGCCTGTGAGAAGTGGCGAGCTATCCTCAGTATAAGCCTCAATGTCAAGCCAGTGGCAGTCCCACGCCGGCACTTGTGCGAACGCTGCAGCCTATTCACACTTTACATCGAGTTGCAAGCAGTTTGGGCTTTTTGTACATCCCATTTTCTTAAGGCAGACTACTGGGAAATGTTAAAGACGACAACCAGCATGACACTTCTACATCCCTTCTACATTAACCATTTATACGATTTGAGATTATTTTTCATAAATATTTTTCACTTTTTTAAAGCGTAAAAGTTTGTCCTATGCACAGTCTTACATGCAATCTCCCCTTAAAGATAAATGTACAGAGTTCATACAAGCCACATTTAACAGGAGTCTGATCCAGGCATCTTTCAAAGTACATTACTTTGTATTAGACTCTACCTAGACTGGAATTGACTGGGATAGACCACCACTACAATGTTTCAGTTTCTTTTCACTATCACCCCCATACTACTTCACTTCTTCCCATCTCCTGTAATCCCTCTACCTAGTAAGGAACTAGTCATTGCTCCCCTCCATCCTCCCCAGCCATCTCACCTCTTCCTCAGAACTGTTCCTCCACATACAATCCTTTTTTCCCCAGACACACACGGCCACATCATATCCTATCCTGCTCCCACCTTCTAATTCTGTCTGCTACTCCGCATTGCAGGCGACATATCCCCAAATCCTGGCCCTCCTCAGCACATCCCCACACTAATTACTAACACCCTGGGCAATCTTCTACACCAGGGGTCCCCAACTTGTAGCTCAGGAGCCACATGTGGCTCGCGGTCCCATAAATTGTGGCTCGCAGGTGTCTGCCAGCGTGATGCATTAGTTGCAGATATAGCAAACAGGTATGAGGAGGAAATCTAAGAATGGTGTATTTTGTGCGTAGCCATGCACAGAAAAGCAGATCTGATGCACATATACTGGTCTTAGGGGGTTTAGAGATAATTTAATTATGATACGCTGGAGACAGGATGATACTACCTGTCGGATAAGGTGCCTGAAGCTGGACGTGACAGTGAGTGCTGAATGGGAGTATTGTGGGGACCACTGAATCTTGGTATACTGCTTTGGGGTGATTTCTGTGGAAAAGTTATGATCATCATTATAACCGTAATGGGGGCTCTGGTTGCCATTACTGTGAGGGGAAGGGAGCTAGATGTGGCTCGCGATGCCCTCCCAGAGCAGAATGTGGCTCGCGGAGCTCTCACTGAGCGGAATGTGGCTCTCTAGGTCAGAAAGGTTGGGGACCACTGCTCTACACGCTTTTGCAACCATGATAACCTCATACCCATTCATCCAGCCCCCAACTCTCCCGTCTCCCTACCTGGAGCACTATGGAACGCATGCTCGGTCTGCAACAAACTGTTGTATATCCATGACCTCTTTATCACCAACAACTCTCCTTACTTGGCATCACTGAAACCTGGTTCGCCCCCTCTGACACAGCCTCTCCAGCTGCACTTTCTTATGGCGGACTTAATCTCTATCACACCCCTCGCTCCAGCAACAAATGTGGTGGAGGAGTTGGCTTGTCCGATACCTGCTCCTTTACCCCAATTCCTCTACCACCCTCCGCTACTCTTCCCTCGTTTGAGGTACACTCCGTCCGCATCTATTCCCTCTCCAACCTCCAGCTGGCTGTCATCTACCGTCCCCCAGAACTAACCATCTCCATCTTTCTCGACCACTTCAGCACCTGGCTTACTTCATTTTCTTTCTACTGACATCCCCACTAACATCACGGGTGACTTCAACATCCCCATTGACACTCCCACCTCAGCTGCCTCTAAACTTTTATCACTGAGTGCCGCCTTTGACCTCCCTCAATGGTCCTCCATGGCCCCTGACAAAGATGGCCACACGCTGGACCTTATCTAAACCTGCCTCGGTTCACTTACTAATCTCACCCCTCCCCATCTGACAACAACCTACTGACATTCTCTTCCCTCTCCTAGTGCGCAACCCCCACTCCACAAACTCACTCACCCTCGCAGAAATCTCAAACACCTTAATTTTTACTCTCACTCTGAGTCCCTTCTCACTCTTACAGACATAGCGTTCTTACATGACAGATGCTGCTGCCACTTTATACCACCACAATAACAGCAACACTCGAATCGGCCACCCCCTCACGCACAGCAAAACTCGTACAATCAACAGGCAACCCTGGGTGACTAGCCTGACCAAAGAACGGAGACGGGCTTCCATGGTTGCTGAGCGGAGATGCAAGAGATCCCATTCTGCCAAGCACTTTATTGCATACAGGCAGTCCCTTGCCAGCTTCAAGTCCACGCTCACTGCCGCAAAACAAACTTACTTCTCATCTCTCATATACGTCTCACAACCCTAAACAACTTTTCAACACTTTCAATTCTCTACTCAGTCCCCCAGCACATCCTCCCTCTCCTCATTTCTGCTGAAGACTTTGCCTCTTTCTTTAAGCAGAAGATCTATAACATTAAGGGCCTCTCACACTAAGCGATATCGCTAGCAATATCGCTATAACTTGTGACTTTATAGCGATATTGCTAGCGATATCGCTATGTGTGATACTTACCTACAACCCGCTCCCACGCTGCTTATCGCTGATCGCGCAAGAACGTCCAGGACTGTTTCTCGTCGTCAGCTTCCTGCGGCGCTTACTGTGGAGAGATGAGCGTGGAGCCAGGCGGGAGGACGCAGGATCGCCTAGTGTGACAGGTAAGTAGCGACCCCCGTCCCCAGCGATGTCACTGGTGAGATCTGCATGTGTGGCAGCTCACTAGCGACCACTTAGCAATGTACCAGCGATCCTGACCACGTCATATCGCTGGTCAGGATCGCTGGTACATCGCTAAGTGTGACAGTACCTTTAGAGAAAGCTTTGTCCTGCAGCCCCCAATGCCCCTCCTCTTAACTGCTCAGCCCTGTTCTTCCAAAACAAGCTTCTCCACCATTACAGAAGATCAGCTCTCCACTCTTCTGTCAAGATCACATCTTACCACTTGCACGCTTGATCCGCTCCCATCCCACCTCACCGCTAACCTCGCCAGTCTTCATCCCAACCCTATCCCATCTCTTCAACCTTTCACTTACAAATGGTGTCTTCCCCTGATCCTTCAAACATGTCTCAATCACACCCATCCTCAAAAAGCCCTCACTCGACATCACTTCTCCCCTATGCCTCAAAACTACTGAACAGCACGTCCATCTTGAACTGTCCTCCCACCTCTCCTGCTCCCTCTTTGACTGGTTACAATCTGGCTTTCAACTGCAACACTCAACTAAAACTGCACTAACTAAAGTCACCAATGACCTACTAACTGCCAAGAGCAAGCGACACTAATCTGTCCTTCTCCTGGACCCGTCTTCTGCCTTTGACACTGTAGACCATTCCCTCTTGTTACAGATTCATCTCTTGGCATCACAGATTTGAACCTAACCTGGATCTCGTCGTATTTAACAGACCGAACATTCAGCATTTCCCCTCTCCCACACCACCACCTCACCACGCCCCCTGTCTGTCGATGTTGCCCAAAGCTCAAGTTTTTGGACCCCCACTCTTCTCCATCTACACCTTCGGCCTGACACAGCTCATAGAATCCCACGGTTTGCAGTATCACCTCTACGCCGTTGACACGTAGATCTACCTATCTGGACCTGACATCACCTCCTTGCTGAACAAAATCCCACGTCAGCTATTTCATCTTTCTTTTCTGCTCGCTTTCTAAAACTAAACATGGACAAAACTGAATTCATCATCTTTCCCCCCCTCCACCAGACCTAACCATCCATGTCAGTGGCTGCTCATATTCTCCAGTCCTGCATGCTCGGTGCCTCGGGGTGATCCTCGACTCTGCCCTCTTTCAAGCCACATATCCAAGCCCTTGCATCCCCCTGCAGACTGCAACTCAAATATTTCCTGGATCCGTACATTCCTTGACTAAGAAAATGCAAAAAACGCTCGTGCACGCCCTCATCTCCCGTCTCGACTATTGCAACCTCCTACTCTCTGGCCTCCCCTCTAGCACCACTGAAATCTATCCTAAACTCAGCTGCCTGACTAATCCACCTGTCTCCGTTATTTCCCAGCCTCTCCTCTCTGCCAAGCCCTTCACTTGCTTTCTATCATCCAGAGGCTCTAGTTCAAAACCCCAACTATGACATACAAAGCCATCCACAACCTGCCTCCTACATACATCTGTAACATGGTCTCCTGGTACTTACCTACACGCAACCTTCAATCCTCTCAAGATCTCCTTCTCTACTCCCCCCTCTTATCGCTTCTTCTCACAACAGCATACAAGACTTCTCCCGTGCTTCCACCATACTCTGGAACTCTCTACCAACACATCAGACTTACGCCTACCACGGAAACTTTCAAAAGAAACCTGAAGACCCACCTCTTCCAGAAAGCCTACAACTTGCAGTGATCCTCAGGCTACTGAATTGCCGCACGACCAACTCCACCCTCTCCTAGTGTATCCTCACCCATCCCCTGCAGACTGTGAGCCCTCGCCGGCAGGGTCTTCTTTCCTTCTGTACTTTGTGTTCCTTGTATTGCTCATGTTTATTGTCTATGTATGCCCCTTTTCACATGTAAAGCGCCATGGAATAAATGGCGCTATAAAAATGAATTAAATTTATAGCGCCATCATATGCCGCAGCGCTTTACAGACATCATCACTGTCCATGTTGGGAATTTAGACTGTGACCCCCAATTAGCAAGTCTAGTCTGTGGGAAGAAACCTACTCAAACATGGTGAGAACACACAAACTCATTGCAAATGTTGTCTTTGGTGAGATTTGAACCCAGGACCCCAGCGCTGCAAAGACAAGGCTCTGTGATTTAGTGCGGACCACTCAATCTGCAAAAATACACAAACATGAGTACAGTCTCAGACCATACTCTGCGATAAATAATAACTCATACAAGAAAACCGGGGGTGGGGTTACACCGCAGCAGCAGCGGCCACCGCCCAGGGATCGGGGGGGGGACAGCAGCCGCAGTGACCTGCAGTAACCTCAATGACGTCACCGCAGGTCCCTCAAGTTCAGTATCTCCTGGATGACCGGCTGAACAATCGCATCATTCCACCATTCAGCAAGGCATCCAGATGCAGCAGAGATGGATTGCAACGTGGGTCAAAGATTGGACAGGTGAGGAATAATTTTTTATTTTTAATTTTACACTAATAAATAGGTAACAGAGGTTGGCTAGTGTTTTTTTTTCAAACAAAGGAGTCTGTTTTCTTTTAATGAACACCTTCACGACGCGGCCCATTTTCGTTTGTTTTTTCCTCCAGTTTTTTTCCCCCCCAAGCCATAAGCCTTATTTTTCTGTCCACAAACAAATGAGGGCTTGTTTTTTGCAGAAGGATTTGAACTTTTGAATGACACCATTCATTTTACTAGTTAGTGTACATGAAAATGGGGAAAAAAAATTCCAAGTACGATGAAATTGCGAGGGGGAAGCATAGTTCTGACATTGATTTTTGGGAATTTTTACGGTGTGCATTTTCCTGGTAAAAATTACCATGCAATATGATTCTGCTCATCAATATAATAACGGCGGTACCAAACATCCAGTTTTTTTTAATTTAGTGGTGAAAAAAACATTTGAAATTTTCAAAAATAAAATTGGGGGAGTTGTGTTGCCATTTTCCTAGACATGTAACAATTTTTCGTCAAATGGAGCTGTATGTTAGCTTATTTTTTTTGCAGGGCAAAACAACGTTTTTTATTAGCACCAGTTTGGGATAGATGTGACTTTTTGATCGTTTGTTACAGCATTTTTGGGGGAATTGTGGGGAAATTTTTTTTTTTTTAATTTTGGCACTCTTGAATTTTTTTCCATTTAAAGTGTTTATTGTTTTTACATTTTGATAGATTAGACTTTTCTGAAAGAGTAGATACAACGTGTACGTTAAAAAAATTTTAATTTATTTTTTTCAGTGTGGGAAAAGGAGGGAGATTTGAATTTTTTTTTTTTTTTTTAAATGATTTTGTTAGCATCCTTAGGGCCCTTGAAGTGTGATCGTCCAATTGCTTGTGCAATCAGTCTCCTTTGAAGCTCAGCAACAGGCAAAATTTCAAAGGCGTTCCGTAATAGCAAGCATGGAGGTCATCGGCTGACCCCCGGCTGTCATGACAACACATCTGCAACCACGTCAGAGGCGCGTTGATGGTCGGAAGGACACAAGCGCTCGTCAGGGTGAGTTAAATGAGGCTGTAAGAGACTGATATAGGCATTTAAAAGGCTAACACTGCGCAACAAATTTCAGGGAAGTTCTTGTCCCCCGAGAAAATGTTATTGTAACAGATTTTGATATGCTGAACGCGAATATGTGCTCCAAAAGGCTATCATGTAAGGTTTTTGACCGGAGCTTTTTTGTTCCCCTTCTTTCCAGAGCCATAACTTTTTATTTTTCTGTCAATATGACCATGTGAGGGCTTATTTTTTGCGGGACGAGTTGCACTTTTGAACGACACCATTGGTTTTATCATGTTGTGTACTCGAAAACGGGAAAAATTCCAAGTGCGGTGAAATTGCAAAAAACGTGCAAACCCACACTTGTTTTTTATTTGGCTTTATTGCTAGGTTCACCAAATGCTAAAACTGACATGCCATTATGATTCTCCAGGTCATTACAAGTTCATAGAGACCCAACATGTCTAGGTTCTCTTTTGTGTAAGTAGTGAAAAAAATTCTAAAGTTTGTTAAAAAAAAAAAAAATTGCGCAATTTTCCAACACCCGTGGCGTCTCCATTTTTTGTGATCTTGGATTGGGTGAGGGCTTATTTTTTGCATGCCGAGCTGACGTTTTTAATGATGCCACATTTGTGCAGATAAGTTCTTTTTGATTGCATTAAAATGCAATAACGGGCAATGTCGCGGCGACCAAAAAAAAAATGGACATTAGACCAACCGGTAATGTTATTTCCAGTAGTCCATCCTGACAGACCCATGGGGGTTGTCCTTTCATCCTTACAGAGACAGGAAATGCACAAGAGGTTAAAAGGTCCCCTCCCACATCCACAATCCAGTGATTTTCCCCAAGTACCACACTAGTATGGATGCAATTAATATTTATTGAGATTTAGTATAAGCATAGTAACACAAATACAAAACGGGAGGGAACTACCAGTGCTGTCAGGATGGACTCCTGGAAATAATATTACCGGTAGGTCTAATCTCCGTTTTTCAGGCCTTCCTATCCTGACAGCACCATGGGGAATACCAAAGAAGGAATTCGCTTAGGGTGGGACTACAGCTTGTAACACTTTACGACCAAAGGTCGTCTGGTTGGCTGTTAACGTGTCCAATTTGTAATGTCTACAGAAAGTGTTTAGTGTAGACCAGGTGGCGGCCCTGCAAGTCTGCTCTATTGAGGCTCCCACCCTCTCTGCCCATGATGTTGCCATTGCCCTGGTGGAATGGGCTCTAAGCCCCTCTGGTATAGGTAACCCCTTGGTTTCGTACGCTGAGGCAATAACTGATGTTATCCATCTACCTAGGGTGTGTGTAGATGCGCCTGTACCCCTATTTTTACCTCTGTACTGGACAAACAATAGTGTCCTGGCGCCACTCTTGCGTGACTTTAAGTAGCGTGTGACTGCACGCCTGACGTCCAAAGAGTGAAAGAGCCTTTCTTTATCTTTTTTGGAAATGGGCAGAATGAGGGTAGGACTCTCTCTTGGTTTAAATTCTGGGGAGATACTACCTTAGGGAGGAAACCTGGGTTCAGTTTTAATATTATGCGGTCCTCAAAGATCTGTATGTAGGGATTCTGGACTGACAGGGCTCAGATTTCTCCCAGCCGTTTGGCTGAGGTGATGGCTATCAGAAAGACTTTTCTGTGTGAGCCTTGTGATGTCTATTTTGGATACTGGCTCGTAAGGTGGACTGCATAGGGCGTTAAGTACAAGATTTAGGTCCCACAGAGGAACTCTTTCTTAGTGTGGGTCTCAATCTCTGGATGGCCTTTGTAAATTGCACTATCCATGAGTGAGAGGCTAAGGAAAAATTAAAGAAAGTACTTAGAGCCGCTATCTGGACTTTTAACGTGCTTGGAGTTAGGCCCTTATTAAATCCTGCCTGCAGGAAGTCAAGGATCTGAGGGATGTTCGGCCGAGATGAGTCTATGGGAGTACTACCACCTTCCGAGCAGAACTTCTTCCAAATTTTCCGATATATAGCCCTCGTAACGGGTTTACGGCTAGCCTGCAACGTTGAGATCACCTGGTCGGTGAGGCCTCTGGATAATAGTGCAACTGTCTCCCGACGGTTTTTTTACGGTGACGAGGGTTGAATAGTGGCCCTGCCCTCTTTCCTTTTCTGGGACTACTACCCCTGATTCTAGCAGGTCTTTTATGTCTGCACAAGTGGGATCTATAAGGGATCTGGACTGAGGATTTGTTATGACTAACCGTGCTGGGGGGGGGGGGGGCTCTGCAAATTCGAGGGTATAGCCCTGGGAGACCGTATTGAGGATACGCCGTTTTGGGAGATGAGTTCCCATGCCCCCGTGAAGTGTCTGAGGCAACGCCCCAGGCGTCATTGTCTCCTGCTCCTGGAGTGGGACCCCTACTTTTCCCCCCCTTTTGTGTAATCCTAGCGAGGTGATTTCCCCTTCCCTCTATATTCCTGCCACTGGTTAGGCCTGGGTCTCTGAAAGGGAAATGTTTTTTTCGGTTTTTCCTCCAGAAGACCTTTTTTGTCATCCAAGGCATTCTCCAGGATTTTATCTAAGGCCGGCCCAAATACCTTCCCACCTGAGAAGGGTATAGCGCACAACTTATTTTTTGACTGATAGTCCCCTGACCAGGTCTTCATCCAAATGGCTTGACGAGCCGCATTGGACAAAATTATTTCTGGCCGTGAATTGTACAGATTCGGCAGAGGCGTCCGCCATGAATCCGGTTGTGATTTTTAACAGTGGAAAGCCTTCTAACATATCGCCCCTAGGGGTCTTATCTTTTAGTTGTTCTAGGTGGTCGATCCATAGGTGCACGGATCTGGCGACCGATGTGGCGGCTAGATTTGTCTTCATAACCGCCGCAGAGGAGAGGCCTCCCAAGCCCTTTTCAGGAGTACATCGGCCTTCTTGTCCATGGGTTCCTTGAGGCTGGAGGAATCTTCAAAGGGAATCGAAGTCTTCTTCGGTACCCTGGCCACCGGGGTGCCGATTTTAGGCACCTCGTCCCAAGTGTTGATGTCCTCCTGGCTAAACGGTAGTCTAAGTTTAAAGTCTCGAGGTATGACTAGACGTTTCTCGGAATCCTCCCATTCCTCCAGAATCATCGAACAGATATGGTCGTTAACTGGAAAGACTTGACGGATCCTCGCTCTCAGGCCTCCGAACATCTCGTCCTGGATGGATTTAGTCTTTGGGGCCTCCTCAATCTGCATGGTGCTTCTCACGGCGCCGAGAAGCTTGTCTGTGTTGTCTGAGGAGAAGAGGTATCTCTTCCCCATATCCAGGGGTTCTGAGGTGATCTCGCCTTCCTCCTCCTCGTCCGTGTCAAGGATCTCCTCGTCCGACGACTGCTCAGACTCCAATCTTTGCCTCTTAGCCTGGGGCTGGCTGGAAGACTGAGCGGGTAGCAGTACGGAGACGGATGTCTGGACCTCCTGTCTGACCATTGTACGCATCTCTGCAAACAGAGGCCTGTTCGCCCCTGATGATCTTCAGGGTGCACTCCGCAGATACGGGGCACTCCTCACATACAGGCTTTTTCCCATGACCCCGGCAATTTACTGGTACAGATGGGGCACTTGGGTCTCCTGGAGGTCGATGCTGTGGCTGCCTTATGCCGTGTTCTCCTACAAGCACAGGAGTTTTATTAAGCTCCTGCCTTTGGAATGTACAGCCCTCCTCCAGAGTCCTACTTACGGATGCTGGCTACTCTGGCTGTGCGGCGTTTTCCGTGGTGGGGAGTGTTTACCGCGTCTCTGCCTGGTCGCCCACCTCCCCGGTTTTATCCTACCTTGTCCTGCAGACGATCTTCCCTGCCGCGCTGATCTGTCATGGCGCCGCCGGAAGTAGTCATCAGACGCCCGGAAGTGACGCGGCCGCCGACGCTTCCAGCGTCTCTGGGTGATGCGGCGGAAGCAGAGAGCCCCGCTGAGGGGAAGCGGCTCCAAGTCCCGGAGCAGCGCTCCATGGGACACCTGGCGGAGAACCGCCACGGGCCATATGACGGGAGGATCTGGTGTTTGGACCCCGCTCCTCCTCGGTAAGTTTCTTGCTGGATGCCGCACTTCTGCGGCGCTCTCGTGCCTGTCCTTACAGGGACAGGAAAAACACTGGAGTGTGGATGTGGGAGGGGACCTTTAACCTCTCTTACATTTCCTGTCCCTGTAAGGTTGAAAGGACAACCCCTATGGTACTGTCAGGATAGGACGTCCTGGAAAATCAGGTTAATTTTTTTTTTTATTCATGGATCGGGCGATTCTGAAAGCGGCAATACCAAATATGTGCAGGTTTGATTTTTTTTATCGTTTTATTTTGATTCGGGCGAAAGGGGGAGGCGAAAGGGGTGGGGGGGGTGATCTGAACTTTTGTTTTTTTTAAAAATTTTTTATATATTTTTAAACACTTTTTTTTTTTACTTTTGGCATTCTTCAATAGCCTCCATAAGAGGCTAGAAGCTGCCATAGCGCGATTGCCTCTGCTACATAGAGATGATGCTCAGATCACCTCTATGCAGCAGAATTACAGGCTTGCTATGAGCGCCGACCACATGGTGGCGCTCATAGCAATCTGCCATCAACCACCACAGAGTTCTCGAGGAGACTTTTGGTTGTGATGGCAAAGCAGCGATGACCCCGATCACATGACGGGGGTAGTCACTGCGTGTATTTCCAGACCGGCGTCCGGAAGTGCATTTAAATGCCCGAGGTCAGTTTGACAGCAGAATTTAACTACTTAATAGGCGCAGGCGGAACGCGATTCTGCTCGCGCCTATTGCGGGTACATGTCAGCTGTTAAAAACAGCTGATGTCGCGGCTTTGAGGTGGGCTCACCGCCAAAGCCCACCACAAAGCGGGGGATACTGCCGTGCTGACGTACTATTGCGTCAGCTGGCAGTAAGGGGTTAAGAAACAGTTTATAGTCTACATTATGATGTCCGAGACACTACATACATGTGCATCGATGTCAGTAGCAAAAGCAATTGTTCAAGAGTGTTTTGCAGACGACTTTATAATCAGTGTCAGATGCTTCTCAAATTAGATTCCAGCAATAGTAGCCAGCATTGACGTATTCCACTCCCTGGTACCTTTTCTCCATCAGCGCAATGTCTTGGTGAAATCTGTCACCGTGTTAATCGCTATCGGCACGACTGGCTGGAAAAAGTCCAAGTGAGAATGCAGAAAATGCATTTTTAGTGACATATTGTATTTCATCAAATGATATGCTGTGAGCATGTTGTCCATGAGATGTTCAAAGTTTGGTGCCCTGCTATTGCCAAGGAAGTTGAAGGTCACATCTTTAAAGGCTCTCCATGCCACTTGTTCAACATCTTGTAAAAAAAGACCATCAAAGCTACTGTCATTCATTAGTTCTCTGATCTGTGGGCCAATAAAAATACCTTTTTAAATCTTTGCATCACTTATTCTTGGAAATTTCGGTCGCAAGTAAGAAAAGGCTTCCGATTAGTTGTTGATTGCTTTGACAAAATTCTCCATAAGCCCAATTTTAATATGCAAAAGGAGGGAGAAATCTCTTTGCTGGATCAACGAGAGGATTATGTTTAACATTCTTCTGTCCAGCAACCAGGTTTTTGCAGAGTGGCCAGTGTTTTCTGAAATCTTGCATTTCTCGTGCACGACTGTCCCAGTCACAAATAAAACAATACTTGGTATATCCAAGCTGCAGTCCAAGAAGAAGTACAACAACTTTTAGATCACCACATATGTTCCAGTTATAATTTCTATAATTAATGTGGGTCAACAGTAACTCCATATTCTCATACATTTCTTTCAGGTGTACGGCATGTCTAATAGATATAGAAGGATAGATATTTCCATTGTGTAGTAAAACAGCCTTACAAACTTAAAACTGACGAGTCAATGAACAGTCACCACCCAAGAGCATCAAACAACCCCAAGGCATCATTGCAAAAGGTTAACCTGTCGACATGGTTGAAAAGTTGATTAAGGTCTTCTTGATGACTGCGAAAAACAGACTCTTGTTCCCGGTAATAAGAGATTCCGTTCTTGTAGCCTTGATCCCATCAATTCAGCCTGCGTCTGACTATTTCAAATCTTTGCCCAAGTCACTCACATCAGCTTGATTGAACAGATGTGGACTAGATGTAGAAGGCTCAAAGTCTGGGTCTGCAGCAGTTTCATTTTCCACTGACATTGTTACCATATTTTTCAGACCTTAAGACGCGCTTTTTTTCCCTCCAAATTTTGGAGGAAAGTGTGGGTGCGTCTTATGGTCGGAATATAGCATGTGGGGAGGGGGCAGCGAGGAGTGAGATCGCACTGGGATAGCAGGAGGCAGGAAAATGTTGCCTGCTGCAGGAATCCAGCCACTGGGGAAACCACGTGGCCCCAATACAGTGAAGTGAATATTCATGAGCCGCTTCCCCGCTCTCCTGTCAGATGAGCAGTGAGCGGGGAGCAGCAAATAACAGACCCACAAGGTTTCCCCAGCGGATTCATGCAGCAGCTGGGAAGATGCGTGTCCGGTGGTGAAGGGGGCAGGAGCAGAGTGCAACTAGAGGGATCGCCACATACCTGACAGGCAGCACAGCCTGGGCTTGATGCTGAATGCTCTGTGGAGGACCTGTGGTGAGGTCATGAAGAGGGTGGGCTGGAGCATCACATGACCGCACAAAGCCCTCCCTCTTCTTGATCTCATCACAGGTCCTGCAGACACCGCACTACAAACAGTGTAGCTTCCTGTTACATGACCTGTGGTGAGGCCATAAGTAGGAGGGCACTGTGCGGCCATGTAATGCTGCATTACCTCACCACAGTGTGGCTTGCTAGCTGCAGGACCTGCACTGAGTACAGTGAGCAGCAGCCTGTACAAGAATTAATTATAAGGTTAGTAATTGCAGCACATAAAAATCACTTACATCCTGTGGTGAACTACAACTCCCAGCATTCCATATGATCTGCAGGACATGCTGAGAGTTATAGTTCTCCCTTGGGATCTTAAAGCAGCACTCCAGTGTTATTTTTCAGTGCTGGAGTGGTGCTTTAAATGTAAGCCCTGTGCCCCTATTCTTATACTCACCCTCCTGTGTCTTCATATAGTACTTTACAGACAACACACTGGTCCCGCAGCAACATCTTCTACCTGTAGCTGCCAACATAATAACATACTAAAATATTATATATATATATATATATATATATATATATATATATATATATATATATATATATATATATATATATATATATATATATTTTTTTTTTAACACCACATATAATAGTACCGTATTTTTCGCTTTATAAGACGCTCCGGATTATAAGACGCACCCCAAATTTTGAGGAGAAAAATAGGAAAAAAAACTTTATTTTTAATAAAATGGTGGTGCATCTTATAATCCATGCGTCTTATTGCTTTCCAGGGGTGGTGATGGAGGAGGCCGGAGTGGAACATTGCTGCTGGGATGAGGGGGTGTTTTGATGTGCAGCGTGCCGCTGCCGGTGTCTGTTACTGCCGCCGCCCTCTGTCCCCTGATGCTTGCCACCACCGCCACGCTCTGTCCCCCGGTGCCTGCTTGCCACCACCGCCGCACTCTGTCCCCCAGTGCTTGCCACCACCGCCACGCTGTCCCCCGGTGCCTGCTTGCCACCACCGCCGCGCTCTCCCCCGGTTCTTACCGCCACCACCGCGCTCTGTCCCCCGGTTCTTACCGCCACGCTCCTATCCCCCGGTGTTTGCCGCCATCGCCGCGCTCTGTCCCGTTCTGAGGGTACTTGCCGCGGCACTCTGTGCCCTGATGCTGCCGCTGCGCTGTCCGCCACCGCCGCGCTCCTGTCCCCCGGTGGTTTCTTCCGCCCCGCCGCCGCCGCCGCGCTCTGTCCCGTTCAGCGTGGGGGGTCTCTGTCGCTCCATGCCTGCTTTCTTCCTGGAAAATGGCCGCCGCGCATGCGCAGACGGACATCTCGGCACTGAAATCTCGGGAGATGAGATTTCAGCGCTGAAATCTCATCTCCCGAGATTTCAGTGCCGAGATGTCCGTCTGCGCATGCGCGGCGGCCATTTTCCAGGAAGAAAGCAGGCATGGAGCGACAGAGACCCCCCACGCTGAACGGGACAGAGCGCGGCAGCGGCGGTGGGGCGGAAGAAACCACCGGGGGACAGGAGCGCGGCGGTGGCGGCGGACAGCGCAGCGGCAGCATCAGGGCACAGAGTGCCGCGGCAAGTACCCTCAGTGGCAGCGCAAATGTATATCCTCTTTGTAAGACGCACCCCCTTTTTCCCCTCAATTTTGGGGGAAAAAAAGTGCGTCTTACAAAGCGGAAAATACGGTATGTTATTTATGTTATTAAATATTTTACCACTTTTTAGTTCAAATATTTTTTCCCTATTTTCCACCTCTACAATCTGGGTGCGTCTTATAGACAGGTGCGTCTTATAGTCCAAAAAATAAGGTAGTTCATCTCCGTTGTCCTCTATTGTTCATACTTTGGGCGGCTTTGGAACACGAAGACTTTCATCGTGTGGCACTGGTCTTATGGCTGAAGGAAGATTAGAATATTCTATTTATTTCTTGTTCTTTGCTGAATATCCTGTTACATTTGTAAGGCAGAAGTAGCAATCTCTCCATATCATTGGGACAGCGAATGGCATTGAATGTCGTGATCCATTCAGCAATGCTCTTAGTATGTCAGTATTGCCTTTTGATTCCTCCCCTGCCCAAGAGGTAAGCCAAATGATTCACTGTGCCTGCGCGGAAGTCGCATAATACGTGCTTGCATATGTGGAGATCAGCGATTTATGTTATTTCAGTGGAAAATTCAGAATATACTGTTTTATAAAAAGTTCATGTGAGTTTTCAGAATTTTAACAGATCATAATATTTCGTATCATTGCTCAAAAACCTTACGCGATAGGAAAAAGCTGAAGTCATTTCTGAAATCAGCATGAAAAAAAAAAAAAAAAAATCTATCGGGAACACTCAAAATTGTCCAAGGGACAAAACCTTGCAATCGCAGGCGGAGCAGGGAATCTGTCACCAAGTTTTTACTACCCAATCTGAGTAGCATAATGTGGGCACAAAGACCTTCATTCCAGTAATGTATCACATACTGGGCTACTTGCTGTCATTTTGATAATAGTTTTGATCAGTTTTCTCTGCTGCTGAGTTCTTTAAAACCCTTGCCCAAATCGACTGTACAGGGGCAGAAAGCTACCAATGTACCCATAAAGCCACCAGTGGTGTTGGCATGGTTATACAAAGCTCATTAATATGGAGGACTACCTGATAAACTGATTTTATTAAAACACTAATCAGCTGGAATCAGTCACTGGTCACTGTTTCTACAACATGCTGATCTCAGATTACATTGCAAATACAGGGGGACAGACTCCCTTTATGCTCCCATATATATATTACACTAATATTAGCTTAACCTGCTGATAGCGACAGGATTGGCCGACAGACTAATGTGTATGGGGGCCCCTGACATCGGAACATCAGTGGAGATTATGTCTGATTACTGATTGCCAATGGCTCATATCCAAGCGAACAAAGCTGTCGCCATACGTCTGGAAAAGGCTTTCTCAGAGAACGCAGGAGTGCTCGGCCGAACAAACGCACAGGTTTAGAAAAGAAATAGTCGAGATTAGTCCGCCAATAGCCATCTAATGTGTGTGACCGACTTTAAAAGGGGTGGTCCAAAATGCAAATTAGGCTACTTTCACACTAGTGTCGTGTGATGTACACGTTGCAATGCGTCGTTTTGGAGAAAAAACGCATCCTGCAAAGTTGCCTAGATGCGTTTTTTCTCCATAGACTTGCATTAGCGACGAATTGCGACGTATGGCCACACGTTGCATCTGTCATGTGACGGATGAGTCATGTTTTGGCGGCCGCGACGCACAAAAAAAAGTTACATGTAACGTTTTTTGGTGCGTCGTGTCCGCCATTTTCGACAGCGCATACGAGGCCGAAAGTCCGCCCCCTCCTCCCCGGACATTACAATGGGGCAGCGGATGCGTTGAAAAACTGCATCCGCCGCCCCCGTTGTGCAAATCTTTCACAACGTGTGTCGGTACGTCGGCATGACGCATAGCGACGGGCCCGTACCGACGCTAGTGTGACAGTAGCCTTAATGCCATAATCTCGACTATTTTATAATATAGTTTACATAAATTCCCTAACTAACTGCTTTTCTTTTTTGTTTCCTACTTACTATTTGATGACCAGGGCATGCTGGGATACTCAAATGAAGAGTCATTCGGGTGCACAAGCTGCAGTAATTCCTGCACCACATGCCCCCTACCTGAGAAGTAGTATCACGACTGACCTTCGTTTCAAGGGCTGGGCTAGTCCCTGAACAATGTGTGCAATGACAGTGCGCTCTCACTGGCTCAGATCATCAGTAAGGAGCCTGCAACAGAGTGCACTGTCAATGTTGTCAGAATACCCAGCTTGCAGAGACCAGTGCCACCCAGGAAAGTGATATAAAGTAGATATGACAGGCTCAGACACCGGTGATTTTCTGAACCACGTTAGAACCCTCCATGACATTCCTTCCTTTTGTTTATTAGCCAGCCTAGACGTCAACAGCCTATATACTAGTATAGATCACGATCTTGGCATCGAGGCTGTCAGATGGTTCCTAGATTTACAATCCTCTCTTAGCGAACCCCAGAAATTGTTCTGTACCGATACACTCAAATTGGTCCTCAACAACAACTATTTCCTCTTTGAGGACCAATTCTACCTTCAGGCACGGGGTACCGCGATGGGGGCGAATGTAGCCCCCCCGTACACTAACATCTTCATGTGTAAATTTGAGGCTGACTTTGTCTACACACATCATCTATATAGAAAACATGCTCTTACCTGGCTCAGATACATAGACGACATCTTTTGTGTATGGACAGGTGACACCAATAGCCTCACAGATTTTGTACATGACCTCAACCAGAGTATACCGAACCTAACCTTTACCTCACATTCCAACACACAGTCTGTCAGTTTCCTTGACACCATGATCTCTAAAACTGACTCTGGCACCATTACAAGTGACCTTTACGTCAAACCTACAGACCGTAATAGTCTACTACACTGGTCCAGTTGTCACCCAAGACACGTGAAGATAGCTCTACCTAAATCCCAACATGACAGAATTGACCGCATAGTCTCAAAACCTGATATCAGGCAAATGAGACATGACGAGATGACTGAAAAGTTTCAAACAAGAGGATACCCCAAATTTAATGCTGAACAACAAACCAGAATTACCCAACGTGACTGTGATGTAGAGAATAGGGTTAAGTTCATCAACACCTATCACCCGTTCTCTCCTCTGATCAAAAAAGCAGTCCTTGAACACTGGCCCCTACTAGAAAAGGCTTACCCGGGGATTGAAAATTTCCAAAATCCTCCTCTCATCTGCCATAAGCGGGCTCAGAACCTAAAAAACACTTTGGTTAGAGCCGACGTGGGCTCCCACTTCAAGACATTCAGGCAGAAGACATTTAGCACGGTGCGCAACGGAACCTTCTCTTGTTTGGGTTGCGCACAATGCACGAATGTTAGTAAAGGCGATTCATTCACCCATCCGAGGTCTGGCAAACGGTACAAGATCAATGGCTATTTTACCTGCAACTCAAATTTTGTCGTCTATTTAATCAAATGCCCATGCGGCCTAGGATACGTTGGGGAAACCACCCAGCATGTGAAAGACCGCATTTCCAAACATAAATCAACCATCCGGTGTGAGAACACACTTTTACCAATTCCTGCCCATTTTGTGGAAAATAGACACTCTGTAAGCCAACTGAAATTTCAGGTTATCGAACAAATCCCTGTACCCAGACGAGGGGGTAATAAAATCCAAACGCTCAAAGAGCGTGAAGCGTATTGGATATATCACCTAAATACCCTCCATCCACACGGTCTCAATAGAGAATCTGAAATGTATTATTAATCCCTTCTAAATTCCACTTCATAGTGAATTAGTTTTGTTTTTCATCAGGAGTTTAAAATCACTACCAAATAAGTTCTTTTCCTACACAACGTTTTTTGGTTTATAGGAGATATTTCTGACATAAGTGTGTTAATATGAACGCCATTTTACTCTTTGTATGTAAACCTTGCTCTAATTACCTTTCTTTGTTTTTAGGCAGGAAAAGGAAGTTTCTCTGAAACCTGATAGGCACAACCAGCACTGAAATTATCACCGTGCATGAATTCAGCACAGTCCCACCATTAAAATGGCCGCCTGTATGCATGTGACATTTCCTCACAACCCTCCCTTTTTTACTTCACTTCCTGGATGGCTCGCACCTGCTCAGTACATTCATTCTGACAATTTTGACCTCACCAAGATGGCGACTGCCAACATCACTTCCTGTCAAGTCAAAACATGTTCATTCTCTATCCCCGCCCTGCACATGCTCAGTACATTCATTCTGACATTTTTTGACCTTACCAAGATGGCGACTGCCACCATCACTTCCTGTCAAGTCAAAACATGCTCATTCTCTATCCCCGCCCTGCACATGCTCAGTACATTCATTCAGACATTTTTGACCTCACTAAGATGGCGATGGCCCTTCCCCCCATTCCCGCCCCTTCCCCACCCAATCAGGAAGTGCTTGACAGTATTTAACATCACTGCACTAAGCCACATGCACTTCCGGCCTCCTCCACACCTGACTAGATTTAGGACACAAGGTAATGGTGCCCTACAGTCTTCATAGACTGGGTTTCCGTTCTCCATCTCAGCTTATCGACCTGCTTTTTTGTCCTTAGGACGGGAGTCACGTGCTGACCCTACACATCGGTATGTGACCCCTAAAACTTTCTTTTATATCTTTTCTTTCTATATACCTTGCTATTCCTTAACCTATACCCTTTTTCAGTGGTTACTATAGGTACCGTTCCAGCAGCTGGATTACAAAGGCAAACCTATACCACTTATACACACACCTCAAAACCAAGGATCTAGGTATTTATACCTTATGCCTTAACATTTCCAAGAGCACCCCTTACACACTGCCTCCTTAGATGACCTCACCTTTATTCCCACTCCACTTCACTGTCCCCTAATGCCCTTTCTCAACACTACCTACACATTCATGCTTTTCAACTCCTTACACCTTCACTCTATTCCTCTGTTCAACCTCTCACATGTTCACTGTATCACACCACAATACATACTCACTGGCCTCACATCATTATAGATCCATACACACCTTCACAAAGGCTGTATGACACTGTCCCCACCTTATGTATCACCTATCACTAGATTTTTGGTTTTATAATACTTTATAAAGTTTATTTATTGATTTTTGTTCTTTTATTGTATATATTGTAGTCATATCCCTGATGAAAGCTCGAGATGTAGAGCTGAAACGTTGGATTGTAACACCACCCTTTTTTGGATTGTAACACCACCCTTTTTTTTCACAATCAATAAAATCACAACAATTAAAGACTGTCGTTGAGAAGACTTTACTTTCATGTTATTAGTGTGCCGGGGTTACTCCTATACTTTACCCAGGAAAGTGATGTCACTGGTCTCTGTATGCAGGGTATTCTGACAATGTGCTCGGTTGATCCATCAAAAAGTAATTAGAGAGGGTGTGGAGCAGAGCAGTTAGTGTAGTGAGGGAAGGATTGGGAATTTTTAAGTTATATTGGAAAATAGTTTAGATTTAAATAGATAGGGATTTAGGATGAAAATTAAGGTAAGGCAATTTGTATTTCGGACCACCCCTTTAATTATGAAATGTTTGAAGGGACAGGGTTAGTGATAAGTGTCTCATCACTAGGTGCCCCCACTCCGATTTCTAAAGGCTTCTTCCAGGATTGTATGCTTTGCCCTACAAATTAAAGTATTGCAAGACCGTGGCAGCTTTAGGTAAAACATGCGCTCTTTTTTGCTATACGGTTCTTGAGCTCCCTGCATAAAGTGTATAAGGGTATTACGGCAGAAAAAAAATGAAATCTTGGCTCCTACACCTGGTAATGTGTGACCACCTCTGAATATATTGACATCAGATCAGTGGTGGTCTGACACCCAGTTCCCTCCACCAACCAGCTGCCGGAGCCATTAGGGCCGACATTGACCACACCAGTTGCAGAAGGGCTCGCTGGAGAACAATGCGCCAAATTCAATAAGAGGCATACTTCCCAGTATACTATGGAGACCAGACCAGTCAGCGAGGCAATCGCACAGCCCTCTGTGAGCATACAACTCACATCAGGCAGGGAATGGAATTCTCTAATGACCGTGGTCACTCTACACACCAAATTTTTCCAAGTTGAGCTGTTGAAAGCAAAAAAAAAAAAAATTGGCAAGTGTAAAGGTAAAGGTTTATATGGCATAATACCACAATCGGTGGTTGTTTAAATACCTGTTTGCACGCTGCACTGAGCTGACTATACTAGGATGCTCAGTGCGCATAGACTGCCATTATTCTCTGCAGTGCAAGACTGATGCACCACTGAGAACAGGTTATTTTTTGCGCTGCTCAAAAGATCATTTCACCTGATGAACAAGAGATTTGCAGCCCGTTTACACGTAAAGAATCCTGAATTTGGCATTTTTAAACAAAACGCGCTCACAGTCCTCTTGCAGTGTAAATGCAGATGTCCAAGCCATGATGGCTAGTCTACTGGGGCAAAGCATTTCCAGAACAGCAGGAACTCGCTATGCGGTGGTTTGTACCTACCAAAAGCAGTCATGGAAGACTTGCTAGCGCACTGGTGTGGCCTCTACTGGTCACAAGAAGGCTGCCACATACTAACGATGGAAGATACCGGCACAATAACATCACAGTGACAGACGCCGCTTCAACCTCCAAAAATTCTATTTTGGACTCTAATAAACTGCACGGCACATACCGCATGTGCAAAGAGTATGAAGCGAGGAAAAGCAACCCCAACATGCCCATAAGCATACTCGAAGGGCTCTGTGGTTTTACCCACTGTGCCAGTGTAGAGCTCACATACTGTGGGTGCATAAGGCTGAGCCGCTGGCCCAAACAGTACACCCTCCATTGTAATTACTCATTCAATAAGATGAGACAACCCCTTTAAATGTACATGTCATTTATGTCCAAATGTAAAAAAAACTGCATGCTGCTATACAACAGGTTAGCTCTGTTATTCTGCTACTTGTTAGCCCCCCCAGCTTCCAGACAATGGAGGTCTTTCTGAAGTCCTCGCCAAACGCGTGTGCTCCACGGTCCCCTACCTTGGTTCCCATAATGCACTGCATGAACTGGAATTACTTCTGCGCCATAAGAAAGGTGGTGACAAGTAGAATACACATGAGGAAATAAGTGTGGGCGCGTCATAAGGAGGTGGTAACACTGTATATAAGAGCTGCAGAGCGCTGGCCTGGAATGACGCCCCCTATACTGTAATGCGTCGTGTCCCTCTGGAGAGAGACAGATCACACCTGACAACAGGCAGGAGCAGCAGCTAGCCCAGAAGGGAGACACCTAGTGGCCATAGCTTTACAATTTCACAATAAGCCACAGATTTGATGCTCTTTTTTTAAAATGACAGCGACCATTTAATAACTGACAGCAGAATTTAGTCATAGCCAGGGATCTTCATACCCACATGGAAATGCAGTCTTAAAGTAGTTCTGTCGGGCTACCCTCCAAGAAAGCGAATTAGATTTTGCTCTGGTGTCATGCAGGTGGATTCTCTCTCTAAGGCCTGGGTCACACTTGCGAGTAAAAAGCGAGAAACTCGTGCGAGTCTCTCACATCAATACCCGGCACTGCCGCCAGCACTCAGGACCGAAGTGTGCGGCTGCATGGATTCCTATACAGCTGAACTCTCCGGTCTGATCCGCCGGCAGCAGTGCCGGGTATCGATGCGAGAGTTTCTCGCATTGCAGTTGCATGACCCCGGCGTAAAGCAGGTAAACTGTCAGTTAAGAGTCAAATGGATAAAAACAGTTCAATGCATTAGTTACCATAGATGGAACACAGATTGATCTTTGAGGTACAAAGTATATCTTCCTAGTTTCAACTCCCCAGAGTTTAAAGAGAATGTCAGTAAGATCAGCTCTCCTCAGCCATATACGAGTATGTAGATCTTAGAAAGCTGAATATAATGATACCTTGACATCTGTGATCAGATGTCTTATTCCTGAGAAATCCACATTTTTCTTTATATGCAAGTTAGCCATTCCAGGCTATGGACCAGACATTGATCTCACTGAGAATCTGCCTCCAGAGAGGATTATATATGAAAAGGAGGCGTTACCAGCGCGTGACATGTAACGACAGTCCGCTCTCCTGATCTACATGTCTCACGCTGGTAATACCCCACGTGATAAAATAAGTTACGGGGGACAAATTCTATTTATGTCCGGCCTAAAGTCCATTTACATATGAGAAAAACGTGCATTTCTCAGAAGGCATCAGATATCAAGCCATCACTTTATTAGGACAGACTGACCTAATGACAGATTCCCTTTAATGACCCAGTCCGATACTTACAACAGATGAGAATAGGACCTGACTTCTAGACTGATGTGTAAATAGCTCAGACTATGGATCAGTGCTCCGCCTCAGCACTAGGACGTGTCCCACGATGAGTGACTGACGCCCAAGACCGTTACCGTGCTTAGGGTTGTAGACACAAGGACGCTCCAGCGGTGTCAGTAGTCTTAAAAACATGCAGTTTATATTCCCCCACCGCTCCCTCATGGCGTTCAGCCAAGTTTTTAATATTCTTTACACATTTGTCTTTCATTCTTTTATGTCCATTTTCTTTTAGATTCATTTCCTCAATTGTTCCCATCAACCCACCCCTCACAAGGCTACAGATCTCATCCATTGTCACCCCTCATTTTCTGTCTATTCCTTTTGGTTCCTCACCAACATACCCTCCCCTTACCCTGGCCCATTACCTCTCATCCGTGCTTGTTGGCCCTCAGCCATCCTCACCCTTCCAATACATCATGCTAGTCCAGCCAATGACTCTCCCATTGGACCCATGCCCACTCCTGCCCTTATTCCTCCTTTTCATTATTTACCTACCGCTTCATCAGTAGATCAGTTTTAATGCAAAAATGTTGTCTACCTCCATTACAGTAGTTAGATCCCAGCCATCCATTTTTCACCACAGTCATGGCCCCTGTACCGTACTTGGCGTGATGAGCAAACCAAGTCAGTAGCCTGAACTCCCTACCAACAAAGGAACCTTGACTACATGCTCTGCTCTCTGGACATCCTTACCAGTCCTGC
Organism: Dendrobates tinctorius; assembly: GCF_039654945.1. Classification (NCBI taxonomy): domain Eukaryota; kingdom Metazoa; phylum Chordata; class Amphibia; order Anura; family Dendrobatidae; genus Dendrobates; species Dendrobates tinctorius. Next base: position 43,796,857 of record NW_027361728.1, on the reverse strand, counting down.
ATTTTTTTTTATGTATTGCTGTATGAAGGTACTCTGAAATGACAGACTGTTCCGACTCACAGAGTGGGGGTGTCCATGGGGACCAGAGAGCTGATTGCGTATATACAAAGGGCGCTTCTCGCTGGTGAGAACATTGCAGGGGAACAAAGAGTTCGGACTAATGGCGATGAGTCCGGTTCAGAGAGCACGGCCCACCAGCTTCCTGCAGACCGATGTGGTCCTGCTCGGCTGACAGTTTGGACCAGCAGCATCATTACTTCCCTGGTATGAACCTTTAGCCCTTTCTTTCAGCTTTGCCTTGGCATCCTTGATTGAGCACAGGAACACCAAAGATGGACAGTCAAGAGCAGCGCTTACAAGCTACATTGGAAAGAACTTGTAAGTGCTCATCACCTTGTCTGAGACTGTCCACTGTGGATGGACTGCAAAGGAGTCCGGTAAGCATGTTAAGATGCAGGGGGAGGGGATCAGAATCCCTCCATTCTCCAAAAGAAAATTACGCTAATAAGCTAATTGTTTTTACAGCAGTTTGCGATTTTTGACCTGTTATAGAACCAGGGCTGTGGAGTCAGTAAGCCAAACCTCCGACTCCTCAATTTCCATGACACAAACTCCACAGCACTGTTATAGAACTTCTATTTCATTCACCCTTTAGTGTTAAATTAAATTCATGGTCAAATATATGAACCCGGAAAGAACGAAGATGAGAAAGTCCGGATACAATAACGTCACAAGAAATAACGAGCCGACAATCACAAACCGACCAAGCGAAGAACGCCATCACATACGCAAGTGCTTTCTGCAAAAAGGTCTCTTCTCCATCAGGCAAACTTCAAGTTGAAAGGGTTAATCCGACCACTGAAAAGCCCATTATATAAGCGATTGGCTGAGCAGTTATACCACCACATCGTGAGGTGCTAGGAAGTGTTGGGGAAGCCCCCCCCCCATATAGCCCTCACGCAGGGCCAGGGAGTCCTCTCCCCCCCCCCCATATAGCCCTCACGCAGGGCCAAGGAGTCCTCTCCCCCCCCCCCCCCCCATATAGCCCTCACGCAGGGCCAGGGAGTCCTCTCCCCCCCCCCATATAGCCCTCACGCAGGGCCAGGGAGTCCTCTCCCCCCCCCCCCCCCATATAGCCCTCACGCAGGGCCAGGGAGTCCTCTCCCCCCCCCCCCCATATAGCCCTCACGCAGGGCCAGGGAGTCCTCTCCCCCCCCCCCCATATAGCCCTCACGCAGGGCCAGGGAGTCCTCTCCCCCCCCCCCCCCATATAGCCCTCACGCAGGGCCAGGGAGTCCTCTCCCCCCCCCCCCCCATATAGCCCTCACGCAGGGCCAGGGAGTCCTCTCCCCCCCCCCCCCCCCCCATATAGCCCTCACGCAGGGCCAGGGAGTCCTCTCCCCCCCCCCCCCCATATAGCCCTCACGCAGGGCCAGGGAGTCCTCTCCCCCCCCCCCCCCATATAGCCCTCACGCAGGGCCAGGGAGTCCTCTCCCCCCCCCCCCCCCCCCCATATAGCCCTCACGCAGGGCCAGGGAGTCCTCTCCCCCCCCCCCCCCCATATAGCCCTCACGCAGGGCCAGGGAGTCCTCCCCCCCCCCCCCCCCCATATAGCCCTCACGCAGGGCCAGGGAGTCCTCTTCCCCCCCCCCCCCCCATATAGCCCTCACGCAGGGCCAGGGAGTCCTCTCTCCCCCCCCCCCCCCATATAGCCCTCACGCAGGGCCAGGGAGTCCTCTCCCCCCCCCCCCCATATAGCCCTCACGCAGGGCCAGGGAGTCCTCTCCCCCCCCCCCATATAGCCCTCACGCAGGGCCAGGGAGTCCTCTCCCCCCCCCCATATACCCCTCACGCAGGGCCAGGGGAGCACCCTCCCCCCATATACCCCTCACGCAGGGCCAGGGGAGCACCCTCCCCCCATATACCCCTCACGCAGGGCCAGGGGAGCACCCTCCCCCCATATACCCCTCACGCAGGGCCAGGGGAGCACCCTCCCCCCATATACCCCTCACGCAGGGCCAGGGGAGCACCCTCCCCCCATATACCCCTCACGCAGGGCCAGGGGAGCACCCTCCCCCCATATACCCCTCACGCAGGGCCAGGGGTCTCTCCCACCCCCCCATATACCCCTCACGCAGGGCCAGGGGTCTCTCCCACCCCCCCATATACCCCTCACGCAGGGCCAGGGGTCTCTCCCACCCCCCCATATACCCCTCACGCAGGGCCAGGGGTCTCTCCCACCCCCCCATATACCCCTCACGCAGGGCCAGGGGACCACCCCCCCATATACCCCTCACACTGTGCACACCGAGTGCCCGGCCTGGTTATGGCCGCAGCAGGTGGATCATTAACCTTTGCCACTTCTGCTCGGGGGTGATTCAGCAGGAGGCAGGGCAGTCACGGCTGCAGGTAGGACCAGACCCCAATCACTGATGATCAGGGCTGAGCTCGGGGCCAGGGAGCTGAGGGCAGAGCACGGCACTGATCCCCTGACTCCTCCAGGCCCGGCATTACTCAGCACACTGCCCGGCAAAGGAGCACCGGTATTCCGGCCCACGCCCCACAGCTCACACATTCAGGCTACCTGTGACCCGGCGAGCGGTTGACACGGCCCCCGCCTTCGTGCTCCCACCACTGCCCCGGAGCCCCTGTCACCGGAAGTCCGCTCTAGGAAGTGTCTGCCGTCCTGAAGAAGAAGTAAGGCGTTGCCCGGAATCAGTCCGACGAGTTTACCTTTCGAGAAGGCGTGGCTACCACATACATAGGCAAAAGATTTGGGTCCACTGGGAGTTGTAGTTTTCCTCAAGGTTTTCTCCGACAACTATGGATTAAAGTGTGAACTACATTTCCCGTCGTGCTTTGCGAAACCAAGGCCTTTCATAACAAACACGCCAGTTGTCAAATAGCGAGCGGAAGTGTAAGAGACAGAATGGTGTTTCTAGGCCAATCAGCGGCGCGGAAGGGGATGGCCGCCTAGTGATTGGCTGTCAGGTGACAGCGTGCGGGTGCTATGGGGAAAGCTGTGGTGGAGCATAGAGCGTGATCGTGCAGTCAGTTGGAGGAAGAGACGGCGGAGCATCAGCAGCACGGAGCGGAGGTGTGCACCGCTGCATAAGGTGAGGGATGCTGAGCGCCAGGAGCGGGCATTGCTGATCGTGCGGTGCAGCACCTCATCCCTGCCGGTCTCCATGGTGATCACAGATATCACTGAGTCAGGTGATACCAGTGCTGCTGTGAGGGCATCGGTGCAGGTGTGGTCGGGGGGTGGGCATGGCCCTGCTGGGCACAGCTACTGGCATCGGGCAACGATCGTGCTGTGGAGTCATACGTGATATCGGGGATGGTGATGGGCAGAGTGATGGAGGTGTGGGCTGTGCCCAGGTGTCATAGTAATATGCCATCTTCTGCATATAATTACCATTGATGCCATCTCTGTATATTCTTATTATTACCATTAGTATGGCATCTTGTGTATTATTATTACTCTTCTGTTATCATTTTTCCATGATTATGGATTATTATTATTACTGTTATTATGTGATCTTCCTGCCTTATTTCCATATGAATTCTCCTCCTAGTTCTGGTGTACTTTTTGCCCGATGTCCCTGTTATTTGTGCCATGGGGTAATTATAAGGTGTAGGACCCACTTCTCAGAGTGCGCCATGGGACAGATGGGCGCCCGGACCGCGGTTTTGTGGTTGGCGCCGCTGTGGCTATTATGGAAGACGATAAAAGCCTCCGGTGCGTGTGAGTGACGCAGGGAGGGGGCAGACATGACGTGTGTCAGGCAGCGATGCCAACTGTCCAGAAATTCCAGGATCTGTAAAAATAGAGATTTTTTTTTCCTGCCTGTTAAAACAAATAAAAAGTAAAATTGGTGATCCTGGTGTCAGGGGGCACCGTCGTGCCATGTCTCAGGTTTCTAGGCAGTTGGGTCCGAGGTTAGGGCAGCACAGTGAATCTTGGGCCCTGATGTAGGAAAGTCTAGCTGCACCTCTATGGGTACGTGACACATGAATGAATCCTCTTCAGGAATTTTCAGTTCTGGAGGCTACTGATTGTGCCTACGTTGCCTCATTCCGATAAGTGAGAACTTGTTTTTCTTGAAAGTCGGCCATGTCGCCTACATACATACCCAGCGCTCAGTCCTGCACAGGTTTCTTTTTATTGACTGGACGTATTGTGAGCCTCAGTATATGAAGTAGGGCTAAAGACCACTTCCTGACTTGGTGCCCGTGGTGATACGTGCCGGCGGGCGTGGGATTATATTAGGCAGCGCTTTTTATGGCCCATGTTCAGAAACCTGTGGTCTCCTGCTGCTTGTGCCACTTGGCAGGACTCGCTGAGCGTACTTGTGGCGGATCACTAGGGTCCATGATAACCCACTGTGGAGGAGGCCCTGACGGCGGCTGCAGGTGCTGCTCTAGGCCGGTGTGTTACATAGGATCCAATGCACAGTAATCACAATCCATCACCCTATATATTTTTTTATCTCTTTTTGCATCAGCTCAAAATATCAGTTTCTACGGAAAATGGGAAAAACCCTACACATTAACGTAGGGCTGAGCTCGGACTCCGTGTGTCCTACATCATCCTCACTGTTCTTGTCGTATTCCTATTTACTTGATTAATTGAATGAAATGTCCTCATAGTTCCACCTCGCTAATGTGATGGGACCTCTCCCTGATCGTATCCAGCTTTATTAGGCCCTATCCTCACCTTTGCCCTACACCGTTTTCTGTCACTTTTTTCGTTGCTGGAGGTTTTGGATAATAATTGATAAAGCAAGATTAACGATAACCTGGCATGTTTCCAGGAATGAATGCTGCAGTGTCAGAGGGATTGTGTGCGCGCTTCTGCTGCCCCTCCCGTGCAGCGTGGTCCTGTCATATCTCATAAGGATGCTGTGCTCAGAAGTGACAGGGCGACGCTGCGTCCCATGGACGTTCCCACAAGTGACAATTTTCCTGTTGTGTTGTCACAGTTGTTCTGTCGTCGTTGCTCCCAGTTTCCTCCGTGCTGACAGCATTAATAATACATTAGTACTTGTTACACATGTCAGCCTTTCCTTCACTCCTTGGTTTTCCAGTATTTTTGGCCGGATCTAGAGATACAGAATAGTATTGGGCGCAGTACAGGAGCTAGCCAGACAAGTATCCTGCAGTGGCGGCTTTATTATTTAGGGATATTGGGAATTAATATTTCATGGCATTGGATATCCTGTAGCTATGAAGTGTATACTGTGCCCCTTCTAGTCTTCTGCATATTGCAATGTGACGCCCAGTCCGCCATGCTCGGGGCAGGACGTGCTCTCTATGTTTTAGATTGCACTTTTTCCTCCTGACTCATTGCAGTCAGGTTCACTATTACTTATTTAAAGGGAACCTGCCACTAGAGTTGACCGAATATGTTCTGAAAACTATCGCCAAATCTGAATTTGCCATATTGTTACCCCATTCATGCCGAATTTGTGTTTGATGATCGTTTCCAAACATATTCACTCATCTCTACTCCCATTGACTCCAATGGCGTTCGGCGAATATTGCAAATGCAATATTCGCCAGTGATCGTAATCTGAACCGAATATTGAAAAATTCGCTCATCTCTACCTGCCACTAGATTTATGCTGTGAGCTACAGCAGCCTGAAGGTCATTGTAGCCGGGTATGTTTTACTCAGAAACGCTGCAAAGTTTCAAAGAAAATAGTTTGAAAAGTAATCCTGGGACTGTAAGGAGAGACGTGACTAGTCTGGTGCTACCCCTGCTGACTTCTCCCTGCCTCCCTCCAGGTGATTGACAGGTCTCTCTCTATATATACACATTGGAACGACCTGTCCATTAACCGTGCTGGACTAGTCAGGTCTCTCCCTAGGGTCCTTGGTTGGCTTTTTGAACAATGTTTCCGCAGCACATCCTGGTCCTGATTCATGCTGCCCGATGTCTGGGCAGCATGAATCCAGTAACAGGTTTCTTTTATAGGAACGCTGATCTGAGAGATCATTAATAGATTACCCCAGCTGTTTATCCGTCTGCAGGAGCTTCTGCAATTTCCTAAAAACCCAAATCCTATAACTTGTGAAAACTCTGCCGAGAACACGGAGTTAATCTGTGCACATCCAGCTAATCTGTGCACATTATACTGCTGCACATCTAAAGGGCGGGGTTTAATCAGTGGGCGGGGCATCTGATCAGCCAAAGGGGGGTGGCTCCTGCTGCAGCCAGTTGTCTTACAGCCAGACACTAAAAGGAAAGCAGAAGGATATGGCTAAATTCCAGGGACCCACATCCTTTTCTTTTTTTGCTTATTTATTGGCAGGATTAAACTTTATTACACTGTGGTCCCTTCGTTCTAAGGATCAGAGTTCAGACTCTCAATGATAAAACAAAAAAAACAGAAGGTGTATCGGAGTTCCGTGCCATATCTGAGTTCCATGCCGCGTCGGCGTGCCATGCCCATGCTTTCTTTGGAAGCCCCTTCAGTATGTGCCCTTAGTGGGGGCCGCAGTAGTGGCCTTATTGAGTGTCTGACAGCTTATCTAGATTTCAACATGACAAATCTGCACGATACGTGGGCCTGTGACATATTACTGTTTGACTTGGAAGCTTTCCTACCAAGAAGTCTTTTGGTGCCTGTTGGGGGGCCTCAGTGGCTCTCCAGTACAGGTCTACTGTAGGAATATGGTCGATGTGACACATTCGTGAGGAAACGCTTGTGTGGTTTTCAATGCCCTCTTGCCGCACCCTCTGTGTGCGATGTACTGTCAAAGCCCCTGGGTAAATAGTCATATCCATTTACACCGGCCGGTTCCCTTATCTTTGCTCTCGGTGATTGCTTCTGGCTGCGACTATTAGCTTTCCAGAGAGTCAACATTGCAAAATTCTATATCCAAACAGTGAGTAATGAAGTGGTAATCTGCCGGGCACTAATGCTGGCACACACGGGGTAAAGTGCACACCACTGTGAAGTCGCCCTATCTGCGAGTCCGATAGAGGGGGTGCAGCTGGACTGGCCGTGGGGGGGGCTGCACCGGTCTGCAGTGTCAGAGGGGCCGTACACTGACCGCTGTGATGTGACGCTGTCTGGGCGATGTAGCCATTCTGTACATGTCATTTGCTGCCCAGTATTTCTAGCTCTTGTTCTAGAGATATTTGGCATTTCCAGAATATGCTGCTCATAAAGTAGCGCTCCCGTCCCGCGCAGGGGGCCAGCTGTACCCCGCAGCCCCTTATATATGCTAATCCCCCTGCACCGACTGCTTGGCGGCACATCAATGTCTCCAGCTGCACAGCAGCGCCCATAAGGCATAAGCATATAGGCTAATGATAACGCTGCCGACTTCATCATCCAACCGTCTGCCTGTCCCAGATGCCGACTAACAGATAATACGCTGAAAATGTGATTTGCAGCCTCCTATTATTCCAGTCTGTGTATTTTTGAAGTTTGTGGACAAATGGTGAGATGCTGAAATGAAGTTTTCTGTTGTCATCAGGTTTGGGAATGGATTTTTATTTCCGCTTCTGGTTATGCTGTGTTGTCAGGAATGTTTCCTTACTCTTGTGGAGGAAAGGTCCCCATACACATGAGGCTGAGCCTGTACGTGTTATGCCGCAGCCTGAGAAATAGCAGTAGGTAGAATGAATGGCTGGCCAACAACTATTGAAAATATATAGCAACCAGGGGTTGTCCAAGTCTGGCATGAAAGTCTGTAGTCACTGTGCGAATCCTCACTACGTGCACAGTGCGAGCTCCGCTGCAGTCAGCGAGCCCGGGCAGTTATGTGACCGCAATTATGTGATATGCATACTTCTGGACACATTCTAACTAGACTTGTTTGGTCTTCCTCAATTCACTTGTATGAATGTGGCCAGGAGTATGGATTTTGCATATTTTCAGTCATATGACCTCCTGCTCTCGACACCCGAGAATAATGGGCCCCCACATAGTCCTCCATACAGAATAATGGGCCCCCACATAGTCCTCCATACAGAATAATGGGCCCCCACATAGCCCTCCATACAGCATAATGGGCCCCCACATAGTCCTCCATACAGAATAATGGGCCCCCACATAGTCCTCCATACAGAATAATGGGCCCCCACATAGTCCTCCATACAGAATAATGGGCCCCCACATAGCCCTCCATACAGCATAATGGGCCCCCACATAGTCCTCCATGCAGAATAATAGGCCCCACATAGCCCTCCATGCAGAATAATGGGCCCCCACATAGTCCTCCATACAGCATAATGGGCCCCCACATAGCCCTCCATACAGAATAATGGGCCCCCACATAGTCCTCCATACAGAATAATGGGCCCCCACATAGTCCTCCATACAGAATAATGGGCCCCCACATAGTCCTCCATACAGAATAATGGGCCCCCACATAGTCCTCCATACAGAATAATGGGCCCCCACATAGCCTTCCATACAGCATAATGGGCCCCCACATAGTCCTCCATGCAGAATAATGGGCCCCACATAGCCCTTCATGCAGAATAATGGGCCCCCACATAGTCCTCCATACAGCATAATGGGCCCCCACATAGCCCTCCATACAGAATAATGGGCCCCCACATAGCCCTCCATATACAATAATGGGCCCCCACATAGCCCTCCATACAGAATAATGGGCCCCCACATAGCCCTCCATACAGAATAATGGGCCCCCACATAGCTCTCCATACAGAATGATGGGCCCCGACATAGCCCTCCATACAGAATGATGGGCCCCGACATAGCCCTCCATACAGAATAATGGGCCCCCACATAGTTCTGCATACAGAATAATGGGCCCCCTACATAGTTCTGCATACAGAATAATGGGCCCCCTACATAGTTCTGCATACAGAATAATGGGCCCCCCACATAGTTCTGCATACAGATTAATGGGCCCCCCCACATAGTTCTGCATACAGAATAATGGGCCCCCACATAGTCCTCCATACAAAATAATGGTATAAAAAAATAAAAACTCCCCTCGCTTTTATCCCCCGTTGCTCCAGTATCTGCAGTGAGCACTCTGCAGCTCTTCAATGCTTGGCACAAAATAGTGATGTCATCGCGTCCGCTGCGCTTAGTCATCAGACGCAGAGGGAGAATGATGGCAGACGGAACATCAGCTGACAGCTGCCTCCTCCATCGTTGCGATAAACTCTATTGGCATACAGGATGCTGATAATGTTGAGCGGTGCCAGCTTCATAGGCCATATATAATCACCCTACAGGCCCGATCTGGCCCGTTGGTCAGAGTTTGACATGTGTGTCTTAAAGGGATTCTGTCAGCACAGAAGGACTATTCACACCAAGTTTAGGTGCTCGGTGCATCATAGGGTCAAGCATAGTGCACCATCTCATCTGCTTGTTTTCCCTCTCACTGTCCTTCTCTGCCTCTATAAAGCCAAGGCTGTCCGAGGTGGGGGGAAGTTGATGGTGGGTAGGTGCACTTACAGTAAATGTTCGGCCACACCAAGGGTGCACCAAGTGCTTGTACTTGATCTAAACAGTCATTCTTTTCTGACAGGTTCTCTTTCAGGCAAAACTACTCCACTTCCTTCAATTTGTTTTGGATTCTCTTGATGTAGAGCAGTCTACGTCCGTGGTAAAACTTGCGTTCATTTTCTCATGCGAGAGAATCAAAACGATTATGCTAATGACTCTCTACTCAGATTACGGTATGTCAGAGTCTGATCCGAGTGTCAGTTTACTGTGATCTGATGCTCTCGCATGAGAAAATTGTGTTACAGGTGAGGAGAAGACAGAGAACGTAATTTCTCTATTATCTGAGTTCACGGATGTCGGACTGCACTTGGATGACATTAGAGTGCAGTGCAATGTTTTATATGCACCCATAATCATGAATGTGTGCCCATGGTCAGATTCGTGGAGCCACTCACAGCCTTCTGTGATTTTTTTTTTTTCCATGCTGAAGAGAAAATGCAGATCAGCACTGCCCCATAGTATACATTGGCTCCAGTGCTGTTGGATAAAATATCAGATAGCACTTGTCCGAGTTATATTCTCATAGGAGCGAGCCTTTTAAAGTCACACCACCGATTCTCAGTTGGATTGAGCAGTGGGCCTTGACTCAGTCTAAACTTCTCCAGTGCAGCTTTCGCTTTATATTCAGGGTCGTTCTTCTGGCAGGTGAGCATCAATCTCTGTTTCAAGTCTGAGGTCTGTGGTGAACTGAAAGCTGATCTGTCAAAAGATTTCACTCTTTAAACTTTAAACATTATTAAATAGATCTCTTAGACCTGAAGAGGCTGATGTACTTAAAAAAAAAAGTCCATGTCATGATACCAGTAAAATTATCAATTTCAAGTGAGCATTTCATTCACTGCTCATTTTAATATTAGTGAGAGTCATTTTTATAAAGGATTATACAGCCCTTGCTACATGGATTTTCAAAGTAAATATACCAGCCTCAACAGGTATGCTCTAAAGATTGTATACACCTCTTCACGCAATGGTAAACTTGTTCTTATTGCAATTGCACATTGTACATTTAGACTGACGGCATCAAACCACAAAGGAACACTTAAGGAAACAAGGAGTTAAGAAACATGTGAAACAAACCAGTTAAACCTTAGATTCCTCAAAGCACCCGTTTTTTACTCTGATGATGGCTTTACACACCCTTGCCATCCTCTCAGGCAGCTTCAATAGGTAGTCACTTGGAATGGCATCCAATGAACAGGTGTCCACGTCAATAGTTAATTTGTGGAATCACCTGCCCTCAGAAGGTGTTTACCACTATCAAGTGGGTTTTGCAGAGACAGTGTTGGTATACAGTTCCAGACAGTGCAGAGTCCTATTCCACATCTCTTCTAAGCCAAAATGTGTCAAGATCCACTCCACTAAATAAAGAGAAAGGTCAGTCTATCTTTACTTTAATAGCTGAAGATCAGTCTGTTTTGAAAACTGCTAGAACCTTAAAGGTATCCTCAAGTGCAGTTATGAAACCTACTCAATGCTATCATGAAACTAGATTTCATGAGAAGCGCCCTCATGAAAAGAAGACCAAGAACTACCTCTGCTGCAGAGGATAAGATCATCAGCGTTACCAGCCTCAGAACCCGCAAACCTACAACACCTCGGATAACAGCCCTCATAGATGATGCACAGACGTCAAGTAGCATATAAAGTTAGGTCCATATATATTTGGACAGAGACAACATTTTTCTAATTTTGGTTCTAGACATTACCACAATGAATTTTAAACAAAACAATTCAGATGCAGTTGAAGTTCAGACTTTCAGGTTTCATTTGAGGGTATCCACATTAAAATTGGATGAAGAGTTTAGGAGTTTCAGCTCCTTAACATGTGCCACCCTGTTTTTAAAGGGACCAAAAAGTATTTGGACAGATTAAATAATTGTAAATAAAATGTTCATTTCTAGTACTTGGTTGAAACCCTTTGTTGGCAATGACTGCCTGAAGTCTTGAACTCATGGACATCACCAGACGCTGTGTTTCCTCCTTTTTGAGGCTCTGCAGGCCTCCACTGCATTTTTTTTCAGTTGCTGTTTGTTTGTGGACCTTTCTGTCTGAAGTTTAATCTTTAACAAGTGAAATGCATGCTCAATTGGGTTGAGACCAGGTGACTGACTTGGCCATTCAAGAATATTCCACTTCTTTGCTTTAATAAACTCCTGGGTTGCTTTGGCTTTATGTTTTGGGTCATTGTCCATCTGTAGTATGAAACGACGACCAATCAGTTTGGCTGGATCTGAGCACACAATAAGGCTCTGAATACCTCAGAATTGATTCGGCTGCTTCTGTCCTGTGTCACATCATCAATAAACACTAGTGACCCAGTGCCACTGGCAGCCATGCATGACCAAGCCATCACACTGCCTCCGCCGTGTTTTACAGATGATGTGGTATGCTTTGGATCATGAGCTGTACCATGCCTTCGCCATACTTTTCTCTTTCCATCATTCTGGTAGAGGTTGATCTTGATTTCATCTCTCCAAAGAATGTTCCTCCAGCACTGTGCTGGCTTTTTTAGATGTTTTTAGCAAAGTCCAGTCTAGCCTTTTGATTCTTGATGCTTATGAGTGGCTTGCACCGTGCAGTGAACCCTCTGTATTTACTTTCATGCAGTCTTCTCTTTATGGTAGATTTGGATATTGATACGCCTACCTCCTGGAGAGTGTTGTTCACTTGGTTGGCTGTTGTGAAGGGGTTTCTCTTCACCATGGAGATTATTCTGCGATCATCCACCACTGTTGTCTTCCGTGGGCACCCAGGTCTTTTTGCATTGATGAGTTCACCAGTGCTTTCTTTCTTTCTCAGGATGTACCAAACTGTAGATTTTGCCACTCCTAATGTTGTAGCAATTTCTCGGATGGGTTTTTTCTGTTTTTGCAGCTTAAGGATGGCTTGTTCACCTGCATGGAGTGCTCCTTTGACCACGTGTTTCCTTCACAGCAAAACCTTCCAAATGCAAGCACCACACCTCAAATCAACTCCAGGCCTTTTATCTGCTTAATTGAGAATGACATTATGAAGGGATTGCCCACACCTGTCCATGAAATAGCCTTGGAGTCAATTGTCCAATTACTTTTGGTCCCTTTAAAAACAGGGTGGCACATGTTAAGGAGCTGAAACTCCTAAACCCTTCATCCAATTTTAATGTGGATACCCTCAAATGAAAGCTGAAAGTCTTAACTTCAACTGCATCTGAATTGTTTTGTTTAAAATTCATTGAGGTAATGTCTAGAACCAAAATTAGATAAATGTTGTCTCTGTCCAAATATATATGGACCTAACTGTAGACCTCAACATCATCTGCCCAGAGGAGACTGCCTTAAGCAGGCCTTTATCTTCAAATTGCTGCAAAGAAGCCATTACAGATCACCACATACAAGAAGAGACTTGTTTGAGTTAAGCAGCACAAGGACTGGACATTTGACATTAGATCAGTGGAAATCTGTTCTGTAGTCTGAAGAATCAAATTTTGAGATGTTTTATACCAACCGGCATCTCTATTCGAGACCCAGGAAAGGTGAGATTATGGTTTCTACATACATGGTGCCCACTGTGAGGCATGGAGGGGGAGCTGTGATGGTGAGGAGGTGTTTTGCTGGTAACAATGTTGGTAATTTAATCCAAAATCTTGGGCACATTACCCAGTTTGGCAACTCCAGCTTCTATAAGGACATGTCATCCCATCTGGTGTGCACATAGTGGGACATCGTTTGTGTTGTGGCAGAATCACCTCCAGACAATGCAGGGGCTGTGTGACTAAGTAGGGGAGGGATAGAGTGCTTTGAGAAATCTAAGATTTATCACACATTCTGCTTTGTTTCACACTTTACTCCTTGTTTCCGGATGTGTACCTTTATAATCTTGCTTGGAACAGTCACTAAATTTTTCGAATTTGGACATATGAAACAGTATTGGCTGCAGAGTAGAATAAAACTTTTTTTTGTTTCGTTTTTTTTTTTTATTATTATTTCGCTTCTCTGTTGCATTATGGGCAATCGAAAATGTTGGCACCTAATGAGTTACCTTTTGTTAAGTCCACATGGGTGTTATCAGATAACTACTCACACAGGGTCACAGGGAGAAGAAGTGGCATCACCAGTGAAAGCACCTGCTTGGACTTTGGGGCCAAACACTTTTCTCGCCATTATCTCTGCTACGGGGAGGCGAAATTCTTCCGCTTTGCAGCCCCTATTACATCCTTGGATTTGACCATGAAATATTTGGTGAAAAGTCCTCTTTAGGTCTGAATCTAAAATGTTCATATTTCAGGAAGAACAAGGAGGACCGTTTCATGAACAGATGTGTCCTAACTTTTCGCTGGTATTGTATCTACTAATTTAGAAAATTTAAATTGCAAAACCTAGTTACAGATTGGATTGAAAGAGATTTACTTGAAGCCTATTCCTGTACTTCCTGCCATCAATGTTTCCTTTAGTTCAGAGCAGCTTTCCAGTCCCTGGCGATGAAGAGCATTACCACATCGTGATGCTGCTTCCACCAGGCATTACAGGATCGTTTTCTTAGGGTGATGGGGAAATGTTGGTTGTGGCCCACAAAGCTTTTCTGTATTTTGACTACAATGACCAATCATATTCTTTAGTTTTTTTTTGTGCGTTTTTTCATCGTCCCTTCCCTGGAACTATAATTCTTTTATTTTTCTCAATAACATAGTTGTATGTGCCCCGTTTGACAGAAGCTTCACGAGAGCCTTAAGTTTAAATTTTTTTTTCTGTCACCAGACCTGTATAAAGACTTCCGTTTTGCATGCCAGGCTGTAGGGGTCAGTGCCATGGGTGAACCTAGCCTCTCTGCTGCCTGAGGCGAACAGCAAAATGACCCCCCCCACACACACACACACACACATAGTAAATTTTCATATCTATCCTGCAAAACTGAGTACAGTAGTGGACATTTTGATTTAGATAAATAGAAAAAAAGGTGTCCAAACACAAGGATGTCAGCGCCATCACACGCACATACAAGAACAACACAGAAGTATCCAGAACAAGGGCAATGGCAATGGTAGGCCTGGCACAGGGCCGGACTGGGACAAAAATGCAGCCCCGCCACACAAACCCCACCAGCCCACAAACTATAGCACTCATCACCCCGATCAGTGAATTTTTGCTCTACTTTGTCGTCCCCTCATCACTCTCTTTAAGGAGTTCTTTGAAGAGCCACATGTTATTGGCACGACTGCGTATGACTGACCACAGCTCCATTTACACGGCGCTCTTCAAAGCTACGTTTCCCATGATCATGGGGGTCCCAGCGGTCTGATCCACAACAAACAGAAAGTCATCACCTATCCCCACATAATGCTCCATACAGTATTATGGGCCCCACATAATGCTCCATACAGTATTATGGGCCCCATATATTACTGCATACAGTATATTGGGCCCCAAATATTATTTCATACAGTATAATAGGCCTCATATATTACTACATACAGTATAATGGCCCCAATATATTACTTCATACAGTATAATGGGCCCCATATATTACTGCATACAGCATAATGGGCCCCATATATGACTTCATACAGTATAATGGGCCCCATATATTACTTCATACAGAATTATAGACACCATATATTACTTCATACAGCATAATGGGCCCCATATATTACTGCATACAGTATAATGGGCCCCATATATGACTTCATACAGCATAATGGGCCCCATATATGACTTCACACAGCATGATGGGCCCTTCATACAGCATAATGGGCCCCATATATGACTTCATACAGCATAATGGGCCCCATATATGACTTCATACAGCATAATGGGCCCCATATATTACTGCATACAGCATAATGGGCCCCATATATGACTTCATACAGTATAATGGGCCCCATATATTACTTCATACAGAATTATAGACACCATATATTACTTCATACAGCATAATGGGCCCCATATATTACTGCATACAGTATAATGGGCCCCATATATTACTGCATACAGTATAATGGGCACCATATATTACTTCATACAGTATAATAGGCGCCATATATTACTTCATAAAGTATAGTGGGACCCATATATTACTTCATACAGTATAATGGGCACCATATATTACTTCATAAAGCATAATGGGCCCCATATATTACTTCATACAGTATAATGGGCCCCATATATTACTTCATACAGTATAATGGGCCCCATATGTTACTTCATACAGCATAATGGGCACTGTCATGGTCCAGTCCAGAATTTATTTTCTGCTGTCTTCACTCCGGACTGGTCATGCGGGAGTTAATCTCCTCAGCCTCGTTCTGGAGCTAGCTGGGCTATTTCAGTCTCTCACAGCCTGCTGACCAGTGTTAGTGATAGCTCAAGCTTCCAGTTTAGAGCCTCTGACCCTTGTACCTTGGTGATCCTCCTGCCTTTGATTGATATTCACATGTATGACCCGGACTGATTTTTGACCCCGTCTCTTGGTATTCGTCTCTGCTGTTACGTTCCCTCTCTGGCATCTGACTCCCCGGCTTGTACCCCGACCACGTATTTCGTCTCACGTTTTGGACCCCGTGCTCATGTTCTGGCTTTCTGACTCTCGGCTTGGTATTTTGACTACGTGTATTGCTGCTCCTTCTGGTACGACTGCTCCTGCTAGTTTCTGACTCGGTTCGTCTGACTATTCTCTCTCGTTACCTGTGGCACCTGTGCTGTTGCTCAGGGTTGCTACTCTTAGTGTGTAACCTCTCTTCCCTCACCAGCTCCACCTGGTGGAGGTTTCACTACAGGCACCATATATTGCTTCATACAGTATAATGGGCACCATGTATTACTTCATACAGTATAATGGGCCCCATATATTCATACAGTATAATGGGCCCCATATATTACTTCATACAGCATAATGGGCACCATATATTACTTCATACAGTATAATGAGCCCCATATATTACTGTATACAGTATAATGGGCTCCAAATATTATTTCATACAGCATAATGCGCCCCATATATTACTTCTTACAGTATAATGGGCCCCATGTATTACTTCACACAGTATAATGGACCCCATATATTACTTCATACAGTATAATGGGCACCATATATTACTTCATACAGTATAATGGGCCCCATATATTACTGCATACAGTATAATGGGCCCCAAATATTATTTCATACAGCATAATGGGCACCATATATTACTTCATACAGCATAATGGGCACCATATATTACTTCATACAGTGTAATGGGCCCCATATAATTCTTCTACCCAAACCCCGCTGTTCTGGTCTCCTCAGTGTATTCTGATCCTCCGCAGTGCTTGGCACAGGGACATCATTAACTTTACCTATATAATTGTCCATTTGGACTGATAGTAATAGTGATTTGTTTGTACCCTGTTGTCTGGCGCTGGCCCACTTTATGGGGGTGCTCAGGGCATATGATTATACACCAGTAAAAAGTATGAGAGGCTCAATGTGACCAGTGCCACCTAGTTTCCTACCCCTCTTATTCGACTGGTACTGTGGGCACACTGACTGGTACTGAGGAAAAGAAAGAAGAGAGAGAGAAAGAAAGAGGGGAAAGAAAGAAGAGAGAGAGAAAGAAAGAGGGGAAAGAAATAATAAAGAAAGAAGGAGGAAAGAAACAGAGAGAGAAAGAAATATTCTATAAAGATACTACAGCAGCCTGGCTCCCACTGTAGTGCCCACCTGAGCCTCCCGATGCAGGACATATTATGATCCGCTCACATAGCCGGCATCCCGAGTCCACGGCGATCCTGCTATCCGCGCTGTTGGGGGAGGATACGGTGATGGATCTGAAGCATTCCCTGAAGTGTCTCCATGGTTCCGTCACAATCTCCTCCCGAAATTAGCTCATTTGCAGTCAGCTTCTAGCACGTCACTTCCGGTGGAACGTCATGTGCAAATTTTAAAGTGCTCCTCGGGGCTCCGCCATGTACTCCTGTGTCCGCGGGAAAAGTAAGCTCCCAGCCAGGGCAGTGGGGCAGAATCTCTCTCAAAATCGGGACTGTCGTGCACACGCGGCTCCGCTCCGTACACCTCGTACACACGCGCGGCTCCGCTCCGTACACCTCGTACACACGCGCGGCTCCGCTCCGTACACCTCGTACACACGCGCGGCTCCGCTCCGTACACCTCGTACACACGCGCGGCTCCGCTCCGTACACCTCGTACACACGCGCGGCTCCGCTCCGTACACCTCGTACACACTCGCGGCTCCGCTCCGTACACCTCGTACACACTCGCGGCTCCGCTCCGTACACCTCGTACACACGCGCGGCTCCGCTCCGTTCACCTCGTACACACGCGCGGCTCCGCTCCGTACACCTCGTACACACTCGCGGCTCCGCTCCGTACACCTCGTACACACTCGCGGCTCCGCTCCGTACACCTCGTACACACTCGCGGCTCCGCTCCGTACACCTCGTACACACTCGCGGCTCCGCTCCGTACACCTCGTACACACTCGCGGCTCCGCTCCGTACACCTCGTACACACACGCGGCTCCGCTCCGTACACCTCGTACACACACGCGGCTCCGCTCCGTACACCTCGTACACACACGCGGCTCCGCTCCGTACACCTCGTACACACGCGCGGCTCCGCTCCGTACACCTCGTACACACACGCGGCTCCGCTCCGTACACCTCGTACACACACGCGGCTCCGCTCCGTACACCTCGTACACACACGCGGCTCCGCTCCGTACACCTCGTACACACACGCGGCTCCGCTCCGTACACATCTCTGCTCCGTACACCTCGTACACTTGCAGCTCTGCTACATACACCCTGTAAACCCCCCTGACCCCACAAATAAACTTCCCTCATCCAGGATGATGACAGCCAGCACAGACAGCAGAGTCCTGCATAAAACAAGAGCTGATGCACACAGGACCTGTGATGAGGTCATAGGAGGGTAGGAGTCAGGGTCACATGATATCCGGAGTGAAGACGCTACAGATGAGGAGAGGAACAACTACAGGACCTGTGATGAGGTCACAGGAGGGGAGGAGTCGGGGGCCCCCCTGACTCCTTCCCTCCTGTGATCTCATCAATTACAGCCTCTTGCAGGACCGCAGCACCAGCGTGCAGAGGCTAAATTGTAGGTGCTGCGGGTAGAGGAGCGCATAATGCCGCCCCCTGCTGCCTGCCGCTTCAGCACCTGGCTCATCTTGCCTCATTATAGCTGCGGCCCTGGTCAGTGCTACTGGTTAGTAGTAATGTAATAGACAAGCCATAATTTCTTATATTTAGGGACTCTATAGCGACGGGATCTGTTCCACAGGATTGGCACATAGCAAATGTGGTACCAATATTCAAAAAGGGCTCTAAAAGTGAAACTGGAAATTATAGGCCAGTAAGTCTAACCTCTATTGTTGGTAAAATATTTGAGGGGTTTCTGAGGGATGTTATTCTGGATTATCTCAATGAGGATAACTGTTTAACTCCATATCAGCATGGGTTTATGAGGAATTGCTCCTGTCAAACCAATGTAATCAGTTATTATGAAGAGGTAAGCTATAGACTGGACCAAGGTGAGGCATTGGATGTGGTATATCTTGATTTTTCCAAAGCGTTTCATACCGTGCCACGCAAGAGGTTGGTACACAAAATGAGAATGCTGGGTCTGGGGGGAAAATGTGTGTAAATGGGTAAGTAACTGGCTTAGTGATAGAAAGCAGAGGGTGGTTATAAATGGTATATTCTCTAACTGGGTCACTGTGACCAGTGGGGTACCGCAGGGGTCAGTGTTGGGACCTATTCTATTCAACATGTTTATTAACGATCTGGTAGAAGGTTTACACAGAAAAATATCGATATTTGCAGATGATACAAAACTATGTAAAGCAGTCAATACAAGAGAAGATA